>NC_083699.1:77892904-78517904 GCF_033118175.1 Dama dama
TCCCTCCCAGACAGTTGTCCATGGCTTGGCTGTGTCCCTCTACCTGTGGCCCAGCAACTGTCAGGGGCCTTCTCTGTGCAGGCCTGGCCACCTCTCGTGCCCCGTCAGTCCTGCGGATGGTGACCTAAATGTCCTGCAAGGGTCTGCTGGACCACCATCTATCCCATTCTACCTGCCCGAACCCCTTCCCCTGGAATAGCCTATCTCTTCCTCCGTCTGAGACCCACATTCTCATCTGTGTCTCACCTGGGTCAGTCCACCCACAAAGAGGACTGTCCTCCGTCTTTGCACAGGACACATGTTCTTCCCAAAGGGCATGTTGCTGTTGTTGTTTAGTCATTAAGTCATATCTGATTCTTTGTGACCCCACAAACTGCAGCACACCAGGCTTCCTTGTCCTTCACTCTCTTCCTGAGTTTACTCAAAATGCATGTCCATTGAATCAGTGATGCCATCCAACCATCTCATCCTCTGTCATCCCCTTCTCCTGCCCTCAATCTTACCCAGCATCAGAGTCTTCTCTGATAAGTCCGCTCTTCGCATCAGCTGACCAAAATATTGGCGTTTCAACTTCAGCATCAGTCCTTCCAATGAATATTCAAGGCTGATTTCCTGAATGACTTGAGTCCTACTTTACCAGCTGAGCCACCAGGGAAGCCCTAAGTAAACAAAGGAAGATCCTTAACTCCCTGGGGCAGGTTTGGAATCTGACAGTGTAACCAATGTCAAAGAACCCTGAAAGGATGGGCAGGTGTGGTCTCCCTGGGTATCATTTTGTGACTCAAGGCTTTGAGGGACACTTGTTTAAATGCATCTGTAGCTTCATTGGTCTTTCATTGGCAGAGAGGCATATGTATCTTTCAGAGAAACGTCCTTGGATATGATGCTTTAACTTCCCTCACCCCTTCCCCCAAGCCTGCTTCAGCTCTGTGCATTGCAGGGGTGAGAGAGGTTTATCACATCAGCAAAATCCCATTATCAGTTGAGAGCTGCCCTGGGGTTTGCAGGATTCCTAAATAGAAGCTGGCAAGTACACAGACATAACACTGAGAGCAAACATAGACTGCGTGTTTGTGTAAAACAGCCCATCCTTGACACACCAAGGTCATTTCCAAGTAGATAGTTCTAGGTCAGCACTATCCAAGAAGCTTTCTGCAGCAATGAAATCTGTAACCTACATGTCCGACATAGCAGCCACTAGCCACACATGGTATTGAGCACTTGACATGTGGCCACTGGGATTGAGGAAATCAATCATATTTCATTTAATTTCAAATAATTTAAATGCAAATAGCCACATGTGTCTATGGTATTGGATAGGTCAACTCTAGATAGTTCTGTTTGTAAAATGTTCATACCTCTTGTGAAATAAAAACTAGCCAGGGGACTTCCCTGGTAGTCCAG
The DNA here is from genome assembly GCF_033118175.1 of Dama dama. NCBI lineage: Eukaryota > Metazoa > Chordata > Mammalia > Artiodactyla > Cervidae > Dama > Dama dama. The sequence continues at coordinate 77,894,309 of NC_083699.1, forward strand.
TGGCTGAGACTCCATACTCCCAATGCTGGGGACCTGGGTTTCCTTCCCAGTCAGGGAACTAGATCCTCCAAGCTGCAATTAAGACTGAACACAGCCAAATAAATAAACAAATATTTTTTTTAAATAAACTAGCCAAAGATCCCCTTAAGAAAGCTTACTCATGGAATAAGCTACTATTAGAACCTGTTTACTCATAATACAGGAAAACTTCCCAGATTCTAATGAATGAAAAAAATATTATAGACTGATTCACCAAGCATGTAGCAAGTTGGAGAGATTTCTATGGAGATCATTTGGCATCATTCTCCAGAGTTTACAACTTAAAGTTCAATTGTATTCTACATGCAACACCCCCCCAACTCCTAAAATAAACACAAGAATATGATTCTTATAGAAGACAGATGGCAAGTATTCATTAGATGTCCATATACTATCTTTCTCAATATTGACTTATTTGATGTCAGTATTTACTCAATGCCTACAGAATGCTAGATTCTGTAGAGGCTACAAAAGGCATAAATGACATAATATTTGCCTTGTCCCAGGATCCAAATTCTGTGGCAATTTAAGGAAAGCAAACCATGAAGTGGAAAATACAGAATTCACTCATCAAACAGCTCTGCTTAAAGGGTCTCCTGAACACTCTGGTCTTTATTCTTTCTCATTCAGGGATGGAGGCGGGAGACAGAATCATGTTGACAGGAAGTAAAGAAGTCTTGATAATAAACAAGAGTCTCATTTTTAAGCAGTTGTATTGGCAATTAATGTTTCTCATTAAAAACATTTAATGTTTCTCATTGAAAGGACTCTCGGGAAAGTGATATAGCAATATTCATGGCTTTCTGAAATTTTGCACTTTTAGTTTCACCCTTCAAGAACATAGGTGACCAATTCCGTCACATTAGGGACACAGTCTTATAAGAGGTATTTTTTTCAGGATCTTCTAAGTAGTGGTGATATTCAAAGTATTTGACAACCTGAAAGACTGAAGGCAGGATGAGAAGAGGATGACAAGATGAGATGGTAGGATTGCATCACCGACTCAATGGACATGAGTTTGAGCAAGCTCCAGGAGTTGGTGATGGACAGGGAAGCATGGCAGTGCTGCAGTCCATGGGGTCGCAAACGGTCAGACATGACTGAGCAACCCAACTGAACTGAACTGAAAGCAGGAAAGCCACCCAATCAGAATGGACAGGGTAGATGAGCCAACCAATCAGAATAATTAGTCTAGGTACACCAACAAATCAGAATGCATAGTGCATGGGAACCACCCAATCAGAAAGGATATTTGTAAGTACATCAACCAATCAGAATGGATAATATATGGGAACCAGCCATTCAGAACAGGTACAGAGCAGAACACAGTCCCATGTTGTGCCAGCAAATCTCCCTTGAGTTAGTCATCAATTCATAGAAGAGGGTCCAGGGTAGGGGCTGACTGTAATTTAAGATAAAAAAAAAGTATTTTATATCATGATAGTATACAGATACACATCATTTTATTATGCTTTGCTTTATTGTGCTTCATAGATATTGTATTTACAGACTGAAGGTTTGTGACACCCAGCAGAAGTCTATCAGTGCCATTTTTCCAGCAGCCTTTGCTCACTTCCTGTCTCTGTGTCAACAGTTTGGTAATTCTCACAGTATTTCAAACTTTCATTATTATTATACTTGCTGCAGTTGTGGATGTAAAATGTCGCCTGCCATATCAGCAAACAAAGGATACTGTGGCCATCAAGCCATCAGCCACTGCAGTCGGCCCTGAAGATGAGCCCTGAGGGGACCCAGGATAGGAGAGAACAAGATCCTGGCTCCAGACAGTTGAGATGCACAGAAAATGAATGATTTCAGCGAGCACAGGCTCTTGTATCTCCCCGTACATAGAAAAACACTGAATTGCTTAACTTGAGATGTCTGGTTTTCTTTAATTAACGGTCATCTTTTGATGACTATCTGGTCACTGTTGCAAAAACTCCTCCATATCCTGTCTCCTCCCTTACCTCTTGGGAGCAGTTCCTCAGAGCTCAGTAGGAGGCTGCATTCCAGGCTTGATGGCTTTAGAAAATTTGCCAAATTAAAAAATTCTCTGTTTTTAGGTTGGGTAGTTTTTTTTCAATTGATAACCTGTGATCAGTGATTTCTGATGTGACTCTTGCAGAAAGCTTGCAACTCACTGACCACTCATATGATGGCGAGCATTTTTTAGCAAGAAGATATTTTTTTAATTAAGATGTGTGCATTGTTCTTTTAGACATAACACAAAGGCACATTCAATAGACTACAGTGTATGTAAATATAACTTTCACATACTCTGGGAATCCAAAAAAAAAAAATTGTGTGACTTGCTCTATTGCTGTGGTCTGGAACCAAACCTACAACATTTCTGAGGTCTGCCTGTAGAGACTTCTTTGTGAATAGACTAGCACACAGGAGTGTATGATAAGAAACATCATCATCACAATGAATGTGTGTCTTTTACCAGGTAACTCTAAGGAATTCACTGCTGCTGCTAAGTCACTTCAGTCATGTCCGACTCTGTGCGACCCCATAGACGGCAGCCCACCAGGCTCCTCTGTCCATGGGATTCTCCAGGCAAGAACAGTGGAGTGGGTTGCCATTTCCTTCTCCAATGCATGAAAGTGAAAAGCGAAAGTGAAGTCAGTCAGTCGTGTCCAACTCTTAGCGACCCCATGGACTGCAGCCTACCAGGCTCCTCTGTCCATGGGATTTTCCAGGCAAGAGTACTGGAGTGGGGTGCCATAAAATCCTAATACTTCTGAAAAGTCAAATTCTATCTTGACAATAGCATGGTTGGGCCTGGGGGGCTCAGGGGAGTTGCTAATTACTACATCGCAGTAATCTGCACCAACCAGTGCAGAGCTCAGTCAAATCATAGGCCAACCTCTACGTTAAATATGAAGAAATGGGGTCATCAGCAAAATACACTGTGAATCTCTACATGGAAAATGAAAAAGGAATTTTTAATAGAGGTCTCCTGTTTTGTTTCTTGGTTCTTAAACTCTATGATTATTTAAACCATTTAAATAGTAAAGAGTTAAGAAGAACAATAAAAGGTTTTTTGGTGTCTTCCCTTTTATTTATGAGAGAACGTTATTGCCCATATCCAGTTTGTTCATGGCTGGAGATACATCCCCCAAACAGCAAAATCCACATCTAACTCATCTGAGGACATGAGAACAAGATTGATAAGGGAGCAGATAAAAATGAATGTCTTCATGTCAATATCCAATAATAAGATATTTCTCAAGGTGCACTTCTGCTTTAGAATGTAATATTATTTATAACCTACAACTAATGATTTTTCTGGGCAATTTCAGTCATCTGATGGATCCTAATGTTTAATCCTCTTTTTTTCCCACAGATAATATGCAATAACACCCACATAGTTCAGTTCAGTTCAGTTCAGTCGCTCAGTCGTGTCCAACTCTTTGCGACCCCATGAATCGCAGCACGCCAGGCCTCCCTGTCCATCACAAGCTCCCGGAGTTTACTCAAACTCATGCCCATCGAGTCAGTGATGCCATTAAACCATCTCATCCTCTGTTGTCCCTTTCTCCTCCTGCCCCCAATACCTCCCAGCATCACGGTCTTTTCCAATGAGTCAACTCTTTGCATGAGGTGGCCAAAGTATTGGAGTTTCAGCTTCAGCATCAGTCCTTCCAATGAACACCCAGGACTGATCTCCTTTAGGATGGACTGGTTGGATCATAAATATTATCTTCAAGAGACTGTAGATAATAAAGACCTCTTAAACGTCACAATGGGATGTAGACATATCTGCCATTTGTTGGGTTAGCAAGCAGGAGTGTTGAGTGATGAGAAGCATTATCATAATGAATGTGCAACTTTTACTTAGTAACTATGGAATTCGCTGAAATCTTGAAATATTTTAAAAGTCAAATTCCACTTTAGAAGCTGGGGAAATGGAGTCCTTCTCTCAAAATAAAATATCCATTCTGATGATGAAAACACTGCTTCTTCCAGGTCATGCTGCAAAGTGGGAGCCCAGCGTTAGAATGACGGCAGTGATGACATCACAGTAAGCGATGATGACATTGTGAGCAGTGAGATGTAGGTCTTCAGTCAAGAGCCATGTTAAGCCAAAGGGATGTCTGTACTATACCAAAGTCACATTCCTGACCTTCTTAGGACTGCCCATGTTAAAGGAAACTGGTGGGTGATTTGCTGGGCCCAGTTGGTGGTGATTAGACTCCTGAAGACAAAGGAAAAAAAAGGATGAATTGAGTTGCTTGAGATCACCATAAAAGGCACATTTGAGAAGAAAGCTCCACTTATCAGCAAAGATAAAATGAGGATGTAGAGAGGAATACAACATTAGCATGTGCCCTTCATGATTTTCAGTACAACACTCTAGACATTTCCCAAATTCAGGGCCTAAAGAGAGATCCAATTCAAGGAATCTAGAATGTGTATGAAGGTAAATTACAGCAAAAATTCATGATTTTGTTTTTTAATATTCCAAATTCTCACCATTTTGTGAAAATATAAAATATTTTCAACCTTCTTTAAATAACACATTCCTTCCTAAAGGAAAGGAGCAAAACTGATGAGCTGACTCCATGTAGATCACCCATCTATCTCCTCCTCCTCCTGGCTCTTACATTCCCCTTCTGAAATGTGCTCCCAAGCAGAACACTCACTCCTCCAAGGGGCCAATGCTTGTGGAAGAGTGTTTCCCTGTTAGAATATACGCAGTATATCTGGAGAAAAACATGATCTGAAAGGATACACGCATCCCAGTGTTCACTGCAGCACTGTTTACAATAGTCAAGACATGGAAGCAAACTAAATGTCCATCGACAAAAGAATGGATAAAAAAGGAGGTACATAATACAATGGAATATTAGCCATTAAAAAGAATGAAATAATGCCATTTGCAGGAACATGGATGGACCTAGAGATTGTCATACTGAGTGAAATAAGTGAGACAGAGAAGGAGAAATACCACATGACATCCCTTAGACATGGAATCTAAAAGACATGATTCAAATGAACTTACATAACAGAAGCACACTCAAAAACTTAGAGAACAAACTATGGTTGCAGAGGAAAAGATAGGGGGAAGAGACAGCTAGGGCATCTGGGATGGGCATGTACACACTGCTATCTTTAAAATGAATAACCAAAAAGGACCTACTGTATAGCACAGGGAACTCTGCTCAATGTTATGTGGCAGCCTGGATGGGAGGATGGGTTTTGGGAGAATGGATACATGTATATGTATGGCTGAGTCCCTTCCCTGTTCCCCTGAGACTATCACTACATAGTTAATTGTCTACGCAGGTAGTGCTAGTGGTAAAGAACCCGCTGGCCAATGCAGGAGATGTAAGAGATGCAGGTTCAATCCCTGGGCCCAGAGGACCCCATGGAGAAGGAAGGGCATGGCAACCCACTCCAGTATTCTTGCCTGGAGAATCCCATGAACATAGGAGCCTGGCGGGCTACAGTCCGTGGGGTTGCAAAGAGTCGGACCCGACTGAAGTGACAGCACACATGCATACACCAATGCAAAATAAGAAGGTTTTAAAAAATAAAATAAAAAATAAATTACATGCAGGGTATTTTCCTGCCCATCCTGAAGATGCTGGCTCAGACTGCAGGGCCCTGGAGCTGCATTTAACATCTTAAATAATGTAACCGGGCACCATGAATAATTAACGTCACAATGGAAAGGCAGCAAGTCTTGCGGATGGCACCACTCTGACTCCTGGTCTTAATTCATTGATTCCCGGTCACACAAGGAGAATCTTGTGGCTGACGGGGCTACATCGTGCCACAAGGATGGTGCTTCTGTTGTGATGATGCTTGGGATTTTGCTGTTGTTTGCCTTTTCCCCATGACATGGTTGCACCAACCAATGTTGTTTTCTAAATTTATCAAGTTTATTTCTGTTGGTCTCAGTACGGAAGAGATAAGCAGGGAAGACATAACCCAGGTTTCAAATTATTCATAAGTTCATCCCCCCAAACTAACAGACTTGGAAGGGAAGACACAGAATTGCCTGAAATAACCAGAAAAAAATGGACTGCCAGTGAGTCAAGGAGAGGAAAAGGAGGATTGTTTGTTTTAAATATTCATCATGATGAGAAATATTTGCAAATCCCATGGTTTTGTATCCAAATAAAAGAAGCTTTCCTTTCTCATTGACTGCAATTTTCAGGAAGAAATTTCTGACTTCATCAGTTTTGTGCTAATGAATTAATGGACAGTGACACCTACATTAACTGTACCCCATCAACAGAAATTCTTGTCTGGAAAATAACATCAGTGTTATATAATTTAACTGGAGATGCAACCAGAATAGAAATAATCAGGAAGAAAAGTGTCATGTTTTGATTAATGCAAATTTTGAAATTTGCATTTTTTTTACCTTCTGAGGTTTTTACCTTCTGAGGCTTCCTAAAATTTAGTGCATGATCTGGGATTTCTACAGCCTAAAATCCTCTTTTATTCATTCATATTGAAAGCATTGTGTCTTCGGACCCACATAAAACACGGGAGATTTAAAAAGTGTTCCCCAACTATGATGCCTCATGGTTATGGAGTGTTTCAACATCAGGACACTTCCGTGTGACCCTCTTCACAGCCCCCAACAAGCATCTTGAATCCTCTGTGCCCTGCAGCAAGCTCCCCGCGTGGGGTCATGAACACAGGTCATTCCAAATGCACAGATGTAAGTGAAGCTCCGAAACTCAGGGATGACGTGCCCTTAGGAACAATGCAATGCGTGTCTGTTATGTTTTCACACTGAGCCACAAACAATTTTCTTCCAAGCAGATTGCCCAGAAGCACAGTAAAAATGTCCATTCTTCAGCCATATCTCCCAGAGATTCTGGCCCAGAAAGTCTGGAAGAGACTCAGGAGGGAGCATTTTAACAAGCCCCCGAAGTGAGTCTCTGTCCTGAGGAGAGAGGTACTCAGTCCACTGGTACCCAGACTAACGTGTTTCTAGGTGCCAGCTTCATCTCCATGCTCAGTGAACATTCTTTGGGACCCAGAATACAGGAAAAATACCCCCCATCTCTTCCAGTTGTGACAGTAATAAGGACTTTCTCAGCCCCAGGTAGAGGAGTCCCAAGTTCGGGGGGACCCGGCAGGGCAGTGGGCTGAGAGGTGGGGATGAGCATGGGAGGTGCTCCAGGAGGCTAGCGGGGGCCAGTTCCCTTGGTTTAAAAGCCTTCGACTCCCAGTGGACCTGACCTACACCAACCATGGCCCCTAGTAGCTCCAGACCACAGTGGCTGGTCTTATGTGGAGGCAACCTCCAGCCCACAGCTTGTCCCCAGTGACACTGCCCCAGAGCTGAGCCCTCAACCCCTTCTGAAGTCCTCAAGGACCATCAACACCGAAAGAACCAGAGACAGCCAGGGATCTGAAAAAAGGGGTTCCCCACGACAGCTATGCTGACTTTCCCATGGCAGTGCAGGCCTCCGGTGTTCTGCACCTTAACAGGGAGGGTGTCGAAGGAGCGAGAGTTACAGGGGCTGGTGCCACGGCAGATAGGGTTTTACCCCTTCCTGGACAAAGGAGCCTGGCAGGCTACAGTCCATGGGGTCACAAAGAGTGGGACATGATGGAGCGACTGTCACTCACTCACTCAAAGTATGAAGAGTGTTTCTCTGGCGGCTCAGACAGTAAAGAATCTGCCTACAATGTGGGAGACCCGCGTTCAATCCCTGGTTTTGGGAAGATCCCATGGAGAAGGAAATGGTGACCTAATCCAGTATTTTTGCCTGGAGAATTCCATGGACAGAGGAGCCTGGGGTCAGTTCATGGGGTCACAAAGAGTTGGACACCACTGAGTGACTAACACACACACACACAAAGTATTAAGGATCCAGGCTCCTGTTCCGGTAACTGCTGAGCATAGGTTGTAATTAAAATCATGCCTGGTGATGCACGATGAGGACACAGCATGTGGATGCTCTCAGCAGCCTGGGGATGTAGATACAGATGGTAGAACTCTGGGTGGGACTGAAGGGAGGGTGAAAGTAACTCCCCAAACAGCCTGCTCCTCGGCGCCTGTGCTCAGCTCTGAGCGGGTGTGGTCACAGACCCCAGGGCCTCCTCTCCTTGTGGCGGGGTCCACATGATGCCAGCAAGACTGCTGCTGCTTCTGCGTATTCGCTCAGTCATGTCAGCTCTTTTGCAACCCCATGAACTGTAGCCTACCAGGCTCCTGTTTCCATGGGATTCTCCAGACAAGAATACTGGAGCCGGTTGCCATTTTCTTCTCTAGGGGATCTTCCCGATCCAGGGATGGAATCTGCGTCTCCCGCACTAGCAGGCGGATTCTTTACCGCTGAGCCACCTGGGAATCGCATGGTGTGCAGGCAGCATCGGAGCTGGAGAGCGGTCCAGTAAATCCCAGTCCAGTACGGTTAGCATGAATGTCTTGGGACTCTGAGCAAATCATATGTATTGCCCAGGGTGAAATGACAAAGTAGCCTAGTCGATCTTTGGCAACATCCCACTCTCCTACAAGGCCATTTCCGTCTTAGGCAATAACCCTTCAATCCAGCCACGTGTCAGAAACCCCTCCACCGGCTCTAAAGTGCAGAGATGCCCAGGCTGCCCCACCACCAGCTGGACTGAGCCAAGAGATCCACAGTGGGGGGACCAGGAACCTGGGTACCCCAAAGGCCACACTGATGACTGCCCTATGCACTGCACCCACGATTCTTCAGGCTCCCCCTTCCCTGGATCATGTTTGAACAAGACAGCCTTGAAGAAATCCTGAGGGACCAAAATTACAAAGGAGCAAGATGGCCATTTGACCTGGAATCATGCACCTTTCTTCAAGGACCCGAAACAAAACGTTGCATCCTCATCTACTCCGGTCAAATAGTATTTTTGTCGAGATCGCTTTGTGGTAAGCAGTCTATAAGCACTCAGGCTCCTGGTGTCACTTTACTCATGACAGCATAATGCTAGGTTTTGAGGACTTTCTCCACTAGAGGGAATTAGTGTTTAATGAACCCCCATAATGCTGTACCAGACTGCATGTAGCCCCCGGCCTTCCACTACCTAAGACCTCCTGAAGATGTGGAGGGTAAGGAAGACACCAGCTGAGATGAGAAGGCAGCGTAGGGAGAACACACACAGGTAGACTCATGACATGCTGCATTAGTCAAAGGCAAGATGGCTCTGCTCTGAGACCCGCTGACCCAGGGCAGGAGCCTCAGCAGATCTCACACACATGCCCTGTCTCCATCCACAGGACAGCCATCTGACCCAACCAGCTCTGTGGCAAGGAGCCCAGGCCACGCTTTAGCTGCAGGCTGACTCACAGCCTGAGATCTCTCCGTTTAACTCACAGGCTTCTCAGGACCTGAGCCTAGCTCAGATTTTCTGTAAAACTGTGCCATCCAGAGTCAACCACCCTGAGGTCTAACCAGCCAGCTCTTGGACAGGAGTCTCGCTGGTCACCTGCTCTGGGCCCCTGAGGTGGGTGGCAATACCCCACAGCAACACAGACAGCAAAGTGAACAGATTGAGTCAGAGGGAGGCACGCGGAGGGGAGGGCAGGACCAAAGGACAAGGGACGGGGCTCTGCATGACTCTCAGCTGCCTGTCCTGGGCCCTCCAGGGAGCAGGGGTCACTGCACATGGAGAAAAGTTACAAGGCAAGGAAGCACAGAGTGCACCGTCCTTGCTCTGTGGCCTAAGAAGTTCTGAGGAGGGTCCCCACCACCAGCAGAGTGGGAGACTCAGCCACACAGGCCAGCTGTAGGCCTGGCTGTGGCAAGATCTAAAGGAACCTCTCACTAAAGGTGGCCTGGACCTGCTCCTACTAGCCGTAGCTTGACCACCTGGTGGGTTTCCAGGGGCCAGATGACCACATGAAGGACTGTGTCCTCTTTGGAACAAGGACATGGAAGGGAACTACTGAAGGCCTAGCCCTTTCCTCTATGGACCCTTTTCTTCCTGCCCTCCTCCTCTTTTGCTTAAATTGGAGTGTAAGAACATTGTGTTAGTTTCAGGTTCCAGCAAAGTGATTCACCTATACATATACTTTTTCAGATTCTTTTCATAGATTATTTTACCCTCATCAGTTCAGTTCAGTTCAGCTGCTCAGTTGTGTCCAACTCTGCGACCTCATGAATCACAGCATGCCAGGCCTCCCTGTCCAGCACCAACTCCCGGAGTTTACCCAAACCCATGTCCATTGAGTCGGTGATGCCATCCAACCATCTCATCCTCTGTCGTCCCCTTCTCCTCCTGCCGTCAATCTTTCCCAGCATCAGGGTCTTTTCCAATGAGTCAGCTCTTCGCATCAGGTGGCCAAAGTATTGGAGTTTCAGCTTCAACATCAGTCCTTCCAATGAACACCCAGGATTGATCTCCTTTAGGATGGACTTGTTGGATCTCCTTGCAGTCCAAGGGACTCTCAAGATTCTTCTCCAACACCACAATTCAAAAGCATCAATTCTTCAGTACTCAGCTTTCTTTATAGTCCAACTCTCACATCCATATATGAATACTGGAAAAACCATAGCCTTGACTAGACGGACCTTTGTTGACAAAGTAATGTCTCTGCTTTTCAATATGCTGTCTAGATTGATCACAGCTTTCCTTCCGAGGAGCAAGTGTCTTTTAATTTCATGGCTGCAATCACCAGCTCCAGTGATTTTGGAGCCCAGAAAAATAAAGTCAGCCACTGTTTCCATGGTTTCCTCATCTATTTGCCATGAAGTGATGGGACCAGATGCCATGATCTTAGTTTTCTGAATGTTGAGCTTTAAGCCAACTTTTTCACTCTCCTCTTTCACTTTCATCAAGAGGGTCTTCAGTTCTTCTTCACTTTCTGCCACAAGGGTGGTGTCATCTGCATATCTGAAGTTATTGATATTTCTCCTGGCAATCTTGATTCCAGTTTGTGCTTCTTCCAGTCCCGCATTTCTCATGATGTACTCTGCATATAAGTTAAATAAGCAGAGTGACAATATACAGCCTTAACATACTCCTTTCCCTATTTGGAACCAGTTTGTTGTTCTATGTCCAGTTCTAACTGTTGCTTCCTGACCTGCATATAGGTTTCTCAAGAGGTAGGTCAGGTTGTCTGGTATTTCCATTTCTTTCAGAATTTTCCACAGTTTATTGTGATCCACACAGTCAAAGACTTTGACACAGTTAATAAAGCAGAAATAGATGTTTTTCTGGAACTCTCTTGCTTTTTCAATGATCCAGTGGATGTTGGAAATTTGATTTCTGGTTCCTCTGCCTTTTCTAAAATGAGCTTGAACATCTGCAAGTTCATGGTTCATGTATTGCTGAAGCCTGGCTTGGAGAATTTTGGGCATTACTTTACTAGTGTGTGAGATGAGTGCAATTGTGCGGTAGTTTGAGCATTATTTGGCATTACCTTTCTTTGGGATTGGAATGAAAACTGACCTTTTCCAGTCCTGTGGCCACTGCTGAGTTTTCCAAATTTGCTGGCAGATTGAGGGCAGCACTTTCACAGCATCATCTTTCAGGATTTGAAATAGCTCAACTGGAATTCCATCACCTCCACTAGCTTTGTTTGTAGTGACGCTTCCGAAGGCCCACTTGACTTCACATTCCAGGATGTCTAGCTCTAAGTGAGTGATCACACTATTGTGATTATCTGGGTCGTGGAGATCTTTTTTGTACAGTTCTTCTGTGTATTCTTGCCAACTCTTCTTAATATCTTCTGCTTCTGTTAGGTCCATACCATTTCTGTCCTTTATTGAGCCCATCTTTGTGTGAAATGTTTTACCCTCATAGGTTATTACAAAATATTGAATATAGTTCCCTGTGTTCTACAGTAGGTCCTTGTTAGGTATCTATATAGAGTGGTGTGTATCTGTTAATCCCTAACTCCTAATTTATCTCTCCTCTCACTTTCCCCTTTGGTAACCATAATTTCGTTTTTGGTGTCTGCAAATCTGTTTTGTAAATAAGTTGATTTGCATCATTTTGTAGATTCCACATAGTTGCGATATCATATGATATTTGTCTGTTCCCTCCCTCCTTTAGGGCTTCTGTGGTGGCTCAGTTTTAAAGAATCGCCTGCAAAGCAGGAGACCAGAATTTGATCCCTGCGTCAGGGAGGTTCCTGGAGAAGGGATAGCTACCACTTCAGTATTATTGCCTGAATGGTCTAGAGATCCAGCCAGTCCATCCTAAAGGAGATCAGTCCTAGGTGTTCATTCGAAGGACTGATGTTGAAGCTGAAACTCCAATACTTTGGCCACCTGATGCGAAGAGCTGACTCATTGGAAAAGACCCTGATGCTGGGAAAGATTGACGGCAGGAGGAGAAGGGGACGACAGAGGATGAGATGGTTGGATGGCATCGCCGACTCAGTGGACTTGGGTTTGGGAGTTGGTGCTGGACAGGGAGGCCTGGCACGCTGTGGTTCATGGGGTCGCAAAGAGTCAGACATGACTGAGCGACTGAACTGAACTGAACAGCAGTATTGTCTGGAAACTTCCGTGGACAGAGGAGCCTGATGGGCTACAGTCCAGGGGGTCGCAAAGAGTCTGACACGACTGAGTGACTAACACAGTTCTTCCCTCCTTTAAGGGCCTCATGGGAAGCATAAGCCACGGTACACCTCACATCCAGGTTTCCCAAATGGGCAATGAGGACACGGTGCCTGGGCCCGCACCTGCAAGGTGCCTTTTGCTTAAGGATCAAAGATGGGCCTTTTCAGAAATGTGCTTGTCCTACGTTTCCTTGCTTAGAAAAATCCAGCTATTTAAAAACCTTTTGTCAGTTTCTAGCTCAGGCAAAAATAGTTTATCTTCCTTGCATCCTCTTTGATTCTTAAGAAACCTGGTGCTCTAGCTGAGGTGCCCTGCTTGCCTAGAAACCTTACAAACACTTCAAGAAGCGTGGGGGTGTGTTACCAGCCCCCAGGGCCCAGCACCTCCATGGCCACTGTTCTTCTTCCACCAATAGATTATCCAACTTGTTACATGTTTAAGAAGAAGAAACATCCTAAATTTCTCTCCCTGTATATTTTTTCATCATATATATTTTTCATCAAAGTACCATTAACTTACAATGTTTCAGATACACAGCAAGGTGATTCAGTTATACATACACACATATATTATTTTTCTGATTATTTTCCATTGTAGGTTATTATAAGATATTGACTATAGTTCCCTGTACTTTACAGTAAACCTTTGTTGCTTGTTGCACATCTATTTTTTTTTAATTGGAATCTAGCATTTCATTCATACTAAGTCAAACAAGTGAGTCGAAATGTCATAAATCTTTTAGTTAGGCAAAAATTCATAAGTTTTCTAAGATATATATTATACACACTATTTATCTATGTATGAAAAAGCTTTTCTACTGTGCTTGAGAAAGAACATCAAAAAAAAAAAAAAAAAAAGGGAAGAGATGGAGAAATTGGAAAACAAACTAAATGAAATGTCTCCCTGTATATTTTCAAAACAACACCTTGAACTGAGTGTCCACTCAGAGCTCCGAATGCCATCCTCCTGTATACAAGCACATCCGTAGCCCCCCTTTCTCCTCCTTTATATCAGGGACATGGGACATGACCCCCTTCTGTATCTCCTCCCCCCTGCCCCGTCGTCCAACCCAGACCTGAGCACTGTGGCTTCTCTGGTGGAAGGACACATGCCATGTAACCCCAGAAAGGCCACTGAAGTAATGACTGGCTTAAATGTGTCCTTGGGGTGACCATGCTTGACACCGGGGGGAGCCCCTCCACCAGCATGCAGTGCCCACTCAGGTCCAGTCATGGGGTCTGGACAGGAAAGGCCCATCACAGCCTGGCAATTGCTCCCTTTCACCCACCACCTCTTAAGTCAAGAGACTGGCCTTTGGAAGGGGAAACTGTTGCATCACTACAACCAAAAGATACATGTGCCCACAGGAGCAGCTTGATGGGAAGAGTTTTACCTCTCTATTCTCTGCCACCCAGCCTGAGGCAGTAGTTCAAACTCATACCAGAAGCTCACAATTTGTCACACAGATCCATCTGCTTCTGTGCCTTGAACCCCTCATACATCTTCCCGCCTGGCTACCTTGGTTGCTGCTAACAGCATCATTTAGCTCCTCTCGATACGGGGCTGAGCATCTATCAAGGTCCTCTTCCCTGCACAGGCTTGGGAGGCACACGTCTCTGGCAAGATGTACGTACGGAGCTGGGTCCCAACTGCAGGGAGGGATATTACAGCCGGCAGCCAGCTGGAAGCTGAAGTGAACATCAACGCCAGGATAGAAGGATGGGGCTTCGAAGGCACGCACTCATCCGCAGTGCCTCACACAGGTACCAACTCCGAGGCCAAACAGAGCTAAGGCTGTGAGATCCACAAGCTGTCGGAGCCCCAATCTGTGAGTCTGGCTTTCCCAAAATCTAACAGAGGAGAACACCCATTGGCAACACTTGGGCAGAATCACATCTAAGTGCTTCTCCTTTGAAGATGCACAAGTTAGAAAACGGTCCTGGTTAAACACACATTTGCATTTTGTTTGTTGTTTGAAGTCATCTTTATTAGGGTATAGTTGCTTTACAATGCTGTGTTAATTGCGGTTGTAGAGCAAAGTGAAGCAGCCATACATATGCACATGCATGTGTGCTCAGTTGCTCAGTTGTGTCTGACTCTTTGTAGCCCCGTGGATTGTAATTTCCCAAGCTAGAGTACTGGAGTGGGTAGCCATTTCCCTCTCCTGGGGATCTTTTCAACTCAAGGATCGAACCCATATGTCCTGTGTCTCCTGCATTGGCAGGCAGATTCTTTACCACTGGGCCACCTGAGAAGCCCACATATACGTATACCTCCTCTTTTTTGGATTTCCTTCCTGTTTAGGTCATCACAGGGTGCTGGGTAGAGTTCCCTGAGCTATACAGTAGATTCTTATTATTTGTCTGTTTTACACGTAGTATCAACAGAACATATATACATATATAAATCCAGGTACAGAGAACAACCTATGGACACCAAGGAGGGAAGACGGGGTGGGAGGAATCGGGAGATTAGGATTGACATATACACATTTATTTAATATGATTTTTGGATATAAAGAACCATGTATTCTGCTTATGAACTCTAATTCATTCGAGTGATAACCAATGTTGACTCAGTGTCAGAAAATGACAAACTGTGTCTCCACAGCTCCTCATGGATGGTTTCCTTTATGATAATGTCCCTTGGAAGGGCAGTGCCCATCAAAAGTTGTCTAGCAACCAGAAATACCTACAATCAATTGTGCTCTGCCCTCACTGTTTACAATAGCTAGGACATACAAGCAACCTAAGTGTCCATTGGCAGACGAATGGATAATGAGGTTGTGGTACATATACACAATGGAATACTACTCAGCTATAAAAAGGAACAAATCTGAGTTCTAATGAGGTGGGTGAAACTGGAGCAAATTATACAGAGTGAAGTAAGTCAGAAAGAGAAACACAAATACTATATATCAATGCACATATATGGAATTTAGAAAGATGGCAACAATGATCCTATATGCAAGGTAGCAAAGGAGAACAGACTTTTGGACTCTGTGGGGGGAAAGCGAGGGTGGGATGATTTGAGAGAACAGTATTGAAACATGTATATTACTATATGCAAAATAGAGGACCAGTGCAAGTTTGACGCATGAAGCAGCGCATTCAAAGCTGGTGCTCTGGGACAACCCAGAGAGATAGGGTGGAGGGGAGCAGGGAGGGAGTTCAAGATGGGGGGGACACGTGTATACTGGTGGCTGATTCATGTCAATGTATACCAAAACCATCACAATATTGTAAAGTAATTATCATCCAGTTAAAATAAATTAATTTTTAAAAAACATTTGAGAAAAAATAAAATTAAAAGAAAAAATCATGCTCTTCCTGGTGCCCCAGGCTCACACAACCATCTGCACATCCCACACAGAGATGCCTCAATATTGCCAGTCAACAATTACACTTTTGGTCTTTTCCCAAAAAACCTGCTCCACAGGGAGAGATACTACGTGTTCTGGCCCTGTTCCCCAACACTGTCCCATTGACTCAGAGGTGGGCAAATGCCATATTTGTCCATCATGAACATAACATAATGGCCTGCCGTGAGGCAAGGGTGTTTAATGGCCAAAAAAAAAAAAAAAGTCCAAAAGGGGGAGAAGGTCTGAATCACCTGATGAGGTTGCCTACTGCTGCGTTGTTCTGGAACACTGGCTTCAGAGGACTTGTCATGAAGGGAAGCTGGCTCTGCAACAGAAAGAAGATGTTTTTAGAGCCAGAAGTGACCCAAACCCCACTGCCTATTCTAACCACTCTGACGCATAAAGAAATACTTTTATGTAGTACCCCTGGCATCAATCATTCCTAACCACAAACGGCTTTTTTAAAGTTTACTTGATGGGACGTACTTTTAGAGATTTATCTTTCTAATGAAATAAAAATATAGCAAAAGGACTCAAAATCGATTCCTTTCTTGAGAGGTTAGTCTCATTCAGAAAGAAGAGGAATCCATCGTTTTAATGGCTGATGGAGGGAAATAGACACAGTGGGAAAAAGGGGCCAGAGAGATTCAGTTTGGACCACAATTTTGGTCAAGCAACCCGATTCATCACTCTAAATACTAATGAATAAATATTCTATCACAGGAAATTTTGCAAGAGACTACGATGGGATTATTAGAGGAAATTGTCCATGCTTGGTGATAGTCCTTTGAATCTCAAGCATACAGTTTGGAATATACATAGGAGGGAGGCACAAAAGAATGCGAAGAACAGGGCTACTAAGAATAGAGTCCCAGTCTCACTGGAGAAAACAGTTTTGAGCATCTCTGCAAGAATCAATTAACCAAAAATCTTCCTGTGGAATTTGTTTTGCCAGCAAATTGTTAGGGCCAGTCCCCAACTTTTAAGGGGTAATTTGTACAGTCTTTCTCTCGACTTCTTTGAAAAGAATCTTGGTTCAAATCCTACCTCTGTCCTTCACTAGTGACAGTGGCTTCAAAGACAACCCATTATGATGACTGTCAAATTGAAAAGGAAAGATTTCTTGCTGAGTTTCAGATTTAACTGAAGTTTGGGGGAAGTTACCCTCAATGTATTAAAATGCCTCCTCACACACTTTAAGGTAGAAGAATTTTTTTAAAAAAAAAGAAAATGTTGAAAAAAATTATTTTTAAAAACAAATTTTCACCTCAATTTCTTTTAACTTTAGATAAATAGGTGGATTTTTACTGTTATTGTCTCCTAGACTATTTCTAGTTCTGGAATGACTTCTTCTAAAAATTACACCCCAAATAATGACCGCCAACAGCTAAGCAGATGCCAGTCTGGCGTTCGGTGGGCCAGGTCCTCCTCTGACACTCTCCCTTCCAGGTCTTACCGGTGTCCAAACCCAGCCACTCATGTATGGTCCTTGGCTCATCTGAATGGTAGCCATAGTTTTCATTTCCACTTTCCAACTTTGTCCCAAGAGTGTCTTTGCTTGTCTTCATAGTTGCAGATTTCCTAGAATTAGACCATTTGAAAAAGCCAATGTTCATCAGCAATGGATGTTGGGGTCTCACTGTCCACCCAGTGCATTCACAAAGAACTTAACACAAGGCTGAAGTCCAGGCCCTGGCTCCGGGAGGGTGCCCGCGTCAGGATGGCTCTCATACCCACCAGGATGGCTGTGTAGAGCCTGCATGCTCACACACTCCCCTCCTGGGAGAGAAATGGAACTTCATCATGGCACGTCCATGGACTCCAATCCCCGGCTGGCTGATACTCTACTCTCAGACACCAGTGACTACATAAAGCAGGGGTGGCCAGCTATGACCCACAGACCCAATCTGGGCCCCCATCTCTTTCTATAAATAGAGTTTTGTTGGAACTTGTCAGCTTCCATATTGTCTGTGGCTGCTTTACTGTTAGAGCAACAGCGTTGAGTAGCTGTGACAGAAAGCACATGGCCCACAAAACCAAAGAGGTTTCCTCTCTGGCCCTTCATAGAAAAAGTACGCCTCTGAAATAAAGCAAAAATTGGTTCAGTGTCCCAGGGGAAGGAAGTTTGGTAGTAGATATCCAAAGATTGTTAAATATTTATGCTTTATCACTAAGAACTGATTATCAAGCAAGGGAAATAAGCAAGGGTATGTGCAAATATTTACCTGAAAGGATGTTCATTCATGAGCTAATGATGATTACATACAACTTCCTTCACCACATGTAGCCAGAAGATATTTTAAATTGCAGCATTATGCATATGAAAATTGTCTAATAAAATACTGAAAACTAGATGTGGTTTTAACACTCCCAACAAAACCACCACTGTCTAGAAATCCCTCCCTTGACTGCATTTATAATTATGTAAATATTGCAGACATTTAAACTGTTTATTATAAGTCCTTGATGTAGTTACCTTAAAAATGCTTGCAGCTATATCTGGACAGCTGTGAGAAGGGCAGGAATGTCTCCATCCCTCCCCCTGGGGGGGTGAGCAGCGAACACTCCTAACCTGTCTGTCTAGTCAGCTTCATTGCCTTAGGCAGCCCAGCTGGTCTCGCTGTCTCCACTGCCCTGGAAGTTCCAGTAGGACCTCTGCCTGATTCTTAAAATGGTCCTCAGATCCCTAGCCATGACTTAAAGCAGGAGGGCACCAGTCATGGTACAGAGTGTCCTCTTGTGGAAAGAGTGGCAAATGCCAGACACCAAGTAAAAATCTACTCCACTTTCCTAAGTGAGCAAGTCAAACATAGGCAGTAGGAACCCACCTATTTTATTCTACAGTTAATATCCCCCTATGAATTGGTGATTGGCATACGTGTTTTTCAGAGTTGTCCACTTTTAGTGCCTTATTTTGAGTAATATAGTCCTAAAATCCCACAGCTGTGTGTGTGGGTTGGTTTTCATTTGTTTTTATTTTCAGGAAATTGACGTGATCGTAGACTTACCTTATTTCACTTTGATAACTAGATTCTGCAAAAAGAGAAAGAAAAGGAGCAAAATTACATTAGCAAAATCAAGGTAGTTATCTGAAAATAAAATTGCATCAATTTTTATAGGCCCCCTGATTTTAAGTGCTCACATTACTGAGTGTGATCCAATAGGTATTTAGTTCCCCAACAGTGAACCATCAAATGACTTCAAACCTAAGGAAAGTAGAATTCACTGTTCACTATCATAAATAGAAGTATTTATGATACCTGGGTCCCTGAAATACAGTAGGTGCCCAGTATGTACTTAGTGAGCACTGAATCTGATTCCTGAGGTTGTAGAGACTCCATTTGTTCACCATGAGGACTGTGTTCCCAGTCCTTGCTGCCAGTCATTCAGTGCTTACCTGTCCAGACATCATGCCAGGGTTATGCAAGGTGTTATTTCCCTTAATCAAGAGGTGAGTGCTAACATTATCATATTTTAAACAAACTAGATACTATTGCACAAGTATAACTATGTTTTTAACAGATAAGGAATTACATTGCTTAAGCATTATAGTTCTTCATTCTCAAATACATTTTCAGTCAATATGTACCAGTAGTATCAATTCATACAGTTCTGCCCACCCCTCAAAAGCTCGTGTTAAATTGCTAGTGTTTTTAGTCAATGGATTCTTGGGCTGGAAGGAATCTAGCATTTCAACATGGGGAATAACACAGCTGCCACAATAGACCCAGGCCATCTGACGCTAAAACCAGTGTGCTTTGCATCTTCACCTTCCTATCTAGTGCCCCTATGCATCTTGCTTTATCAAGATCCAAAAAATATTTATTTTCCTTATTTTTTGGCTAATTTCTCACTTATTTTCAGTTCTAACAACATTACTGATTGACACCTCAAATTGAACCTCAGAAGCAATCTCATCTGAGTTGAAGGGGAGAGATTGGCCTCCCCTTGGTGATAGAGGACGCTGCTGTGTTCCTGTCAGGTTCGGTCTGAAGGAGAGGGACCCCTGATCCCACTGCTCTAGAAGCATGGATTCCCAAAGCCTCCAGGCCATGCAGTGGGGTCCCCAGGCATCCTCAGCCAGTCCCCAGAAGCCAGGCAGAGCACTGAGAATTCTTCAGGTACCAAAAAAGCGGAGCACCAGATAATATTTTTTGTTGTTGTTTTTATTTACTTATTGTTTTGGCCACACCATGTGGCATGCAAGATCTTAGCTCCCCAACCAGGGATTGAATCTGTGCCACCTGCATTGGGAGCACGGAGTCTTAACCACTGGACCACCAGGGAAGTTTCCCGAAAATACTTTTTAAAATCCTTGAATTTTAACAGTTTGAAGCATGGAAATAATTATCATGTGGAAGTCCAAGACTTTGCGGGATCCTCTATGTTTATGTCAAAGTGAAGTGTAGTGTCCATTGTGAATCAGCTTTTCAGAGATAAATAAGCAATAAACTCTAGGACAGATCACGTAAATGTTTATTATGTTAATTTATTTAATTCTCCTAACCAGTCTCTGGGCTTCCACGGCGGTTCAGTGGTAAAGAATCCACCTGTAAAGCAAGAAATGTGAGTTCGATCCCTGAGTCGGGAAGATCCCCTGGAGGAGGAAATGGCAACTTACTCCAGTATTTTTGTCTGGGCTACAATCCATGAGGTCACAAAGAGTCAGACACGACTTAGCAACAACAACAACAGCAACAACCAATCTCTAGGATAGGACTTATCCTCATTTTGTAAATGAGGAAACTAAGAATCAGAGGATCTCTGGGTACACAACCCATGTGGACCAGACCTTCTTATTAGGCTGGTGTGGAGCAGACAAAAGCCTAGGAGATGCAGAAGTCCAAATAACCAGAATGTTCTTCAACCATACCACAATAGCTAATGTCAGAAATAATAATCTGAAGGCAACAAGCAATCCTAGTCTGTTTTGAATTAAAATTTAAGTTATCCATAGTTTCTATTAAAATTCAGTGGGGTTAATAATGCATCTGTGACATACAGGAAAACTCCCAAGGAAAAACAAATTTCCATCGAATATGGGTCAACAGGGGTTCACTACTTTTCATTTCTGTTTCCTAGAGAATAAAAGTATGTCATTGTTTAGTTGCTAAGTCCAACTCTTTTTCAACCCCATGGACTGTAGCCCGCCAGGCTCCTCTGTCCATTGACTTCTCCAGGCAAGAATACTGGAATGGGTTGCCATTTCTCTCTCCAGGGGATCTTCCCAACCCAGGGATCGAGCCAGTGTCTCCTGCATTGGCAGGTGACTGAGCCACCACAAAAGTCTGAATAAAGGCATAGCACAGAAGTAATTCTCCAAGGACAAACTGAACCCACGCAGGAGCTAAATCTAGGCAAGTAGCCTAGTTAAGGTAGGACAATGGATGTCATGAGAAATATCTCACTAAGAGAGCAATTCCAAGTGAAAGAGGTAGATAACATGGTGCCTGGCAGACATGCAGAAAGTGCTCACCAAATCACCTCGTGCTAGCAAAATTAACAGTACAATCAAACTGACATGTAGGCAAACATCAAACCTCTGACTTTAAAAAAAACTCAAATATTCAAATAGGAGTATATGGAGGTTTTAGGAGAGAAATAAAGACAAAGATAGACACACATTCAACACTTGGGTAGTCCTGAGTGGTACCTTGAGGTACCACTTGGGTAGTCCTGAGCCCACACAACAAAGTGCCTGTTATTTCCAAAGTCATGAACTAACTCCCACCCCAACATTGATTAACTCACCCCTCGGTTGAGCCTGCCCCCAAGCAAGGCCACTGCCTTCACATATCTTGGAGTATCTCAAAAGATTTCATTTAGAAGATGTGTACATATATTTATTAATTTTATTTGTACTATTTTTATTAACAGAAAACCATGTTTTTCTTTCTACCACTGCATCGATATTCACCTAGAAAAGGAGAGTCAGAATCCTGCAAAATAGAAAATAATCTTTTGATGTGCTCAGATAGGTAGATATTATTTTAGAAAGAAAAAAAAGCGTAGAATCTGAATGACACATCAAAGTAGCCTTATATCCTTGCAAATAATGAAGTAGGAAATGGCAACCCACTCCAGTATTCTTGCCTGGAAAATTCCATGGACACGGGGACCTGGCAGGCTGCAGTCCATGGGGTCTCAAAGAGTCGGACATGACTGAGCACACACGCCTTGCAAATAAACACACAACCATCTCTTAACCTTCTCAGGGTGTGAAGATCTGTCTTTCTTGAGGGGTTGGCTCAGGCTTCCTTCCAAAAAAAGCCAATGTATCTTTTGAAAGATTAGTGGATGAGCTAATGAACTACAAATGCTTGTACCAAAAATTAGAAAACACAAATCTATGTGAACAAAAGTAAATTACCTTCTTTCTCTGTCCTGGAGACACAGCAGCATAATATTATAGTCAGAACAATGACCAGGATCAAAAGCAATGACAATGACACAGCAAGTAGAATTATGGCCCAGGTAGGCAATGAGGTACCTGGTTTATCAATACTGTCTATAAGGTAGAAAGGAGAAAAAAAATATATTTTAGTGATGCTTGCCATTGTAAAGGGTATGTAAATCACTGAATCTGCCACACTATAAATTAGATTACATTTTCCAACTATGTTGTAACTATTGGATCTGCTACAGCCAGATGTCAAGGCCAAGTTCCCTTCAGTGTGATTAAATATTAAATGTTCTACAGTACTTTCCATTACTGTCTCATCCATTTATTGCTACCAATATATACCTGGCTAGTAACACAGTCCTAACATTCTCTGGTCAACACCTCTAACATTCCTAAGAGGTGGACAAGCTGGGCTGGGCCACTCCCTAAGGTTGGAACAGTGGTTTCCATGTTCTGATACCATTTACTACTCAAGAAATGCTTACTGACCAGATACATGCCCAGGAGTAGGATTGCTGGATCGAAACTCTAATTTGAAAAGAAACATGCACCCCTTTGTTTGCAGCAGCACTAGCCACAATAGCTGAAACTGGAAGAAAACTAAATGTCTATCAACAGATGAATGGATAGAGAAGATGTGGTACACAATGGAATACTAGTCAGCCACAAAAAAGAACGGAATAATGCCACTGGTAGCAGCATAGGTGGACTTAGAGATGATCATACTAAGTGAAGTAAGTCAGAGAGACAAATATCCTATGATATCACTTACATGTGAAATCTAAACTACAACACAACTGAACATATTTACAAAATGGAAACAGACTGACAGCTTCAAATACAAACTTACAGTTACCAAAGCGGAAAGGGGTGGAGGAGGGATGAATTAGGAGCTTGGGATTAGTGGATACAAAACTATTACACATAGACTGAATAGACAATAAGGTTTACTACATAATACAGGGAAATATATTCAATGCCCTGTGATAAACCATATACCACCTCATGCGAAGAACTGACTCACTGGAAAAGACCCTGATGCTGGGAAAGGCGGAAAGCAGGAGGAGAAGGGGACAACAGAAGATGAGATGGTTGGATGGCATCTCCGACTCAACGGACATGAGTTTGAGCAAGCTCTGGGAGTTGGTGATGGACAGGGAAGCCTGGCATGCCGCAGTCCATGGGATCGCAAAGAGTCGGACATAACTGAGCGACTGAACTGAACTGACCTATTCAGGGTTTCAAGTCCCTATTCAGGGTTTCAAGTCATGCTTCATCACCATTTTATTTCAGGAATGGAAACAACTGATAAACTTTTGAAGTTGCTGTTATCTTATTTACATTAATGTATCCAGCAGTACTATAATATTGTAAAGGTGTTTCCCCCCAGAAAGTAATGACAATGATGATGTGATTTCCAAGTTGTTTATGGCAAAGACATGTTCCTTAGAAAGAGTTTTGATGTATGCAACTTTAAGTAGGGTTCTGATATCATGATTATGCAAAATACATTGTACTAATTAAGCAAGCCAGAAGTAGTAAGAAAATTTGTAATTATTCTGGTAATTTCTAGACAAATAAAAAAAAAGTGCAATCAAAACAAAAAGGAGAGCTGAGGAGAGAAAGAGAGAAGAAAAGCCATTTTAATTTTCATGGCCATGTCCTAGGGGGCACTTTCCAAGACATGTCATATGGTTGTCTAAATTGAAATTTAATCTAATTTACATTACCTACAATTACATACTCAGCACCAGTCATACCAGCACATTTCAAGGGCTCAGTTGCCCCAAATAAAGAACCTCACCATCAGGGAGAGTCCAATGGGATCACATCACCTTCCCAATCTTTCCCTGATGGCTAATAAATGCATGAAAAGATGTTCAACGTTGCTCATTATTATAGAAATGCAAATCAAAACTACAATGAGGTATCACCTCACATTGGTCAAAATGGCCAGCATCAAAAAATCTACAAATAATAGGTGCTGAAGAGGGTGTGGAAAAAAGGGAACCCTCTTGCACTGTTGGTAGGAATGTAAATTGATCAGCCATTATGGAGAACAGTATGGAGATTCCTTTAAAAACTAGGAATAAAACTACCATATGACCCAGCAATCCCACTTCTAGGCATATACCCTGGGAAAACCATAATTGAAAAAGACACATGTACGCCCAGTATTCATTGCAGCACTATTTACAATAGCTAGGAAACAAAAACAACCTAGATGTCCCTCAACAGAAGAACGGATAAAGAAGCTGTGGTACATACATACAAAGGAATATTACTCAGCCACGAAAAGGAACACATTTGAGTCAGCTCTATGAGGTGGGTGAACCTAGAGTCTATTACAGAAGTAAGTCAGAGAGAGAGAAACAAATATATACTAACACATATATATATGGAATCTAGAAAGATGGTACCGATAACTCTATTTGTAGGGCAGCAATGGAGATGCAGACATAGAGAACAGACTTATGGACTTAGTGGGGGAAGGAGAGACTGGGACAAATTGGAAGAGTAGCTTGGAAACAAAATTTTAAAAAATTACCATATGTAAAACAGATAGTGAACGGGAGTTTGCTGTATGAAGCAGGGAGCTCAAACCCCATGCTCTGTAACAACCTAGAGGGGTGGGACAGTTTGGGAAATAGGAAGGAGTTTGAAAAGGGAGGGTACATATGTATACCCATGACTGATTCATGTTGATATATGGCAGAAACCAACACAATATTGTAAAGCAATTATCCTCTAATTAAACATAAATTTAAAAAATAATTTTATAACAACATGTTTAAGTTGATCTGTTTAAATGTGAATTGCTATTCAAGAAAGTCTGTCACTCAGCTCTGGGTGCTTGGGTAGCATCTCAGTGTAAATGTGTGCTATTTTATTAGATGTCAATCATTAGAAAAATATTAAAACAACAGACTTTCTATGAAGAAAAATAGGATTTTTTTGTAAGTCAATGGCCTCCCCACACTTTGGAACCAGAGATTAGAGCTGAAAAATGTTTCTTGGATGTTCTTACTTAGAGTTTTCCTTGAAGTCATAGTTTCAAGTTAAAGGCTCAGGATAAGTTGCATGAATGGTTATAGATGATCACTAATGCGTTGGTGTTGACCTCTGAGTGCTGACCTCTGGATGAGCAAGGATCCCACTGCAGAATAATCCACAGACTTATCTCAAAGCAAGCACTGAAATCCAGAGAACTCTGAATTTTGAAGAACTATATAATACAAAAAGATATCTGCCTTTTGTCCTTCGTGCAAAGCTTCTCTGCATTACCTATGATGGCTTTCTTATATTTCTTTCTTTTTTTAACATCTTGTATTCAATGCCACCTTAAATGTCTGTGAAATTGGTCACTATAAGGTCCATTCTTCCTACACTTCTGCTCCTATCTAAACTAGACTTGTCCCCACAAGGGCCGTGTCTTATTCTCCTTATACCCCAAACAACAGGCATATTAAAATTGGGCATGTTGAACCAATGAATCAATCAATGGATGGATAGAAGGATGGATGGATAGATGAAGAGACTGTTTCCTTCTGACTCTACACGGAGAAGAGAAATCTGTACACTAGGCTGTCAGCTGCAGCTGAGCCAGAATTGGGACTCACCTTTCTCCTCATATTGAGATGCTTGGACAAGGATTACAGGACTTTAGAAAAGTCAACTAATATCTATCTCCACATCAGCCACTATTCTTCTAAGGTAAGCTGGGACAGATAGAGGTAAGAAAAGATTTACCCCCCAAAAAATGAAGGGGGAGGTAACAGAATTATCACTCCCCATGTCATCCTCCCTAGCCCCATAAATGGAGCTTCAAAACAAGTAAGTCTTTAAATTAGGAGTTTGGGATTAATACATCAGTCAGTTCAGTCATTCAGTCATGTCCGACTCTTTGCAACCCCGTGGACTGCAGCACACCACACTTCCCTGTCCATCACCAACTCGTGGAGTTTACTCAAACTCATGCCCACTGAGTCGGTGATGCCATCCAGCCATCTCACCCTCTGTCATCCCCTTTTCCTCCCACCTTCAATCTTTCCCAGCATCAGCATCTTTTCTAATGAGTCAGCTCTTCGCATCAGGTGGTCAAAGTATTGGAGTTTCAGCTTCAACATCAGTCCTTCCAATGAATATTCAGGACTGATTTCCTTTAGGATGGACTGATTGGATCTCCTTGTAGTACAAGGGACTCTCCAAAACAGTCTTCTCCAACACCACAATTCAAAAGCATCAACTCTTCGGCGCTCAGCTTTCTTTATAGTCCAACTCTCACATCCATACATGAATATTGGAAAACCCATAGCCTTGACTAGACGGACCTTTGTTGGCAAAACAATATCTCTGCTTTTTAATATGCTGTCTAGGTTGGTCATAACTTTTCTTCCAAGGAGTAAACATATTTTAATTTCATGGCTGCAGTCACCATCTACAATGACTTTGGAGCCCTCCAAATAAAGTCTCTCACTGTTTTCACTATTTCCCCACCTATTTGCCATGAAGTGATGGGACCAGATGCCATGATCTTAGTTTTCTGAATGTTGAGCTTTAAGACAACTTTTTCACTCTCCTCTTTCACTTTCATCAAGAGGCTCTTCAGTTCCTCTTCACTTTCTGCCATAAGGGTGGTGTCATCTCCATATCTAAGGTTATTGATATTTCTCCTGGCAATCTTGATTCTAGCTAGTGCTTCATCCAGTCCAGTGTTTCTCATGATGTACTCTGCATATAAGTTAAATAAACACAGTGACAATATACAGCCTTGACGTACTCATTTTCCTATTTGGAACCAGTCTGTTGTTCCATGTCCAATTCTAACTGTTGTTTCCTGACCTGTATGCAGATTTCTCAGGAGACAGGTCAGGTGGTCTGGTATTCCCACCTCTTTCAGAATTTTCCGGTTTGTTGCGATCCACACAGTCAAAGGCTTTGGCATAGTCAATAAAGCAGAAATAGATGTTTGTCTGGAACTCTCTTGCTTTGTCGATGATCCAATGGATGTTATCAATTTGATCTCTGGTTCCTCTGCCTTTTCTAAAACCAGACTGAACATCTGGAAGTTCATGGTTCACATATTGCTGAAGCCTGGCTTGGGGAATTTTGAGCATTACTTTACTAGCGTGTGAGATGAGTGCAATTGTGCAGTAGTTTGAGCATTCTTTGGCATTACCTTTCTTTGGGATTGGAATGAAAACTAATCTTTTCCAGTCCTATGGCTACTGCTGAGTTTTCCAAATTTGCTGGCAGATTGAGTGTAGCACTTTCACAGCATCATCTTTCAGGATTTGAAATAGCTCAACTGGAATTCCATCACCTCCACTTGCTTTGTTCGTAGTGATGCTTCCTAAGGCCCACTTGACTTCACATTCCAGGATGTCTGGTTCTTGGTGAGTGATCACATCATCATGATTATCTGGGTAGTGAAGATTTTTTTGTACAGTTCTTCTGTGTATTCTTGCCACCTCTTCTTAATATCTTCTGCTTCTGTTAGGTCCATACCATTTCTGTCCTTTATTGAGCCCATCTTTGCATGAAGTGTTCCCTTGGGATCTCTAATTTTTTTAAAGAGATCTTTAGTCTTTCCCATTCTATTGTTTTCCTCTATTTCTTTGCACTGACCACTGAGGAAGGCTTTCTTATCTCTCCTTGCTATTCTTTGGAACTCTGCATTCAAATGGGTATATCTATATATAAAATAGATAAACAACAAGGACCTACAGTATAGTACAGGAAGCTATACTCAATATTTTAAAATAATTTAGGGAAGATAATCGGGAAAAGAATATATACCTGGATCACTGTGTTGTACACCTGAAACTAACACAACATTTTAAATCATCTACTCTTCAATTTAAAACAATAAAAATGAGATAAAATACAGTATATGGTCAAAAAACAAGCCAGTCTCTTAACATCAGTCACATCCAGAGAGTAACATGACTCGTCCCCTGGCTCCACAGAAAGCAGACTCCCAATCATCACCTGAAATGCTTGTTGTGCTCATGGATTCAGAGCCAGCTCCCTCGATGCCGAGTCAGGGGTCTGAAATGGTACCCCAGGTGATTCTGAGGCAGGTGGTTGGTGATCCACACTTTGAGAATTCCTGAGTGCAGTCAAGATGTAAACACTGCCCAAGCAAACGGCCACATTCCAGGGAAGCCCTATATTCTCCCTCCCACTGATATGATGACAAAATTATTAAACCCAGAACTGCTTTAGGATATTCACACTCCGTCCACTCTTGGGAAGCCTTGTGACCTGGAGTGCTTCGGGCTCCGTGTCAATAGAACCAATCAAATATCATGACCACCATGTGCCTACGCTCCCTTGAGCCCTGGGCTCATATGTTAGTAACAATTCTCACCCCACCAGGCTGTTCAGAAACTCAAGAGGCACAGGCAAAATGCCAAACGCTGTGAGGTCCGGCACACATGTTCCAGATTGTGGTGTTCATCATAAATTCGGTCTGATGAACTCTTTTTACAAACTGAAGTTTGAAAAGAATAGGAGCTTTTATAAGAAGGGAGCCAGCGGAGGTGGGTCTGGTTTAAGATTCAAGAGAAAGGCTTGAAATTCTTACTGGAAAAAGTCAACACACTGTTGACTTACTCAAACGCTCTATCAGGGGCGTTTCTTTTGCTGCTGGAAAAAACTCTGAGCATGCCAACTTGGATCAGCTGTTTCTTAGCATGACAATCTTCCCCCCAATCTTGCACAGAAAGATAACTCTAGGGAGGGCCTATTTGAAGGAAGGGAGGCCACCTCGCTGGCATGGGAGATGGAATCAAAAAGAGAGAGGCAGGGTGCACCTGCCTGACTCTCATGTCCCTTAATTCAACCACCAAGTTCAAAAGAGGGCTGCCTGCACTCACCTAAAAGCCCCAGGCTCTCACCAACATGGCAACTTACATCAGGAACCACACAGCTCAGATTTTTGCTTCTTATTGGCTGTGACCTTGCTACCCTGGGGGTCAAATCTCCCACAGTTTCCCACCTAAGAAAAACTTATGCCCTCTCTCTGCTCCAGGGGAACCCCAAGAAAAGTGTGGGGTGTGCGTTGTAAACAGATGTAATTTAGGATTGGAGCCATACAGAGGAAACTTCCTTCAGTTCAGTTCAGTCGCTCAGTCATGTCCGACTCTATCTGACCCCATGGACTGCAGCACGCCAGGCCTCCCTGTCCATCACCAACTCCCGGAGCTTCCTCAAAGTCATGTCTATCGAGTCATGATGCCATCCAACCATCTCATCCTCTGTTGGCCCCTTCTTCTCCCACCTTCAATCTTTCCCAGCATCAGGATCTTTTCTAGTGACTCAGTTCTTCACATCAAGGTCAAAGTATTGGAGCTTCAGCTTCAGCATCAATCCTTCCAATGAATATTCAGGACTGATTTCCTTTAGGATGGACTGGTTGGATCTCCTTGCAGTCCAAGGGACTCTCCAGAGTCTTCTCCAACACCACAGTTTAAAAGCATCAGTTCTTCGGTGCTCAGCTTTCTTTATGGTCCAACTCTCACATCCATACGTGACCACTGGAAAAACCATAGCCTTGACTAGACAGACGTTTATTGGCAAAGTAATGTCTCTGCTTTTTAATATGCTGTCTAGGTTAATCATAGCTTTCCTTCCTTACTTTAATAATAACTTTTAATTGATTTCATAGTATATATATATATGTACACACATGCATATATATCACAGGTATCTATGTTTAGCATGAGGCTAATTTTTAATTGAGGAAGGCTTCTGTGGTGACTCAGTGGTAAAGAATCCACCTGCCAATGCAAGAGATGACGGTTCAATCCCTGGGTCAGGAAGACCCCTGGAGAAGGAAATGGCAACCCATTCCAGTATTTTTGCCTGGAAAACTGGATGGACAGAGGAGCCTGGCCAGCTACAGTCCACTGGGGTCTCAAAAGAGTCAGACACTGCTGAGCAACTAAACAACAACAATTTTTAAATGAGCACATTTACAGTGGATTGAAAGAAAGAGAAACAATAGTCCTATATTAATAAAATGAAAATCATCACAGTAGACAGAAAACAGAATCTTGGGATGATCTCACCCATTACCCAACCCCTTCATCGTGCAAATAAGACACTCAGGATAAAGCTCCATTAAAGGTAAGCCAAGGGCGCTCAGAGCAGGGAAGCCCCAGAGTCTCTGACTCTTTATCCCACCACGTTGGGTCTCTAATCTGGAAAATCCCTGCCTGGAAAGTTTCGGCCCATGTCCTGTAGGAATCAGGGACTCTCAGTGGACACCAGTCCCTGATTTGTCTTAGCAAAGGGTGTGGGCACAATGATTCAAGATGGAAAGCAGATTTGCAGATGAGGATGAATATACTATGGGCTTCTCTGGTGGCTCAGATGATAAAGAATCTGCCTGCAGTGGAGGAGACCCAGGTTCAATCCCTGGGTGTACTATACCTGTTACCCACAAACAGTGACTAAGTAAGGTTATCTCCAAGTTCAACACCACCTGCCTTCCTCCCTCCCATAACTGCCTGCACACGAGGACTGCAAGACTGAATTTACAGTGTGACTTTTATCTCAGCTCCGAGATTGTCCTTTTTCCATCTGTGAAGAAAAGGAAAATAGATCCCAGGTGCTCTCACAGAAGTGCTCAGAGTTTTAAAAGGGCACATAGACGTTCTCGAAACCAGCAGGATGACTGCAAAATGTCACTACCAGAATGTGCAAAATGTGCTCCTATGTGGACCAGAAAGGACATGGGAGATCACTGAATCCACAAAATAAGTGAGAACTGTGGCTCACTCTCCTGTCCTATAGGCTCTGGTGTAGGCACTGGATGTTTTAACCCACTTCTCACACCAACAGCCACCCTAGATGGTAGGGATTATTATATTATCTGCTTCACAGATGAGAAAACTGAGGCTCAGAGAGGTTAAGTCACCTGCCTAATGTCACACAGTGAGTAAGAAGGCAAGCTGGGAATTGAGTCCATGCTGTCTGGCATCAAGTCTGTGAAGAGTAGCATCTGATGAGGCTGGGCTGGGAGGTGGGGCCTTAGAAAGATTCCATTTCAGTACTTCCTAATCCTGCTTGCTCGGTAATTTGGGAGCTTTTTTTAAAAAAATAATAATAAATGCTGACTTCCAGACTCTATACAGACTGAACAGAAATCTGGGGTGGAGCCTAAGAATCAGCATACATGTTAAAGCTCCCTTAACAAGCAGCCAAGGAGGGAAAATGCGTGTCCTATTCTCTCCCCTGCCCCTCATTTGACCCACAAGAAAACTATGCCACGAAGGCCAAGGACTTGCCCAATGTCACAGAACTAGTGCCCAAATTCCGACAAGGATGGTCACACCCACCACTCTTGTCTGCTCTCAAAAGGACCATGTCCCACAGAACTCAGATCTCACCAGGAATCACCACAGTCTACAAGGCAATCGTGTGTCCTAAAACGATGGCTTCACTTGCACTGCCCACAGCCTGCACACTTGTAACTTTGTGGAGAAAATGACCCAGGCGGTCAGACAGAGGGTTGAGGGAGCTTGGCTCAAGGCAGGAGTGAAGGGGGCTTTCACCTTCTCACTGTCTGTACGTTTGCAATCTTAAAGTCTGTGTTACCTCTATAATCAAGAAAATCAATTTAAAAAGACACCAGCATGCGCCTTTCAATATGCTTTTCTTTATAGAATCAATAAGCACTTCATGCAACCTTTTGGCTTGAACTCATCAAGCTTCCTAAGCTGTCGATGTCACTTTCCTCAAGGGCTCAAAAGGATTACCCCCCAAATGAACACAAACTCCTTGCACTTTTAGGAAATGGGTGACAGGACTGATGTTTTTATCTGATCAAGCACAGCCTCGTGCATTCTCCGAAACGTGGCTTGGCTCCCAGAAGCCAGCTCCCCTAGCCCAGGTGGTAACGAGGTCTTCAGCTACGAAAACTTGCATAAAACACACAACACAGCACCAGCCACCAGCTGCTCTCGATCTTGATGAATAATTTAGAAACAAATTCAGTTCTCCAAATGAGTCCAATAAAATGGGACTCATTGCAACATACCCATCACGCTCTCCTCTGTGAAGCTGTTGGAACTCCAGATGCCGTAATTAAGCCTGCTCACTTCACTGGTCCCGGGCTAAGAAGAATTCAGCCAAATTAAAGCCCATCAAGGGAAATTGAATGCCCCTTGCCCTTTCCCTACAAAAGACAAACTTTGCAGACAAGCTCATCTCCAGATCCATTTCTACAAGGCATCATCAGTCATACCAGAGCTCTTTGTTGCTTTATTGCCTTAATAAAGTGTGTGGTTTGAACAGTTTCGTTCCATTTGGTGCTAATAGAACTTTTTTTTTTTTTCAATCTTCCCTTTCAAACTCTGGACCATACTTTGTCACCTTTAAATTGCCTGAAAGCAAGCTGGGTTGGCTCCTTGGAGAGATGGGCAATTCTAGGCCGGAACAGGGGAAATGCAAAGAAAATTTGGAACATCTTAATGAGCCAAGTGCTCAGAAACTAAGAGGGACACATCAGAAGGACACCAGAGCCAGCTGAAATGGGTTCTCCCTGGCCAAAATTGGAATATCAGAACTGATAGGGATGGGAGTAAATTACAATGTATTGGATAAAAATGAGTCATACCAAACTGTAAAAAAAAAAAAAAAAGAAGAAGAAGAAAGAAAAGGAAGAAAGAGACAGCAATGTCTCTTCTTTGCAGAAGAATGTGTGTGCTCATTTGTTCAGTCATGTCCAACTCTTTATGACTCCCTGGATGGTAGCCTGCTAGGCTCCCTGTCCATGGGATTATCCAGGCAAGAATACTGGAGTGGGTTGCCGTTTCCTACCACAGGGGATCTTCCCAACCCAGGGATGGGACCCATGTCTCTTATGTCTCCTGCACTGGCAGGCAGATTCTTTATCACTGTGTCACCTGGGAAACCTGTTACAGAAAAATGACAACTAAAAAATATAGAAAAATTGTGGAACCAGAAAATCATTCTTTTACAACCACCAAAGAAATAAGCAATTTGGGCAGTGACTTATCCATGAATGCAAATATTATTAGGTGAAAGACTGTCAAGAAACAGATATTCACACAGTATTTGTAGATTATATATTAATTATAAAAGCTAAAATGTACCTTTACAATAGAGAAATCTGGGAGACATTGCTTCAATCAGATGATCAAACGTATTACCAGTCATCAAGAAAACTGGCATCACATGACCAAATGACAGTACTCATATCTTGGCAAAAATATTTGACCTTCATCAAGTGTGTTGGGAAAACTCAGACAAATCCATATTGAAGGGCTTCTTGCAATAAAGGTCTGGATCCTTCAAAGATGTTTATCAGAAAAGACAAAAAAGGTGGGGGGACCACTGGATATTAAAGGAGACCAAAGAAGATATGACAATGAAAGGTAACACATGGTCTTTAGCTGGATACTGGTTTGGGGGGAGAAACATCTAGAAAGGACGATGGGAGAGATTTGAATATGAACCGAATATTGTGTAATAGTATTGTATCAGTGTTAAAGCTCCTGACTTCCAAGAACATTGGGGTTAATTAGAATGGCCTTGTTCTTAGGATACATATGCTGGGGTATTTAGGGGTAAAGTGTCATAAAACTCCAAGCAAATCTTAAATGGGAAGGAAGGAAGGAAAGAGAGTGAAAAAAAAAAATTGTAAAAAGAGCAAGGGAAGGATGGACGGAAGACAGGGAGGGGGAAGACAAGGAGGGAAGGAGGGAAAGAAAAGCTGAGAGAGAGAAGCAAATGTGAGAAGCTGTTCACATCTGTTGTGTCTAAGTGAAGATACATTGGTACTCCTTGTACTATTCTTGCAAAATTTCTAAAGGTTTTTAATTGTCCAAACTAGTAAGAAAAGCAAGTTAGGTTTGAATTCTAGCTTCCTTTTCATATACAGTCTTAGTAGGAAATAAGCTAAATTCTTTGGAATCTCATAAGCTGAAATAAGTTAACCCTGACTTAAAACCAAAAAACACAGATTTCTGTAATCTTTACCATCAAAAAGACAGATATTCACAGAAGCAGGTCAAAGCTCTGGCAGTCCCGAGCTCCCATTTCTGTTGGCAACCACCAGTTGGAGCTGGTCCACCTGCTCTGTGTGGACGGGGCATGCTCTCTGATTCCTAACAAGCCCCTACAATCTGCCTCCTACCTGACACGTGTATTCACCCATGCTTTCATGTTTGTTGTCTGCCTGGTCTCAGGGGATGTCTGAGTTGGAGACAAGGGCCAAACATCAAGAGCATGGGCTTGTGCTGGTACTACATTGGGGATTATTCCCTGCAGTGTAAAGTTCAGGATAGCAAGATCTAAACACCGCTTAGGCTCTACATGGCTTTTTACAGGTTCACAGAGACATCATCTATTGTGCAGTGAATTGTCTCTCCCCAAGCTTCCCAGGTGGCACTAGGGGTATAGGACCCCCCTGCCAATGCAGGAGACACAAGACACCTGGTTTCAGTCCCTGGGTCAGGAAGATCCCCTGGAGGAGGGCATGGCAACCCACTACAGTATTTTCACCCGGAGAATCCCATGGACAGAGAAGAGAGCTACAGTTCAAAGGGTTGCAAAGAGTTGAAAAGGACTGAAGTGACTTTGCATGCACACATGCAAAATTCATTTGTTAAAGTCCTATCTTCTAGAACCTCAGAATGTGACCTTGTTTGGAAACAGTGTTGTTGAAGATGGAATCTAGTTAAGATGAGGTCATACTGGATAGAGTGGCCCCTGATCCGATATGACTGGTGTCTTTATATTTTTTAAAAAAAGGAAAGGAGTGGAGTTTGGACCCAGCCACACACACAGGGAGAACATCATGTGAAGATGAAGGCAGAGATCAGTGTGATGCAGTGTCCATAAGCCAAAGGACACCACAGATGGCCAGCAAACCACCAGAGGCTGTGTTACAGGGAAGAGCCAATTGCAGCTCCACTTGGATCTGTTTCTTTAAGCTTTGCTTCCTGCTGCTTTTGTTCACTGAAACGACACTGCCCATACAAAGTGGCGTGCCTCAGAAACCCCTGCCCCTCTACCTGACTATTAAACCAAAATGCCCTTGTTCAGGCCCCTGTCCACCTGTGGGTGGCAGGATGAAAGAAATAAACACATCCCTGCCTGAGGATTGCCATTCTAGGAGATATTTGCAATATTAACGGCCTCTTTACTTTGTTTTCTCACCTCCCCCCATCTCTGTTCTAGAAAAGAACCTGGCATCCAGACCCCAGTAAGATGGTTATTTTGAGACATTAGTCTGCCACCTTCTCAGTCAACTGATTTTCTGAATAAAGTCATATTCCTTGCCTCAATATCACATCTCTTGGATTTATTCGGCTGTTGTGCGGTGAGCAGAGTGAGCTTGGATTCAGTAACAGCTGGGGAAGAGGTCTGGAACAGACTGGTCCTCAGAAGAAGCCAACCCTGTCCACACCTTGATCTCGGACGCCCAGCCTCCAGAGCTTTGAGAGAAACCATGCCTGTTGTTTAAGTACCCAGTCTGAGGTTACACAGACCCAGGACACTCACACGCCTTCCAGGGCTGCTCACAGGGGGAGGGCAGAGGGGACTGGAGAGCAGAGAGGACAGGTAAGCAGATTCGACACACACTGGCAAGGCCATCTCTGCCATCTACTATAAATACGGACATGTTCCAAACAATGCTCCCCTCTTGTCTCAGCTTTACAACAGGAATATAACAGCATCCACTCATGAGAAAGCTGCGCAGGTTAATCTGGTTAGTATTTGAGAACCACTTAAATGAGTGTCAGACACGACTGAGCGACTGAACTGAACTGAACTAAACGAGTGTATTTAAAGAGGAGATACATTGTTTTGTATGTGTACATATAGCTGATTCACTTAACTGTACAGCAGAAACTAACACAACATTTTAAATCAGTATACACTGATAAAAATTAAAAAAATAATAAAGTGAAACACTGATCTGGAAAAAAATAGTCTTAATAAGTGATATGTAGTGCTGTTTTTTATTTGTATTATTGTTATTATTAATCTTGCTATGGCTGTAACTTTGTTCCAAACTTTGGAAGATCTTAAGTGAAGATGTTTTCATAGCGGGAAGAGTTATGGATCATGGGAGAACTCATCCTGGCTTCGGGATCCCTCGGCACCATCAGCATACGATCTGGAACAGAGTGCAGTCCTTCTCTGGGCCTCATTTCCTTTCACTTTTCTAGAAAGTAGGTGTGAAAGCAAACCTCCAGCCCCCACCTCCGTGCTTTCTGAGCTCAAGCAGGCTCAGAGGGGCCCCATGAAGATGTGTGGCCAGAGTCTGGCATTTGCCAAGGGCCCTGTTGATGATGGCATCATCAACACAATGGACATGTACTTGAGCAAACTCCAGGAGATAGTGAAGGACGGGGAAGCCTGGCGTGCTGCCGTCCATGGGGTCACGGGGTTGCAAAGAGTCTGACATGACTTAGTGACTGAACAACAAGGACCCTACAGCAGATTCTCTTTGGATCTAAATTTTAAACTTCTGTCATTTCGTACATTTTTTAACAATGCATAGACCTGGTACTTTCAGACATACTGTGGCTTTGCTGTGTGAAAAAATGATCCCTCCTAATTCCACTAAGATTGGAGGAATCCCTGAGAATATGCACACCCTCCTCAAAAATTAGAAGAATTCCTTTGCTGTTGGCACAGGGGATGGGATCAGACAGGAACAATGGGTGAGAGGTAGAGAAAAGCACTGAATTCAAGAATTTATATCTGAAAACTTAATGCTGTTCTATAAGTAGCTGTCAAGGTTCTCAGTGATTTCCATATGTAAGTAGAAAAGAGAGAAACACTTGAAGAGGGAATTTAAACGTGAAATTACAGGGTCAAGAAGCTGACACAAGTCCTTTGTCTCCATCACCATCCCTTCCTGAGATCAAGGTCACCATACGATTTTCCTGGGCATCGTTGATTAAGAAGCACAGCATATAAAATGTAAAGCATGCAATAATAATTCACTTTGTATGAAGCAAAAAGTCTTCACTTACCCAAGGGAGGCTGAACCACAGTGAGACGGACAGTTACAGACTCACGGACGTCCAGCCCCTTCATCTCAGCCACACAAGTCACAGTGCCGTTCCCCTGCGGCGTCAGAGCAAGGACGCTCTCTACACTTTGAAGGTCCTCAGGCTCCAGGATGGAATAATAGCTCGAATGGCTCACGGGAACCCCTATCTCCCAGGAAAGATCTGGGAGCGGGGTCCAGTTCAGTGCACGGCAAGTTATGTTACAAGGATTATCCTCAATGACTACAAGGCTGCCTCCAGGAATGAGCAACCGCCCCATGACTAAAGGAGAAAAGAGAAATGTTCGAGGGAATGATCATGCCTCTCAGGGCCAGATTTTTCCAAAAATTGTCCTTCAGATCACATTGCATGAGCACTGTCTTCCCCAGCCCAAACTGACTGTGTCTGTATCCGGAAACCATAAGTCAGGTTTGATCTGTGTATTTAGTTTACACCTGTCACATTCACAGAAGAAGGGGAGGTGGCTCACCAGAAAATATAGATTCCAGAGAAAATGAATAAATGAAAAATCAGGATCCAGGGACTTGGGAAGCATACTTAATTCAAACACTTGTGTCTCTTTCAACACATAATTTTCTTCTACTAGTTTTGATTGCATTTCCTCTTTCTGTTCTATTCCATTTATCTAGAATCTCTGTTATATGCATATAGAAACCCTGGGATTCATTCTTCAAGTGGTTATCTATTTATATCTCTGTTTAATTGTATTCTTTCACCAAATTCTTGGAAAATTTTAGGGGTTTGTCTTTCATCTTCACTGATCATTTATTTTGTTGTTAATTATAACAAATCTGTAGTTCTCATCTTTCCATGTTTTTTCATTTTTTCACTTAAGGGTTTTTTTAATTGTCTTAAAGCAATCTTCTCTGATTGACTGTTATTACCTTTTGAAAATATCCTTATCAAATTTCACAGGTAATAAACAATAAGCATTTTCTTTAAAAAAAAAATCAGGATCCAGGGAAATATAAATTACATGGGAAAGATGGGATGAATGCACCCACCACTGAGGGCTACAGGATCACTGCACCAGAGTTGCAAACTTGTCCTGGGCTGCCCTAAGAACCAATGCAAAAAGGAAAAGAACGTTTACATTCTTTTCATTGTAGAGAGAACACATCTCAGAGTTTCATGATGGAAGCAAGTCTCTCCTAGCCTTTCTTTGATCAATTAGATTCATTTTTCTTTATTTTGGGACAACAGATTTTAAAATATTATTTCCTATGATATTGCCTTAAAATATTTTTCTAGGTACAAATTAGATACAAATCTAATCTAATTATAGAAATAACTACCTTAAATCCTGTATCAGAATATATTAGATCAATTATTTTAAAGTTTTTAGTAAAGACTCCCTTGCATATGCCAGGGCTCGCACTGTAAATAAACCATCTGAAAATAGCACTTGTATGTGCTACTATTACTAAAATAACCTGACGAATGGCCCCAGAAAAGACACAGCCATAGTGAATTACATAGATATTGAAACATTCAAATCAAAATTTCCTAAAACTCCCTCTCACATTTTATCATGGAAAAAACACTGGACTAAGAATCAAAGAATCTGTTCTGGATCCTGGCTTTCCCACAAAATTGTCATCACCTTGGGCAGATCACTGAAATTCTCAGGCTCTCTTTTTACTACCTGGTGAGCTAGAGGCTTTAACTTAGATCAGTGGTTCCCAAACATTTTGGTTTTAATACCTTTCATACTTTTAAAAACCACTGAGGATGCCAAAAACCTTTGGTCTAGGTGGGGTCTATCTATATTTCCCATATTTGAAATTAGAATTAAATATTTGCTTATTTTCAAACACATATTTTAAAATAACATTAGTAACCCATTACTTTCCAGATGGCTCAGAAGATAAAGAATCTACCTGCAATGCAGAAGGCCCTGGGCTTGATCACTGGGTCAGGAAGATCCCCTGGAGAAGGGAACGGCTAACCACTCTAGTATTCTTGCCTGGAGAATTCCATGGACAGAGGAGCCTAGTGGACTACAGTCCAAGGGATCACAAAGAGTTGGACACAACTGAGCAACTAACACTTTTGCTGGTTAATACAGATTAACATATTTTTATGAAAAATATATTTTTAACCCAAAATAGTGAGAAAAAATGACATTGTTTTCTATTTATGCAAATCTCTTTAACATCATGTGGCTGCCTTCAATCTGTTGCCATATATTGTTTTCTTTGGAGTACATAAAGAAAATATGAAAATCTAACTTCACACAGATATATGTTTAGAGTGGTAAGGAGGCTTTTCAGATCATCATGGTTATTCTTTAAAACTACACCAACACTTGACAAGTAGTGTTTTCTTAAAGTTTGGTTACATTGTGGAGGGCTTCCCTGGTGGCTCAGACATTAAAGAATCTGCCTGCAAGGCAGGAGAGCTGGGTTCAATCCCTGGGTTGGGAAGATCCCCTGGAGAAG
The DNA here is from genome assembly GCF_033118175.1 of Dama dama. Taxonomy (NCBI): domain Eukaryota; kingdom Metazoa; phylum Chordata; class Mammalia; order Artiodactyla; family Cervidae; genus Dama; species Dama dama. The sequence goes on from NC_083699.1 coordinate 77,934,136, forward strand.
GGAATGGCTACCCACTCTAGTATTCTGACCTGGAGAATTCCATGGACAGAGGAACCTGGCTGGCTACAGTCCATGGGGTTGCAAAAAGTCGTACACAACTGAGTGACTTTCACACACACTGTAAACTGGAACCACACAAATAAACTTTCATTCTGTTACATTAGAATTCATTGCTCTAGCTGGCACTTTGAATGGATCTTTTATCCTTGCATGATTTTGTATCATACATCAGTCACTTGGAAAATACCAGTACACTAAATTATGCAGACCTTCCCAGTGTACAGTGGGAAGCTCCCTGTACACTCATGACGATGCGTGAGAAAGGCAATAACATCTTAATATGACTATGGAAACATGTATTCTCATAAACCACTCTGAAAGATCCTGGGAAGACCCTGGGGAGTTTCCAGACTAGACTGAACGGAATCAGCTCTGAAAGCCCTTCTTACTCTGAAATGTTAGATTTCCCATTATTTCTTTCTTGAATAGTGTCTTAGACTAAGTGAAGCACGTTAGCTATCTCAAGGATTATTGTAAATATAATGAGAGAGGAATGGATTTGTCCCTCTGCAGGCTGCAGGGACAAATTGTGCTTATTCTTTTCACTTCATTCATTGTTTCATGATGGAGATGTTTAAGAAGACAGGAACTGGGGAGAAATACTACTGCTTTAGTGATCTTGTACTCCAGTCTTAGTGGCCCTCAAAACACCTGAGGTCTAGATTTCAGTGTGTGATTAATTGGTGGATTGGGCAGTAAATAGACAAACTCAATCTGAAGCATTTTCTTTTCTGGTACGTAGATGTGATCCGCTTCTTCCCACTCACTGGCTTTCACAAAGGTCATCCAGTGGTGTGAAAAACACTTCTCACAAGGTGATAGGTAGAACATCCGCATAGATTTTGGATGACTCAACATGCAGTTATGTGAGCTCTCTTTATTTTTCTTGTGGATACACGGGAAGGGGAAAAAAACAGTCTTCTGAAGTGACCTGAATGAAGTGCCATTCAGACCAATACAACCAGGGTAAATGGATGGAGTTCTGTTTCAATCTGTGGGTTCCTTCCATGCGACCTTAGGGAAGACTGTAACTTCTCTAGATGCTTGTTCTTCCATCTGTGTTAAAAACCAAAGGCTACAGTAACTATCAACATTTTAAAAAAATGCTTGTTTGCAGTATTCAGGCAACTTTATAGATGCATAGCTTCAGGCAAGATGCTATAAAACCACATGGACTTAAGAATCTGATATGCCATAAGCATAGCAACAGTTAAGTCATGCCTTTGACCCTGTTTCCTTGATCCAGAGGTATTTCTCCATTTTGCCTGTTTTCTACAGACCTTCAAAGCACATCTCATATGGCACCTGCTCCCTGGAGCCAACCTAGAATACTTCATGAGTCCCTCATCTCCCTTCACAATTTGAAGCTGACCTTGCCTCCCTCTCATTGCACTGGCCAGCATCTACATTGCACCACTGCTGTTTATGCCCTTGCATTATCCACTTTGTCGTTGTTATTGTTATTGTTATTGTTCAGTCACTCTGTCGTGTCTGACTCTTTGTGACCCCATGGACTGCAGAATGCCAGGCTTCCCTGTCCTTCACCATCTCCTGGAGCTTGCTCAAACTCATGTCCATTGAGTCAGTGATGCCATCCAACCGTCTCATCCTCTGCCAACCCCCTTCTCCTCCTGCCTTCAATCTTTCCCACCATCAGGGTCTTTTCTAATGAGTCGGCTGTTCGTATCAGGTGGCCAAAATATTGGGGCTTCAGCTTCAGCATCAACTCTTTTTTAAAAATATTTGTTTGGCTGTGTTGGGTCTTAGTTGCTGCACACAGGATCTTTGTTGCTGGATCTTTGTTGCAGCCTCAGGATCTTTCACGCGGCACACAGATTCTGTAGTTGTTGCAGGCAGGCTTAGTTGCTCCATGGCATGTGGGATTTTAGTTCCTTAACCAGGGATTGAACCCCAGTCCTTTCCTTCACAAGGTGGATTCTTAACCACTGGACCACCAGGGAAGACCCTATCCACTCTTCTTGAGGACAGGATTGTGGCTTATTGCACTTGCCTGTGAGTCTTCCTTAAATGCCTAATGCAACGGCGTGCTCCTATTGGGAACACAATACATAATAGCAAACGACTACATGGAGATTGTTGTGAATCAGGTGCTGTCCTAAAGGCTTTTATATAGACCTACTCTTCTGATCTCACAGCTGCCCTGTGATGAGGAAACTACAGCACAAGGTCACTAAGTAATATGTTCAAGGTCACACAGTTAGCGATAAAGCTGGAATTGGACCTGGTAGCCAGGCTCCCACACCTCTGCTGTTAACCCCCAGACCTCTCTGGCCCCCAGCTTCATATGCAGTAAATTGAAACAGACAGAGCATGAGAGTCTTCAAATCACCCTCAGTCAGTTTTTCATCTGATCCTCATAGTAAACATGTGATGTGAGCGGGGGAGCTTTATCCCCACTTTAAAGATAAAGAAATCGAGCCATTTCAGGGGTCACCAAGGTGGGATGGAAGCAAAACCAGAACTCGTATCTTTGATTCCTTGTCCTGTACTCTTTCTTTCATACCACAAATTATTAGAATAACAATTTCATCGTGCAAACTAAGCCAATAATCCAGGTAGCCTCACACGATCACTTCTTTAGAGAATATCATTGTACCCTTAATTAAACCACACAAAATCAAAGACACGTAAAAATAAAGATAAAACAATTTGGCTAAATTTAAAAATAAGCAAGTTGAAATAGGTAGACCTATATCTCCACCAAACATTATCAAATTTGATTTGTTAGCAGTGCAAATATAGACCAGATCATTGGAAATTTCTCCTAAACTAACAAATAAACACACACAAGAAGATGTTTCAAAGCCACAATGTACTCTGTTAAAAGAGATGCTGCCATAGAAATCAGGAAAAGCTCCAATATATCTATAAATATTACATAATTACATTTTCAAGGAATGCAAAATGAGTAAACTTTGATAAAGATATTCTGAATCCTTGTAAAGTATCCTTTTATTTTGTTCACTATGTAGCATAATCTTCAGCACCTCAAAATTACCTTTGATGCCACAACTTCCCTATAATGAAAATGAATGATAAAAGGAAAAATAAGTTGTCCATTATTATAAATTTTGTTACTGTTTTATTTTCTCTAAAAGACATGGTAAGGTTGAATGAACACACACCTTTGATTGTAAGAATCACTAAGGGCAGGAAAGAGATTAGGAAAATTCAGCCAGAAAGAGGAAAAAGTTAAAGCATGATTCAAAGCTGATAGATGATGTCCGGCAAAGAAACAAAGCAGGATATGAAAAATTAGGAAAAGGACAATGATTGCCAACTCTCTCTCTAAGTCAAAGACGAACGACCAGGATATACGTCCAGAAAAGCTGTTCGTACTGAAATTGGTCAGATGGGAAACTGATTTTAAACTGTCTTTCATAGCCTTAATAAGAGAAAATGGAAAATAAAGGAATGGAAAGATGGAAGGGGAGAGGAAGAGAAGCAGGAAGAAAGAAAGTAGAAAGATTGAGGAAGGGAGGAGAGAAATAAACACACAGCAAAACAACAAACACTAGTCAGTTCAGAAAAATTCTAAGCATAATGTCAACCGAAGGCAAGTCCACACGTGGAAGAAGGAAGGCAGGTAAGAAGGGAGAGAGAGAGGGAGGTGGCAAATAAACAGCAAAATATCCATCAGTTCAGAATAATTCCAAGCATAGTACCAACAGAAGACTGAGCCTAGATGTCCCCACATGACATGAACTTCAGAAGGTTCTTTGCAACCTGATGTTTTACCCAGGGGACTCTAAGTGCTCCTCATCAGAGTTGCTTGCATACACACCTTGAACGGAAAGGAAGGCGGCTCCGTCCCGGTCGCTGTTCTGAAGGCTGCATTTGACTTGCCCAGCATCGCTGAGTTGCACATCATGAATTATCATCTCAGAGATGAAGTTCGCGCCCTCTTGGTAGCTTGCTGAGGTGAAGCGGTCACTGGTGATGATGGACCCATTAGGCGTCACGCTCAGCACCACCGTGCCCCTCAGAGCCCACATGATGAGCTTCCAGCCCTGGGAGATGGTGCAGCTGAAGCGAGCCTCCGAGCCCTTCAGGGCCGTGACGTTCTTGGGACCCTCTATGATTTCGCTGCCAGATCCACAGGCTGAAAGACAACCAGTTTTGCAGGTGGGGAGGGGATGACTCTACAGAGGTCAGCTGTACACTGTGTACCAGTCGGGACCATCCAATGGCTCAGACTCCGTGTCCTGCTGGTCCCAACACCAGGGCTCCCAGTAGATCAGGAGCTGCCAGTGGACAGGAAGCCATGCCCATGCCCTCCTTTCCACACCCCCTTGCCCCCAACTCCACAGTCCATGGAAATCCCAGCAAGATTGGGGATGGGGGGGAGCAATGCCCCTCCTCTAGAGGGAACATTCCCTGAAGTATCTGACCCCAGCCTGTCCAGAGAGACACCACTAACCCAGTTCTGTTACTTCAGGTAAGGTCTTCAGCCTCACTACGAAATGGGAATTTTCCTCCCATTGAAATGGGGAAGACATATGATTTCCACCTCTGAGGAGTTTTCAAGGCTCAAAGAGGGAAGTGCAAGGAAGTGTCTATTCGCACAGCGAGTGGAGACCCCAGCTTGCCATGATCGTGGTCCACCACACTCCCCCAGCATCCTTAGGATACATCCGTCACTGAGGCAGGTCTCTTCCAAAGATGAGAAGAGACCCATGGGGGCGTCACAGAGAGGGAAAATACACAGAAGGATGTTGGAGAGCGGGATCCCTCAATGAGAACACTCGAGGAAGGCATTCACAGCCTCACAGAGTGTCACAGCAGCTAGTGTCAGGTTTAAAGCTCCCGCAGGTGAGCATATGGTTCCAGAGCATAAGACTATGAACTCCGGAGCAAGTCCCAGCCCCCTGGGCAAGTTCTCACACTTCTCCTTGACCACTCCTCTCACTGTAAACCAGGGCGGGTCACTGGGACTTAAACCCAGAAGGATGCTGCAGGGTCTCCCCAGGTACAGGTCCTCCCCTCCCCCACCTCCTCCTCTTGTTTGTAGTAAAGCTTTAGCCTCCTAGGCCTTGCCCAAGTCCCAAAGAACAGATTTAACCAGAGAAGTGAAAAAACACACACACAAAGGAAAACAGTCAAACAAGACAAAATATTAATAGTTTAGCCATAAAACAAAGTCAAGGACCCTTAGCACCTCCTCCAGGGCTATAGATAATTTGTTGTTGTTGTTCGGTCACCAAGTCATGTCTGACTCTGCCACCCCATGAACTGCAACAAGCCAGGCTTCCCTGTCTTTCACTGTCTTCTAGAGTGTGCTCAAATTCCTGTCCATTGAATTTGTGATGCCATCCAACCATCTCATCCTCTGTTGCCCCCTTCTCCTCCTGTCCTTAATCTTTCCCAGCATCAGGGTCTTTTCCAATGAGTCGGCTCTTCATATCAGGTGGCCAGAGTATTGTAACTTCAGCTTCAACAACCGTCCTTCCAATGAATATTCAGCATTGATTTCCTTTAGGATTGACTGGTTGGATCTCCTTGCAGTCCAAGGGACTCTCAAGAGTCTTCCAGATAATGTTCTGAGCCAAATTCTTGAGTTGTTCTGCAGATTCCAAAACCCGCACCAGGTGAAAGAAGTTAGCTGCTTGCTGCCCACAAGCACAGAGACCGCAGACCACTTGGAACCAAAAGGCTGATAATATTGATTCCTGAAATACCACCCTGTTTCTTACCAATCAGAAGAATGTCCATGAGCTGGTCATGTACTCTGCGACCTCCCCGCTTCACACTGCCTTTGAGCCATCAGGGAGTTTGGGTCTTTTGAGCATTAGCTGCCTGTTTGCCTTGTTCAGCACCTGCAATAAATGCTGTATTTTCCTTCACCACAACCTGGTGTCAGCAGCCTGGCTTGGCTATGTGCTAGGCAAGCAGACCCAAGACTGAGTTACAGCACCACAGCAATTGGTTTTAAGAACCAAATGAGACAATCCATGTAAAGCCCTTAAGATGACACTTAAGCATTCAGGAAGCAGTCACTATTATGTGACTCGCAAGAAAACCAAGAAAATCACAGAGGAAAGTAAAATTATTTCCATCACACTTTTCACAGCATTGTACTTTTCCCTCACCAGATGCATTCTGACACTGGTTTTAACTGAAAGGACAACTCCTAACTGGCCTTCCCCAGGGAGGGGACCAAGACCAGTCTAGCTCACAGGAACTCAGGCAGAATCACTCAAAACGGAGTGTGTTCTGCTCCTGAAGAACTCAAGAACCTTTTGGTCATTTAGATTGATTTTCTTAGCACCAGGAAAAGCAAAGTGGTGGCCAGAGTTTTCCTAGACTTTCCCATGTATGTAGCAATAATTCAAAGTAGAACTTGCATAGCAACCAAGAGTCTTTGAGATTTCTCTTGTGTGTGTGTGTGTGTGTGTGTTTTTCTTTGTCTTTTTGGATGCACTGGGTCTTCACCGCTGCAAGCAGGGACAGCTCTTCACTGCAGTGCGTTTGCTTCTCGTTGCAGTGGCTTCTCTTGCTACAGAGCACAGACTCTGGGCACACAGGCTTGGTAGTTGTAGCATGTGGACTCAGTAGATGCAGCTCTCAGGCTTAGTTGCTCTGAGGCACATGGGATCTTCCTGGACCAGGGATTGAACCCATGTCCCCCTCATTAAGAGGCAAACTCTCAACCACTGGACCACCAAGGAAGCACCCCTCTTAGGTTTTAATAGTGAAGAAATCAAGACCAGCAACATCTTGGGACTTGTGAGCACAGAGATGTTGCTGGGACATAAACTCAGTTCTTCCCACTCTGAAGTTTCCCTCTTCCCACTCTTTCCTCTCTGATCTCACTCAGAGTTTATGGCAAACAGACCCCCCTGGCAGCCCACACCCTTGGTTTCTTCCCAGCCGTGCCTGCCACCATCAGTAAAGACTACGTGTCCCTATCACCTTCAGGAACTGTAGGCGCCCCCCTTTCCAATCTTACAAGGTCAAGTTGCAAGGAAGTTTCTACAGGAACCTAATTACTGTATGAAAGATTTCTGGGGAGGAACCTCCCTGCTCACCACTCACTGAAGTACCCAGAATGCCCTGCAGGAGATGTGCCCACTGCAGGGCCAGGCCCATTGGAGAGGATGGGAGACAGGGACCCAGATGCCTGCGAGGTAGAGTCAAGGAGGGGGCCCCCAGGCTTCAAAGAGGCAGAAATAAGACAAGGTCAAAATTAACTAGACTAATCCCAGATGGGGATAAACATGATCACTATTCTTTGTTTTGCCTCTGGGCATGGTAAAGTAAGATCCTAAATAACTCAGAGTGGGTCTTCTCCCTTACCCGTTGGCACATTTCTCTGATCCAAGGATCCCTCTGATATGGGATTTAAAAAAGAAAAAAAAAGGAAAAAAGTCTGAGGAAGAAAAGTCAGAAATTATTCCCCAGGGAAGCCACAGCCGCTGTGCCAACTTGGGTCTTTCCACAAGCCCTGAATCTCATCTTAGGAAGAAGCACAAAAGAAAAGAAAAGGCCAGATATACGCTGCGAGGAAAGAAAGACTAGACACATGGTCATACTCCACACTATGGTAACAGCATCCTTCCCCATTCAGACTCCGGTCCATGCGAGCAGATCAGACACAGCCTGAGGGGCTGGGTATGGGAGGGCAGAGGGTGAGACCCAGGCTTGCCCTGCCAGCATCTCAGTCCAGGCCACTCCAACAGGATTAAGCAAAGCATCTGAAACCCTGGTCCCATCACTGCCCAGCACCAGGAAGGTTATTCACTCCAAAACAGTCTTTAAATTCCCTGCGGACTGCAGGTGGAAATAAGAACACATGAGGGTCCAGACCTTACTGTGCAGGGAAGCAAGGGCGAGGAAGGGACCTGGGCCAAATGGAAGCTTCCCATTTGAACTTGGCCTTTAAGCTAAACAGACAGCACCGAATCCTAATCATTAGACTCCTCTGACATCATTGCCAGTGATCTTTGCTACCAGCACAAACTGACTCCCCTCCAGCTCTGCCCTGTGACTCAGAAGCTCTATTTTGGGTGACATGAGGCCCTGAATTCTCACTGCTCCTTCACCTGCATCCTATCAGCTGTGGTGTGTGTAACCTGCCCCACACATGACAAACATGAGAAAATTGTCAACAAACAGTCCCCATCTCGATGCAGAACCTCACCTTCCCCTTTGCTCTTTCAGTTTGTAGAGCAAAGGACCAAACCACGGGCAAAGCCATGGGACGAATCATCAGTGTCCCCACCTACCTCGGGGGCTGCAATGACCAGCTCTGGGGGTCACCCAACACCGAGTCCTCCCCTGCAGGAGTTGACCCACTTGTTAGATGCTTGTCACATCTACAGCCTTCAACTCCAAATCCAGGGCTCCAGCCCTGCCCCCCTCCTGCTCTGCAAATCCCGCTCCACCAAGCATCTCCATGTAAATGACTGGCTGCCCCTCAGGATTGAGAAGTTCCCCCTTCCACTCATTGTGTCCTAACTGTGGAGTCCTGCCCAAAGGCCACAGAAGTGGAGCCAGAACCAAGGTCACCTCCAAAACTGATTGAACCCCTTTGTAGCCATTGCCCAAAACCCCCTTGATCATCACCAGCCAGCTCCCTGACCCCATGTTAGGCAAAAATACCCACCCAGTGCTCAGCTGTAGTGCCCTATTGCTCACCTAACACCAACCTTCCAGCAGGAATTTTCTTTGTCTTGAGGCTGTAAAAATTGACTGCTAACCCACAAAAACTGTTGACTCACCCTGGTCTGTCAGGAGGTCGGCTCACTGTACTCGAGATGCCCACATTATCTCTGCTCTTGGTTCTTAATAAACTCACTCCCTTCTGAAATGCCCTGTGTCTGGAAACTCTTTTCCAACCCACGCTTGAATTGCCACCCCACTAACATCTGCAAAACTAAAATCACTCACACAGGTACATGTGGGCCAGCTGCCCGGCCCCTTCCAGTCCTCCACAGGTAGATCCTGGACATGAGTACTGTTCTTCTACAATGATCTCTTCTCAGCCCCCTAGGGTAGCAGCTGGTGTCTCCCAAGCATGGGGGGGGGGGGGGGCACAGTGAGTCTGCCCAAACCGAACCCTCTAGTCTTCCACTGACCTCTTCTCCAGCTTCCCTCCTGTACCTATAGACCCCTAATCTGCTCCCGTCAACTGTTACTTAACATTGGAAATGAATAGAAAAGCAGACAATTAAAAGCAGAAGAAAGGGATTTCCCTGGCAGTCCAGCAGTTAGGACTCGGTCCACCCAATGCAGGGGTCCACCCAATGCAAGGGGCTCAGGTTCGATCCCTGGTCAACTTGACCCCACATGACACAACCAAGACATAGCCAAATAAAAAATAATAATAATGATAAATAAATAAAGAGAAAAAAAACAGAATGGAGCATGGTAAATAAACTGGAGAGGGTAGAAGGGAAGGGCCCTGGTGAGGCAGATCCAAAGGTGAAAGTGGACGTCAAAGCGTATCAAGGTGGGGGACTTGCCTATTGTTCCAGTGGTTGAGACTTCGCCCTCCAATGCAGGGAGTGTGGGTTTGATCCCTGGTTGGAGAGCTAAGATCCCACATGAAAGAAAGTGTTAGTTGTTCAGTCGTGTCCGACTCTTTGCAACCCCACGGACTGTAGCCCACCAGGATCCTCTGTCCATAGGATTCTCCAGGCAAGAATACTAGAGCAGGTTGCCATTCCCTTCTCCAGGGGATCTTCCCAGCACGGGGACCGAACCCCCATCTACCGCATTGTAGTTGATTCTTTACCACCTGAGCCTCCAAGGAAGCCCCTAGGAGCCCACATGCCTCGCAGCCAAAAACCAAAACATAAAACAGAGGCAATGTTGTAACAAACTCAATAAAGACTTTAAAAACAGTCCAAATCAAAAAGACTTTCAAAAAAAAGAAAGCCATAAGGAGGGCTGCGCCATCAGAAGGAAACTGAGGCGTGAGGAAGGGGTCCGGAGGTGGATCTGAGCTGCCCGCCGCGTCCCACTGACACAGCAGGAGCTGTCGGCATCACTGTCACCACCGTCACCCGAGACCGCTCTCCACGTGGCAGCCGGACAGATCTCAACACGCCAGTGTGATCAGGGACCCTTCCCTAGCCCCCACCCCAGACTCTGTTTAAAATATTTCCACCCTTTAGAATATAGACCAGATCATCCTTAACATTATCATATCTTAAAACTCTGCTTAGTTTCACATCCACTTCATTGTTCCCCAAACTCCACCCTCTGACCACCAGACCATCTTTCATCTATCAAACTTACCAGCTGTTTCCGGCTCCCTTTGCACAGGCAGAGACTGCCTAGAGATCCAGTCTCATTTACACCTCTGCTCCCAGCCAAGTAGTCTCCCCCTCAGGAAGCCTCCCCAGACCACTTAACACAAGGCAAATTATCCAGAACAGGATTTTGAATCAGTGAAGCACTTGTCACGGTGGTGATTTCGTATTGATTTTTCTATCAATTGATGTCTAAGCTCTTGGTTAGCAGGGACTCTGCCCGGTTTTGCTCATCCTGTGCCTGCAACTAAAGGGCATGTAAGAGCCCCAAGTGAATATTCAGCAAGTGAAGAAACAGGATGGTCGAGTTCTGTATAATCCACCACGCTGGGGGTAAGGTGGAAGGGAGAGGGCTGGCAGGAGCGCTCTGGGTACACGTGGAGGCTGCCCTTAGTTACTCAAAGCTAAGTCTACAAAAGGAGGAGTCTCTACCCAAAACTTTCCAAGCCTTCTAGGGGGTCCGAATTTTGCAGTGGATCCCCACCCACCATGGGGCTCTAGAATTAACCAATAATCCTCACTGGAAGGACTGATGCTGAAGCTGAAGCTCCAATACTTTGGCCATCTGATGCGAAGAACCAACACATTGGAAAAGACCCTGATGCTGGGAAAGATTGAAGGCAAGAGGAGAAGGGGCTACAGAGGATGAGATGGTTAGGTAGCATCACTGATTCAATGGACAGGAATAAATTAAACTCCGGGAGACAGTGGAGGACAGAGGAGCTTGGCATACTGTAGTTCATGGGATCGCAAACAGACACAACTTAGCGACTGAACAACAACTTCTCCCCTCTTGGAATAGCCATACCCAAGCCTCAACCCAAGCCAATCCTGCCTTCAAAACAGAACTTCAGGGTAAATGGCTCAGAAGTATTGTAGATATGGAGTTTAACAGTTTCCTGCTAAGCCATTGCAAGAGGTTTTTGCCACTGTGACTGAGAAAGTCACGTGGGAGCCATATCCTGGGAATATGGTGGAGCCTGGTTTGCTAACCCCATGAGTCCTTAAGCTCTGCACCCCATGAGTCCCTAAGTTCTGCACAAGCAGAGAAAATGTCTTCTTTCCAGCCTACAGACAAATGCACCTAAAAAAATGCTTAACACCCTGCACAAGACAGAGGCTTCCAAACAGCTCTGTCCCCAAATACATGTTAACACCCCAGAGCCAGCTGCCCTTGTCTTTAGGTGTAAACACACCCGAAACCAACATTCATGAAACAGTCCTGGCTGCACCTCACACACTCTGACCGTCCCGATACTGTTTTATTTCTGTTTTAGCTGTGTTTTCACTGCTGTCATGGATAGAGTTTAAAACACAACAACAACATTATCTAGCCCTCTGAAACAGAGCTTATAGGTATATATCAAAGCCAAAGCATTAGTCACTCAGTCATGTCTGATTCTTTGCAACCCCATGGACTGTAGCCCCCCAGGTGCCTCTGTCCATGGGATTCCCCAGGCAAGAATACTGGATTGGGTAGCCATTCCCTCCTCCAGGGGGTCTTCCCAACCCAGGAATAGAACATGGGTCTCCCGTATTTCAGGCAGATTCTTTATAGCCTGAGCCACCAGAGAAGCCCATAGGTGTGTATGGTACAAAGCAAGCAAAATATCTACACAGCCAGAAGTCAGGATAACAGTCACTCTAGGGAAGGGGTGGGGGAGAGGCTGAAGGAAGCATTTGTGAAGTGTCCTTGGGCTCCTTGTTGATACATAAAAGTGCTCAGTTTGTAAAATTTCATCAAGCTGTACCTTTACGACTTGCACAATTTTCTGTATTCTTCAATACAGCACCTTAAGATCACTGCAGTAAGAATACCCTGAGGAGTTTAGAACTAGCTAGGAAAACAAGAAAAACACACCAGAAGTGATGGAATCAGCACAAGGCATAGTCAAAAGAAAGCTGGGGTGCAAACTGGTTACTTTAAGCACCTGGGGGTCTGCACTCTCCATCTACTGCAATGCAGAATCTGACCGGGAGACCCTGGTCTGAGACACCTGGAGTCCATTCTGACTGACACCCTGGGAAAGTTCCAGGCTGAGAAGGAGCTGTTGGGAGGACCAGAAGGTCTCACAGACAACAGGCCTCTTACTCTGACATTAATGGGAACTGGGATGATTGCCCTGAAAACTGCAAGGGCAGGAAGGCTTCAGAGAGGAAGCAATGCCTGAGTCAGGTCTTCCTTGAAGACCAGATAGAATCAGAGGAGGAAAAAGTTCAGGCAGGAGAATGGGATGCTTTAGCAAGAGCAGTGACTTTGGGAAGGGACCACAGCAAGACTCCCAAGGCGAGGACCCCGATGTGGAGCTCACATGCACATGAAGGACCCTTCTGGAGTAGGGCTGACATGGCAGGCAATGGACCCCACTGAGTGGTAAAGAATCTGCCTGCAATGAGGGGACCGGGTTCAATCCCTGGATCAGGAAGATGCCCTGGCGGAGGGCATGGCAACCCTTCCAGTACTCTTGCCTGGAGAATTCCATGGACAGAGGAGCCTGGCAGGCTACAGTCTGTGGGGTCACAGAGACTTGGACACAACTGAGCACACACGGGCACAGACAGGAGGAAGTGGAGGGAGGGAGGGGACCCAGTGGAAAGAGCTCGACAAAGAATCTTCAGGCAGCCACGCTCCCCGGTGGCCTCCTCCAGGTGCCTTCTGCCCACTCCAGGAGGATGCCCCAGAACATCCCACCAAGCCCCGTGGTCTCTACCTGCCAGCCCAGCCAGGACCACCAGCACGGCCAGGACGCCTCTCTCGGCAGCTCCCTCCATCTCACATGTTCCTCCTCACCTGAGAAAGCAAAATAGGCAGGTCACAGTCTGTCTCCTTGCAGAGACCCATAGGGACCCTCCCAGTGCGTGTGTGTCCCTGGAGAGATGAATCAGCACTTCTCAGCCTGACCAGCAGCAGCACCATCCTCACCCGGGGAACTTGTCGGTGGTTTGATTACCTGGTGGTGGTGGTTTAGTTACTCAGTCATGTCCGAGACTTTGCTACCCCATGGGCTGTAACCCTCCACGCTCCTCTGTCCATGGGATTCTCCAGGCAAGAATACTGGGGTGGGTTACCATTTCCTTCTCCAGGGGATTTTCCTGGCCCAGGGATCAAACCCACATCTCCTGCCTCACAGGGGTCTCCTGCATTGCAGGAGGATTCTCTACTGCTGAGCCACCAAGGAACTTCTTAGAAAAGCAGATTCTCAGGCCTACCCTGGACCTATGGATTAGATCTAGGGGGTGAGCAGGAAGAATTCCGCCCAGCGTTAAGCATGGGACCAATTCTGGTACATACTCAATGTCTGAGAATCACTGTATTAAGGATCTAGCTCCCAAGCCCATGCAGAAATCATGGAAACACCTGCTATGCTCTACTATGAATCACAGAATCACTGTCTGAGAGGTCTGAGTGTGGGTTTACTGTTATTCCCTTCCATTACGATGCTTTAATCACTGAGAAAAAAACAATCCTACCCATAAGTTTACATTATAAGAAGAAAAAGAGCAAAATGAAGACCTAGATCATAAGCTTATTAGAAGGCGGTAAGAGGTATGAAGACAAACAGTCGAGAGGAGTGTGTGTGAGGGGGTGTGTGGGATGTGCTGGCTGATGTTTCAAAGGAGAGATTGGAGAAAGGCTCCTAAGACGGTGTCCCATGAGTGGGGAAGGCAGTGAGTTGACAGGCAGGTGGGTAAGTGCAGAAGGGCCTCCCAGGCTGAACAGCAGGTGCAAAGGCCCTGGGGTGAGACTGGGCCTCCGTATTCATTTGCAGAACCACAGAGAGACTCTGGGGCCTGGGCAGAGAGCGAAGGTGAGTGGAAGGGGAGTGGTCAGTGTAGACCAAGTGAGGCCTTGCTGGCCCCTTGCAGCACAGGGTGATCTTGTCACGCACATATCTTGGCCCATCCCTTTTTCTGTGACAACCCTCTTGCTCGCTCCCTATCCCCTCATTTTTAGTTTTATTTTTTCCTTCTCCCTGGGCCAGGCCTGTCCAAGACTGTCAACAGCACTGCTTGGAGCTCTTAAGTCATCCACTGAATGTGTTCTGAATTGTCTCTAGAAACACTGGCTCCTCAGCCCCAGGAAAGGGGCTCTTTATTTCACCCATCCTTAGCACAGTGACCTGACCTGCCAGGAGTTTTCACTCTGACATCCACACAGATTTCAAACCTCCACTTGGGGGATACAACCCATCCCCCCAAACTGGGGGGAAACGGGTTCCATCACAGACCCTGCACCGGGTCCTGTGATGAGCTGACCCACCCACCCTGGGTTCCATCCTATCTTCTCTTACAGAACGTAGGAGGCAGGCCCTACAACAACCCACAAGCAGAAATACGAGAACTGAAATAGACACAGGTAAAAACCGCATCACCTCCAGCTGTGAAAGGCACTGCATACAAGCTGCTGAATCAAACAGTGGGGTGGAAAGGATTAAGGACCCCCGGGCCCGTGACCCCCTCTTGACATGGTAGCATGTCACTGGTTGCTCACGAGATCACGAGAAGGAACATGGGATTTCCACCTCTTTGTTTTCTGATGACTTTGGAAAGTGAATTTCCGCCTGTGTAAGAACCCACATCCGCCCACGTGCAGTTGTATCATGTACCTGTGTCATGTACCTATGCGGCAGGACCATCCCACCTCAGCCTCTTCCATCATTGAAAACAGACTCAGCAAATCCCTGCAAATATGCTTCGATTCCAAGCTTCCCTGGAGAAGGGCATGGCTACCCACTCCAGCGTTCTTGCCTGGGGAATTCCGTGGACAGAGACGCCTGGCAGGCTACAGTCCCTGGTGGTCACAGAGTCAGACATGACTGAACAGCTAACACTTTCACTTTCACCAAGTTGTTCAGCAGCTGAACACAAACTAAAATCACGGGCTTCCCAGATTGATCCAAGATCCCAAATTACCAAGCACCAAATAAATCATCTACTAATTTTTTCAAGGTTCGATGAACACAAGGAGACAAGTCAGTTGCTCGGCGAGTCACCTAGAACCTAAGCCAGAGCAGAGAATGGAGGAGAAATTGAGCTGCTGAGTTATAAAAGTCACACATTTTACCAAAAGCAATAAATGTGAAGTGTGGACCCAGCATCACTGAAACTGCAGCAAGAGCTTAAGGTCCACCATGAAGTATTTCTAGTCGCTGATGGTCAGAGTCACTCAGGCTGCTAACTAGAACCAGATGACAATTCACTTATTCTCTGTGTGACAGAATGAGTCCATTCCTAAAAGCTCAGCAGGAGCCCCCAGGCTGGGGTTTAGGAACACCCCAAGTGCTACAGGAACCCAGATGTGGATTTGTGAGCAGACCCTATCTGAAGGGTGTGTATAGAGAGGAACTGTGATCAGGTTGATTTCAAGTTGTAACTGAGCTCAGACAAGTCCCTTTAATTAAAGGAAATCTCTGCCAGGCAATTTGCAAGTTCATATCTTGGTGGAGTAGTTTGAGATCTCTCTTCTCATTCATTTTATTAAAGAAGACTTGCATTACATAATTTTAGTTGAAGAACTGCAATGTTAAAAGCCTTAAATCTTATTAAATTGCACCAGGACAGGATTTAAATGCCAACCACTCATTACTGCCCAGACAAGGCAGAATCACTGAGCAGACCCGTCTGCACCCAGCAAGCTCGTCATCTCAGGAAGGAAATTGTTGAATTCGATCATCTGGTTTATTACCCATAACACATACACACACACACACACACACACACACACACACACACACACACACACACCTCATTATGGCTAGGTTCTTGGAAACAGCCTGATATCACAAAATTCAGGGGCTGCAGACACCCTGTCTTTAGGCATCAGCATAAATTCTAAACCCCAAAACAAGGAAGACAGTGAGAATTTAAATTCTCACACAAGGGGCTCTCTGCAAACCTCTATGTGCACATACAAAAGCACCAAGGCACCTCCTCCACCCAGTACCCCAGCTCAGGATGTCCCCACATTCAGAGGGGCATTGGCTCTGCCAACTAGATGTGGGGAGTCTTAGAACTTCCAGAGATTTAGAGCAATTTCCCTTCCATCAAACCTCTCATTGGGGAAAGATATGTGTGTGAGCTCAGTCGCTCAATCGTGTCCAAATCTTTGCAACCCCATGGACTGTAGCCCGCCAGGTTCCTCTATCTGTGGTATTCTCCAGGCAAGAATATGGAGTGGATTGCCATTTCCTCCTCTAGGGGATCTTCCCAACCCATGAATCAAACCTGAGTCTCCTGCATCTCCTGCATTGCAGAATTCTTTACTGCTGAGCCACTGGGGAAGCCTTGGGAAAGAATAAACGTCATTTAAAGTCTGTCCGATGAATAACAAGCATGCCAGGAATTTTCCAGCCGAGTCTCAGCTTTCAACGCATCCCAAGAACAGCTCCCAGTGAAGCTAGAATTGAGAAACTCTCTCAAATTCCTACACTCACAGGGCAGCCCAGTGTTTTCATTTTAACTCTGTGGAACTTGGGAAACAGATATGCCTCAGATTGCTCTTTCCCCCAAGATCAGCGAGCGGGCCTCCAGGAGCTAAGCACCATTTCCCCGGGGGGAAGCCGGAACCTGCAGGGAGTCCACTGGCCACGCACCAGGCCCACGGGGTGTCTCACCTGTGGCAGGTGAATCTGCCCCTCGGGTCTTCAGCGAAGGTTCTGGGTCCCCTCTTCCCTGCCTCCGAGCTCTCCCCACACAAACACAGGAACCAATCTGTCGGCCACTGGAGAAGCTGTAGGGAAGCTGTTACCAGGAAGTGGATCACGTCACAGGCCGCGCGTGCACACAGAGGTGGCCTCCCGCCTCGGGCCCAGGGCAGCAGACTCTCGGTTAATCATCAGCCAGCCCGAGGGCCGGTCAGACGGACAACGCCCCACCTCAGGGCCACGGCTGCCCTTCCACCTAGCCTCCACCCCCGGTTCCCGCCCACGAGCTTTCTCACATCCAGCAGAGCCAGGCCCGAGCCCTCCTGCCCCAGTGGGAGGACAGCAGCCCCTTCCAGCCCATGGTCATGGACACAGATATGGACGCGGACACGGCCGGCCGCCAGCCAACTTTGCTCCCTGGGCTCCGGCACAGGCCTGGGGCTGGCAAAGCCGGTTCCTGCTCCCAGCCAGGTTCCTCCACGTCCACAAGAACAGGTTTCTCTTGTGAAAGTAAAAAAAAAAACAAAGTCCTGAGGGTGAAGTCCTCTGGAGTAGAGCCAGCTTTAAAAGTCAAGTCCTGTTTCCCATGGAGGGTTCATTGGAGAACTGCTAAGAGGTTTTCTACAGACGTCCCAAACCCCAGACCCTTGGAAGTGAATCAAGGAACTTCGCTTTTCAGAGCATTGATAATTCCCAAAAAAGGTCATCCCCCCAAATCATGGAGCAACATCATACCAAATTGTCTACTCTCTTAACGGTTCTTTCTGAGTTTCTGACTGGTCTCCATCACATTCTAATCCAGTCATGGAACTCAGGGCAAAGGTGTGGATCTTATACTGAGAGTAAGACCCTGAAAGGAATGAATATAGGGGAAACACTGTGCCTTCCAGAAGAAGGGATTCAGAACACACCACCCCAAAACATGCCACTTTGGCATAAAGATTATTTTTAAGCTGAAGACTTGAGATTCAACAGATGCAAAAAAAGAAAAAGAAAAAGGGGGAAATAACCTTCTCAGAGCTTCCCTTTTCTGATTGAAAACAGCACCTTCTGGGAAATTAGGTTGACATAATTTCTCTCCGGGGTAGGTCTACGCCCAGAAGAGAAAACACAAATGAAACCTACTCCAAATCCTGTCTCCAGGGGAGTTAATGATGATAAGGAAAACAGCAAGACCACTTGTGCCTGTGTAGACAAATGTCACCACAAATTTCTTAAATCCCATCTATCCTAAAAAAACTGTGTTCTTTGCCTAAGACACCTTTTCTCAACAGCTTCCTTTCTCCTAGTAAGTTAGCTGTGCAAGTCTTTAAACAATCATTGAGACAATTACCTCCTTTGTTGGCTCCCATATGCATACAAAATAAACCTTTTCTTTTGTTAATCCAGCTATAGTCAGTTTAATTCACAGGCCTCAGGGACAGAACATAAGAGGATAGAAGAAAAAAAAAATTTTTTTTTTTCCTTCTCAACCAGACTCTGGGGCTAGGAACTGGTCAGAAAAATGGTAAACAAGCAGGTAGACCTGGAGAATCAATATATTTGTCAAATATCTCGCAAATGTACGCAGAATTACAGCATCTCATTTAGGAGTTATGACCCTGAAGCACTGCGATAATTCAAAACTCAAATGATTCCAGGGCAATGAGCCACAGGAACAAAAATTCAAAGGCCAACATAGCTCATTTTGCCTAATGTGCTTTTTTGTTTTCTTGGCTTCTTTCCATCCTGACATTTAGAATATCAGTCACCAGGCATCCTTTGTATGTGGCATCTAAAAAGAAATGATGCAAATGAATTTACTTACAAAACAGAAAGAGATCCACAGACTTAGAGAATGAACTCAAGGTTGCTGGGGAGAAGGGATAGTTAGAAAGTTCAGGATGGACATGTATACTCTGCTGTATTTAAAATGGATAACTAGAAATGAAACAAAAAATTTAAAAAGTAAAATGGAAAACCAACAAGGACCTACTGTATATCACAAGGAATTCTGCTCAATGTTTTGTGGCAGCCTGGGTGGGAGGGGAGCTTGGATACATGTATGTGGATACACGGAGAATGGATACATGTATATGTATGGCTGAGTCCCTTTGCTGTTCACCTGAAACTATCACAACATTGTTAATGTGCTATACCACAATACAAAATAAAAAGTTAAAAAAAAAACCAATATCAATCACCAGGAGTTGTGAGGACTGGCCTTCAGATCACAATGGGAGTGTGGCCCTGTTGTCCGACTCTTTGTGACCCCTTGGACTGTAGCCCACCAGGCTCCTCTGTCCATGGAATTATCCAGGGAAGAATACTGGAGTGGGTTGCCATTTCCTTCTCTAGGGTATCTTTCCCACCCAGGGACTGAACCTGCATCTCCTGCATTGGCAGACAGGTTCTTTACCACTGAGCCACCAGGGAAAACCTCAGAGCACAGTATCAACCAACATTTCCAGCCCTACCCTCAACCTCAGCCCTACTACTGGACGATATCATTAGAGCTTCTTAGAAAAATTTAAGGTATAATAACAAAGAGTGTTTAGGGGAGGGGAAAGAAGAAAACTTTTCTCTAGTCTCTTCGGTGGCTGGGACCCTGGAAGTTAAACTGACAAAGACAGATGAACAAGAGAAAAACAAGAGATGAGCAAGGATTTATTAACGTGTGCAGCACACATACATGCAGGAGAAACTCAGTGGCCTGGTAACTCAGACGGGCCGTTTGGACATGGGTTTGTCTAGGATCTAACAAGGAAATAAATCTCCAGAGAAGAGACAGGAAAAGGACTTGAGGTTTGGAGATGGCAAACTGTGGGAAGGTAAGTACATGGGTGAGCCTAAAGAAAGATGAGTCTTGTCATGATAAGTTTTGTTACGTAGATTCTGATAAAGAGCCTCCAGTGATTACCGTCCTGGTACAGAAGAGGGGAGGGTGGAGCTTGCTTGGTGTCAGCTGTTTGTCAATCATCTTGAACTTAAAATAATCCATATGCAAAGAGGCCTATTTTAGGGTGGCCTGCTCTCAGTTCAGTTCAGTCGCTCAGTCATGTCCGACTCTTTGCAACCCCATGAATCGCAGCACACCAGGCCTCCCTGTCCATCACCAACTCCCAGAGTTTACTCAAACTCATGTCCATCGAGTCAGTGATGCCATCCAGCCATCTCATCCCCTGTCATCCCCTTCTCCTCCTGCCCTCAATCTTTCCCAGCATCACTCTTTTCCAATGAGTCAACTCTTTGCATCAGGTGGCCAAAGTATTGGAGTTTCAGCTTCAGCATCAGTCCTTCCAATGAACACCCAGGACTGATCCCCTTTAGGATGGACTGGCTGGATCTGCTTGCAGTCCAAGGGACTCTCAAGATCTTCTCCAACACCACAGTTCAAAAGCATCAATTCTTCAGTGCTCAGCTTTCTTCACAGTCCAACTCTCACATCCACACATGACCACTGGAAAAACCATAGCCTTGACTAGATGGACCTTTGTTGGCAAAGTAACTTGTTAGCAGTTGTCTCTGCTTTTTAATATGCTGTCTAGGTTGGTCATCACTTTCCTTTCAAGGAGTAAGCATCTTTTAATTTCGTGGCTGCAATCACCATCTGTAGTGATTTTGGAGCCCCCAAAAATAAAGTCTGACACTGTTTCCACTGTTTCCCCATCTATTTGCCATGAAGTGATATGACCGGATGCCATGATCTTAGTTTTCTGAATGTTAAGCTTTAAGACAACTTTTTCACTCTCCTCTTTCACTTTCATCAAGAGGCTTTTTAGTTCCTCTTTACTTTCTGCCATAAGGGTGGTATCATCTGCATATCTGAGGTTATTGATATTTCTCCCACCAATCTTGATTCCAGCTTGTGCTTCTTCCAGCCCAGCATTTCTCATGATGTACTCTGCATATAAGTTGAATAAGCAGGGTGACAATATAGAGCCTTGACGTACTCCTTTTCCTATTTGGAACCAGTCTGTTGTTCCATGTCCAGTTCTAACTGTTGCTTCCTGACCTGCATACTGGTTTCTCAAGAGGCAGATCAGGGGGTCTGGTATTCCCATCTCTTTCAGAATCTTCCACAGTTTGTTGTGATCCACACAGTCGAAGGCTTTGGCATAGTCAATAAAGCAGAAATAAATGTTTTTCTGGAACTGGCCTGCTCTAGTCCCCCACAAAGACTGTAACACCTCTGCATATGTAGTGACCATACCCACTGTCAGAAGTTCCACAGAATATGCAGGGTCCTCCTCAACTGACCCCTGGCCCAGTGTATTCCTGTCCACCTGTTACTGAGAGGTTCCCCGAGGGTAAGAGCGGAAATGTACTAACAAGTCAGTCACTGGAAATGCAGCTCAAATTGCATGGTCCTGAGGGATTTTTTTTTTTTTTTTAATTCAGAAGATTTGCATTCTTTCAAAGTTGGAGCATAAAGAGAAACTTCATTAATATTTTTAGCCTGTGCTTTTTTAAAATCACAAAGTTCAGATTTACATAAAACATATTCACACTGGAATTCCAATTGCGGTAAAGTCTCTGAAAGAAGCTTTGATGAAGGTTGGGGTGGGGAGAGAGGTTCTCTGGGTTTGAGTTCAGATGCAGTTGTGTTCTTGCCTGGAGAATCCCAGGGACGGGGGAGCCTGGTGGGCTGCCGTCTATGGGGTCCCACAGAGTCGGACACAACTGACGCGACTTAGCAGCAGCAGCAGCAGCAGTTGGGTGGTGGGCAAGGCGTGTAAGGAGTGAATCGGGTGGGAAGGTGGAGGGCCCGGGAGACCACTTCTGGGACAGAGGGATCAGTGTGCATCTGGGCAGGAGGATGAATGGCAGGAGGCCTGGTACCCTGAAGACATTAAAGAGCCTCATGGGACCTGAATGCAAATAGTTGGGGGAGGGGGGCGGGGAGGCCTCGGATGAGCACAGAGGAGAGGCAGGGTCCAGACCAAGGATTCAGACAAGAGGTTTGTCTTTAACTTCTAATATAGAAAGAAACATCAAGAAGAGTGGTGAAAACTTTGAAACAGGGAGAAAAGATTATGGGATTATCTGATTTAATAGGGCCTGAGCTGTCTTTGAGCTTCTGGAAACTCTAAGTTTCTTAATTTTATGTGTCAACTGGATGGGAGCACACAGATAGCTGGTTAGACATCTTTCTCGGTGTGTCTGGGTAGGCACCTGCGGAAGATGTTGGCGTTTGAATCAGTAGACTGGAGCAAAGCAGATCCCACTGTGGGGCACGTCATGTCACATCATCTAGTCACTCAGTGGGGTCTGACTCTTTGCAACTCCATGGTCCACCAGGCTCCTCCGTCCATGGGATTCTGCAGGCAAGAATACTGGAGCGGGTTGTCAGTTCCTTCTCCGGGGGACCTTCTTGACCCAGGAACTGAACCTGGGTCTCCTATATCGCAGGCAGGTTTGAGCTTCATCTAACCTTGTTGTTGCTGTTCTTGCTTAGTCGTTAGGTCGTGTCCGACTCTCTGACCCCATGGAATGCAGCGCGCGAGGCTCCCCTGACCTTCACTATCTCCCAGAGTTTGCTCAAATTCATGTCTATTGAGTCGGTGATGCCATCCAACCATCTCATCCTCTGTCTCTCCCTTCTCCTCCTGCCTTCAGTCTTTCCCAGCATCAGGATCGAGTGCCTAAAAAGAACAGAAAGTGGAGGAAGGATGAATTTCCTCTCTGTCTGACTGTTCAGCTTGGACATCAGCCTTCTTCTGCTCTCAGAGACTGGCCCTCCTTGGTCTCAGACCTTCAGACTCAAACTGGAAGGTAGACCATCAGTCCTTCAGGTCTCAGGGTTTCAGATCTGGACTGAACCACACCACCAGCTCTCCCAGGTCTCCATCCTACAGACAGAAGGTCATGGGATTCTTCAGCCTCCATAATCATGTGGGCCAATTTCTCATAATTGATTAACGAGTAAATAACTTATTGGTGCTGTTTCTGCAGTGCCCTGACTAATACAAAATTGTAAGAAACTGAAAGTAATATAAATGATTCTAGATTTAGAAATGCAAATGAACTTCGACCAAAGATGCAATTGATTTTTTCCCTGAAGCTACTGACCAGTTCTGCATCTATTTGTAAATTTTTTACATTCATGATGGCACGTAGATGTGTGTCCCTTGAATCATCCTTTGGATCTGTTGTAATGTCTTGTTGGTTCCCTTATTAATTAATGAGTTAAATAAAATCTGGGACACACATTTCTTTTCGATTCATATGAGAGCCATGATTTTAGACCCTTTAACAGGGTCTAAAATTTAGACCCTTTAACAGCCCTTTGAGAAATTAAGTGAACCAGTGGCATGATCTCTGTGGAATATTTTTAAAATATTAAAAGTAACAAGTCAAATCATTAAAGTTTTACTGAGTTTAAACTCCTACTGCTTACCATGCAACAAGTCAATAAATCAGATGAGTTGTTGTGGCAAGAAAGAACAACTTTATTCAGAAAGCCAGCAGACTAGGGCTATGATGGACTAGTGTCCCAAAGAACCATCTTACCCAAGTGAGAATTCAGGCATCTTTTACACTAAAGGCAGGGCTGGGGGGGTGGGGTTGTTGTAAACTTCTTGGTGTAGGAATCCTTTGTTATTGCCCCTGTACACAAAGGTCTGGTCACAAGTAACAATATTAATGTTTTTCTCTGTTCTTCAACTTTTAATCTCTATAGGAATTTTTCGAAAAATGTTATACCTTTAAAGGTCAGAGCCTTGAGAATGGACTATCCTATATATTTCAGGCTACGAATTCTTTTAGTGATCAACTCATAACAAAAACAATATAACACAAAGATTAAAGAAACAGATCCCAAAGGCAATCAGATTTGTTCTTCCCTGTTACAAAAATGCCCACATTTAACTGTTTTTCACTTACATAAATAACAACTTCCTATTAGGCTCAAGCTAATATAAAGAAGAAAACAAAACCCATCTGAAAATATCACCTCTAGATAAGCATCATAATTTTTACTGTATAGCATTTGTTATTTTCCTCATTAGAAGTGGTAATATAAATTAACCATAGAAAAATTGGAAAATTCAGGTAAGCAGAAAAGGAAAGTGAAAAGTGTTAGTCACTCAGTCGTGTCCAGCTCTTTGCTACCCCATGGACTGTAGCCCACTAGGCTCCTCAGTCCATGGAATTCTCCAGGCAAGAATACTGCAATGGATAGCCATTTCCTACTCCAGAGGATCTTCCTGACCCAGGAATCAAATCCAGTTCTCCTTTATTGCAGGTAGATTATTGATCATCTGAGCCACTAGGGAAGCCCAAACAGAAAAGGAGGAAATTTTTTAAAACAAATTTCTCTTAAGCCCAACATGCAAAGACAAGTAGTCGATAGCGTGGCATATGTATGTTTAAAAAGGTTTTAAAATGTTCTTATTTTATCTAATGTTTAGAAGCCAGATTTTACTTATTTACCATGTTAAAAGCCTCTTCCTCCAATCTGTAAATATTCATATGTTTAATAACTAAGCATAATTCCATGAAAGGAAGGAGAATCACTTATCTGAACAAGATTCCTGCTGTTGGATATCATATGACTGGCGCTTTTTACCATTGTACACAGTGGTGAACGTCATCATAGCTGGATCAGAGCATAAACGTGTAATGATTTCCTTAGGATCAGGTCTGAAAATGCAACAGCTACTATGCAGACAGTAAAAAGATCAGTGACTGTGGCCGGGGAGGAGCGGCAGGTGGGATGATAGAAAGGCAGAGAAGAATATTTTTAGGACAGTGAAAATACTCTGCATGGTTCTATCTCAGGAAAGGCATGTCATTATACATTTGCCAGAGACTATGCGATGTACAGGGGAAGGCCATGTGATAACAGAGGCAGAGAGGGTAAGGATGCAACTACAAGCCAAGGAATGCCCAGGACTACCCGTTAGAAGATGGAAGAGGCCACCTTAATTTCAGACCTCCAGCCTCCAGAATTGTAAGACAATGAAGGTATGCTGTTTCAAGGCACCTAATCTGTGGTACTTGGTAACAGTTGCCCTAGGAGACTAATACTCCTACTTAACCAAATGAGTTGAATGTTTTTCCATAAATTTATGCATTCCTATGAAATAATTTTAAGCAGTTAAAAAGTGTTATCTTTAATGGGTGGACCATAAGTTATTCAAATAATTGATTATTAAACATTAAGTTGTTGCTCTATTTAAAATGGGTAACTAGACAGCATATTAAAAAGCAGAGACGTTGCTTTGCCAACAAAAGTCCATCTAGTCAAGGCTATGGTTTTTCCAGTAGTCATGTATGGATGTGAGAGTTGGACTATAAAGAAAGCTGAGCACTGAAGAATTAATGCTTTTGAACTGTGGTGTTGGAGAAGACTCTTGAGAGTCCCTTGGACTGCAAGCAGGTCCAACCAGTCCATTCTAAAGGAGATCAGTCCTGGGTGTTCATTGGAAGGACTGTTGCTGAAGCTGAAACTCCAGTACTTTGGCCACCTGATGCAAAGAGCTGACTCATTTGAAAAGACTCTGATGCTGGGAAAGATTGAGGGCAGGAGGAGAAGGGGCTGACAGAGGATGAGATAGTTGGATGGCATCACTGACTCGATGGACATGAGTTTGGGTGGACTCCGGGAGTTGGTGATGGACAGGGAGGCCTGGTGTGTTGCGGTTCATGGGGTCACAAAGAGTTGGACATGACTGAGCGACTGAACTGAACTGGACTGAACCAACAAGGACCCACTGTACAGCACAGGGAAGTCTGCTCAGTGTTATGGGAGGGGAGTTTGGAGGAGAATGGATACATATATGTGTATGGCTGAGTCCCCTCACTGTTCACCTGAAACCATCTCAACATTGTTACTCAGCTATACACCAACAGAAAAAGTTTTAAACAAAACATTAAATGCATCTATATTTTAACTGTCAGAAATCTTTTACTTGAACCACCATATACATTTTATGTATTACATAGAGAATATGTTGTTGTCTATACAATTTTGTATCATTTTGGCCTTTTCATTGTTGATTTAGGCTAGTCATTTTCAGGGTGATGCATTGGTAGAGACAATGAATCCCATGGTCATACACTCATGACGGACCTCTGTGTCCATAAAATGATTCCTTGGTTTGAGCTGACATCATGCAGGTTTCTATTTGATGAATGTTTCATCCTGAAGCCCTCCAATGATGGTGCTGGCAGCACAGAAACAGGAGAGGCAAACCCATGTTAGGTGTCAACTCCAGTAAGAATAACTGACCTCCCAGCGCAATTGAGAGACTGATGTGATCAATTTGCTACCAAATGACTGCTGGTCCCCGGGCAAATGGAGCCAGCATTCAGCAGAGGCGGGGACTAGGTCAACCTTGGTGAGGGGGCCATGCATAACCTCTCCCACCCCCGCCATCCTGGCTACACCCATGGGCCATTGCATATTACTGGGTGACTGAGGGTGGAGGCCGTCTGACCCCGGCAGACCACTCATCCTGTCCCACTGGTTGTAGAGCAACAGAGACCCTCAGTGAACGTCACCATGAGACACAAGGATTTGCATGTCTGCTCCCCCAAGCCCACCCCCATTCCTTTTCCTTGGGCCTCCAGTGTCTTTGGCTGCTGGGGCCAATATGACAAAACACCGTAAGTTCATCTACACCACTTGCAAAGCACAGAGACACAGACACAGAGAACCAAGGTGTGGATGCCGTGGTGGGGCGGAGGGGTGGGATGGATTAGGAGGCTGAGGTTGACATATGCACCAGTATAAATAAAGTATATAACTGAGGTGAACATACTGCGTAGAGCAAGGACCTCTATTCAGTGTTCAGTGCAGTGCTTAGTCGTTCAATCACATCCAACTCTTGCAGCCCCAAGGACTATAGCCTGCCAGGTTCCTCTGTCCATGGAATCTGCCAGGCAAGAAAACAGGAGTGGGCTGCCATTTCCTCCTCCAGGGGATCTTCGCAACCCAGGGATCGAATCTGAGTCTCCTGCATTGGCAGGCACATTCTTTACCACCGGCACCCCCTGGAGCCTACGCAGTGCTCTGTGGTAGCCTAAATGGGAAGCAAATCCAAGACAGAAGGGATATATGTACACATGTGGCCAATTGACTTTACTGTACAGCAGAAATTAACACAACCCTGGAAAGCAACTACACTCCAATTATAACAAAATTAAGGAAAAAATATCATAGACTGAGAGCAAGGAGCATGTATTTCCCACATTCTGAAGGCTGAAGTTCAGAGTGCAGGCATGGGCTTGTACATGGTCACCTTCTTACTATGTCCTCACAGAACAGAGAGAGAGCTCCCTGGTCTCTCCCTATGAGCTGCTAATCCATCATGAGGATCCCCTGTCATGACCTCATCTAATCCCAGTTACCTCCCCAAGATCCCGTCTCCTAAGACCATCACTTTAGGGGTCAGGGCTTCAATATATGAATTTTGGAAAGGGGAGGTGGAGACACAAATCAGTCCTTAGCACCCCGTCTCTGGTCTGACAATCCTTCATCTTCTAGATCTCCACCAGAGGTCTCCATCCAATTTTTGAATTTTGGGTTGATGTTTTAATTTGCTGGTGGCTCAGATGGTAAAGAATCTGCCTGCAATGCAGGAGACTCAAGGTTCAATCTCTGGGTCTGGACGATCCCCTGGAGAAGGGCATGGCAACCCACTCCAGTATTCTTGCCTGAATAATCTCATGAACAGCAGGCTACAGTCCATAGGGTCTCAAAGAGTCAGACATGACTGAAGTGACCTAGCATGCACACACAGACTAAATGAGAGGGAAAGCTCTCAGAGTCCATATCTGTAGGTCAAGATCTTTCCTCTTCATCTCCCCTTCTCTAGCTCCCTTTCTGCACCAAACCCTCCCCCCTGAGTTGAAGGCACACTTGAGAACATGCACACATACATGAGCACTTGCACACACACACACACACACATGCTCATGCTCACACACGTAAGGTTAAAAATTAGTGTAATGAGAGGGAATTAGGCAGCAGATAACATGCAGTGGAGGAAAATCATAACCACTACCACCCCATCATTCTCTTAACAAAGTGAGTCTCATGTTAAACATTTTAATCTCCTTTCATTCAGATATACTGATGGGACTTAAAGCATCGACCAGTCCCTGGGGCCCTCCTTGTCTGCACTCCATCTGAGACCGTTCAGGTCATCTGAACCCTTAGAATCCTGCCATCTCGTCACGTTTTACCTTCCATGGAGTAGAGTGTTCTGAAATGGCAGCCAACATTCACAGTCAACATTCACTTAATATTTTCCAGCTTAAAACACCATTACCTACTTTAGTCTCACTTTAAATCATAATATCTGTGGAATTAAGACCATGGTTTTCTCATAATGTTTTTTACTGATTGACACTGAAGTCCTAATTACGAAAATTAAAATTGAGCTTGTGCTTCCTAGAATCATCTAACGGACTGCTTGTAAGAAAATGATCATCTGGCCAAAAGTCAGATTTTTGTATATTTAATCCTGTTTTATCTCTGCAGGAGGAAGTTGTTTTCTTTTGGATCCACCGAAGTATTTAAAACTCGCATTTTGGGTTCACATTTTGAGGGTGTTAGAAGCTTTATTTCAACCACAGCAGAGAGGAAAGAAATAGCATTTTCAAATGCTGAAAACCACTTGGGGGTTTTTATGTTGGGGAGCAAAGGGGCTTGACTTTACACAACAAAAGAAAAAATATCCTGGTTCCTTTTTGAGTAAACCTAGTGACATCTGACATGATTATCACCAAGTAGTATTTAGGAACTGTCACCATTTCTCATGTTTGATAACTGTGAAAAGTACTATTTAAAACATGTATAAGCATCTTGACACGCACACAAAAGCAGAGTTTTACATTCCAGACAGGTAAAGCAGGCTTTGCAATAAAGCCACCAGGCAAGTGAGTCCTGATCTTTTTATTTGGAAGAGCGGAGAAACATGAGCAATAAATCAGGTACATTTGGCAGAAAAGAAAATACAGTCCGACGGGCTTACTGAACACCTTGCCTCATTGCTAACCTGATGAGATGGCAAACTGGTTCTTTATGACACATCCCTAGGTTGTAAATATTCCCTCTTGTGGCAGGATTAGCTGCTGCCACGTATGCTTCAAATATACAGGAGAGAAACCCCAGCAAACAGGGGCTCAGGCACATAGGTGTTTTCGATTGTAGAAAAAAGTCCAGAGGCAAAAACTCTGGACCCGTTCACAGAGTCCTTCCTTCTTTCTCCTCTGCAGCCTGAGCTGGTGGCTGGGGCAGCAGAAAGGAGGCCCTGTGCAGTTGAGTCACCTAGCTGGCTCAATTGAGACATCTGCTCACCAGGTGAGATGCCGTCCCAGGAGGCACCCATGACACAGTGGCCAGAATTTAGTCAAATGTCCTCTACCTGCAAAGGAGGATGAGAAATGTACTCTTTTTTGTAACTTTTTTATTTTGTATTGGAGTATAGCTGATTCACAATATTGTAATAGTTTCAGATGAACAGCAAAGGGACTCAGCCATACATATTCATGTATCCATTCTCCCCTAAACTCCCCTCCCATCCAGGCTCCCACGTAACATTGAGCAGAGTTCCCTGTGCTATATAATAAGTCCTTCTTGGTTATCCATTTTAAATAGAGCAGTGTGTACATGACCATCCCAAACTCCTTAACTGTCCCATCCCCCTGGCAACCATAAGTTCACTGTCTAAGTCTGTGAGTCTCTTTCTGTTTTGTAAGTTCATTTGTATAATTTCCTTTTCAATTCCACATATAAGGGAGAGAAATGTACTCTTTTAACTGGGCATATTTTTAGCCCAAGCAAAAGGACTTAGGACAAAGGTATGAATAGAAATAGTTCCACTGACTTTTGTTATCAGCATAGAGAGAAAAAGATCACCTTATCTGAAGAAGCAAAGTACTCTTTGGTCCAAGCAATTTGTTTCATAATTACATGCAATCAAAAGCTTATTTCTTTCTTAAAATGAGTCTAAACTTTCTGATCTCATTGTTTTAAAGGATGTATAGTAGTCAGGGACCTAATTCTGACCCTAACGGGAATAAATTTAATGTTTGCGTCTTGCTTAGTGGGGTGATTCAGTAGTAAAGAATCTGCCTGCCAATGCAGGAGATGTGGCTTTGATGCCTATGTCAGAAAAATCTGCTGAAGAGGAAATGACAACCCACTCCAGTATTCTTGCCTGGGAAATCCCATTGACAGAGGAACCAAGTGGGCCACAGTTCAAGGGATCACAAAGAGTCAGACATGACTGGGCTTCAGTCCATGGAGTTGCAAAAGAGTCAGACACGACTTAATGACTAAACAACTTGTTTAGTGAATGCAAACTACTTTTTGATTTGTAATCACATATAGCTTGAGTAATGTCTCAGTGAGGGAGGTTCTGGGGAGCATGGTCCTTACGACTTACCTCCTATGTGACCCTGTATTAGCAATGTCCCTTCTCTGAACTTACAACTCCTTGTGGCAGGCAAGCTCCCAGATAGTTTCAATAACCCCTGCCTCCAGGTATCCTGGGCTTCCCTTGTGGCTCAGCTGGTAAAGAACCTGCCTGCAAATGCGGGAGAACTGGGTTTGATCCCTGAGTTGAGAAGATCCCTTGGATGAAGGGAAAGGCCACCCACCCCAGTATTCTGGCCTGGAGAATTCCATGGATTGTATAGTCCATGGGATCACAGAGTCAGATAAGACTGAGCGACTTTCACTTTCACTTTCTTTCCTGGTGTGACCTTGTGTAGTCTCTGCCCTTTGAGGCTCCTCCCTTCTAACCAATAGTGAAGTGAAGTGAAGTCACTCAGTCGTGTCCGACTCTTTGCAACCCCATGAACTGTAGCCTACCAGGATCCTCAGTCCATGGGATTTTCCAGGCAAGAATACTGGAGTGGGTTGCCATTTCCTTCTCCAGGAGATCTTCCCGACCCAGGGATCGAACCTGGGTCTCCCGCATTGTAGACAGACACTTCTACGGTCTGAGCTACTAGATACAGCCAAAGTGATAAGGCATCACCTCTGAGAGGGTAATAGGTAGGAAGGCCTAAGGTCCCCAAGCAGCAGGAGGATATAAACTGCAAGTGGCAGATGTTTTTTCTCCCCTTCTCTGTTGATGAAACCGGTTCCTCCTAAGACTAACTTTTTTTCTCTTCTCAAACCTGGGGCTGATAATGGCTCAACAAACCAGTATTCGTGTCAATTGTTTTATGGCCAGGGGATGACATACCTCATGCCATCCTATCTCAAAAATGCATATTGTGGGAGAGGGGCCTGGTGAAACTCCCTCAGCCTTGAGGTGTCCCTCTTATCTGTTTAATAGCCCTCTAACAGACATAAAACAGCTTACTAAAAACTAGCAAGGGGTCACTGTTTCTGTCGCCTTCTGATGTCTTTGTCAGAAGCTTTCCCTATCTCTTTTATACTTTAATAAAACTTTGCTACACAAAAAGCTCTGAGTAGTCAAGCCTCGTCTCTGATCCCAGATCGAAATCCTCTCCTCCAGAGGTCATGAATCTCAGTACAACAGATGGCTCACAGCAGCAACCTTTCACCTCTGTGATTGAAGATGGTGGTAACTTCCACCTGGCTAGCCAATGCTTATCACCTTCTCAGCAGGCACACTTTGATAAAGCTATGAGTCAGGTTGGAGAGATCTATCATAGGGAACTGAGACTGAGGGTAGACTCCAGCCAACAGCCTGCAAGGAAATGAACCCTGCTGGCCACGACATAAGCCTGGAAGTGGATCCCTCCTCAGGCAAGTCTTCAGATGAACCTCAGTCCTGGGCAAACCTGCAATTATACAGTATCTCATTCAGCACCCACTCTGCTGTAGGAAGTGGCACTGTGGTAAAGAATCTGCCTGACAATGCAAGAGATGTGGGTTCTATCCCTGGGACAGAAAGATCCCCTGGAGGAGGAAATGGCAACCTACTCCAGTATTCTTGACTGGAACATTCAATGGAGAGAGAGGCTTGGAGGACTCTAGTCCGTGGGGTCACAAAAGCAGTGGACACAACTGAGCACACGACATATGCTGGAGGAGGCATTGTTAGCCTTGCTTGTCCTTATACGTGAATTATTCTCATTTTACTTATATGAAATGTAGTTGTTAGCTTTTTCTGTGTAGTAAATTTACCACAAAATAGCTTAGAACAACACACTTCCCAGGGTTTTCTGTAAATGAGTTTCCCTGCTCCTCTTAGCCAAGGATCCCGACCAGTTTTTGTGAAAACCTTATATACCCTGAGTGTACTTGCTCAAATCCACCTCCCCGAATTCCTTGAAACTAGTCTAGACAAGGTAAAAGAGAGATACGATCAAAGTTAACCCATGGTTCATGTGTCACAAGACTAGATAAACAGTGGACACTTATCAATAGGACTGTGGTCATATCCCGATAAACATAATGGAATTTACGACTTTGTTCTGTTACAGAGATAATTAGCATATTCTTTTAGGCAATGGAGAGTCCAAGTACCAGTCCTGAGGCTCTTTTATCTGGGGGGTCTCGTTTCCCATTGGTATGCCACTTCTATAGACATCGGGCACAATCTTCAGAGTCCATTGGGAGGGTGGCCATGCGTGTAGCCTAATGTTTGCAGCCTGGCTTAAGATGGATTCCAGCTCTGTCTGGTTCCTCCTTCATTCTGTAGGGGAAAGGACACCCCATTGTTTAAGCACCTGGCTAGTTTAACCATATTTTTTTCAAGGTCAGGAGGGACAGCCATGAGGAGATACCCCTCGTCCAAGGTTAAGAGAAACCCAAGTAAGACGGTAGGTGTTGCAAGAGGGCATCAAAGGGCAGACCGACTGAAACCATAATCACAGAAAACTAGCCAATCTGATCACACGGACCACGGCCTTGTCTAACTCAATGAAACTAAGACTTGCCATGTGGGGCCACCCAAGACGGATGGGTGACCAAGACGGTCATGGTGGAGAGGTCTGACAGAATGTGGTCCACTGGAGAAGGGAATGGCAAACCACTTCAGTATTCTTGCCTTGAGAACCCCATGAACAGTATGAAAAGGCAAAATGGTAGAATACTGAAAGAGGAACTCCCCAGGTCGGTAGGTGCCCAATACGCTACTGGAGATCAGTGGAGAAATAACTCCAGAAAGAATGAAGGGATGGAGCCAAAGCAAAAACAATACCCAGTTGTGGATGTGACTGGTGATAGAAGCAAGGTCTGATGCTGTAAAGGGCAATGTTGCATAGGAACCTGGAATGTTAGGTCCATGAATCAAGGCAAATACGAAGTGGTCAAACAGGAGATGGCAAGAGTGAACGTCGACATTCTAGGAATCAGCGAACTAAGATGGACTGGAATGGGTGAATTTAACTCAGATGACCATTATATCTACTACCGTGGGCAGAAATCCCTTAGAAGAAATGCAGTAGCCATCATGGTCAACAAAAGAGTCCGAAATGCAGTACTTGGATGCAATCTCAAAAACGACAGAAAGATCTCTGTTCGTTTCCAAGGCAAACCAATTTAACATCACGGTAATCCAAGCCTATGCCCCAACCAGTAACACTGAAGAAGCTGAAGTTGAACGGTTCTATAAAGACCTACAAGACCTTTTAGAACTAACACCCAAAAAAAGACATCCTTTTCGTTATAGGGTACTGGAATGCAAAAGTAAGTAGTCAAGAAACACCTGGAGTAACCAGCAAATTTGGCCTTGGAATGAAGGCCAGGGCAAAGGCTAATAGAGTTTTGCCAAGAGAACACACTGGTCATAGCAAACACCCTCTTCCAACAACACAAGAGAAGACTCTACCCGTGGACATCACCAGATGGTCAACACCATAATCAGATTGATTATATTCTTTGCAGCCAAAGATGGAGAAGCTCTATACAGTCAGCAAAAACAAGACCGGGAGTTGACTGTGGCTCAGATCATGAACTCCTTATTGCCAAATTCAGACTTAAATTGAAGAAAGTAGGGAAAACCAGTAGATGATTCAGGTATGACCTAAATCAAATCCCTTATGACTGTACAGTGGAAGTGAGAAATAGATTCAAAGGACTAGATCTGATAGACAGAGTGCCTAATGAACTATGGATGGAGGTTCATGACATTGTACAGGAAACAAGGATCAAGCCCATCCTCATGGAAAAAAAATGCAAAAAGGCAAAATGGTTGTCTGAGGAGGCCTTACAAATAGCTGTGACAAGAAGAGAAGCGAAAAGCAAAGGAGAAAAGGAAAGATATTCTCATTTGAATGCAGAGTCCCAAAGAATAGCAAGGAAAGATAAGAAAGCCTTCCTCAGCAATCAATGCTAAGAAATAGAGGAAAACAACAGAATGGAAAAGACTAGAGATCTCTTCAAGAAAATTAGAGATACGAAGGGAACACCTAATGCAAAGATGGGTTCAATAAAGGAGAGAAATGAAAAAAAAAAAAAGGACAGAAATGGTATAGACTTAACAGAAAAGCAGAAGATATTAAGAAGAGGTGGCAAGAATACACAGAAGAACTGTACAAAAAAAAAATCTTCACAACGCAGATAATCATGATGGTGTGATCACTCACCTAGAGCCAGACATCCTGGAATGTGAAGTCAGGTGGGCTTTAGAAAGCATCACTACGAACAAAGCTAGTGGAGGTGATGGAATTCCAGTTAAGCTATTTCAAATTCTGAAAGGTGATGCTGTGAAAGTGCTGCCCTCAATCTGCCAGCAAATTTGGAAAACTCAGCAGTGGCCACAGGACTGGAAAAGGTCAGTTTTCATTCCAATCCCAAAGAAAGGCAATCCCAAAGAATGCTCAAACTACCGCACAATTGCACTCATCTCACATGCTAGTAAAGTAATGCTCAAAATTCTCTAAGCCAGGCTTCAGCAATACGTGAACCGTGAACTTCCAGATGTTCAAGCTGGTTTTAAAAAGGCAGAGGAACCAGAGGCCAAATTGCCAACATCTGCTGGATCATCAAAACAGCAAGAGATTTCCAGAAAAACATCTATTTCTGCTTTATTGACTATGCCAAAGATTTTGACTGTGTGGATCACAATAAACTGTGGAAAATTCTGAAAGAAATGGGAATACCAGACAACCTGACCCACCTCTAGAAACCTATACGCAGGTCAGGAAGCAACAGTTAGAACTGGACATGGACCAACAGACTGGTTCCAAATAGGAAAAGGAGTATGTCAAGGCTGTATATTGTCACCCTGCTTATTTTACTTATATGCAGAGTACATCATGAGAAACGCTGGGCTGGAAGAAGCACAGGCGGGAATCAAGATTGCCTGGAGAAATATCAATAACCTCAGGTATGCAGATGACACCACCCTTATGGCAGAAAGTGAAGAGGAACTGAAAAGCCTCTTGATGAAAGTGAAAGAGGAGAGTGAAAAAGTTGTCTTAAAGCTCAACATTCAGAAAACTAAGATCATGGCATCTGGCCCCATCACTTCATGGCAAATAGATGGGGAAACATGGAAGCAGTGTCAGACTTTATTTTGGGGGGCTCCAAAATCACTACAGATGATGACTGCAGCCATGAAATTGAAAGACGCTTGCTCCTTGGAAGGAAAGTGATGACCAACCTAGACAGCATATTAAAAAGCAGAGACATTACTTTGCCAACAAACGTCTGTCTATTCAAGGCCATGGTTTTTCCAGTGGTCATGTATGGATGTGAGAGTTGGCCTATGAAGAAAGCTGAGCACCGAAGAACTGATGCTTTTGAACTGTGGTGTTGGAGAAGACTCTTCAGAGTCCCTTGGCCTGCAAGGAGATCCAACCAGTCCAACCTAAAGGAGATCAGTCCTGGGTGTTCATTGGAAGGACTGATGTAGAAGCTGAAACCCCAATACTTTGACCACCTCATGCGAAGAGTTGACTCATTGGAAAAGACCCTGATGTTGGGAGGGGTTGGAGGCAGGAGGAGAAGGGGATGACAGAGAATGAGATGGTATAATGGCATCACCGACTCAATGGACATGAGTTTGAGTAAGCTCCGGGAGTTGGTGATGGACAGGGAGACCTGGCGTGTTGTGATTCATAGGGTCGCAAAGAGTCGGACATGACTGAGAGACTGAACTGAACTCAACTGAGCTGATTTAACTTAAACGCAGAGAGCATCATGAGAAATGCTGGACTGGATGAAGCACAAGCTGGAATCAAGATTGCCAAGAGATAAGATACCAATAACAAGACACCAATAACATCAGATATGCAGATGACACTGCCCTTATGGCAGAAAGTGAAGAAGAACTAAAGAGCCTTTGATGAAAGGGAAAGAGGAAAGTGAAAAAGTTGGCTTAAACCTCAACATTCAGAAAACTAAGATCATGGCATCTGGTCCCATCACTTCATGGCAAATAGATGGGGAAACAGTGGAAACAGTGGCTGACTCTATTTTTCTGGGCTCCAAAATCACTGCAGATCGTGATTGCAGCCATGAAATTAAAAGACACTTACTTCTTGGAAGGAATGTTATGACCAACCTAGACAGGATATTAAAAGCAGAGACATTACTTTGCCAACAAAGGTCCATCTAGTCAAGGCCATGGTTTTTCCAGTGGTCATGTATGGATGTGAGAGTTGGACTGTGAAGAAAGCTAAGCACCGAAGAACAGATGCTTTTGAACTGTGGTGTTGGAGAAGACTCTTGAGAGTCCCTTGGACTACAAGGAATTCCAACCAGTCTATCCTAAAGGAAATCAGTCCTGAATATTCATTGGACGGACTGATGGTGAAGCTGAAACTCCAGTACTTTGGCCACCTGATGCAAAGAACTAACTCATTGAAGAAGACTCTGATGCTGGGAAAGATTGAAGGTGGAAGGAGAAGGGGCCAACAGAAGATGAGATGGTTTAACGGCATCACCGACTCAATGGACATGAGTTTGAGTAAACTCCAGGAGTTGCTGATGGATAGGGAGGCCTGGCGTGCTGTGGTCCGTGGGGTACCAAAGAGTTGAACATGACTGAGCAACTGAACTGATTTTAACTATAAATTAAAGCCTCTTGGATTTAAATTACTTCAATTTGGAATATATGATAATTGGTAATATACTGCTAATTTCAATACCAAACTTGAAATTAATTAACTGTTGTGAACCAAGTTAAGAATTAAAGGTACAGAAATTTACTGCAGAGGGTGTAATTTTTAAAGGACTTTAATCAATTATTGGCAGGTATTACTGTTAACAGGCAATAAAATATTGAATTGGTGTTCCAGTTTTAGATAGAATACATACTAGAAAGAAAACTAATTCAATCAAGCACATTTTACAAACAGAATTTCACTTTCAAGTGTGACTTTCCTGTGACTCCCACCTGTTACGGGGCTTATGATTGGTGAGACTGCCTCCCCTGGTCCAGCGCTGTGTTGGTGGCAGTTTCCACGGTCTCATTTAACCAGCCCAACAGTCCTGAGAGGGGGCATCATACCCATTTTGGAGATTAAACCTGAGACTCTAGACATTTCATTCCATTGCCCAGAGCCATGCCATCAGTAAGCCAGGAGTTCTGCCTCTGTCTCTGACACCAAAGGTTCCATGTTCTCTTCCCTCTCTACTGGGCTGTCTTTTTATTAGGATGCTTATGATGAAGTTTATAAGGTGCTTCACTAATCCCATCCCTCCTGAGGACAACAGCCATCATAATGAGAGATGCGATTTCAGCTGTCTGCCTCTACAGCTTGCGTTGCTGCCACCTGCAGTTCAGTTCACCAGCCACTTTATACTGAGATTCTTCTCTGATAAGGTGACTGTCGGACTTCCCTGGTAGCTCAGTGGTAAAGAACCTGCCTCCCAATGCAGGAGACAAAAGAGACATGGGTTCGATCTCTGGGTCGGGAAGATCCCCTGGAGGAGGAAATGGCAACCCACTCCAGTATTCTTGCCTGGGGAATCCCATGGACAGAGAAAATATTTCCTGCCACACTAATAAACAAGAAATGTCACAGCCAGCAGCCATCTCGGGCCTCCAAACATGAATGAGGGCTCCCAAAACTGCAATCCAGCAAATGCTACCACCCCCCACGGTGATTGCTGAGGAGCTTTGTTGTTTGATCGCTAAGTTGTGTTCGACTCTGCGACCCCATGGACTGCAGCATGCCAGGCTTCCATTTTCCCCAACACCTCCCGGAGTTTGCTCAAACTCATGTCCATTGAGTTGGTGATGCCATCCAACCATCTCATCTTCTGTCGTCCCCTTCTCTTCCTGACTTCAATCTTTCCCAGCATCAGGGTCTTTTCCAATGAGTTGGCTCTTCGCATCAGGTGGCCAAAGTATTGGAGCTTCAGTATCAGTCCTTCCAGTGAACACCCAGGACTGATCTCCTTTAGGATGGACTGGTTTGATCTTTTTGCTGTCCATTCCTCCTTGCTGAAGAGCTGGGGAAATGCTAGAAGCAAGATGAACAAGGAAATGGGACTGGCCCCCAGATAGCTAAGGAGCATATGAAAGAAATTAATTCAGTGAGCCCAGAGGCTGCATCTTCCCATGCATAGGATTCCTTAACTTGATACCTGATCTTTGAAGGCCAGACTGCCTGCTCCCTTTGTTGCAAACTTGTATATAGCCTGACTTCCCCCTCCTGCCTTCTTGGAGCAATTTTCTCAGAGCTATTGAAATGCTGTCTCCCGGGCTCAGAGTGCTAAACATTCCCACAAATAAAATGATTATTTACTTTCATTTGAGACTATATTTTTTAGTCGACAGACTTCTGCCTCCCCACCCAAAGGTCAGTTTTCATTCCAATTCCAAAGAAAGGCAATGCCGAATAATGCTCAAACTACCACACAATTTCCCTCATCTCACATGCTAGTAAAGTAATGCTCAAAATTCTCCAAGCCAGGCTTCAGCAATACATGAACCATGAACTTCCAGATGTTCAAGCTGGTTTTAGAAAAGGCAGAGGAACCAGAGATCAAATTTCCAACATCCGCTGGATCATTGAAAAAGCAAGAGTTCCAGACAAAGATCTATTTCTGCTTTATTGACTATGCCAAAGACTTTGACTATGTGGATCACAATAAACTGTGGAAAATTCTGAAAGAGATGGGAATACCAGACCACCTGACCTGCGTCTTGGGAAATCTGCATGCAGGTCAGGAAGCAACAGTTAGAATTGGACATGGACCAACAGACTGGTTCCAAATAGGAAAAGGAGTGCGTCAAGGCTGTATATTGTCGCCCTGCTTATTTAACTCATATCCAGAGTTCAGTTCAGTTCAGTCGCTCAGTTGTGTCCAACTCTTAACAACCCCATGAATCACAGCACGCCAGGCCTCCCTGTCCATCACCAACTCCCGGAGTTTACTCAAACTCATGTCCACCGAGTCAGTGATGACATGCAGCCATCTCATCCTCTGTCGTCCCCTTCTCCTCCTGCCCCCAATCCCTCCCAGCATCAGGGTCTTTTCCAATGAGTCAACTCTTTGCATGAGGTGGCCAAAGTATTGGAGTTTCAGCTTCAGCATCAGTCCTTCCAATGAACACCCGGGACTGATCTCCTTTAGGTTGGACTGGTTGGATCTCCCTGCAGTCCAAGGCACTCTCAAGAGTCTTCACCAACACCACAGTTCAAAAGCATCAATTCCTCAGTGCTCAGCTTTCTTCACAGTCCAATTCTCACATCCACACATGACCACTGGAAAAACCATAGCCTTGACTAGACAGACATGTGTTGGCAAAGTAATGTCTCTGCTTTTTAATATGCTGTCTAGGTTGGTCATCACTTTCCTTCCTTCACTTTCTGCCATAAGGATGGTGTCATCTGCATACCTGAGGTTATTTATATTTCTCCCAGCAATCTTGATTCCAGCTTGTGCTTCATCCAGTCCAGCATTTCGCATGATGTACTCTGCATATAAGTAAAATAAGCAGGGTGACAATATACAGCCTTGACATACTCCTTTTCCTATTTGGAACCAGTCTGTTGGTCCATGTCCAGTTCTAACTGTTGCTTCCTGACCTGCATATAGGTCTCTCAAGAGGCAGGTCCTGTGCTCTGGTATTCCCATCTCTTTCAGAATTTTCCAGAGTACATCATGCCAAATGCCGGGCTGGATGAAGCACAAGCTGGAATCAAGATTGGTGGGAGAAATATCAATAACCTCAGATATGCAGATGATACCACCCTTATGGCAGAAAGTGAAGAACTAAAGAGTCTTTTGATGAAAGTGAAAGAGGAGAGTGAAAAAGTTGGCTTAAAGCTCAACATTCAGAAAACTAAGACTGGCATCCGGTCCTATCACTTCATGGCAAATAGATGGGGAAACAGTGGAAACAGTGACAGACTTTATTTTTCTGGGCCCCAAAATCACTGCAGATTGTGACTGCAGCCATGAAATTAAAAGATGCTTACTCCTTGGAAGGAAAGTGATGACCAACCTAGACAGCATATTAAAAAGCAGAGACGTTGCTTTGTCAACAAAGGTCTGTCTAGTCGAGTCTCTGGTCTTTCCAGTGGGCATGTATGGATGTGAGAGTTGGACTGTGAAGAAAGCTGAGTGCCAAATAATTGATGCTTTTGAACTGTGGTATTGGAGAAGACTCTTGAGAGTCCCTTGGACTACAGGGAGATCCAACCAGTCCAACCTAAAGGAAATCAGTCCTGAATTTTCATTGGAAGGACTGATGGTGAAGCTGAAACTTTGGCCACCTGATGCAAAACACTGACTCATTTGAAGAGACCCTGATGCTGGGAAAGACTGAAGGTGGGAGAAGGGGACGACAGAGGATGAGATGGTTGGATGGCATCACCGACTAAATGGACATGAGTTTGAGTAAACTCCAGGAGTTGGTGACGGACAGGGAGGCCTGGTGTGCTGCAGTCCATGGGGTGGCAAAGAGTCAGACACAACTGAGCAGCTGAATTGAATTGATATATCCTCTGGAAAATCTGCAAGCCCCACTCCTTCAACTGCAAAATGAGGGTAATTGAATTTACCCTTCATGATGTTACTATGTGGGTTTGATTAAATAATGCATGTAAAGCATTGGTATATCATAAATGCCTGATTATTACAATTATTACCTTTGTATCTAATATACACAGGTTTGTCTTTGACAATCTTATGTATGCCTGTTGCCCCTGGGAAATTATTTACAGTTTCCCTTTTATATGCAAAACTATCCCAATATAGATGATAAGTTATGATTGATCATCACAGGTGCATGCATGCATGCTCAGTCCTGTCCCACTTAGTGGCCACATGGACTGTAGCTCACCAGGCTCCTCTGTCCATGGAATTTTCCAGGCAAGAATCCTGGAGCTGATTGCCATTTCCTTTTCTGGGAGATCTTCCCAATTCAAGAATCAAACCCGAGCCTCCTGCATTAGTAGGCGGATTCTTTACCGCTGTGCCACCTTTGAAGCCCTCATCTCAGGTACCTGCTGCATGCTTAGTCGCTCAGTCATATCCCACTCTATGTGACCCCATGGACTGTAGCCCGCCAGGCTCCTCTGTCCATTGGATTCTCCAGGCAAGAATACTGGAGTGAGTTGTCATTTCCTTCTCCAGGGGATCTTCACGACCCAGGGATTGTACCCAGGTCTCTTAAGCCTCCAGATACAAGGGCCAAATAATTGGGCTACAACGATTTCAGTGTACCCGGGGATGTTTTTCTTCACTTCAACCACCAGATGGCACTGCAGGGTGATAAACTGAATGGAAAGACTGGTATATAAAATATTACCTTAGTAATATTCCAGGGTTGGTTCTCTTCCACCCCAATAAACACACACACAAGCTTCATTTTATTCGTTGAGATTGGGTGACTCAGTGATTCTATGAACACTCACCCTAAAGTTGGAATACGAGAAGATTGTAACACTAATTCTAAAACCCGTGAATGATTATCCTCAAGTC
Source organism: Dama dama (assembly GCF_033118175.1). Lineage (NCBI taxonomy): Eukaryota > Metazoa > Chordata > Mammalia > Artiodactyla > Cervidae > Dama > Dama dama. The sequence continues at coordinate 77,975,919 of NC_083699.1, forward strand.
ATAGTTTGTTCTTGAATTGAATAAAATTGTATTTCTACTTTCATAATCCAGGCTAAAATTAGCCAGAACATTCTTTGTACTCCACAAGAACAGGGATGTAGTTTCTTATTTGCTTACAATGTCTTGTTAGCCTCTACAACTGTACCAGGTATAGATAAGTTCTCCATGGAGAATGAATGAATGCAGGACTGACATTGAGAAGATACATATATGGACGTCCATAACTTGAACTGACATTTCCTGGAAGCTGGAATGATGTGGCCCAGTTGAAAACAAAAGCACATAGAGCTTCACAGCACCAGAGATTATCAACTCGATATCTTAAGGGAGAAGGCTCTTTTCAGAAAAAAGAGGTCAACTGAAATATAAAGCTACAATTTTCCTCAGCTCAGTTTTTGCTTGTTCTACCCTCAAGATGAAAATAAAGCCTTCCTTTTCACTTTACTGTAAGGGAGAGACAGTCACAATCAAGGGAGATTTGCCCACTTTCAGGAGCCAGCATATGCCAAGCAAGGAACTAGTCAATGACAAAAATATTTTTCCAAGCCAGTACAACAAGAAAAGCATTAATAATTTCTTTTTCAGCTCTGTTAATAAATAAGGCACACACCCCAAAAATTTATGTCGGGCTGGCTGTGTGGACTGCACCGTGGTGATGGGCAAGGACGGACAATTCCTGGAAGAGTTCAACGTACTTGGATGGTTCAGTTCAAGTGCAGTCGTGACTCCCCTCACAGACAGTGGACCTGGATGAGAGCCCCCTGTAAGGGAAGCACCAAGGGACGATGGGCACAGAGGCTGTGGCCGGGCACAGTTAGTACACTGGAGTTCAGTTCAGTTCAGTTCAGTCGCTCAGTCGTGTCCGACTCTTTGCAACCCCATGAACTGCAACACGCAAGGCCTCCCTGTCCATCACCAGCTCCCAGAGTCCACCCAAACCCATATCCATTGAGTCGGTGATGCCATCCAACCATCTCATCCTCTATCATCCCCTTCTCCTCCTGCCCTCAATCTTTCCCAGCATCAGGGTCTTTTCAAATGAGTCAGCTCTTCACATCAGGTGGCCGAAGTATTGGAATTTCAGCTTCAACATCAGTCTTTCGAATGAACACCCAGGACTGATCTCCTTTAGGATGGACTGGTTGGAGCTCCTTGCAGTCCAAGGGACTCTCAAGAGTCTTCTCCAACACCACAGTTCAAAAGCATCAATTCTTTGGTGCTCAGCTTTCTTTATAGTCCAACTCTCACATCCACACATGACTACTGGAAAAACCATAGCCTTGACTAGATGGACCTTTGTTGGCAAAGTAATGTCTCTGCTTTTCAATATGCCATCTAGGTTGGTCATAACTTTCCTTCCAAGGAGTAAGCGCCTTTCAATTTCATGGCTTCAGTCACCATCTGCAGTGATTTTGGAGCCCAGAAAAATAAAGTCAGCCACTGTTTCCACTGTTTCCGTCTATTTGCCATGAAGTGATGGGACTGGATGCCATGATCTTAGTTTTCTGAATGTTGAGCTTTAAGCCAACTTTTTCACTCTCCTCTTTCCCTTTCATCAAGAGGCTCTTTAGTTCTTCACTTTCTGCCATAAGGGTGATGTCATCTGCATATCTGAGGTTATTGATATTTCTCCCGGCAATCTTGATTCCAGCTTGTGCTTCTTCCAGTCCAGTATTTCTCATGATGTACTCTGCATATAAGTTAAATAAGCAGGGTGACAATATACAGCCTTGACGTACTCCTTTCCCTATTTGGAGGAACATGACAAAAACCTGACAGGGCTCAGCCAGCAACTTAAGACAAAGGTGGATTGGGAGTTTGGGATTAGCAGGTGGAAACTAGTACTTATAGAATGGATAAACAACAGGGTCCTATGTATAGCACAGGAAACTATATTCTATATCTTGTGATAGACCATAATAAAAAAGAATATGACAAAGAATGTATATGTGTGTATAACTGAGTCACTTTTCTGTACAGCAGAAACTAACTAACTAACTAACACGATGTTGTAAATCAACTACAATAATCTTTTTTAAAAAAGAGAAAAAAGACTAATGCGGAAACCGGAGTTCCTCTTCGGCTGTATGTAGAGAGAAGAGACTCGCATCTCCTGCTCTGGAGGTTTGAACCAGCTGAGAATCAGGCCCAGGAATTAAGTGTAAAGATAACAACCCTGTAGGAAAGATCGACTTCTCCATCCCTGCAGGCCTGGGATGGCGAGGAGAGGGCCCTGGTGGAGAAGGACGGGGACTCAGAGCCTCAGGATGGGGACAGCTAAGTCAGTACGAAAATTCTAAACCTTCTGGGTTGATTCAAGCAGTCAGCTCTTCTCTGATTAATGCATCACCCCCCATCCTTGCTTGAACACTATTGCAGAGGCCCTTGCCTCGTAGGCAAACATGTGTCCCGCATCTCCTCCCCAGGTTCTACTCCAAACTCACCACCCAGCCAGCAACCTGGGTTTGTTGTTGTTGTTCACTTGCTAAGTCATGTCTGACTCTTTGTGACCTCATGGACTGCAGCCTGCCAGGCTCCTCTGTCCATGGGGATCTTTCAGGCAAGGACACTGAAGTGGGTTGCCATTTCCCTCTCCAGGGGATCTTCTGGGATCAAGGATTGAACCCATGTCTCCTTCACTGGCAAGTGGATTCTTTACCACTGAGTCACCGGGGAAGCCCAAACTGGGTTTACTTGAGGCGTACCCCAGCAGGGAAGGATAAGCTATGGCAGAGAGGGACTCTGCCCACTGCAGTTGCAGAACCCAGCCGACAGGCACCAGCAGGAGTTGGGGGAGCAGGTGGGGGACTTGTCCACAACAGTGACCACACCAGCTGGGTTCCTGGGTACTGCCTGAGGACAGTGGTGAGGAATCTGCAGGTGAGAGGCCACCAGAACTGTTGGGAAGTTAGAGGGTGACTGATGACAGGATGCTGTGGCAGGACCAGGCACCCTGGTGGGAGGAGGAAATCCAAAGAGTACAGAGGGATGGGAGCAGCAATTCCCCGTCATCGGCCACAGGGAGCTGACGACAGTGACGGACAGCACACTGGAAGGCAGGTGGAGGAGACTGCCCCTCAGAGAGCCCTGACAGGCAAACTAGGACAGCGTTCTGAAGAGGAAGATGGGGTGGGGGGGAGCAGACAGTAGGGTACTGCCCTACCTCAACAACCAACCAAAATCAAGGACGCATGATGGGGATGCAGAGGACAACTACAAATGACAAGTCCCGCCCACTCTCTGCGCCCAAGTCAATTCTCAGAGCTGAAGCCCATTGACTAAAGAAGATGCTGGAATCTCAAGAGGAAGGACCCTCAACACCTCAGCAAATGCACCTGGTCAGGATCCCCTAGCCATTCCCCAAAGGGACCCAAAACCCCTAATGGAATAGGGACACATACAGCCTGAGGGCTGCTGTTCATGGTGGTTGATTCTCGGGGATTTTAAGCATCACCAGGGTGGCCTGCTGGAGTAGGGGGCACACCAGGGTTTGATGATAAAGACAGACTGAGAGGACTACCCTGGTGGCCCAGTGGTAAAGATTCACCTTGCAGTGATGGGGATGTGAGTTCAATCCCTAGTTGGGGACCCTGACACCTCATGTCGCAGAGCAACTATGCCTGCAACTACTGAGCCCATGCGCCACAAATAGTCTGTGTCCCGCAACAGAAGACCCCACATGATGCAGTGCTGCAACTAAGACCCAATGCAGCCAAATTAATTAATTTTAAAAACATATAAACTACTGGAGAAAAAAATACTCCCTGGACAGACTTGGTTCATTCGGGCAGGGACACCGACTCACCCAGGGCTCATTTCCCCATCCTCCAGGTATAACTGGAATGCAGCGACTTAGGAAGTGGCAGAACCCACACGCTATGGGTTGAACTGTATCCCCAGAACCTCCCATGCTGAAGTCCTAAGCCTGGTATCTCAGAATGTCCCCTGGGTAGGAAATGACAGTTGCAAGTGTAATCAGTTAAGGTCATTAGGACAGGCCCTAATCTAACATGATTGGTGTCCTAGTGAAAAAAAAGATAAATTTAGACTCAGAGACACACATGAGGAGAAGGTCTCAGGACGATGGAGGCAGAGATTGGAGTGATGCTTCTACAAGCCAAGGGTCACCAAAGACTTCCAGAAAACCACCAGAAGCTAAGGGATGGACAGGGGGCAGGGGACAGAGTCTCCCTCACAGCCTCAGATGGAGCCAACCCTGCCCTCACCTCGATCATGGACTTCTGGCTCCAGAGCTGTGAGAATATAAACATTTGTTGTTTAAACCACATGGCCAGTGGTATCTTATTATGGTAGCCCTAGGACTCTGCTCCATTACATTTGGATTTCTTGGCCTAAGAAGTAAGAGCGATCACAATGGGAAGGAAAAGCAGAAACTCATGCAATCGACTTCAGGCCAAGAGTATAAATCAAAAACAATATTCCCCAGGGAAATGACAGACTTTTAGAGACCAGTGGGGGGGGGGGGGTGGTTCGGGGGGGGCAGTGGGTTCTGTCATCTCCTTCATTTTATTTATTAATTGAGCCCTTTCAAAGTCATGGAGATTTTAGAAGATAAATATGAGCCTGGCATGCTGCAGTCCATGGGGTTGCAAAGAGTCGGACACAACTGAGCGAATGAACTGAACTGAACTGCAAACTCGGCCCCACAGAGGCCCTGAATACAGCTGTTGTGCCAGCTCTGGCCTCTATTCTAGAGTCAGTTAGTGTGGGGATGATATGCAGCCCTAGATTTGATGGCTGCGTTACTCTTCATCTTTATCAGGGAGGGGGATTAGAGCCATGCACAGTCCCATGAGATGGACAACAGTATTTATTTATAGGTCTGCCCCAGGGCTGTTAATGTTCCTGCCTTCTGTCATAATTTAATCCGAAAAGACCTGGGCCATCTGGACTTTTCCCAGAACATCACACTGGTCCAGTTTATAGATGCCGTAGTAAGTAGACTAAATGAATACAGAGGGAAGTGTGCTGGAGGTTTCTGAAAGACAGAAGTGCTCCAGAAGGTGGGAGAAAATGCTGTAAAGATTCAGGGACCCAGGGTATTCAGGAAAGTTTTAAGGGTCCAATGGGCTGGGGTTTGCTGGCACAGCCCGTGTAAGTCAAGGATGAACTACTGCATCTTTAACCTCCCACCCCAAAGAAGGAAGCACAGCCTGATGCTTCAGGTTCTAGAGATAGAGTATTTCAAATAGGAATATTTCTCAACACATTTACCATGTGATATGAAATGTGTAGGTCTTCCCAGGAGGTGCTAATGGTAAAGAATCCACCTACCTGCCAATGCAGAAGATGCAGGTTTGATCCCTGGGTCAGGAAGGTCCCCTGGAGAAGGAAAAGGCAACTCACTCCAATATTCTTGCCTGGAAAATCCCATGGACAGAGGAGACTGCTAGGCTACCGTCCATGGTGCCTCAGTCACACTCGACTGAGCACACGCATGGAAGGTGCCATCTCTCAATGGCGGTGAAAAAAAGGAAAAGGCATCACAGCTGGTCCAGGCTGTGGTTCAAGTGAGCCTGCTGTTTGGCCATGCACCCTGGTAGACCCTGAATATCTGTGGTGGGAAAATACATCATACACAGCTTAAGACAAATCCCAGCAGGCATACCACAACCTAGACCCATAGGATTCTAGAACAAGACCATGCCAGCTGCAGCAGAGAGATATATACTTCCTGAAAAGAAAAGTATTTGTCCTGTGCCAGGCCCTGATTGAGACTGATGACCTGACCTTGACCACCAAGTGACCATGTGGCCATCTCTGCCCATCAAGACCCTCACACTCACAAGGTCAGGCAAGCAATCAGCAAGAAATTCTTAACAATGGAAGTGGAGCCTACAGATGAGGCACCAGCAGGCCGGAAGGCACAGGTAAGCTGCACCTGCAGGAGGCCTAGAGATCTGTCACTGACCACTGTTGCACCTGCCTCCCTCCTGCAGTTCACATCTGTGGCCACAAGGATTAGGGCTGTGCCTTGTCACCTGCTAAAGGGGAGGTTAAAGGCTAAGCTCTAGTTCATTGATGAGTCAGCTTGCTACCTGGCTCCCCCCCCTCCCCCGAATATGGACTATGGATGCGCTACAGCTGCTGACTGTTCAGGGAGTGGAAGCTGGACTGAAAGTTCTGATGATGGAATACTTCCCAGTGGGAAGAGCCTCAAGCATCTGTTACCCATTTGGAGCAGAAGGGGCCTGAGGTTAGAACATATATAGACTCATGGACAGTGGTCATGGCTCGGCTCCCTGTTCAGTGGTCTGGAAGAAGGAAGTTTGAAGAATAGGGACAAAGAGGGCTGTGGATGGTCCTGTAGGAAGGGGCATTAAGCACAAAGATCTTTGTGTCCTATGTCAGCAGCCACCAGAGAGTACTCACCTTGTAACCAAGTAGATAAAATGACTTTGCCAACTGAGGTCAACCTTCTTCATTCTTGGGTCACTCCAGTGCTTGCACAATGGATGCATGAACAGAGTCACATGGTAACCGGAAGGAAGCTATGCAAGGGCCCCAAAGTGTGGGCCCCAACTCACCAAGGCTGATTTAGCTACTGTATGCTGAATGTCCAACCCACAAGCACTAGAGTCCCACCCTGAATTCTCAATATGGTGCCATCATTCAGAGACCAACCAGCCATCCTGGGAGGAAATGATTCAACTTGACAGGCATTAGTCTATATGCTAGGATGAATTTGCCTTGCCTATCTACAGGGCTTCAGGCAGCATCACTGTGTGTGCTAAGTCGCTTCAGTCGTGTCCAACTCTTTGCGACCCTATGGACCATAGAGAGCCTGCCAAGCTCCTTTGTCCATGGGATTCTCCAGGCAAGGGTACTGAAGTGGGTTGCCATGCCCTCCTCCGGGAGATTTTCCTGACCCAGGGATCGATCCCACATCTCTTATGTCTCCCGCATTGGCAATCAAGTTCTTTACCACTAGCGCCACCTGGGTAGCCCCAGCATCACTAGTTGAAGGCTTACACTGAATCCATCAGTCCAGTCCCACATAATATCTCCTGGGCTCAGGCACTCACTTTACAGCAAAAAAGTTTGGTGGTGGCCCACGAACCGCAGATTGACTGGTCCTACCATATACCGAAGCTTCTAATCTGACAGCACTATGAAAAAATTCTTCAAAGACACAAATAGAGCATCAGCTTGGAACTGGTACCCTACCAGGCACCCTCTAGGATGTAGCATCACCTCTAAATCAACAACCAAACATGATGCTGTGTCCCCAGGAGGTGTTACATGTTAGCGTGGAAACCAAGTCTGGAAGTCACATTGGCCTACTTACCACCACTTCCAGTGACCGACCTGGCGCCTCATGCTTCCCATTGTTGAAACTCAGGACTCCAGTTTTACCTTTCCACAGATGGAGAGAAATTTTGACCCAGGATGGATCCTACCCAGAATCTCCCTGATACTTGATTTCAATGGTTTAGGTAATGAAATTTGAGACTTCTGATCTGGTAAGACGGATCAGATTTGGGATTTGAGTTGAAGCTGTAGTCATTTGAGAATTTGGGGATGGGGCGGTAGAGAGCTCTGGGTCTGGGTGACTACATTTTGCACGTAAGATGGGCAGGAATCTTTGGGAGCCTGAAGCAGACTGTAGTAGACTGCATCGTGAGTAGTCCCCAAAAGATGTCCAGATTCTCAACCTCTGCCCTCCAAGACAACTACTGCTCTATTCTTGATCATTGTAGCTGAGGTTAGTCTTTTCTAGAATTCATATCAATGGGAATCATACAGTATTCATGCCTTTGTGTCCAGCTTTCCTTTGCTCAGCAACCTGTTTTTGAGACTTATCCATGTTGCATGTATCTGCTGTTTGTTCCTTTCCTACTGTTGAGCAGTGTTATATTGTGTAAATATATCAACATTTATCTGTTTTTCTGTTGATGGATATTTGGGTTAGTTACAGCTGGGGCTACTCTAAATAAAAACCACCATGAATATTCTTGTCCAAATCTTTGTGTGAGCAGACAAATGCTACTTTTAAATTTGAGAAAACAGAACAACAGAAGTGAATTGATTAGCAAGTGATCCACACTTAAGCTGGAATCACATGAAAAGACTGTACATCTTCTTTAAGGCTAAAAAATAATATAACCCATATAAGATATAATTAGTGTTTCTGCAAATACTCTGAAAAATACTCATTTGCACAATTTGGGTGCAGTTACATCAATCTGAATATTCTCAATTATAGAATAACATAAAAAACTTGCTTTTATGATTTCTCAGTGTATAAAATAACTAAGAATCTGCCTGCAATGCGGGAGACCTGGGTTCGATCCCCAGGTTGGGACGATCCCCTTGGAGAAGAGAAAGGCTACCCACTCCAGTATTCTGGCCTGGAGAATTCCATGGACTGGAGAATTCCATGGGGTCGCAAAGAGTCGGACAAGACTAAGAAAGTTTTATTTTCACTTTCACCTTAAAAATAAATAAGATTATTTGCCTTCCAAGGTGTTTCTAGGGAAAGTCCCTGGGGCATTTATTTAAATAGTAATTATACTCTATTGTAATTTACCTTTGACTCTTTTTTTTTTTTTTTAATTTTTTTTTTTTTTTTTTTTTTTATTAGTTGGAGGCTAATTACTTCACAACCTTTGACTCTTAATCACTTAAACATTCTCCCTGGGATCTCAGATTACACTGTTAATTTGCTTAGCAAACACTTCCTTCGGAGTATAATAGGAAGCCTCAACTAAACACATAGAGGTTATAGTCAATCTCTGGTTAATGAGACCCAATTGAGGAAACTGTAATTTCAGGTGACATAATTGGGATCTCACCAGTTCAGCTCAACAGGACGGACCAGTCTCTGCAGTCCAAGCAAGAGGAAGGTGAGGATTCATGGAGGAGAGGCACCCCCACCCCCAGCATCACTACTAACAGACAGCCTTGGTCAACCCTGCGTGGCCAGCCCATTTTAGTTCTCCTAATTAATTTAATTAATTAATTTAATTCTCCTAGTGGGAGAATTCCTTAGGTGAACTCCAGCATAAGGAAATAGCTTGTGAAATGACCAAAGGAAGAAGCAATTCATCGTAGTTTTGAACACGTCAGATCGTCCTGGGGTGGATGATCAAACACAACCGTCAGAAAAACAGATCTATTAAATCCACCACACACACAATAAATTACAATAAAGATGGTGTGTTTCACAATCTACATCACACACACACACACACACACACACACACGCGCGCGCGCGCGCGCGCGCGAAAATGGGTAGATGGTAGAGCTCTTACCAAGCCTTCGGGGGACTTCAGAGTAAAGCAAAACCATTCACCAAGGGCCAATCCCACTCAACCTCCCAGCCATTGCCTGGGGCTTGGAGCTAGTCATCAAAAGCCTTGTATCTAGAGAAGTGTGTTTAAAGTTCACCCTTCAGAAAATGACTTTTGCAAGAGCCCTGATGTTATCTTTGGGGGCCCTGAGTTCCAGAGGTGTGCTGCAGATGACATTCAGGACCGCAGGCATCAGTGGCGTGCATCTTTATCGGAAGTTTGTGATCATCTTGATGTCAGTATTTACACCACAGAAATGGGATATACCCAAATGAGGTCCTGCCCATCCCTAAGCATTGACCAGCACACCACAGCCAGCTATATGACAGCTCCAGAGCCGGAGCACGGCTGATAGCTAAGTTCTCAGAAATCACTTAGTAAATGTAGGAGATTCCGGAGTTTAAAGCAAAATGAACTGCAGAACATAAAATATTTGTCAATTACCTTGAATGTGAAAAGTGAAAGTTGTTCAGTCATGTCCAACTCTTTGTGACCCTAGGGACTGTAGCCTGCCAGGCTCTTCTGTTCATGGAATTCTCCAGGCAAGATGACTGGAGTGGGTTGCTATACCCTCTTCCAGGGGATCTTCCTAGCCCAGGGTTGTAGATCTCCTACATTCCAGGCAGAGCCTTTTATCAGCTGAAACACCAGGGAAGCCCTGTCAATTACTTTACTGCTGTGGAATGTGCATATCCTGCTCTTAAGGCATTAGCTGAACACAAGCGCGTTTAAGAACCCTCTCGTTTAATTAAACAGAAGCGTGGGAGAGGGTTTTATGGAGATTAGTAAACTCAGGCAGAATATGCCAGCCCCAAATATGACTGATTATTTTGAATTAAAGGGATTTGAGAAACAAATGTTCCAAGACACTCTGTCTTCCTGGAAGTAGGAGATAAATCTCCCAAGTGAAAGGAGCCCTCCCTGTGCCAGGAAGATAGAAAGCATCTTCATCATCAGAGCCTGGAAATTTAGAACCGATAAGGCTGTGTAAACAAACCTTGTTATTTTTTCACCAATTTAGTACCCCAAGTCCAAACCCCTTTGTCTTATCAACTCTTCACAAATTATTTTCTTTGGCTAAAAGATATGAAAACTTCCTGCTTTTACCACTTCTTTGAGTCTCATATTTTTATCGGACTCTTGTATATATGTATGTAATTAAGCTTTTTCTTGTTACTTTTTTTTTCTTGTTTCTTGTTACCCAATGGTCCAGTGGGTAGAGATTCTGGCTGCAATGCAGGAGACACAGGAGATGAAGGTGTGACCCCTGAGTCGGGAAGATCCCCTGGAAGAGGAAATGGCAACCCACTCTAGTATTCTTGCCTGGAAAATCCCATGGACAGAGGAGCCTGGTGGGCTGCAGTACATTGGGTCAGATGTGACTTTTTTAATGTGAGAAAGTAAATAAAAAAAAAAAACTCACGTCTAAAACTCAACAGTCTTGAAGTCTGGAAAGCATGTCGCATGTATTACTTCTGGAAGTAGAAATAAAACCAAAAAACACTATTTAATTTTCAGAGTTAAAGAAAAAGCTGTGCATGTGTGCAAGCTAAGTTGCTTCAGTTGTTGTCCTACTCTTCCGATCCTATGGACTGTAGTCCACTAGGCTTCTCTGTCCATGGGATTCGCTTGCTTTGTCCTCCTCCAGGGGATCTTCCAAGCCAGGGATCAAACCCACACCTCTAACGTCTCTTGCATTACTACTTAGTACCACCTGAGAAGCCTGAAAAAGCTGTAGTGAATAAATAATAAAATATCTGAAAAGCTAGATCAGTTAAAAGCTAGATCCATTATCCATCAGAAAGGAACAAGGAGTGCTTTCACTTTCTGCCTCTAGAGGGCGGCATCACCCCGCTGGCTCCTGGCAGGCCTGGCAACATATTAGCATCACCAGGAGAGCTTTTAAAACTCCCCAGGCCCAGGATGCAAGCAAACCAATTAACTCAGAGTCCCTCCAGAGAGATCCAAGCGTCAGTATTTTTAAGGTTCTCAGGTGATTACAGTGTTCAGCCTGGGCTGAGAGCTACTCTTGAGATTAAGGTTATCATGTGATTTACCTTTTCTCAGCATCCTTTACATTATTGTGTGTGAGTGTGTGTGTGTGTGTGTGTGTGTGTGTGTGTGTGTATAATGAGAAACTCCTCATTGGCCATTTTTGCCACGATGATTAGGAAAAACAGGAAGAATTAACAAAGAATATCTGTGTATTTAAAAGTGCTCTCATGCCTAAGGACAAGGTTGATAGCTTTTTATAAACCAAAAAACCTATCACAAAAAATAACAGGACTTAATCATTTCCAACCTCATATTCTTTTAACTCTGAGGTTTGTCTCATATAATTTAATTGCCACAGTAAAGCTTCAGCCAATGTTATCTTTTTTTGCTTTGCATCATTCACTGAAAGGTCTTTCTTTCTGCATAGTTGCTATTTAATTGAACCGTGAAAACCCAAGCAAAATAAGTTTGCAAGAGAAGTACTTAATGTGGAAATGGTTTGGGGTGGCGGTGTTGAGAATGGAAATGGTGAGTAGTAAGAATTTCAATACCCGGAAAGACTTATAAAACAATTCCTTCTAACTTTTGGCAGCCAAATTTTGGTTTCAATGTACACTCTGCCGCTAAAATATCCAAAACTTTACTAACTTTTTTAAAGCTCTCAGATTACAAGAATATGAGATTCCACTACATACTGCAATTACGGTCCTTCTACTGGGCTTCCCCAATAACATCAGCTATATGAAACCTCTGTAACCTTAAATTTATTGTATTTTCCTGAATGTATGTCTCCTTGGGTACAGATCATGTTAAATATGATGTAATACATGGCAAATTGGGGCATAAATTCTCCATGTTTGCTATGTTTTCTGTTTTCTAATGATTTTTTTTTTGTTTCATATAACAGTGTCTACAAATGGTTCTTTTTTTTTAATCAATTTATTTATTTTAATTGAAGGATAATTACTTTACAATATTGTGGTGGCTTTTGCCATACATTTACATGAATCAGTCACGGGGGCACATATATCCCCCCATCTTGAACCCCCCTCCCACCTCTCTCCCCACCCTATCCCTCTGGGTTGTCCCAGAGCACTGGCTTTGGGTGCCCTGCTTCATGCACCGAACTCGCACTGGCCATCTGTTTTACATATGCTAATGTATGTGTTTCAGTGCTGTTCTCTCAAGTCATCCCACTCTTGCCTTCTCCCACATAATCCGAAAGTCTGTTCTTTACATCTGTGTCTCTTTCACTGTCTTGCATAGAGCGTCATTGTTCCTGTCTTTCTAAATTCCATATATATGTGTTATGATACTGTATTGGTGTTTCTCTTTCTGACTTACTTCACCCTGAATAATAGGCTCCAGTTTCATCAACCTCATTAGAACTGACTCAAGTGTATTATTTTTTATAGCTGAGTAACATTCCATTGTGTATATGTACCACAACTTCTGTATCCATTCGTCTGCCAGTGGACATCTAGGTTGCTTTCATGTCCTAGCTATTGTCAATGGTGCTGCAATGAACACTGGGGTACATGTGTCTCTTTCAATTCTGGTTTCCTTGGTGTGTATGCCAAGGAGTGGGATTGCTGGGTGATATGGCAGTTCTATTTCCAGTTTTTTAAAGAATGTTCACACTGTTCTCCACAGTGGTTGTACTCATTTGAATTCCCACCAACGGTGTAAGAGGGTTCCCTTTTCTCCACATCCTCTCCAGCATTTATTGTTTGTAGACTACAAATGTTTTTTAAAAATCAAATAGTGTGAAAGGTTACATTGTTAAAAAGGAAGACCCCCTTGATCCTTAACCCCAATATTCTTCTGCAAGGTAATCACTATCAGCATTTTCAGGGTATACTTCCAGAGATGGGTTGGGCAGGAAATTATGTATTCTCAATTCCATTTCAAAATCCAACCAAACTAGCAATGCAATGTGGGTAAACTGGGCAAGATATCAATGCAACAACATCACATAAGCAAGACACTAAAAATTTCATCTTTCATGCATAATTTCTCTGGAAGCAACAAAAGGATGTGCTCTACCCATAAAAGAGGGCAAACAGGGAGAAAGGAGGTGTTGGTTCCAGGAAATGGGATCCAGCCTGTCGTCTATGCAGCCTCCCTGCCAGGTCCAACAGGGGCAAGAACTCTGAGAGAAGGCTCTGGGAAGAATTACATCAGGAAGGTTACCACTTGGTGCAGAGAGCTAACTCATCAGAAAAGACCCTCATGCTGGGAAAGATTGAGGGCAGGAGGAGAAGGGGGTGACAGAGGTTGAGATGGTTGGATGGCATCAACGATTCATTGGATATGAATCTGAGCAAACTCCGGGAGACAGTAAAGGACAGGGAAGCCTGGCATGCTGCAGTCCATGGGGTCACAAAGAGTCGGACTTGACCGAGCAGCTGAATAACAACAACAAATATGTAAACTATGCAAATGAAAAATAGAGAAATTCCAGCAGGGTAGGAGGAACTTTTGTGAACAAAAATGTAAGCACTACACAATAATTTTCCTAGCAGTTAATGATATTTAATGGTCATAAATTTGTTGTTGTTCAGGTGCTCAGTTGTGTCCAACTCTCTGTGATCCCTTGGACTACAGCATGCCAGGCTTCCCTGTCCTTCACTATCTCCTAGAATTTGCTAAATCTCATGTCTACTGAATCAGTTTTGCTATCTAACCATCTCACCCTCTGCGGCCCTGTTCTTTTGCCTTCTGTAGGGTAAGGGAGTTAGAGAAGGTGAGGTTTGGAAAAAGAACGAGACTGCCACTTTGCAGGAACAGATCACCTTTAATGAGGCGAGAAGGGGCAGCAGTCAGATTAGTGAGCTGCTGTGCTAACCCAAGAAAAGAGTAAGTATATACAGGCTTATATGTGGAAATCTACTGTCTTAAGGGGGCCTGTTCTTCTCCAAGGTTGTTCGGGTTAGTTGTTAGTTATCTCTTAAACAGCTGGGACAAGGAATTCTGGAGATCAGCCAGAGGCTGGGACCGGCTGGGAGCTGGGCTTAATTAACCTTAATGTCCATTTTTTCCTTTGGGTGAGAGAGTTCTTTGTTCTGCATAGAATGGTGGGGAGGACCCAGAGGGGCGTTTTAACTCCAGGCTATTTTGAGCCTTGTAACTTTCCGTCACCTTCAATCTTTCCCTGCAGCAGGGTCTTTCCCAATGGTCATAAATAACAAACAGCAAATAAAGTTTCAATCCCAAATTGTGATATAAGGAGAAGATAAGGGCAGTTAGGTGGTGGTAGGACGGGGGAAGTGGCTGAATCATTTTCTGCAGGAAGTCAATAGAAAATGCCTGAAGCAATGTAAGCGTATTATTATAAACCTAGCAGTTTAAGGGTATTATTTAGAAATAGAGGCACAAATACCAGAAGAGACAGCAAAGGGGATCAGTGTGGCAGGGGAGGTGGGGTAAAGGACTGCTTTTTTCATTACTTAAAGCCCTATAGCACCAGTGGCCTTTTATAGCATGTACAGGTATCATTTTGTTTAAAAATAATTAATTTTTCAAAAGTGCCTATAGGAAAATTCATATAAATTTAAACATAGGAATGACATTGCTCATCTTCTATGTGGTTCAGCATCCCAACTTCAGAGCTATTAATTTCTATGGATTCTTCAGCACACAGTTCTTAATCATATACTTAGAAGGGCTGAAAAGTAACTTTACTCATCAGGATAGGATGTTTGATGAAACAGTCAAATAAACCCTGAAATGTCAAGGACAGCACACAATAAAGGCTTACTTTTCACTCGTGGAACATGGGATCGAGGTCAGGCCCTCCAAAGTCATTTCTGTGAACAAGTATGGACACTGTCTCTTAGTTACCTTCTGTCTTGGATTGTTGGTCAGAGGAGTTGGCCCCAAATGAGTCACGAGGAAACTGACAAGGCTTCCAAGATTATTAGGTGAACATTCTCAAGCTTGACCAGTAGAACAATCCAGAAAAGCATTATCTGTAAACGGACAACCAGGAGATGAAAGTGGAGCGCCATGTGAGAGGGGATAGGTGTACGAATTTCACCTGCCTTCCCAGGAAACGGGGATCGAATCCCTCTGCCATCCTGGGACATGCGCTAGGAGAACAGGCTCTGTAAATCATTGACAGTCCACAAACACAAGATGTTAGATTGCATCATATCCACAGGTAGATATGAGTAATCTTTGCCAAACCTATGTTCTATAACACATTTATTATCTGTATATTGCATTATTACTGGGAGAAAATTCCCTTATCACTCACTTTGTTTTTAAAGGCCTTAACTAAGGATTGTATATTATAGCTAAAATAAAAGATCCCCTTGAGTAACACAAAGGGTGAAGGGTCACCTGCTTGTTCTCGTGCCCTCTGCCCCTGTTGGGCACAGAAGGCTTGCTGGGCCATCCTCTGTAAAATGAGCCTGCACACCATCATTCTAACTGAAATCAAGGCTTCCTTTAAGTACAAGTGTCATGTACACTGCTAACATCAATCTCTAACCTATATCTTATCTTCCTAATCCAGTTATATTATGTTTGTCCCATCTTTATAATTCTCCAAAGGTACATATATTGCCTAGTCTCTACACCTTTTACCTTTTGCTAAGCCATTTGTTTCCTTTAATGGCAGTAAGAATCTCTGATAAGAATGTAAGATAATATTGGTGTCAGACAGCAAGAGAGACACAGATGTATTGAACAGTCTTTTGGACTCTGTGGGAGAGGGCGAGGGCAGGATGATATGAAAGAATGGCATTGAAACATGTTAATTATCATATGTGAAATGAATCGCCAGTCCAGGTTCGATGCATGATACAGGATGCTCAGGGCTGGTGCACTGGGATGACCCAGAGGGATGGGATGGGGAGGGAGGTGGGAGGGGGATTCAGGATGGGGAACACATGTACACCCGTGGAGGATTCAAGTTAATGTATGGCAAAACCAGTACAATGTTGTAAAGTAAAATAAATAAATTAATTTTTAAAAAAAGGAAAAAAAATATTGGTGTCAGACTATAGAGAAAAAAAAATATTCATCTGAATATACACCCTTGCTCACCATGATACTCTAAGATTTTATGGAAGAAACACACAATTTCACAGTTTCCTTAAATCAGTGTCTGCAGTTACTACTATCAAATGGGACTTCTGTGGCTCCCTGAGACATTAGCCATCTCCAAACAGGAGCAATACCATTACAACAAGTTGCCTCGAAACTCACTATCAACAGTGGGGAAAAGGCCTGAGGAACTCACACCTGTTCTTTAATGCTTCAACCCAGAAGTCACACCTGACATTTCTGCTTACAGCCTATTTGTTGGAACTGGTTACGTGACCTCAGCCTAGTAGCAGCGGAGCCACTATCTACTATTGTACCAGGAAGAGGAAACTTGAATGAGATTTGGTGACACTGTGTCTATCTTAACAGGGAAATGCAAAGGTTCCCTGAGAATTCACAACCAGAGTTCATAGGTTGATATAGGAACTCAGCAAGAAGGGCTTCAGGAAAGAAATCCCAAAGCAAGTGACCATAACGAGATACCCTTACATTTATACCCCAAGTATCACATGTTTCTGGAAACAAAGTGGATTTACACTTATCTTTGTCTTAATTAAATAGAGTGCAGGCAAACCTCAGAGATATGAGGCAGTTTGCTGCCAGACCACTGCAAAAAAGCAAACATAATAAAATGAGTCACACAAATTTTTGGTTTCCCAGCACATATAAAAGTTGTATTTACCCTATACTGTAGTCTGTTGAGTGTGAAATAGCAATGTCTTAAAAAGTACATACATAATTTTAAAATATTTTATTGCTAAAAAAATGCTACCCACTAGCTGACAATACAGGGTTGCCACAAATCTTCAATTAAAAATATACAGATGTCCACAAAGCAAAATCAAATGAAGCACAGTAACAGCAGGTATGTCTATATTCTGGGCACAACTTAGCTTTTCTGTGGTGGCTGCAAAATCAGTTTAGTGCAGTGGGGTTAAAAAAAAAACTTAAATTTCATTCTCCATCCTGCCAATCAACTAGAACACATGAAAGCAAGTCAGGGTCTGCTGCGTCTCAATTAAGTTCTTCAGCTAAAAGGGGGAAAAAAGCTATTGTTTTGCCTAACTCAAAGGCTGTTGTGAAGTCAAGTGAGACTATGCATGAAAGTGTTCTGTGATGATAAAGTGCTATCTTTAATTGATGGAGGGTTTTGTTTTACCAATTGGCTTCTTTTTATATAACTCACAATGTTACAGTTTGGCTTTGAAAATTAAAAAATTAATTAGGACAAACAAGTTTTACCTGTGGTATCACCGTGTAATAGTTCCTCTTTCTGTTTAATGCTTTAGATGCAATAAACATAGTGATGAGATTGCAATACCCACATTTTTCTTCTTTGGTCTAATATATTGGGCAAAAATAGAGTCCTCACATACATGGACCATGTTCAACTAAAAGTTTTGTTTTTGTTCCAGACCTGCCTGGTAGTGCTGTTGACTTGTAAACACAGTCTAAGGAATACACTGAGGGTAATTTTTCTCTGTTTTGTGTGTGTGTGTGTGTTTATTTTGGAAAATGTCTAACATATACTGTGGTAGGCAGAATACTGCCTCCCCCAAGATGTCTACTCCTTAATTCCTGGAACCTGTGAATACATTAGGTTACATACAAATGGGAAATTAAGGTTGTAGATGGAATTAAGGTTGCTAATCAGCTGACTTTGAGATGGGACATCATCTTGGATAAACCTGGTGGGCCCAAGGTGCTAGTCACTCAGTCATGTTTGACTCTTTGCCACCCCATGGATTGTAGCCTGCCAGTCTCCTCTGTCCATGGAATTCTCTAGGCAAGAATACTAGAGTGGGTAGCCATTCCCTTCACCAGGGGATCTTCCCAACCCAGGGGTTGAACCCTAGTCTCCTGCAATGCAGGCAAATTCTTTACTGTCTGAGCCACCCAGAAAGCCCTAGGTAATCACTAGGACCCTTCAAAGCAGAAAACATTCCCTGGCTGGTGGGAACCAGAGTGAGTGACGACAGCGTGAGACGGCCTCAACCTGCCTTTGAGGATTTGAAGATGAAGGAAGAGAGGCCTGAGCCTGGGAAGATGAGCGGTTTCTAGAAGATGAAAGGCAGGAAAAGAGACCCTCTCCTGCAGTTTCCAAGGAGGCATGTGGGTCTGCCCCTCAGGCATCACGGTCTCATCCCAGGCAGGCCCCCGTTGAACTTCTGAGTCTACTGGATTGTAGGAATAAATTTAAGTTGTTTTAAATCGCTGCACTTGTGGTTACTTCTTACCACATTCATAGAAAACTAATACATATATGAAAGTAGAGAGAATAGTAAAAAAAAAAAAAAAAAAAAATGCACCTATTAGCCAGACTTCAATAATCATCCACTCATCTTGCTTCACTGACACACTCACCCACTTCCTCCCAATCACATCAAATAATTTTGAAGCAAATCCCAGACATTTTGTCTCTCGATGCTTAAAAATTTCAGCACGTGTCTGTAAAAGGGAAAAACTTCTCTTTCTTTAACTTTTTATTTTACATTGGAGTATAGTTGGTTAACAATGCTGTAACAGTTCCAGGCAGACAGCAAAGGGACTCAGCCGTACATACACATGTATCCATTCTCCCCCAAACTTCCCTCCGGTCAAGGCTGCCACATAACATTGAGCAGAGTTCCCCGTGCTGAACACAGTAGGACCTTGTTGGTAGACCTCTTCTTTTAAACATAACCGTGATACAACCATCACAACTCAAAATTAATGATAATCCCATGATATTGTCAAACATTCAGCATGAGTTCCTACTTCTTCGTTTTCTCGGCAATGTTTTTCTAGAGTCTCTGTGTTTGAATCAGAAGATGGAAACAGCCATAAATTACAACTGGTCAAAATGCTCCTTTGTTCTCTTTTACTCCATTACACCCTCCCCTTGCCACCATCTTTATTTCTAACAATGTACTTCTATGGAAGAGAGTGGACTGTGTGTCCCAAAGAGCTAGTTTCCACCACACGGGACTTTACTGTGTGCTGTGTCATCGGGCAGGTTCTTCTGTCCCCTGTG
Organism: Dama dama; assembly: GCF_033118175.1. NCBI lineage: Eukaryota > Metazoa > Chordata > Mammalia > Artiodactyla > Cervidae > Dama > Dama dama. Next base: position 77,995,293 of record NC_083699.1, read on the forward strand.
TTTCCTGCCCACTGGTAGTTAGATAAAAAGGTTTAATCCCATTAGAGTTGTTTTGTTTTGTTTTGTTTTGTTTTTGCAAGAACACTTCATGGCTGGTTTTGTTCCATTCTATCAGAAAGCCATAACATCTAGCGGTCTCTCTTTTCTCTGAAATAAATGTGCATACATGCATGTACACGTAGTCACTAAGTTGTGTCCGACTCTTTTGCAACTCCATGGTCTGTAGCTTGCCAGGCTCCTCTGTCCATGGGATTTCCCAGGCAAGAATACTGGAACAGATTGCCATTTTCTTCTCTGAAATAAGTAGTCATTTATAATTACTGCTTTGTTCCATCCTTTGTAAACCAAGAGTTGCTAAATGGCGGCACTCTCAGCTTAGGGCTCCTTTACTTCCCATCCATTTCCTTCCCCAGGGGATCTTCCCAACCCAGGGATCAAACCTGAGTCTCCTGCATTGACAGGCACATTCTTTACCACTGAGCCAGCAGGGAAGCCCCAGGCTCTGGGTAGAGATGGTGAAGTTGGAATTTGACAAAGTTTGGAAGGATACAATGGAGCAGCACTATTACACTCTGCAGGCCCTCAGGGTCAGAAGCAGTGACAGACAGACAGATATCCTGGAGCATCCCAGCTTGTCCCACCCCTCCTGAGCCTCTCATCCAGCTCCTCCCTGCTGACCGTTCGCTCCAAGGCACACGGTCAAGCATCCATCTTCCCGACCAGCCCCCCTCAGAGAAAAAAATTTGCTACAAATGGTCTTTGTGATTTTTCAAGGTTTGGGGTTGAAACAGCCTATGTTCCGAACCCTACCTGAGCCACCCACCACCTGGGTGCCCTCTGACAATGGTAAATTCCTCCATTCTCAACATGAAGGGACACTATTTAGAGCCTAGTGGCAAGTTGCCAGGGCACATGGTAACAGATGGATGTGGTTCTGGCCACACTCCCTGGTCAGCCCTCAATCTGTTTTCAGAAGAAGTAATGGCAAGGGACAGGAAGTACTTTGGTCAACTCTTCCCACAGTGCACAGAGGCCTTGGTGGGTAGTACTGTGGTTATACCTTCAGTGGACGACAAACTCATTTATCCAGGTGCAGACAAGATTTTTGCAAAGCACTGGCATTGAGTTGCATTTTAAATATGTCCAAATAATTCCCAGCAGCTGACCATTCCAAATATATAATAAATAGACAATAGATAGGAAGATAGATCAATCAATAGACAAAGATATAGGGGTAGATAGATAAATTTAGATATAAATGATAGCTATATAAACAAGGGACAGAACGATATAAATGATCGATAGACAGACATGATAGATGGATAGATAGAAATAATACAGATATAGATAAACAGATAGAAATAATATAAGATATTATATAGATATATAAGTAGAAAGAGAGAAATAATAGAGATATAGATAGATATAAATAATAGACAGATACAGATATAAATGGGGCTTCCCAGGTGGCATTAGTGGTAAAGAGCCCTCCTGCTAATGCAGGAGACATTAGAGACTCAGGTTCAATCCCTGGGTCAGGAAGATCCCCTCAAGTAGGGCGTGGCAACCCATTCCAGTATTCTTGCCTGGAGAATCCCGCGGACTGAGGAGCCTGGTAAGGTACATCCATAACATCACAAAGAGTTGGACACAACCGAAGCAACTTAACACGCACACACAAAACTAGATAAATGGTAGGTAGAGAGATAGAGCCAGACATCCAAGTGTACAAAGTCAAGTGGGCCTTAGGAAGTATCACTATGAACAATGCTAGTGGAAGTGATGGAATTATAGCCGAGTTATTTCAAATCCTAAAAGATGATGTTGTGAAAGTGCTGCATTCATTATGCCAGCAAATTTTAAAACTCAGCAGTGTTTACAGGACTGGAAAAGATCAGTTTTCATTCCAATCCCAAAGAAGGTCTATGCCAAAGAATGTTCAAAATACTGCACAATTGCACTCATTTCACATGAAAGCAAAGTAATGCTAAAAAAAAAAAAAAAAAAAAAAAAATGTCTCCAAGCTAGGCTTCAAAAGTACTTGAACTGAGAACTTCAAGATATTCAAGCTGGGGGGGGAGGAGCCAAGATGGCGGAGGAGTAGGACGGGGAGACCACTTTCTCTCCTACAAATTCATCAAAAGAATAACTGAACGCAGAGCAAACTTCACAAAACAACTTCTGATCGCTAGCTGAGGTCATCAGGCGCCCAGAAAAGCAGCCCATTGTCTTCGAAAGGAGACTTTTACGATTTTTTTAATTAGGGGGAAAAAAAAAAATTTTTTTTTCTTTCTTTTTTTTTTTTTTCTTTTTCTTTCTTTTTTTTTCTTTCCTTTTTCTCTTCTATTTTCTATTTTTCTTTTTCTCTTATTTCTTTTAAAGTCCTCTAGTACTCCTTTACTACTCCTTAATTTTCATTTTCAACACACTATAACCTTACAAAAAAAAAAAAAGAAGAAGAGAAGCCCTATTTTTAAACCGAAGATTATTCTCTCCCAATCTTGACTCTCTGTTTTCTACCTCAGAACACCTCTATTTCCTCCTTTCCCCTTCTCTTCCCATTCCAATTCTGTGAATCTTTGTAGGTGACTGGGCTACAGAGAACACTCTGGGAACAGACAGCTGCGTAGATCTGTCTCTCTCCTCTTGAGTCCCCCTTTTTCTCCTCCTGTTCATCTCTATCTCCCTCCTCCCTCTCCTCTTCTTCATGTGACTCTGTGAACCTCTCTGGGTGTCCCTAACGGGGGAGAATCTTTTAGCCATTAACCTACAAGTTTTCTTATCAGGGCTGTATAGTTGGAGAAGTCCTGAGACTACAGGAAGAATAAAACTGAAATCCAGAGGCAGGAGACTTAAGCCCAAAACCTGAGAACACCAGAAAACTCCTGACTACAAGGAACTTTAAGTAATAAGTGACTGTCCAAAAGCCTCCATACCTACACTGAAACCAACCACCACACAAGAGTCAATAAGTTTTAGAGCAAGACATACCACGCAAATTCTCTAGCAACGCAGGAACATAGCCCTGAACATCAACATACAGGCTGCCCAAGGTCACACCTAACACATAGACCCATCTCAAAACTCATTACTGGGCACTCCATTGCTCTCCAAAGAGAAGAAATCAAGTTCCACGCACCAGAACACTGACACAAGCTTCCCTAACCAGGAAATCTCGACAAGCCAATCGTCTAACCCCACCCACTGGGTTAATCCTCCACAACAAAAAGGAACCACAGACCTCCAGAATACAGAAAGCCCACTCCAGATACAGCAATCTAAACAAGATGAAAAGGCAAAGAAATACCCAACAGGTAAAGGAACATGAAAAATGCCCACCAAGTCAAACAAAAGAGGAGGATAGGGAATCTACCTGAAAAAGAATTTAGAATAATGATAATAAAAATGATCCAAAATCTTGAAAACAAAATGGAGTTACAGATAAATAGCCTGGAAACAAAGATTCAAAAGATTCAAGAACTGTTTAATAAAGACCTAGAAGAAATAAAAAAGAGTCAATTACAAATGAATAATGCAATGAATGAGATCAAAAACACTTTGGAGGGAACCAAGAGTAGAATAACGGAGGCAGAAGATAGGATAAGTGAGGTAGAAGATAAAATGGTGGAAATAAATGAAGCAGAGAGGAAAAAAGAAAAAAGGATCAAAAGAAATGAGGACAACCTCAGGGACCTTTGGGACACTGTGAAACGCCCCAACATTCGAATCATAGGAGTTCCAGAAGAAGAAGACAAAAAGAAAGGCCATGAGAAAATACTCGAGGAGATAATAGCTGAAAACTTCCCTAAAATGGGGAAGGAAATAGCCACCCAAATCCAAGAAACCCAGAGAGTCCCAAACAGGATAAACCCAAGGCGAAACACCCCAAGACACATATTAATCAAATTAACAAAGATCAAACACAAAGAACAAATATTAAAAGCAGCAAGGGAAAAACAACAAATAACACACAAAGGGATTCCCATAAGGATAACAGCTGATCTATCAATAGAAACCCTCCAGGCCAGAAGGGAATGGCAGGACATACTGAAAGTAATGAAAGAGAATAACCTACAACCTAGATTACTGTATCCAGCAACGATCTCATTCAGATATGAAGGAGAATTCAAAAGCTTTACAGATAAGCAAAAGCTGAGAGAATTCAGCACCACCAAACCAGCTCTTCAACAAATGCTAAAGGATCTTCTCTAGACAGGAAATGCAGAAAGGTTGTATAAACGTGAACCCAAAACAACAAAGTAAATGGCAACGGGACCACACCTATCAATAATTACCCTAAATGTAAATGGGTTGAATGCCCCAACCAAAAGACAAAGATTGGCTGAATGGATACAAAAACAAGACCCCTATATATGCTGTCTACAAGAGACCCACCTCAAAACAAGAGACACATACAGACTAAAAGTGAAGGGCTGGAAAAAAATATTTCATGCAAACGGAGACCAAAAGAAAGCAGGAGTCGCAATACTCATATCAGATAAAATAGACTTTCAAATAAAGGAAGTGAAAAGAGACAAAGAAGGACACTACATAATGATCAAAGGATCAATCCGAGAAGAAGATACAACAATTATAAATATATATGCACCCAACATAGGAGCACCACAATATGTACGGCAAACACTAACGAGTATGAAAGAGGAAATTAATAGTAACACAATAATAGTGGGAGACTTTAATACCCCACTCACAACTATGGATAGATCAACCAAACAGAAAATTAACAAGGAAACACAAACCTTAAATGACACAATGGACCAGCTAGACCTAATTGATATCTATAGGACATTTCACCCCAAAACTATCAACTTCACCTTTTTCTCAAGTGCACACGGAACATTCTCCAGAATAGATCACATCCTGGGCCATAAATCTGGTCTTGGAAAATTCAAAAAAATTGAAATCATTCCAGTCATCTTTTCTGATCACAGTGCAGTAAGATTAGATCTCAATTACAGGGAAAAAATTGTTAAAACTTCAAACATATGGAGGCTAAATAACACGCTTCTGAATAACCAACAAATCATAGAAGAAATCAAAAAAGAAATCAAAATATGTATAGAAATGAATGAAAATGAAAACACAACAACCCAAAACCTATGGGACACTGTAAAAGCAGTGCTAAGGGGAAGGTTCATAGCATTACAGGCTTACATCAAGAAACAGGAAAAAAACCAATTAAATAACCTAACTCTACACCTAAAGCAATTAGAGAAGGAAGAAATGAAGAACCCCAGAGTTAGCAGAAGGAAAGAAATCTTAAAAATCAGGGCAGAAATAAATGCAAAAGAAACTAAAGAGACCATAGCAAAAATCAACAAAGCTAAAAGCTGGTTTTTTGAAAAAATAAACAAAATTGACAAACCATTAGCAAGACTCATTAAGAAACAAAGAGAGAAGAACCAAATTAACAAAATTAGAAATGAAAATGGAGAGATCACAACAGACAACACTGAAATACAAAGGATCATAAGAGACTACTACCAGCAGCTCTATGCCAATAAAATGGACAACTTGGATGAAATGGACAAATTCTTAGAAAAGTATAACTTTCCAAAACTGAACCAGGAAGAAATAGAAGATCTTAACAGACCCATCACAAGCAAGGAAATCGAAACTGTCATCAAAAATCTTCCAGCAAACAAAAGCCCAGGACCAGATGGCTTCACAGCTGAATTCTACCAAAAATTTAGAGAAGAGCTAACACCTATCTTACTCAAACTCTTCCAGAAAATTGCAGAAGAAGGTAAGCTTCCAAACTCATTCTATGAGGCCACCATCACCCTAATTCCAAAACCAGACAAAGATGCCACCAAAAAAGAAAACTACAGGCCAATATCACTGATGAACATAGATGCAAAAATCCTTAACAAAATTCTAGCAAACAGAATCCAACAACATATTAAAAAAATCATACACCATGACCAAGTGGGCTTTATCCCAGGAATGCAAGGATTCTTTAATATCCGCAAATCAATCAATGTAATACACCACATTAACAAATTGAAAGATAAAAACCATATGATTATCTCAATAGATGCAGAGAAAGCCTTTGACAAAATTCAACATTCATTTATGATTAAAACTCTCCAAAAAGCAGGAATAGAAGGAACATACCTCAACATAATAAAAGCTATATATGACAAACCCACAGCAAGCATCACCCTCAATGGTGAAAAATTGAAGGCATTTCCCCTGAAATCAGGAACAAGACAAGGGTGCCCACTCTCACCACTACTATTCAACATAGTGTTGGAAGTTCTGGCCACAGCAATCAGAGCAGAAAAAGAAGTAAAAGGAATCCAGATAGGAAAAGAAGAAGTAAAACTCTCACTGTTTGCAGATGACATGATCCTCTACATAGAAAACCCTAAAGACTCTACCAGAAAATTACTAGAGCTAATCAATGAATATAGTAAAGTTGCAGGATATAAAATTAACACACAGAAATCCCTTGCATTCCTATATACTAACAATGAAAAAACAGACAGAGAAATTAAGGAAACAATACCATTCACCATTGCAACAAAAAGAATAAAATACTTAGGAGTGTATCTACCTAAAGAAACAAAAGACCTATACATAGAAAACTATAAAACACTGATGAAAGAAATCAAAGAGGACACAAACAGATGGAGAAACATACCGTGTTCATGGATTGGAAGAATTAATATTGTCAAAATGGCTATTCTACCCAAAGCAGTCTATAGATTCAATGCAATCCCTATCAAGCTACCAACGGTATTTTTCACAGAACTAGACCAAAGAATTTCACAATTTGTATGGAAATACAAAAAACCTCGAATAGCCAAAGTAATCTTGAGAAAGAAGAATGGAGCTGGAGGAATCAACCTGCCTGACTTCAGACTCTACTACAAAGCCACAGTCATCAAGACAGTATGGTACTGGCACAAAGACAGAAATATAGATCAATGGAACAGAATAGAAAGCCCAGAGATAAATCCACGAACCTATGGACACCTTATCTTTGACAAAGGAGGCAAGGATATACAATGGAAAAAAGACAACCTCTTTAACAAGTGGTGCTGGGAAAACTGGTCAACCACTTGTAAAAGAATGAAACTAGAACACTTTCTAACACCATACACAAAAATAAACTCAAAATGGATTAAAGATCTAAATGTAAGACCAGAAACTATAAAACTCCTAGAGGAGAACATAGGCAAAACACTCTCCGACATAAATCACAGCAAGATCCTCTATGACCCACCTCCCAGAATATTGGAAATAAAAGCAAAACTAAACAAATGGGACCTAATGAAACTTAAAAGCTTTTGCACTACAAAGGAAACTATAAGTAAGGTGAAAAGACAGCCCTCAGATTGGGAGAAAATAATAGCAAATGAAGAAACAGACAAAGGATTAATCTCAAAAATATACAAGCAACTCCTGCAGCTCAATTCCAGAAAAATAAATGACCCAATCAAAAAATGGGCCAAAGAACTAAACAGACATTTCTCCAAAGAAGACATACAGATGGCTAACAAACACATGAAAAGATGCTCAACATCACTCATTATTAGAGAAATGCAAATCAAAACCACAATGAGGTACCATTACACGCCAGTCAGGATGGCTGCTATCCAAAAGTCCACAAGCAATAAATGCTGGAGAGGGTGTGGAGAAAAGGGAACCCTCTTACACTGTTGGTGGGAATGCAAACTAGTACAGCCGCTATGGAAAACAGTGTGGAGATTCCTTAAAAAACTGGAAATAGAACTGCCATATGACCCAGCAATCCCACTTCTGGGCATACACACTGAGGAAACCAGATCTGAAAGAGACACGTGCACCCCAATGTTCATCGCAGCACTGTTTATAATAGCCAGGACATGGAAGCAACCTAGATGCCCATCAGCAGATGAATGGATAAGGAAGCTGTGGTACATATACACCATGGAATATTACTCAGCCATTAAAAAGAATTCATTTGAACCAGTCCTAATGAGATGGATGAAGCTGGAGCCCCTTATACAGAGTGAAGTAAGCCAGAAAGATAAAGAACATTACAGCATACTGACACATGTATATGGAATTTAGAAAGGTGATAACGATAACCCTATATGCAGAACAGAAAAAGAGACACAGAAATACAGAACAGACTTTTGAACTTTGTGGGAGAATGTGAGGGTGGGATATTTCAAAAGAACAGCATGTATACTATCTATGGTGAAACAGATCACCAGCCCAGGTGGGATGCACGAGACAAGTGCTCCGGCCTGGTGCACTGGGAAGACCCAGAGGAATCGGGTGGAGAGGGAGGTGGGAGGGGGGATCGGGATTGGGAATACATGTAAATCCATGGCTGATTCATATCAATGTATGACAAAACCCACTGGAAAAAAAAAATAATAATAATTAAAAAAAAAGAAAAAAGAAATAAATAAAAACTAAAAAAAAAAAAAAAATATTCAAGCTGGATTTAGAAAAGGCTGAGAAACCATAGATCAAATTGCCAACATCCGTTGGATCGTTGAAAAAGCAAGAGAATTCCAGAAAAACACCTACTTCTACTTCATTGATTAGCCTAAAGCCTTCACCTGTGTGGATCACAACAAACTGTGGAAAATTCTGAAAGAGATGGGAATAACAGACCACCTTACCTGTCTCCTGAGAAATCTGTGTGCAGGTCAAGAAGCAACAGTTGGAAACGGACATGACAGTGTACTGACTCCAAATTGGGCAAGGAGTACATCAAGGCTGTATATTGTCACCCTGCTTATTTAACTTATATGCAGAGGACATCATGAAAAATGCTGGACTGGATGAAGCACAGGCTGGAATCACGGTTGCCAGAAGTATCAATAAATATATAGATGACACCATCCTTACGGTAGAAAGCGAAGAGGAACTAAAGAACATCTTGATGAAGGTGAAAGAGGAAAGTGAAAGGGCTGGTTTAAAACTCAACATTCAAAAAGCAAAGATCACAGCATCCTATCCAATCACTTCATGGCACTGAGCCATGGGGAAACAATGGAAACAGTGACAGAATTTGTTTTCTTGGGCTCTAAAATCACTACAGATGGTGACTGCAGCCATGAAATTAAAAGATGCTTGCTTCTTGGAAGAAAAACTATGACAAACCTAGACAGGATATTAAGAAGCAGAAACATTACTTTGCTGACAAAGATCCATATAGTCAAAGCTGTGGTTTTTCCAGTAGTCATGTATAGATGTGAGTTGGACCATAAAGAAGGCTGAGCCCTGAAGAATTGATGCTTTCCAACTGTGGTGCTGAAGAAGACTCTTGAGAGTCCCCTGGACTGGAAGGATATCAAACCAGTCAGTCTTAAAGGAAATCAGCCCAGAATATTCATTGGAAGGACTGATGCCGAAGTGGAAACTCCAATACCTTGGTCACCTGACTCATTGGAAAAGACCCTGATTCTGGGGAAGATTGAAGGCAGGAGGAGAAGGGGATGACAGAGGATGAGATGGTTGGATGGCATCACCAACTCAATGGACATGAGTTTGAGCAAGCTCTGGGTGATGTTTAAGGACAGGGAGACCTGGCCTGCTGCCATCCATGAAGTCACAAAGAGTTGGACACAACTGAGCAGTTGAACAATAACAATGCACAAAATATATGCTGTGGATATTATATTCCAATAAAATTGCTGATAAAAAAGAAAAAGAAAGAATCACAGATTGAAGGGAAGCCAAGGTCAGAGTGAGTGGGAACATGGAATTATTTCTGTCAGAATGGGACAGGTTTGCCCACACTGTACCACATGATGTCAAGTGGACTGTGTGCATATTGGGGGCAGTGGGGTGGGGGTGGAAGAGAAGTGGAACTGTATGTTGAAGAACCACTGGATTAAACAAAATTAAACAGGCTTCTTTACTGCAGGATTTTTGGGAACCTACAAAGTCCATGGGCAGAGTGAACCTCAAGAGAAGATTCACAGGCATGGTTACCAAAATTTCTCTGATCTTTGAACACACCGCCACAGACTAATGAAAAGAATCTAACAGATAAAGAACAGACTGACCAAGTGGTATTACTACCTGGACGGCGTGGGTCAGTAGGACATCAAAGGCCATCAGTTCCTTCTGAGTAACCAATCACATGCAAAATGCCTTTCTGACCTCAGAATTTTTTTCTAACCAATTCAAGTCTCCCACATGATGGCTGGAAGATCAGGTTTTCATTAGCCTGAAAAAACTCCTCTGTTTTACTTAATGGAAAAACAAGTAGAGACTACAGATGATCCAAGAAGGAGCTTCAATTAGGTAAGCATGAAGAGCATGTCAGATGTCAGCAGAATGAGAACCTGGAAGAGTGAGTGTAAGATATTGGATGTTAGTGCCACAACCTAAGTCTAAAATGGGACATGTAGATCTGTAAAAGAGCAGCTCAAGGAAAACTTCACAAACTAAGCATGCAACTTAGTTTATATATATATATATGATGTTCCTCCATGGGAATCAGTTGGTAAACTGACTCTCAGAGTAGAAGCAAAAGCAAGATTTACAAGAGAATGAGGGTAGGGAGAAAAAACTTCAGTCTTGGGGTAATAAATCTTACACTTTATGGGAGTGGGGGGTAAACTGACTAGTTAATAACTAGCAGGGTGGGAATTTGGGCATTTCGTCCTTGAGGAATACAAATAAGTGTATGCAAAAAATCCAATTTCAGTTACTTATGGGTTCTCTAGAAAACTTTGAGAGCTGACTATGCAGCAAGAGCAATTGTGACAGATTGTGTTAATGGAATGTTGACCACCATTGTCCCATTTACACCCACACCTTAGTAAGGCCACACAACTAGACTGACAGAAATTTCACATGAATATAATGGAGTGTTATCTTCAAAATGTTAGAAGGAAATAATTGCTAATCTAGAATTTTATATCCAGTTGAGCTAACATGCAAATGTAAAGCTATAATGAAGACATTTTCAAACACACGAGTAATAATAAAGTTTACCACCTGTGTAGCATCACTAAAACAATCAGGAAGATGTACTAGCCCATATCTACATCATGGGATATGTTGTTCAGTCACTAAGTCATGTCTGACTCTTTCTGACCCTGTGGACTGCAGCACACCAGGCTTCCCTGTCCTTCCCTATCTCCAGAAGTTTGCTCAAGCCCACGTCCATTGAGTCAGTGATGCCATCCAACCATTTCATCCTCTGTGGTCCCCTTCTCCTGCCCTCAATCTTTCCCAGCATCAGGGTCTTTTCCAATGAGTCAGCTGTTTGCATTTATTGGCCAATGTATTGGAGCTTCAGCTTCAGTCCTTCCTGAAAGGTTGTTGCTGAACGATAAGACGCCAGGATTCTTGGCCTCCAGAGGAGACGATTCAATCCGGGGCCAGAGACAAGGCTGGATCACTCAGAGCTTTTGTGTAATAAAGTTTTATTAAAGTATAAAGGAAAAAAAAAATTAAAAAAAAAATAAAGTATAAAGGAGATAGAGAAAGCTTCTGACATAGGCATCAGAAGGGGGCAGAAAGAGTACCCCCTGCTAGTCTTCAGCTGGATGTTATATAGTCACTAGCAGTCTATTAATGAAAAGAAAGGAATGTCTTAAAACTCAGAATGGCACCAGATAATTCATCCCAGGCTATAAAACAATTGACTTGAATCTTGTAGAAGGGCACATTACCATACAAATAGTTTCATTTACATAGATTAGGGGAACAATACCTGAGTAAGTATAACATACTGGTTTGTCAGGTAGGTTCTGAGCCACTTGGCAGAACCGACTTAAAGATAGAGTCTGGGGTAAATGTATAGCACATTAACACAGCTTAAGACAAACATTTCCATAAGAAAAATGTATTGGTTAGCTCAAGGTTTGACAATAGTTAGCTTCAGGTGAAACCATGTGTCATGGCAACACAGTATTTTAAGAGAAACCTCCTTTTAAATTTGTATAGAGAAGGAAAAAAATACCACTAGTTTGTTTCCTCCTGCCGCTTAAGAGAGAGAAAAACATCTGGCACTTGCCGCCTATTTCCTCCATTTGGAGACCCCTGGCCTTCCTACCTGTTACCTTCTCACTTCCAATGAATATTCAGGACTGATTTCCTTTAGGACTGACTGATTTGATCTCCTTGCTGTCCAAGGGACTCTCAAGAGTCTTGTCCAACACCACAGTTCAAAAACATCAATTCTTTGGTGCTCAGCCTCCTTTATGGTCCAACTCTCACATCCATACGTGACCACTGGAAAAACCATAGCTTTGACTGTACAGACTTTTGTGGGCAAAGTAATGTCTCTGCTTTTTAATATGCTATCTAGGTTTGTCATAGCTTTTCTTCCAAGGAGTATTTTTGGAGCCCAAGAAAATAAAGTCTGTCACTGTTTCCATTATTTCCCCATCTATTTGCCATGAAGTGATGGGACCAGATGCCATGATCTTTGTTTTTTCAGTTCTGAGTTTTAAGCTGCTTTTACATTTATCCTTATTGCTTCTAATATACGCTTAATTCCTAGATATAGGTCTCCAGCTCAGATGTTTCTCCTGGGCTCTCAGACCTGTGCAATCTATTACCTCCCAGACAGCACTACTCAAACAGCTCCATCCATTGCAAACTCTCTCTGTGCAAGTCGATAAAATAAAGTGCATATGCTAGGGCAAAACAAGAAAAAAATAACATATAATTCTGTCTGTGTGTCTGTTTGGGCCTCCTCCCTTCCTAATGAGTACTGGGTGTTGGCATTTCACATTAACCAGAGCTGCCAAAGACCAGTGTGACTGCTTGACTGTAAAGATCAATTTCTTTCTTTCTTCTGACTCTAACAGTGTAACTTCTTAAACAATAGCATTCCTTTCCAGCTCTGCAGGAAGGCAAGGTGACTTGCTGCTCCCTCTGTCTGTTCTTATCTGGGTCATGCATGCTTTATGAACTTTATATAAAATATCACTATGTCATTTTGATGTACGATCCTTCATCTCACTTTTTCCATTACAGTCCTTATATCTGTTTTTCATTTGCTTTGTTTTCTAAATTCTTTAGTATAACATTAAATAGAAACAGCAAATTAAGCTTCCTGTCTTGTTTCTTCCTTTAAAGCAGGGTTTCTTCCCTTTGCTGAACTAAGTATCCAAAAAAATTTTAAGGCCTTTGAGGCAATGTAATTCAATGCAAAGGAAGGGCATGATCTGGGTAGATTAACATGAGTGGGTCTTATTTTCCTCATGCATTAATTTGTCAGTTAATTGAGTAATCAATTAGTTAATACTCATTTATTCCACTTTGCTAAACATAAAGTTTTAGAGATGCTAAGCACCCTTTTTTGAAAGTATTTTTTATTGAGGCACTGGTTTATAATATTATATGTTTTCATGAATACAACATTATTTTTTTACTTCAGTGCAAGCTATATAGCATGTTTGCTGCCAAATGTTTAGTTTTAGTGGTCACCCTATAGTTGACCTCCGTTACCCATTTTGCCCTTCCTCCACCTCACTTCCCCTCTGGCTACGACTACTCTGTTCTCTGTATCTTATTTGTTTTGGTTTGGTTTGCTCATTTATTTGATTTATTATTTTTATTATATTTCATATGTGTGCATGCCAATTTGCTTCAGTTCTGTCTGACTGTTTGCAGCTCTATGAACTTCCAGGCAAGAACACTGGAGTGGATTGCCATGCCCTCCTCCAGGGTATCTCCCTGACTCAAAGATCAAACCCACGTCTCTTATGACTCCTGCTTTGGCAGGCAGGTTTTTTACCATTAGCACAACCTGGGCTGCCCTATATTTCATACATGAGTGCAAAAAGAAAAAGAAAGCAGGCAGGGTTTCTCAGGCTCAGCATTATTGACTCTATAGGAGGTATATCAGCATTCCTGGCCTCCATCCACTGGATGGAATAGCCCAGAGCCCGCACCCCAAACACACCCTCTGCCCCTGCAGGTCTTGACAACCAAGAACATCTCCAGACATTACCAGATGTCCCCTGAGGGGCAATATTGCCTCTGTCCCAGTCCAGAAACACCGCTTAATGGTTTGAATTTTGCTCTGAGCTTTCTGTATACACCAATTAGGGTTTAGGGTTACAGACCATAGAAACTGTTTCAGGCTAAACCAATCACAAAAGTCACAACAAAAGAGAGATATCCGGCTTCTAACAAAATCAGTGAGAAGGCTGAGAAAAGCAGGCTTAGAGAATAGGCACGAAACAAGGAGTGATGTGGGAAGCCAGGGCCCAGGAAAATTTCCAAGAACAACCTGGTGAGGGTACTGGCTACAAGCTCCTTCCCTTGCCCACCAGAGACAGCCCCACACCAGGCCCGCTCCTTTGTGAAAACTGTTCCTGATCAAGGTCACTGGTAGAGCATCGTATCCACGAGGCTCAAGTCACAAAGCAGCTAGAGTGGGCAGGGGGTGGGATTTGGACTTTGGGACTTTCTAGAGTGGTAAATGGGACCAGGGTCTCACTGACATTCACAGTTAAGTGGATTTTCCAGATGTAGGAAGGAGATTCAGATGCTGGGCAGCCTAAAAATACGTGCAAATGTTGTTGTTCGGTCACTAAATTGTGTCCAACTCTTTGGGACACCATGGACTGCAGCATGCCAGGCTTCCCCATCCCTCACCATCTCCCAGAGTTTGCTCAAATTCATATCTATTGAATCAGTGATACTATCTAAACTTCTTATCCCCTGCCGTCCCCTTCTCCTTTTGCATGAACATTGAGATGTAAAAGATAATCAGTATGCCTTTATCAGGTTAAGGAAATAGTTTCAAAGCCAATTTTTTATGGGGGGGGCATGAGGGCTAGTTTATGATTTTTACATCTATTTTCTTTTTAACTTGACTTGAATGTGAGTTTTCTATTGCTGTGTAGCAAATTGCCTTGTACCATTTATTCTCTCACAGCTCTGCAGGTGGCAAGTCTGGGTGTGCTGGAGAGGGTTCCGCTAAGGACCTCTCAATGTGCAAGGTGTCAGTCAAGCTGGATCTTTATCTGGAAGCTTGGGGGAAGAATTCACTTCCAGGCTCATCCAGGCTTTTGGCACATTCATTTCCTCGCAGCTGTAAGACTGAAGTCCAGCTTCTGTGTTGGCTGTCAGCTGAAGACGCCCACATTCCCTGACAATGGCTGCCCCTCCCCTAACCCAGCAATAGCATGCTGTTTCCTCAATCTTGGCATCACTGTGACTTTTCCTTCTGCCACCAGCAGGAAAAACTCTGTGTTTTTTTTCCTCTTAATTTTATTTTTGGCTGCACTACAAGACTTATGGGATATTAGTTCCCTGACCAGGGATCAAACTCATGTCCCCTGCATTGGAAGCTTGGAGTCCTAACCACTCGACTGCCAGTCTCCTGGAGAATTCCATGAACAGAGGAGCCTGGCGGGCTACAGTCCAGGGGTTTTCAAAGAGTTGGACACAACTGAACACACACACCCACACACCCACCACCCATATAATAGCTCTTTTCATTAACTCAGAGTCAACTGATTAGTAACCTTAATTACATCTGCAAAATCCCTTAATCCATGTGATACAACATAATCAAGGCTGTGGTGTTTCATCATATTCACAGTTCTGGAAGTTAGGGTGGGAGATCTTGGAGGACCATTTTAGAATTTGGTCCCACCATATCTTATGAAGTTGTTCATTATCTGACTCCAAATTATCTAGTCTTGTCCTTTTCAGCTCAGGCTGCCATAATAAATACAATAAACAGGGCGGTTTAAAGGATAGACGTTTATTTCTTACCATTCTGCAGGCTCGGAGTCCAAGATCAAGGCCCCAGCAGGCTCAGTTCCTATGTGAAAGACATTCTCTCTCTCACATCGCTTCTTATATGGGCATTGATCCCATCACAAGGACTCCATCCTCACAATCTAACCACCTTCACAAGGTCCCACCTCCAAATACCATCACACTGGGGGTAAGAGCTGCAATATATGAATTTGAAGGGGGCAAAGACATTGAGTCCAGAGCAAGTCATCACTTAGTCCTTCCCTTTGGACCGTGACAATATTCCCCCCACCAACTCACCATGCTCCTACTGACATCCAGCCCTTCCACACACACAACTTTTTGTCCCTGAAGCCTTCCACCTCCTCCCACAAGACTGAGTCTCACACAGGTCTCAGGTTAGAGTTCACTTTTTCTGGAGAGCTCTCCTGGTCCTTCAAGAACACATCAGTACCTCTCTATGGGCACACCTCTCTATGCACCCTGCATGTAACTTACCAAAGCCCTTATCACACTGCACTGTGAACACCTGTCTGCAAGTCATTTCCTTTTTATAGAGCGCAAGAACCCTGGCCCACAACAATAAATGTTCAACAAAAATTTGATGAATGAATGCATAGCAGTTGGCAGTCAGTACACTTGGAAATCTAAGCATCTAATTGCCTTAGTATATATGCCTCTGGAGTGAAGTTAAGTCAGAAAGAGAAAAATAAATATCATATACTAATGTATATGTGTATTGAATTTAGAAAAATAGTACTGATGACCCTATTATAGGGAAGACACAGATGTAGAGAACAGACTTGTGGACACAGCAGGGGAAGGAGATGGTAGGAAGAATTGAGATAGTAGCACTGACATATATACACCATCATGTGTAAAATAGATACCTAGTGGGAAAGTGAAAGTGTTAGTCATTCAGTCGTGTCCAGTGCTTTGCAACCCCTTGGACTGTAGCTCACCAGGCTTCTCTGTCCATGGAATTCTCCAGGCAAGAATACTAGAGTAGGTAGCCATTCCTTTCTCCAGGAGATTTTCCCAACCAAGGGATCAAACCCAGGTCTCCAGCATTGCAGGAGGATTCTTTAGCCCAGTTAGACCTAAACATTGATGATATTGACTCCTATTTACCTCACCACCAACCCATCAGAAGAATGTCCATGAGCTGATCATGCCTGCTTTTACTATAAAACTTGTCACTGTCTTCCCCAAGTTGGGACAGTTGGTTTTGAGGGCATTAGCCCACTGTAGTCCCCTTTGCCTGGCAAAGCGATAAATTTCTCCTTTTCTACTTCACCTAAAACTCTGTCTCTGAGACTTGGTTCAACAATGGTGTTCAAAGAAGCTGAGCTTTGGGTATCATGGGTAGCATTGTTTCCTTTGGATAAAGCCTTTGTCTTAATTCATGTGATTCCGATGAGGCTATATCAGTCACCATCTATGATCCTCAAGGCTGCAGGGCCATAAGAATGAACCACAATTCAGATGAGGCCCATCAGAACTCCCTCCCCCTCCACCACCCCTAACCTCTGCAACATGCGCATGGGCCTGTGTCACAAGTAGACCAGTCAGAGGACTTTGAATGAAGGTACAGAAGCTCAAAAGATGCTTTCTCCTTCTGCAGGTATAACTCCCAGGGTCCATGGCTTCTGTCCACTGGCAGAGAACTTGATTCAATAGAAGAAAATAAGGTTATCTAGTCTTTACTTGTAAGGTCTTTAAGGTAAAATAAAGTTGTTAGGGTGGGCTCTGACCCAATATAACTGGGTGTCCTTATAAGACATCAGGATAGAGGGGGGACCACCTGAGGACACAGGGAGAAGGTAGTTGTCTACACAGAGGTTCCCAACCTACAAAATCTGATGTCTAATGATCTGACGTGAAGCTGATGTAATAATAATAGGAATAAAGTGCATGACAATGTGCTTGAATCATCCCAAAGTCATCCCCCTCCCCTGCTCCCTCTTGCCTCTGCCCACCCACCTGCCCCCACCCAACCCCGGGACCAAGTCCCTGGAAAAACTGTCTTCCATGAAACCAGTCCCTGGTGCAAAAATGGTCAGGGACAGCAGGAAGCCAAGAGGCTTCAGAGGGAACCAGCACTGCCAACAATACCTTGATCTAGGACTTTTCACCTCCAGGGCTGACAGCAAATAAATGTCTGTAGTTTAAGTCTCCTGCTCTATGGTATTTTGTTACAGCAGCAGGAACAGACTAGCACATGTGAAAAGAGGTATTTTGATCTTGGGTGGCCTCAGCCTGCAACAACCTGGAGTAGGGCTTGGGTTCCCAGCCCAAGACTGAGGCTGGATCTCATTGGATCCTAGCCACAAGACCAGTGGTCAGTGGCAGGGGCCCTAGCCTTCAGCTCCTACAAAGATGGAAAGTAGTGAAGCAAGTAAAGTATTTGCTAAGAGGAAAAAAGTTCAGTACATGTGAATAGACACACATGTGGGCTCAGAGGCAAAGTCCCTGAGTCTCACCCTCATGGCATTTAAATTACTTTTATGAGCTATTTTTTCTGGGTTTCATTTGGCCAGTCATTCTGATTTGTTCTGGCTCACAGGCCATATTTGGTATATCTCAGGAACCTCCCATGTGTGTGCACACATCTCTTAGCCAAGATGAATCCTACTGAAAAGGCCTGTGGGTAGAACATCCTTGACATGACTCTCCTTTGGCCTCCAGGGGACCTTTTCTGCACATGTGTGGTCAGGGAGGTCTCCTGACTTGGGGAATGAGAAGTATGTGGTCTGTGCAGGGTCCAGCCTCCTCCCTTAATTGCCCTGCTATTCTTGTCTTGGAGTTTCTGTCATCTCCAATTGCTTTACCCTGGGGAGGTGGGGGGCGGGGGGCGGTGGGCAGTGAGGGGGGGGTGGCATCTGCTTCCTGCCTCGATTTGACTCAGAGGGAGTGTCAATGACAGGGAAGAGAAGAGGTCTGCGATCTCATCCTGGAGTCCTCCAACACTGGCTGGCCAGCCTGGGGAGCACACGTGGAACCAGCAGAGGAGACCAGGGAGGAAGAGGCCAAGGCGGAGGAGATGCAGCAGAGCATGTGGTCTCGGACTCGGGGGAGGGGAGCCTGAGGGAGCAGGCTGGGCTCAGCAGGATTACAGGGCGCCGAGGGTTCCAGCAAGACATAGGTGCTGGGCGGGTGGGTCGTGGGTGCCTCCACCAGGATGGACAGAACAGTGGCCAGGTGAGGGAGAACAGGAGCTGAGGAGGGGTGGTGGGAAGGCTGCTCTTTGGAGAGGTGATAATATTAAGGGAAAATAGAGGAAGGGACCGTACTGAGAAAGGAGGGAAGTCTTTGAGTGGCGAGTGAGAGCACCTTTGTGTATCATGGGAATGTTCTAGAAGGGAGGCGTGACTGGCACTGCAGATGGGGGAAGTCACAGTAGTGGGAGTGGAGTCTGTGACGGGAGCATCAGGAGGGGCAGGCCAGGCCTTTCAGGGGACCAAGGACAGCCCCATCTCATCACTGGAGGGAGCGAAATTCTTGGCTGGGTGGTCACCCATCCTTCTGAAACCAAGCAGGACCCTGTGAGGCTCCGGGGCACAGAAGCCTTCCTGGGCCACCCAGTCCTTATTTGTGGAACCGACCTCAGCCTTTATGACCTTCTTTGTGTCCCAAAAGTGAAAGTAAAAGTCAGTCACTCAGTCATGTCTGACTCTTTGGGGCCCCATGAACTGTAGCTGCCAGGCTCCTCTGTCCATGGAATTCTCCAGGCAGGAATACTGGAGTGGGTTGCCATGCCCTTCTCCAGAGGATCCTCCCTGCTGTGGGATCAAACACAGGTCTCCCGCATTCCAGGCAGGTTCTCTACCATTTGAGAAAGCCTCACCAAGTGGAGGCGACCACTTGGGGCCAGGTTAAAGGAGTCCAGGCCCTGCATACACCCTGATCCCATCACCCCCACCCTTGAATCATTACTATAAACTCCTCACCAAATCCTCCCAGGTGAGACACACAGTTTTGAGGACATGAGCCCTCTGTGTCCCCCTTTTCCTGGCAAAGCAATAAAGCTCCTCTTTTCTACTTCACCCCAAATTCTTGTCTCTGTGATTTGATTCAGCACCGGGGCGGGCTTCCCTGGTAACTCAGTTGGTTAAGAATCCACCTGCAATGCAGGTTCAATTCCTGGGTCAAGAAGATCCCCTGGAGAAGGGACAGGCTACCCACTCCAGTATTCTTGACTTCCCCAGTGGCTCAGATGATAAAGAATCCACCTGCAATTCGGGAAACCTGGGTTTGATCCCTGGGTTGGGAAGATCCCCTGGAGGGAGGAATGGTAACCCACTCCAGTATCCCTGCCTGGAGAATCACCACAAACAGAGGAGCCTGGCGGGCTACAGTCCATGGGGTTGCAGAGTCCAACATGGCTGAGATACGAAGCACAGCACAGAGGCATCACTTTGAAGCTGTCCCATTCTCTGCCTGTCTCTAGGCTTCCACACCCCCGACACACACAGCCTGCACCCCCTGCCTGATTCCCCCAACTTCTTTTTTTTTGCCCTTATTTGCATTTATTTTTGCAGTATTTATTCCCAGGCCATAAGTTTTCATACCTTCAGTTTCTTCTGGGCTATCTTTTTCTTCTGTGCCACCTCCTCTTCTGGGTTAGGAGCAATCTGTTCTTTTTCAGTAAGGATCATCTCACCGTGGCAGGGAGAGCCCATGTATGGGTTGATCTGACCATGAGCTCTGTAAGTCCTGCACCGCATCTGGGGGCTTTGTTCACCTGGACGTGCTCAATGACCAGAGAATCTACATCTAAGCCCTTAAGTTCAGCACTACTCTCTGCATTTCTGAGCATGCGTAGTAAAAATTCAGCACTCTTTGGGCCACCAACCCTGGATCCAGCCCCACTACTTGGCCTGTGCACACCTACCAACTCCGCCACTGTAATAATGGAATGGCCCATGTTGCTTCTCAAAGGTGACATCCTTCAGATACATGGTGGCTTTTTGGATATGCATACCCTTAATGGCCTGGGCAGTTTCACAAGTGTTCCCAAAGTAAACACAAAGGTCTGATCCTCTTGATTTGCATGACTTTGTGGGGTTTTCTGGGTCAAGCACACCATCTTTAGAAGTCATGTTTAGAAGTCACAGGTTGCTTACCGGAAAAACTCCCTCCAACTTCTAGCTCGAGTCTGAGATGGGCTGAGGTTGCTGTCTGCAGGAAGCACGTGTGGGTGGTGACCTGCAGGTCTGCGGTACCACAGGTAGTGTGGAAAATACACACTCAAGTCAAAGAAAAATACATCTGTTTTGATCATTTTATTTCCATGTAAATGACACTTTGAAAGGTCAAGGATTTAAGCTCTAGCTCAGAGATGAGTCACCATGAAAATTCTAAAGGTACAGTTGTATCAGTTCACAAGGCTTGAGTTCTTAAACTTAAATGGTAGTTTTAAAAAATAGAAATATACCTGAGAGAAAGAAAATCACAAAGGGTGCCTGCCCCTAAAGCCCCAGGCTTATGAGTCCCGACCGGAGGCCTCATCTCTTGCCTCTCGCCAAACACTGTACCCTCAGGACCCCACGAAAGTTACAGCCCCATGTCTTTGCTTCCAAACCTCAAGGTAAACAAGGAGTCCCCATGTAGTTCAATGATAAGCATGTCAAGGTTGTTCAGCTTATTTTTCTAAACATATAAAATCAAAGTTGAATTTTTAAAGTATTTTTCCCCCAAAAAATATAGAAAACATCAGTGTGGGGGGGGGAGCAGATTGTCCAGTTTAAATCTTACACTGTTGACTTTCTAGAACACAAGTTTATCACATCATCAACAACTGAGAACAAACCAAGTTAAGTGAACTCTGCTATCATAATAGCTTAATTTTATTAAAGATAAATATCATTAATATATAATAAATAAATACATACACCTACTTCCAAAATATGATGACATAAGAGTCTAGTAAATTCTCCTAAAATACAGGGAGACAACATTTTCAGGTTATCAGTCAGTAGTATAGAGTTTTATTTTTACTTCTTGTCTTTTAGGTCCCCAGCCTCCAAGATCTAATGTTTGATCTGAGGTGGAGCTGATGTAGTAGTAATAGAAATAAAGTTCATGATAAATGTAATGTGCTTGAATCATCCCCAAACCATCCCTCCCACCCACAGGTCTATGGAAAAATTGTCTTCCAGGAAACCAGCCCTTGGTGCCAAAGAAGTTGGGGACCTCTGAAACAGGCAAATTTTGTCCACGAACACATCATGTGTTCTCAATAGGCATTAAATAATTTCCAGGCATGCTGGATTTTTCTTGATGTCTTATTTGACCAGGTGGAAAACAGATCAATCCCCACTCCCCACCCTCTGCCATCCGACATTTTCCAGAGCATAATTTAACTAAGGGTATCACTACTTCTTTGGTTCCTCTCTCTCTCTTTTTAATATTTATCTATTTGGCTGTACTGGGTCTTAGTTGCAGCAAGAGAGATCTAATCACCTAATGGGGATCAAACCCCAGCCCCCTACACTGGGAGCACAGTCTTAGCCACTGAACTACAAGGGAATTCCCAGTTTGTCTCTTTGTTTGGGGACTCAAGACCTTGCACGGCCTCCCCCACAGCACGTGTGGCAGGAACTCTGGGCCAGGCTGGGTAAAGGCCACCCCAGCCACCCAAACTGTGTACTCAACCAGAGTACACAGGCAGTGGGACAAACAGATAAGGCAAAACAGCATGCCTCCAAAAACTACACTTGGCTAGGGAATTCATTTTTCTACTTATGCTTAAAGCTGACTGTGTCTGATAAGAGAAGAATTAGGTTTTTAAATTAATTAAAAGCTAATTTTTTTGTCTGTCTCTACTCCAATCGGCAGGCACTGGGACATAGCCTGCTTCCTTGTCCCCTCGGCTTATCCAGCCTTCACAGTTCTTTAACCCATGTTGGGGGAAGGTGGCTTCACTGATCAATTTTTGATCTGAGAGCAACGAGTTCTTCCCTCATAGTCATACTGAAAGAGCAGCAAAATAAAGGAACTCAGGTTCCTAACTTCCCACAAGCTACAAATCCTCCCATCAAATTCAAAACAGAGAATGTCAGTACAATTCACCTCCCAGACACACCATTGGGAGTTTATTTCTAACACACCTCAGCCCAGGCTCACATACAGACTTCCGGATCATATAGAACCAAACAAATAAAAATATGTGTCAATGACAATCTAGAAAAGAGGCTTTAAGAATAATGTTTGAAGGGACCTGCAGTTCACTTCATCTTTTTCTCCAGTCCACCATTCTGCCCAAACATCTAACCCAAAAACTAACCGACAAAGTATCTCCTCCCTACCAGGCAGGGGGCTGAACAGAGAGAAGGTGTCCCTTCTCGGAAACCTGCAAGGAGTTGACCACACCTGGGAAACTGCTAAAATGTCAGTCTCGATATGACAAATACTGAAAAAAATTCTTAAAAAAGAGAGAGAGAGAGAAGAAAATACTCCCCAGTGGGAGATGTGAAGGCGGGGTAAGCATCTCATCTATTTTTAAAATCAGGAGGAACAGCAGCTGCTGTATGAAAGCAGGCTTGTTAATTACTTAATCTCTGGTAAAGCCACAGACTTCTCCCTGGAGAGCCCCAACCTGGTCTCTCCCCTTTAGCCCGTGTATCGGGGCTCAGAGGCACAGACCACTCTAAATAGTAGTGTGTGCACACTACTTCTTGCTTCTGGAGGAATACATGCAAATTCAAGATGCTGTTTGATCTCTTTCACTTTCTTTCACTTTTTCTAAAGATCCTGCTTGAAAAGTGGAGTCCGGAAAATCTCTGAACAAGGCGACTCTAGACCATTCCTGCAGCCTCGATTCCCACCACACCCAGGGCAGCATGAACCTGCTCTGTCATAGAGGACAAAGGGACCTCTCAGACTCTCACTGACGCCCCCAGAGCTGAGAACACTGGGGGCTCCTGCTCTTTACACCCCGCGTGAGCAAACTTCACCTCGCTCCTCTTACTGCCCTTCACAGACTCGAGGAGGTCAAGTAACACACAGATAGTGGCCACCACTGAGCACCTGAGCTTACAGCCTCAGATCACCCCCACAGGCACACACACACACACATGCACATACGCTGATAGACGCTAATGCCTGTAGTGTGGAATCCACACTATTTTGAGGGATAGCTTCTTTGGCAAGGTCTTCGGGTAAACAGAGGTGGAAAGTGGGCTGGGCTGGCCTGGAGGGGTTCATGTTCTGAAGCCAAACACTTGTTCAAACCATCAGATGGAGAGCTGAGTGAGCTCAGGACAGGGCTGGCCAGGACAGGACAGGTCGGAGGACCCAGCTAAAGAGGAGGTTCCTGGGACACCACTGGTGACAAAGGGCCGAATCCCAGAAGGTCACACAGGACAGGGAAGGAGCAGAGATGTTGTCGACACTTGGGAAAGAAATGGTGGTAAGGGGAACAAAGACAAGATGGCAGACCCCTTGGATATCTGGGCCGGGGGCAGAGCTGAGCCTCCTGACAGAATCAGGAGGTTTACCAGTCCCTAAGCACCATGCGAGGGCTCACCTACCATGCGCTGGTGAAAGGGGAGGCACTGAAGGCCAGGGGGTGAGGGAGGGGTGGTCTCCTCACATCTCAGCCTCCCTGTCAAGTCAACGGGTCACTCTGAACCTCAACTCAAAACCAGGGGGTTGTTTATAATGAGAATGGCTGCTGCGAGGAATCGAGACAGCAGGTGTGGAAAAGGTTTATGGCGTCTATCGACAGAGATGGCACTGAACAAACACTGCTTCTTTTGGTTGCCAAGGGAACAGACGCCCCCTCTATCCTCTTGACATCGTGTGTTTGTCCAGCTCTCACTCTGTTTGCAGAACCCATGGCCGTGAACCTCAGCTTGACCCTCATTCCTGGTGTCTTGTAAAAAGCACTGACCATATTTGCCTGAAGAGTGAATAAACAGATGAATGAATGGCTGACATGAGCTTTCTGATGCTGGTTTCTGCTTCTGGAGATGCTGGTAATTGAAGGACTTGGCAAAGTCACTCCACTTTCCTGAGTCTTGGTTTTCTTATCTGGAAAAAGGAGGCTATTTTTTAGACTACAGATAACCTCGAAGGCACCTCCACTCCATTTGTTTATCACCTGCTCAGGCTGTGACCCCTTCTGAATGAACTGAGTCAGGAACACTGTGCTCTGCAATGCTGAAGGACACAACGGATAGAAGAACTTCTTCAGGAGTGCCAGGGAACATCAGAAGGAAAGAAAGGAGCCAGGGCTGAACAAAGTCTTAAAGACTCACCCCAGAGATCTCTTGGTTGGCCTGCAGATCACTATAAAATGCACCAAAATCCAAGTCCAGACACTGACCTTCAGCAGAACCACTCAAGTCATCGATCAATTCACACGCATCATCTTGACTAACACAATAACCCTGCGAGGTGAGAACAACTATTGTCCCATTTTTCAGATGGAAAAAAAAAATAAAACAAACTAAAGTCAAGATAAGTGATTTACTTGTTGAGTGAGAGAGGGAGGTAAATTCAAACCCAAGCAGCCCCATGCCCAGAGTAGCCACATTCAAGAGGATCCAAGAACTCCCATGAAAATTAATTTGTTTTGTTTAAAAAGTGCATATTAGCACTTTATGCCAGCCTTCAGGGGTCAGTGGAACATTGCTAGAGTGCCCGGTAGGAGTTGGGGTCACCAGTCTGATCTCTGAAGCAGCCGGCAGCTCATGGACGGGAGGACAGAATTCCCTGGGGGAAATTGTTCAGCTTCCCTGAGTCTTTGAGTTTCCTAATCAGATCATCTTTTCAAAAAAAAAAAAAAAAAAATTTACTCTGTGTACAGCAAAATGGATGGATCTAGAGAATATTACACCAAGTGAAGTTAAGTCAGAGAAAGAAAATATCACATGATATCACTTATATGTGGAATCTAAAAAAAAAAAAATGATACAAATGAACCTATTTACGAAACAAATAAACTCACAGACTTAGAGAACAAATTCATGGTTACCAAAGGGGAATGTGGGGAGTTAGGGGGGCGGGTAAATTAGGAGTTTGGGATTAGCAGACACACACCACCATAAATAAAATAAACAACAAAGACATACTGTACAGTACAGAGAACTATAGTCAACATTAACCTACGATGGAAAAGAATCTGAAAAAGAAAAAAAAAAAAAAATATATATATATATATATATATATAACTTTGCTATACACCTGAAACTAACACACATAGTAAATCAGTTATACTCCAATAGAGTTTTTTAAATTACTCTGGATGTAAAGTGGAGGAAAGGTTGGAGGGCACCGTGATTAGATCTATGAGATCAGCTAGAAACACGCTGTGTGAGGCCAGCTGTCCCAAGATGGTGGCCTGCACTGAGGCTGCAACGATGGACGTGGAGAAATGGTGTCAAAACCACAGGGATCGGCAACCAACAGGCACAGCAGGGCAGCAGAGAGGCAGAGGGAAGTCACAGAACTGAAAGAGCAGATGGTCGGTGACAACATTCCCTACAACTGGAAACTCTGGGGCAAGACAGGGCTCGGGGGCAGGAGACTGAAGAATGTGTTTTCGATGTGCCTTTTAGATGCACCTGCCGAGTGTCTGGGAGCAGGTGCTACTGGGGAACTCCAGGAGAGGAGGTCTGGTGCGTTTTGTTGGTTTGGAGTTTTCCTTCCTCCCTTTTCTTATAGAGTGCTCTGTTGCTACAATGGTGTGCTTTAAGACAACAGGAATTAAGTACCTAAGAAGGAAAAAAATCAGTACACAACTGTAGGTGTAGCATCAGACTGAGGGTCAGCACCCCTCTGAATGCTGACTTGAAGCTCTAATTCTACAAATCTTGATATTCACACATAAACTAAAGGGATGAGCTCTAAAACCTCTTGAAGTCTGGAAGCACAGTAACTCTACCTTCATCTGAAACTGCCTTTGTACCTTCTGTTCCGGCTGTCACCATTTTTAGAAATGAGGTCTATTTCCTGACAACTTCGTATATTGTTGTCATTCTCCTAGGAGAAAAGTCGGATACAGCTGAGAAAAATAAGTAAATTTCTACAATCAGGAAAACAGAAGGACCTGCCTGGTGGTTCAATAGGTAAAGAATCTGCCTACAACACAGGAAACCCGGTTTCAATCCCTAGATCAGGAAGATCCCCTGGAGAAAAGAATGGTTACCCACTCCAGTATTCTTGCCTGGAAAATCCCATGGACAGAGGAGCCTAGTGGGCTACAGTCCATGGGGTCGCAAGAGTCAGACACGACTAAGCGACTAAACCACCACCAGCAACAGAAGGAGGTTGTAGATGAGATAAGATGGGGTTGGGAGGATGTGGGCAGGCACACAAAGTACATTATAGAATTCTATTTACTTCTCAATGTGAGAGATTTCCTATTCCTTAAAAGGAGAGGCATGAAGTCACGAAGCACTACTATATAGCATTTCTAGGTTTTCAGGTCCTAGTTTTCAGTAAAAATAGGATCTCAGCATCCCATTTACTGAATGATACTGGAACTACATGTTGGATCCATAGTGTTGGTTACATTTCAGAACCCCTTCACCTTTTAGTTGAGGCTCCCTGCTTCCCCTTTAAGATCACCTTAAAATGGCCACACAGGTCATCACATGTCCACTCAGCAAATATTTACTGAGTATAGACTATGTACCAGGAACTGTGCTAAGAATGTAAGGTACATCAGTGGAGAAAACAAAGAACCATTCCTGCACAAAGCTTTTGTTCAACTGGAGCAAGCTATAAACAATAACCAAAATAGATACATGATAATAAATAGATATGCTATCAGTTCAGTTCAGTTCAGTCGCTCAGTCATGTCTGGCTCTTTGCGACCCCATGAATCGCAGCATGCCAGGCCTCCCTGTCGATCACCAACTCCCGGAGCTTACTCAAACTCATGCCCATCGAGTTGGTGATGCCATCCCGCCATCTCATCCTCTGCCGTCCCCTTCTCCTCCTGCCCCCAATCCCTCCCAGCATCAG
This sequence comes from Dama dama, assembly GCF_033118175.1. Lineage (NCBI taxonomy): Eukaryota > Metazoa > Chordata > Mammalia > Artiodactyla > Cervidae > Dama > Dama dama. The sequence goes on from NC_083699.1 coordinate 78,022,980, forward strand.
AGTCTTTTCCAATGAGTCAACTCTTCGCATGAAGTGGCCAAAGTATTGGAGTTTCAGCTTCAGCATCAGTCCTTCCAATGAACACCCAGGACTGATCTCGAACTCTGTTAGAAATTATCAGTGCAATGAAACAATATAACAAGGCCAGGGGGCACCAGGTGGGATGAGTTGCAATTTCATAGAAAGTGACCAGGATGAGGTTCTTAAAGAAGGGATGATGTATGGCCAAAGACATTAAAGAAGCAAAGAAATGGGCCGTGAGACTGTCCGAGGAAAGGGTGACCCTGGCAGAGGCCCTGAGGCCGTTAGCGTGTGCCTGGGACATTTCAGGAAGAGCAAGAAGGCCAGTGCAGCTGGAATAGTACTCCCTTTCAGGGAGGCCAGAAGGGAGGACAGGAAGGGATGAGGTTAGAAAATAACATAGGCAGACAATGATTTAAAAGATGGGACATCATTGGAGGGCTTCCTCAGAGATGGGTTTGGAGCAGAGAAGTGAGATGCTCTGGTCCATATTTTCAAAGGAGCAGTCTGGATGCTGCTTAGGAAACAGATGAAGCGGATGTGATGATGGAGGCCAAAAGCCCAGGTAGGAGCAACTGCAGGGACACAAGTCCCAGATGATGGGGGTGTGGAGTGGGGGCAGGTGGCTGCAGCGATTGGCTTCTGGATATAAAACAAAGGCAGGGCCGATGCATCTCTCTTAAGAGAGGAGTCACAGATGCCTTCAAAGTGTCTGACTTGAGTCTTTTGATGAAGGTGAAAGAGGAGAGTGAAAAAGCTGGCTTAAAACTCAACATTCAAAAAATGAAGATCATGGCATCCGGTCCCATCACTTCATGGTGAATAGATGGGTAAACAATGGAAACAGTGACAGACTTTATTTTCTTGGGCTCCAGAATCACTGCGGATGGTGACTGCAGCCATGAAATTAAAAGACACTTGCTCCTTGGAAGAAAAACTATGACAAACCTAGACAACATATTAAAAAGCAGAGACAACACTTTGCCAATAAAGGTCCATCTAGTCAAAGGTATGCTTTTTCCAGTAGTCATGTATGGATGTGAGAAATGGACCACAATGAAGGCTGAGCACTGAAGCATTGATGCTTTCCAATTGTGGCACTGGAGAAGAGTCTTGAGAGTACCCTGGACTGCAAGGAGATCAAACCAGTCAATCCTAAAAGAAATCAGTCCTGAATATTCACTGGAAGGACTGATGCTGAAGCTGAAGTTCCCATACTTTGGCCACCTGATGGGTAGAGCCAACTCACTGGAAAAGACTCTGATGCTGGGAAAGATTGAGGGCAGGAGGAGAATCAGGGCAGGGATGAGATGATTAGATGGCATCACTGACTCAATGGACACAAGTTCAAGCAAACTCCAGGAGATAGTGAAGGCGAGGGAAGCCTGGAATGCTGCAGTCCAAGGGGTCGCAAGGAGTTGGGCATAACAGTGACTGAACAACAACAATGACTGAAGGATGGAAGGGCCATTACCTGAGGAAGTGAAGGCTGCAGGTGATGTGGATGAGGAGCTGGGGGAGATGGTTCAGGACAAATTCAGTTGCATATTTGCTCACTTTGTGATGTCAAGGAGGTCATGAAATTTATGAGGCTGACGAGCAAGAGAGAGCCCCAGGCTGGAGATAAATGGGCACCCTCAGCACAATAGGATCCAGTCAAGCCTACTACTTTTTAAACAATGGGGCTGGATGAGACCACTGGAGTACAACGAGGGGAAATAAATGAGGCCAGGCAGAGTGAGGAGATGGAACAAGCAAAGAGGGGACCAGCGAGAAGGAGAGTCCAGAGCATCCAGTGCCCCAGAAGCAGGCAAGACCAGCAGTGCAGGAGGCCAAATGAGGACAGAGACCTGACCTTGGAACCCACATCTCAGGTCATCAGTGACTTCAGTGAGAACCATCTGGTGGAGCCAAGCACCAGAGTCTGCTAAGAGGGGATTTCAGATGGAACAGGAGACGAATTTAGGAGGACAAATATGGAAAACTGCCTCGGGCAGAACACCCAAAGGAGCAGACATGGGGCAGTGAAGGGAATAGGCTTAATGATGGTTTGGAAGATCAGAAACAACAGCCTGTCTGGGTGTGTGGGGGCTGAGTTGGCAGAAGGGAAACACAGGGAGGGTGGAAGTACAACCTGAGCAAGGGGCTTGCTCTGTAGAGGTTAGAAGAGCTGGGAATCAAGCCCCAAGGTGGAGAGGCTGGACCTATGGGAGCCCCACTGATTTCTTTGTACAGTCTCCAGCCCAGCGGAGGACTTGGGGTTCATGTCCTAAAGGGAGGGGGTGTGTGGTGTGGGAAGTCTGTGGAAGGGCCAGACATGCAGCCTGAGCCCCCAAGGCAGGGGGCACCTGTCTCCCTCTGAACACGGACTGCATCCCTCAGGCCAGCTGACTGCCGAGGGGAGGCAGTGCTAATTGTGACCAACACGTGTGATGCTCCCAAGAACTTGGGTTCACAACCTATTTCTGCTACACTTCAGCTATGTGACCTTGAGCTAGCTGTTCACGCTCTCTCTGCCTCGGTTTCCTCATCTGTAAAGCAAGTTGGATCGCATCACTAACTCAATAGACCTGAGTTTGAGCAAGCTCCAGGGGTTGCTGATGGACAGGGAAGCCTGGCCTGCTGCAGTCCATGAGGTTGCAAAGAGTTGGACACGACAGTGACTGAACTGAACTGAAAAGCAGGAAAACTGGGTAGTCACCTCCTGGGGAGTAGTTGAGAGCATTTAAGGAAGTAATACTTGTGAAGCCCTTATCTCAGTGCCTGGCAATTAGCCTTGGCCATCAGTGTCATGGACTTCCCAGGTGATTCGGTGGTAAAGAACCCACCTGCCCATGCAGGAGACGTAGGAGATGAGAGTTAGATCCCTGGATCAGAAAGTTCCCCTGGAGAAGGTGTGGCAATCCATGTGGCAATCCACGCCAGTATTCTTGCCTGGAGAATTCTGTGGACAGAGGCGTCTGGCAGGCTACAGTTGCTGGGATCACAGAGTCAGACATGACTTAGCAACTGAGCACACACACCTGAGCACACACATTAGCACCGTTCCTCCCTGGAGCTCTGAGTGAAGACGCCAGCCTGGCTCCTCTCCAATCCCATTCTGAAATTCACTCTGGGTGCTACTGCAAAAGCCTCACTTTGCCTCCTAATTTGCACTTGCGCAGTTTCTGACTCTCCCATACAAGCAAGATAGCATCATGGACTACACCTCTGACTGGAACCTGCACTCCATGACAAACAAGCTGGGAAGTCTTGGGCCAGCCTCTGGGTCTCTTTGAGCTTTATTTTCATCCCACGTAAGTGCCGGACCAAATGAGCTCAAGGGTCCCTTCAAGCTCTGTAGTCACAAAACATGTTTTTCCTTAGAGTATAAAAGGTCTTCATTATATAAAGAAATAGAATTGGGGATGGGGGCAAGGGATGTGTTTTGCAGAAAACTGTTTCAGAACAGACAGAGGGTGGAGCCGAGTGTGTACTTATGCTCCTATGGTGAGGCCTTTGGGCAGGTGCAGAGACCAGATCCTGCATGAGATGAACCTCCCCTCCCAGCCCAGTGGCCACAGGGACACGCACACCAGACAAGGTGGACATCTAAGCACAGACGCAGCCCTATTGCCAAAGACTCCTTCACCCTCAAAGCCCAGAGCCCACCGTTATCTCCCGAATCAGAGGCAGTCTGTCCCACGGGACTGAGGACTGGCCCTGCAAAAATCCAGGCTTCAGAAAACAAGCTCAGTCCCTGATTTTCCCACCTGAGAAGGTAGCTTTTCTGAACATCACCCAGCACGTTCAGAGCAGCCGGGATAAGAAAACACATCCGCCAAAAAGCAGCTCCATCCAGAAACGAGAAACACTGTGCAAAATAAGATGCCACTTTGCAGATCAACCCGGCTGTGACCATTCTGCAGCAGACACCTCTTCCCATGTTCAGGTCAGAGATTCATCCAACATTTGTAAGCTTCACAGCCATGGGAGGCCTCCGCTCTGAGTGCTGCTAAAGTTCGGTGCAATAAAGTGGAAAGTTAGAACCAATCCTCCTGGAGATCAGGAGCAAGATGGCTTTGTAGTCATGGGACAGTGGCTGAATGGGCAGATCCTGGCCAAAAAAAAAAAAAAAAGTGCTTTGTTTCCACACAACCCTGCAGAACAGGCTCTTGCAAACCCCCAGGAGATGCATACTAAAGTCCACATCACAAAACGCAGCTGTTCCTTGGGCATCTGAGGAATTTGGTGACGCTGAGCTGGGATTGGGCTTAGGACACGCACCCAGGGAGACGCACCTTGGACCAGGACTCAGTTCAATGTTCAGCATCCCAGGGGCTGCTTGAGAGGGTCTTGAGTTAAATCATTACCAGTTCCCAGAAAAGCTCCCAGCATCCTTCATGGATGATGCATCCAACCACCCCCAGTGCGCAGTTGGAGATCTGAAGTCCCGACCAAGGACAGGTGCAGCCTACAGACCCCTGTCTGTTGGACAGCGGGGAAGAAATGCGGTGCTCTCAGGGATCCCCCACTCAGCAGAAGGGCCAACAGGTCCATACAGCAGGCCATGTTTCACAGTGATTTCTGAGCTGAGTCTGGTTTCTAAAGACTGGTTTCTATCCGGAACTGGGTGTTTCCTGGGGGTGGAGTTGCAGCCACTGCAGCCGTGTCTTTGTAGTGAGTTGAGTGCCAAGCTGCTAACAGGGTCTCAGGCCAGCCAGACTCATCGTGAACACAGGGAACTCGGCACCGGAGGGATGGGGGGGGCTTTGGTTCACCCCAGTCTCTGCAGTATAAAGCACGAGAATGGGACTTGAGGAGGAGGAGGGGACTCTTACAAGGGACTGACGGACGCCAGCAGCAAGGCCCCCCCTTGGAGCCCCCATCACCACCATCCTCTCCCAGGAGGCAGCTCACAAGGGTGGACTGAGACGGAGGCTGCCGCCTGGAATCTGACGGCAGGGGGTTCTCACCCTTGCTCTGGTGTCTGCCGGCTGTCATCCTTGAGACAGATCCCCATCCCTCTCTAAGCTGCTGTCTCCTTGTGTGTGAAGTGGCAACAGTGACACCCACCACTCCATGTGGATGCTCTCCCCTGACATGAGAAGATGCAGGTGCACATCATTAGTGCCACAGGGTAGGTGCTCAAGAGATGGTGTCAGTTATGGCTTGGGTACCAAATGGGGCTTCATCCGTGGTGGCATTTACATTTAGACGGGGAAGGCTGCAAGACCTTGTGTTCTGCCTCTTCCTTCCTCGCTCCCTCCCTAACCTAGGGAGTCTCAGCCACACCATCAAAGATCTTTCAAAAGCCATCACCGTGGTGGTCCACAGGCACTTCTAGGTTCCCCTCAGTTATCTGGACACTCTTCTTGCAGAGAACCTTCCAGAGCCTGCCAATACTTCAGAACATCTCGCGGCCTGATGTGATGGGAGGCCACAATCTTCTTATAACGGCAGGTGCTGAATGGTAACCCTTCGGGGAAGAAAGTCTGCTCGGAGTGAAGTTCCTCCAGGCTGATCTTCAGTCTTTTCAGGCAGAGCCCCACAAAGACATCTTCCAGTTTAATGAAGGGCACGCTACTGGCAACACGATACACCTCACCCGCCACGTCGCTAGAGAAAACGTAGCCAGTGCCGGAGCAGAAGGGCGGGTACTTGTCCCATGGATATTCGTACTTACTGACAAACCATTTATTGAACCGTCTCCTGATGGGATACTCATTCAGTTTTAGGAAGCCGGTGAAAAATCGAGTTGTTCTGTTTTTCTTCAGGAGCAGTTCGGTCAGATAGTAGATATTGACAAACATGTCAGAGTCAGTTTTCATCACGAAAGTCGTCTGTGGACAAAAGCGGTAGATCCAATGCATCCCCATCATGGTCTTCAGAGTCAGATTGAAATAAACATCCGTGAAGTCCTTCTGGATAATATCACGAAACTTCTGGCTCTCCTTGGCCACTTCTCTTGAGAGGTCTTTACTGGGAGAGGTTCCCAGGAGAAAGAATGTTTTTATCCGCTTTCCCTTTATGATCTTTTCTCTTCCCCACGTGCTCCGGATGACCAAGCGGACAAACCGCTGCTCATGAGATGAAGCCACCAGCAAAACAAGAAAGGGGGGATCCTGCCCGCAATCTATATCTGGGAGCTGAAGGAAGTCCCCAAGTTCATTCTTGAAAATCACTGGTTCTCCTTTAAAAGGATTCAGATCCTCCAGGTTATAATACAGACAAAAAACTCCCAGGATCACCAGGGAAATATATACCCATCTCATCTTCATGTAAGCCATCTGAAAGGAAAACAATCAAATTGTTAGACCTCAAAAAGCAGGAGTATGGCTTTGCCCTGGGTGGTTGAGATGGGGGACGAGATGAGACCCATGCTTCATGGCTCAAGTTTTAGAAACTCAGGAGTTTTGTTGCAGACACAAGTGGAGTAATGAGATTCCACAGGGAGGCAGAGATGAGTGACACTGTCTCTCACTCCCTGGTGGAAGATTGGGACCACAGGAATCAGGCAGTGGTCCTGGCTCCTTCATGGTGGGAGTCTCGGATCCCTGATCTAGAAGGACATGGAACCACATGGCTCACTAGGTCTGTCCTTCCAGTTCTGCCCTTCCCTGACTCCATAATGACATCTAGCTAGAGAACCTGAAAGGCTGGAAAGCACATGTCCTAGACCCAAATGTACAGACTCCTGGCACTCTTCTCTGACTGATTTGAGTACCATTTCACCACTCCCAGAAAGAAGCAAGACCAGTCTTCAATGTGCACAACTACCTTGGAATTCCATCCATGCAAAGCAGTGGCTTTTTTTTAATTTGGTTTCTTTTTTTTTAAGGTTACTTTTTAAATCTCCTATTCTTTCATTGGGCTGCCCAGGTGGCACTAGTGGTAAAGAACCCAACTCCTGCCAGTGGTAAACAACTCCTGCCAATGCAGGAGATGTAAGAGACATGGGTTCGATCCCTGGGTGGGGAAGATCCCCTGGAAGAGGGCATGGCAACCCATTCCAGTATTCTTGCCTGGAGAATCCCATGGACAGAGAACTCTGGTGGGCTAAAATCCATATGGTCTCACAGAGTCAGACATGACTAAAGCGACTATACATGCACACATGTTCTTTTGCTCACCTATCTCTTTTATTCTCCACAAACTCAGGATCATCCATGTCAGCATTATAACATTAAGAAAGCAAATAACTCACCCTTTTCCTGGGTAAGATGAACCTCTTGTTTGAAAGCTAAGCCAAAGGGTAGATTCCAAGAGCTGCCAGCATATGACATTCAGCACAATTAGGTCTTGGGCTTGGTTTGTTTGCCAGAAAATGATGATTCTCTGCCTCGGCAAGCCCTATGAGGAAAAAACCAAGAACAGCGTCATTCAAATTACTCATGCCTCAGCAGCAGTTCTTTACTATTTGCTGTGCTGAAGCATTTGCCGTAGTGCCAATGCATTACTCATCGGTAGGACATTATTCCCCAGCCTCACTTTTCTCATCTGTAAAATGGGTCCAATCAAGACACATCCCACCACATGTTTGCTCTGTTGACAATAATAAGAGCATGCAAAAATCTGAAAATCCTTTTAGCCTAATGGGTTAGGACAACATTCCAGAACTTTTTGAGGAGACACAGCAGACAACTAAGTCAGTTACAGTCACATAATAGAGTCCATGGCTGATGTTTAAAGGCTTAACACAGGGAGGAAACACATCAATTCTCAACTCAGTGTCTGTGTTTTCAGAATATCATGCTGGATAAGAGGGGGAAAGGGCAAGAAAAGAAACCCACTGTGTGAAACAAAGGAAGGGTTGGTTATTTTGACAGCAAAAGAGCACTTTGAAATTTCATTAAAGAAAAATCTGTTCCAAATACATTCCCCATAAAAGAAATGGAACAGCTAGCTGACTCTCTGGAGGTCAACTTAATCCAGCTCCTGTTCTCCTGGGTCCCCCATCAGCTGAAGCCCCCACCGACTTCAGAGAAATCACCCCAGGAGGCAAATGGACTTTGAGAATGATACTGAGCTGGTGCTGTAAGAGGCTAAGAAGTCTGTCCCTTTCTTCGTGAGACTGTACTTGCAGGGCTAGGATGTGTAGTCTATTTTGCCAGGGGAAGGGGGAAGGGAAGCCAAATTGCATTTTCTCCTGCCGTGTGCTTTAGAAAGAAACATAAAAGCCAATGCAGGCAAAAGATGCTCTTTCTCAATTTTGCTAACTTTCTCGGACAAGTCTGCTCTTCCTCAGCGGTTGTCTCAATAGTAACCCTTGGTTCTCATCCTCCATCCTGTGCCCTTTACTGGGATCCCCCATATGAATCTCAGTCCCCAGGAAGGGGTGCTCAGCATCCAGGGGGCAGGATGAGCGCCACGCCTGACCATCCGATGGCCAAAGCTTGCAGGGGCTGTTTGTTTTCCTGTGCAGTTGGAAGAATCTTCCGGCCTACAGTGCAGAGACCAAGAAGCATGCTCTCCAAACGTTCCACTCTGCACCCCCAATTACATCTGCATCTCTGATTGAGTATACGGCGTGTCACCAGGACCCAGAATCCAACCCTCCACTGGAGGACCCGAGGTTACGGTGCCTGGAGACAAAGGCATCAGAAGTCAGGGCTGGGAAGCCAAGGGGACCATCTGGAAAGTTAAGTTTAAGGGGGCTGATGGGAGGACCACCTGCTGAAGGGAAAGATCTGGAATGGACAGCAGTGATCCACTTGAGGCCAGAGACAGTGCCTGGGGCTGAAGCACACAACCAAGGGGCCTGTGACCGCGAAGGAAAGAGAACTATCCAGCCTGCTGGATAGGCCATGTGGAAGATGTGGTAGTCAAGCTCATCCTTGAAGGGCAGGTGTGATGTGACAGGTGCGAACAGGGATGGGAATCCCAGCCCCAGGACTCCCAGAGGACAGTAGCAGTCCAGAGGGCTGGGTTTCACCTTCAGCACACCTGCTCCAGAGCCGTCGTCCTCATACATCTGAGAAGACTCGCCCTCCCCCAGGCCACTGGACAGCAGAAGGGCAGTGCGGGGAAAACAGAAAGAACAAGCCTGGACAACCCAGAGGCTCTCAAACTCAGTGGGTATAAGCATCTCCCAAGAGACTGGTTAAAAATGCAAGATCAAAGCTTCCATTCCTTTAAAAAAATGAAATAATGCCATTTACACTGGTATCGATGGACCTAGAGGTGAAGTGAAGTAAATCAGGAAGAGAAAGACAAATATCATCCAATATCACTTTTGTCTGGAATGTAAAATATGACACAAGTGAACTTATCTATGACACAGCAACAGACTCATGGATGTAGAGAACAGACACAGAGTTCCCAAAGGGAAAGGGGTATAGGGGAAGGACAGACTGGAGTTTGGGACAAGCAGATGCTAACTATTATAGGAGTAGCAACCCCACATCCAAGGAGCTGCGGCTGCACGGGCGCATGAGGGCCGAGAGGAGCTACTCCACGTTCAAGGTCAGAAGGGGCGGCCGTGAGAAGATAGCCCTCGTCCAAGGTAAGGAGCAGCGGCTGCACTTTGCTGGAGCAGCCGTGAAGAGATACCCCACGTACAAGGTAAGAGAAACCCAAGTAAGACAGTAGGTGTTGTGAGAGGGCATCAGAGGGCAGACAGATTGAAACCATAATCACAGAAAACTGGCCAGTCTCATCACAGGACCACAGTCTTGTCTAACTCAATGAAACTAAGCCATGCCATGTGGGGTCACCCAAGACAGTCAGGTCATGGTGGAGAGGTCTGACAGAATATGGTCCACTGGAGAAGGGAATGGCAAACCACTTCAGTATTCTTGCCTTGAGAACCCCATGAACAGTATGAAAAGGCAAAATGGTAGGATACTGAACGGTGAACTCCTCAGGTCAGTAGGTGCCCACTATGCTTCTGGAGATCAGTGAAGAAATAACTCCAGAAAGAATGAAGGGATGGAGCCAAAGCTAAAACAATACCCAGTTGTGGATGTGACTGGTGAAAGAAGCAAGGTCTGATGCTGTAAAGGGCAATATTGTGTAGGAACCTGGAATGTTAGGTCCATGAATCAAGGCAAATTGGAAGTGGTCAAACAGGAGATGGCAAGAGTGAACATCGACATTCTAGGAATCAGCGAACTAAGATGGACTGGAATGGGTGAATTTAACTCAGATGACCATTATATCCACTACTGTGGGCAGGAATCCCTTAGAAGAAATGGAGTAGCCATCATGGTCAACAAAAGAGTCTGAAATGCAGTACTTGGATGCAATCTCAAAAACGACAGAATGATCTCTGTTCATTTCCAAGGCAACCATTCAATATCATGGTAATGCCAAAGAATGCTCAAACTACTGCACAACTGCACTCACCTCACACGCTAGTAAAGTAATGCTCAAAATTCTCCAAGTCAGGCTTCAGCAATACATGAACCATGAACTTCCAGATGTTCAAGCTGGTTTTATAAAAGGCAGAGGAACCAGAGATCAAATTGCCAACATCCACTGGATCATCGAAAAAGCAAGAGAGTTCTAGAAAAACATCTATTTCTGCTTTACTGACTACGCCAAAGCCTTTGACTGTGTGGATCACAATAAACTGTGGAAAATTCTGAAAGAGATGGGAATACCAGACCATCTGACCTGTCTCTTGAGAAACCTGTATGCAGGTCAGGAAGCAACAGTTAGAACTGGATATGGAACAAGAGACTGGTTTCAAATAGGAAAAGGAGTATGTCAAGGCTGTATATTGTCATCGTGCTTATTTAACTTCTATGCAGAGTACATCATGAGAAACACTGGGCTGGAAGAAGCACAAGCAGGAATCAAGATTGCCGGGAGAAATATCAATAACCTCAAATATGCAGATGACATCACCCTTATGGCAGAAAGTGAAGAGGAACTAAACGGCCTCTTGATGAAAGTGAAAGAGGAGAGTGAAAAAGTTGGCTTAAAGCTCAATATTCAGAAAACTAAGATCATGGCATCTGGTCCCATCACTTCATGGCAAATAGATGGGGAGACAGTGGAAACAGTGAGAGACTTTATTTTGGGGGGGCTCCAAAATTACTGCAGATGGCATTGCAGCCATGAAATTAAAAGACGATTACTCCTTGGAAAGAAAGTTATGACCAACGTAGATAGCATATTTAAAAGCAGAGGCATTACTTTGTCAACAAAGGTCCGTCTAGTCAAGGCTATCGTTTTTTCAGTAGTCATGTATGGATGTGAGAGTTGGACGGTGAAGAAAGCTGAGCGCCGAAGAATTGATGCTTTTGAACTGTGGTGTTACCGCTTCTCGGCCTTTTGGCTAAGATCAAGTGTGAACTGTGGTGTTGGAGAAGACTCTTGAGAGTCCCTTGGACTACAAGAAGATCCAACCAATCCATCCTAAAGGAGATCAGTCCTGGGTGTTCATTGGAAGGACTGATATTGAAGTTGAAACTCCAATACTTTGGCCACCTCATGTGAATAGTTGACTCATTGGAAAAGACCCTAATGTTGGGAAGGATTGGGGGCAGGAAGAGAAGGGGATGACAGAGGATGAGATGGCTGGATGGCATCACTGACTCGATGGACATGGGTTTGGGTAGACTCTGGGAGTTGATGATGGAGAGGGAGACCTGGTGTGCTGCGATTCATGGGGTCACAAAGAGTCGGACATGACTGAGCGACTGAACTGAACTGAATTGAACTGAACTATTATATACAGAATGGATAAACAACAAGGTCCTACTGTATGGCACAGGGAACTATATCCAATATCCTGTGATAAACTGTAACGGAAAAGAATACAAAAAAGAATGTATATACAGGTAAAGCTGAATCACTTCAATGGACAGTGGAAATTAACACAACATTGTAAATCAACTATATAAAACTATATTTATTTCAATAAAATAAATTGTTTTTAAAAAAAGGTTCCATCCCACACAGGCTCATATAAAGCAGGTCTGGGACCCAGACCATACTACTCTGCATTTTAGTATGTCCCAGGTGATTCCACTCTAGGCTGGCCCCTTTGAAAACACCAGTGGGCACCACTTGGATAAAGCTGTATGAATGAGGCTCTGTACAACTGCCCCAAGCCCACGCTAGGCCACAGCTCTCAGTTCCCAGCCAGAGTCCAGCCTCGGCCCATTGGAGGAGAGCCGGGAGTCAGCATCTGAAGCTACGGGAGCAACACAGTTCTTGCAGGGCAATGACTGTGTGTCAGCTTGCCTGAGCCATGAGTTGCCTGAACATCTGGCCAGACATGCTGGTTGTGTCTGTGATGTTGTTTTTTGGATGATATGAATATTTGAATCAGGAGTCTGGATAAAGCAGACTGCCCTCCCTAATGTGGATGGAACCCCTCCACCCATCTCACCATACAGTGGAAGCTCAGAGTCTGAACCACTGGACTGCCAGGGAAGTCCCTTGAAAGGTTTTCTATGTATTATGATGCTTTTTTAATGTCAAAACACCATATTAGAGAGAAAATTAAAAACAGGATTAACACAACCCCAGGAAGTCTGGGCTTTACTTTTTCTGCAAACTCTGAAGACTGGACGGCTGCTGGCCTGGAAGGCTGCTGTAACGCACCAGTTGGCCAGACATGAAAGGCAGGCTTCCAAATCAAAGTGTGTGGTTGCTATGATGATGCTACAATATTTCATTAATTGCCAAATCAGTATGCACTCCATTTTCCGTTTTAGATCAGTTTAAGCCGCTGCAGAGCAGATTCTTAAAAGTCCTCTTTTGTTAACTTCAGGCAGCCTGCTGGGATGGAAAATGGAGGAATTTGGAAACAAAAGATCTTGTTCACATCAGGCTAGATCACAAGAGTGTTATTTGAGACAAAGTATTTAAATACTCCCCACTTGCGTCTATGTCTCCAACTGGGGAGAACTATGCCTGCCTCTCAATATGGTGGGAAACCATTAGATGTCTGGTGGCAATTACTTCTGTCATGACTTTTTGGGGGCTTATGGCAGCTCACTCCAAAATGTTTCAATGGCACATGGATTATTTTGAATTCAGTTATTTAAGAAGCAGCCGTTGCAAGGGACACTTTGACCCTCCTTCCTGTCCCCCCAAAATCAAAAAATCTCTCATGTGAAAGGTGCCCTCTCTGAATTTGGAAGTAGAAATAAAGAATCTGGGGCAGAAAAGCTGATATAAACAAACCTTATTACTTTAATTTACTACTCTTGCCCAGATGCTGTTTAGATTCTTCACTAAGGTAGCACCCAAAACTTGAGTTTCTTTATCTTGTCAACATCCCACAAGTCTATTATTTCTTTGTCTCAAAAGTTTAAAGGCTGCCTGCTTTGACCTCTTCTCAAGTCCCAATTCTATGAGATTTCCGTACATAGGGAGCAAAATTGTCTCTTTTTCTCCTATTCATCTGCCGGGGTCCAGTTTTGCTAAGAGTACAACCACAAGAGCTCCAGATGGGTGGAGAGGGACATGTCAGCCTCCTGACTTCTAACTGAAGCAGGATGGGGACACTCCACACTGTCACCTCAGTCCTCCCCTTTCCAGTCTGCCTTGCAAGGGGATTCTGTCACAACAAGCAGAGGGTGCCTATCCAGGGATGACCCCAGCCCGGAGGAGTGTGGGAAGAGTGGTCCAGGGATGCCCCAGAGCTCCACCCCTGGCTGGATGCGCACATCACAGCACAGGCCACAGCCCTGGAGGGTCTGAGAGCACCAGAGAGAAAACACAGCCTGGTGGGTTCAGAGGACAGTGGCCACCTCTTGGAGGGCCAGTGAGAGGAAGAGAACTGGGCCTCCTAACAGTTCTCTGTGGAAGTGAGTTCTTCCTGAAGCCAGCGGGAGCCACAAACATTTTTATATCATGGAAACTTTCAAGGCAGTTCATAAAACAAAAGATACAAGATAACCAAGGAAAACAAGTACATTGAAATAAATGTATCAAAATACTTTTTAAAGTGTACCAAAACAATACTCAGGCTTCCCTGAGGGCTCAATGATAAAGAATATGCCTGCATAGCAGGAGACACAGAAGATGTGGGTTCAAACCCTGGATAAGGAAGACCCAGCACAGCCAAAAATAAAATAAATAAATAAATAAAATTTTAAAAGAAATTTGGACACAGATAGGCGCACTGGAAGAACACCAAGTGAAGAAGAAGAAGAAGATGGTGGTGATATGTCTACAGACAGGGATCATCAAGGATTACCAGCAAGCAGCCGGGGTCAGACTCTCCCCACAGCCTCAGAAGGAACCAACCCTGCCCACACCTGATTGCAAATTTCCAGCCGCCAGCCCCATGAGAAGACAAGCATCTGTCGACAGCCACACCATCCTGTCTCCTCGGATCCTGAGCCCTCGGTTTGCGGTACTTTGTTACCACAGCCCTAGGAACCTAACATAGCGCCATATTCATGATGGAAGGAAGTGCGAAGTTTCAGTGAAAGGCTCATGAAAAAAAGAAATTTTTTTTCCCTTTCAAGGTGCTGGACCTGCTCCGGTGCTCAGGGTCTTCTGTCACCACTGGTAGACAGGTTGTCACACCCAAACTGAGGGATGGTCATGCTTCAAAACCGCGATGGCCATGATCCCAGGAGAGGGAAGATGCGTGCATGCTCAGTCATGTCCAAATTTTGCGATCCCACAGACTGAAGTCTGCCAGCCTCCTCTGTCCATGGGATTCCGCAGGCAAGAATACTAGAGTGGGTTGTGACTTCCTTCTCCAGGGGATCTTCCCGATCCAGGGATCGAACCTGAGTTTTCTGCATTGCAGGCAGATTCTTTACCACTGAGGCACCAGGGAAACAGGAGGAAAGATAGCAGTCGTAGCTATTTGAAGCACCGGGTGACATCACCCCCACATTTCCAGTCCCTCTAAGAAGGTTTTAATACTTGTTTTTATCTGACCTCCCTCAAGGGCCTGGGCGCCAGGGCTGAGGTTGGGTGAAGTGGAAGCTTTGCACATTTTTACCACTTTGGGGGGTAAAATATATTTTTCAGTTTCATGGGTGGGGGGAAGGGTGATGGTGGCTGACCGTTTTAAAATTTTTTTCTACTTAACAAAATAAACCATCAACTCTATTTCAACCCCTCTCCCATTTCAGAAATGTTCAAAACCATCTGCTCTGGCTCCCTGTGCCAGCTCCGTGGAGGCCCCCCTCCCTTCCCCTGGGAGGCGTCCTTGGACTGTGGCCACGCACACCAGCTGCCTGTGATGCTGTGGGTCATCACCAGGCCAGTGGCCAGAGTCTGGGCACAGAGGTGTTCAGAGGGCATCTGGGGCCTCCTCTTTGGGAGAAGTGAATTTGAAAATCCAGACCCATGACAAATGGTTTCTTTCTCTGCCTTTCC
This sequence comes from Dama dama, assembly GCF_033118175.1. NCBI lineage: Eukaryota > Metazoa > Chordata > Mammalia > Artiodactyla > Cervidae > Dama > Dama dama. The sequence continues at coordinate 78,038,283 of NC_083699.1, forward strand.
CATCACCTCACGACCTCAACCAAGGACCGTGAACAAAAATCCCATTCACCATTCACCACTCCTGTTGCTGGGATGCAGGAAATTATATTGGTGAAGTGTCCCCACTGACACAGCTCGTCCTCTATGGCTAACCAGCTAGGGCAGGAACACTTCCTACCTGAAGAACTTTCATGAGGGGGCTAGCCCGGGGCCCTCACACCCTGGATGCTTTCACTGCCTCAGAAAACCTCTTTTGAGGGTCTCCTCTGTGGAGGAGGGGCAGGGTCCAGAGACCTGGAGCTCAAGGATAAAGAAAGTAAACTTCTGAGGTGCTCACAGCCCTCAGGATAAGCATAGCTATAATGGACATGACACAACAAGGAGAACCTGCCTGTGAACCTGAAAGACCATCCTTGACAGAACTTCCATCAGCCTTCTCCGAACCCCCGTCTCAGCAACACCTCAGCCTTGGACTCCCATGCCATCTTTGAGTCACCCAGCTTCATCAGGCATCCTGCTAAGTGGGTTTACCCAGAATCCCTCACCCTCAATATCTGGTCAAGGGCGTTCCCTGGTGGTCCAGTGGTTAAGAATCCACCTTGCAAGGCAGGGGACACGGGTTCAATCCCCAGTCGGGGAACTAAGAACCCACATGCCTCGGGACAACTAAGCCTGGTTGCCACAACTACTGAGACCACGCACGGCCACGAGAGACCCCACATGACCTAATGAAGATTCCACATGCCGCAACTGAGACCCAACACAAATAAATAAGTTTTTTATTATTATCTGATCAAATTCCCTTTCCCCAAACTCGGGGCCCACCTTCGGCAATCATCCTGTCAAATTCAGTTTGGCCAGAATTCCTTGACCCCTAGTGTTTCCTCACATTAATTCCCCAGCCACGAACCCACTCCACCCCTCCAACCTCCTCCTTGGCTGTAAATCCCCAGTTGTCGAGGCCGTGCCCAGAGTTGAGCTCAGCTCTGTGGCAAGGTCAAGTTTCCCCTCCGACAGTACTTCTGGAATACAATCTGTTCTTGCTGTTTTATCTGCATCCCACTCTGGCTTTGTTTTCACAGCACAGAGGAGAGAAGTCCTACCTGAGGATGCTCAGGATTACTGCTCCAAGGAGGCCCACGGGCAGAGGCAGGAATCGAGGAAGGACAAAGGGGAAGCTTGGAAGTGAGGCTGGAGACCAGCAAGGCCTTGAGGAGTCTGACCTTTCTGAGGACATCAGGGAGCTGGTCCAGAGCTTCTCTAGGCTTTATGAACTGCTGAGTCTGGGGTCCCGGAGTGGGGGGACCTCTCTCCCCATCCATAATATGACACAGAAGCCTCCCGCTTACTTTGAACATGGCAGCTCCAACCACCCCAAGTGGCTGAATCTCTGAGCCCAGAGATTCACACCAATGATTTCTGGTCTCAGAACCAGCAGAGGCTGAGCTTTGAGAACACATTTGGTCTCCAGTTCTGTTTTACAGTATTTAACTATTATCCCAGAAAAGAAATGGCCAGAAGAAAGCCATGATTGTTAGTAAGTTAGCACTTAGCAACTTAAAATACACCAAGGCAGGATAATTTCACTGGTTAATAATAATGCATTATATGAATTGCCTGGCTAGAAAACTCACAGGCAAAATTGGAATCAAGACTGGAATCAAGATTGCCAGAAAAAACATCAGCTACATCAGATATGCAGATAATATCACTTTAATGGCAGAAAGTGAAGAGGAACTAAAGAGCTTCTTGATGAAGGTGAAAGAGGAGAGTGAAAAAGCTGGCTAAAAAATCAACATTCAAAAAATGAAGATTATGGCATTTGGTCCCATCACTCCATGGCAAATAGATGGGGAAAAAGTGGAAACAGTGACAGATTTTATGATTTGGGGCTCCAAAAAGCACTGCAGATGGTGACCACAGCCATGAAATTAAAAGACACTTGCTCCTTGGAAGAAAAGCTATGACAAACCTAGACAGCAAAGTCTGTATAGTCCCAGCTATGTTTTTTCCCACTGGTCACGTACAGATGTGAGAGCTGGATCATAAAGAAGGCTGAGCGCTGAAGAATTAATGCTTTCCGACTATGGTGCTGGAGAAGACTCTTAAAAAGTGAAATAAGGTAAGTCTACGATCACGTCAACTTCCTAAAAATAAAAACAAGTGCTCGGGCCTGGTGCACTGGGAAGACCCAGAGGAATCGGGTGGAGAGGGAGGTGGGAGGGGGGATCGGGATGGGGAATACGTGTAAATCTATGGCTGATTCATATCAATGTATGACAAAACCCACTGAAATGTTGTGAAGTAATTAGCTTCCAACTAATAAAAAAAAAAAAAAAAAAAAAGTCCCCTGAACTGCAAGGAGATCAAACCATCAGTCTTAAAGGAAATCAACTCTGAATATTCATTGGAAGGACTGATGCTGAAGCTGAAGTTCCCATACTTTGGCCATCTGATGTGATGAGCCGACTCACTGGAAAAGACCCTGATGCTGGGAAAGATTGAGGGTAGGAAGAGAAGGGGGTGACAGAGTATGAGATGGTTGGATGGCATCACTGATTCAATGGACATGAGTCTGAGCAAACTCCAGGAGATGGTGAAGGACAGAGAAGCCTGGGGTGCTGCAGTTCACGGGGTCGCAATGAGTCGGACACGACCGAACAACTGAACAGCAGCTATAATAATGCACATGTTGTATCTATTTGAACTTCTAATGGAACAAAAGGAGAAAAAATAAAGGTAATGAAGCCTGTTGCTGTTGGAATTTAAGTTGTTCAAAATAAATAGAATTCTATATGGTACTCCAGAAATAATGCTCTAATGGTAATTCCACCCCTCTCCCAACCCATATTGAGACAGAAGAAAAAAACAAGCTAGTTATTTCATATGTAGACTTTGAATATTAAAAGCACTAACAATTATGATGTTCTGAGGATATTATTAGGACATGGATGAAATCCTAATGAAGAGTCGAGTGTGTTATTTCATTTAGGTAAAAGTGAACAAATAAGTTTAGGCAATGCAGCTAGTTTAAAAACAAAGGGGAAGTGATATTTTATGAATTCATTCAATGTGTGAAAATTCAATGAAACTTGTAGTTATGGTACATTTTTTTTTTTCTGTATGCATATTGTTCTTTAAGGAAAAGTTATCTCTGAATTTTTTTTAAGGCATTTTAGGGCAGTCAGGCTGCCTTAATAGAACACCATTGACATGGAGGTTTAAACCACGGACATTTATTTTCTCACAGATCCCGCGGCTGGAGTCTGAGATCAGGCTGGCAGTAGGGCTGGGTTGCAGCAAAAGCCCTCTTCCTGGCTTGTGATGGCCAGTTTCTCCTTCTGTCCTCACGTGGCAGCGGTGAGAAAAGAGGGAGGAACGGAGGAGGGGGAGAGAGAGAGGCAGAGAGAATGCACCAAGTCTAAACCTAGTCACCTCCCAAGAGCCCCAACTCCAAACATTACCATATCATCACAGTAAGCGAAGTAAGTCAGAAAGAGAAAGACAAACAGTCTATGATACCACTTACATGTGGAACCTAAACTATGACACAAACAAACCCGCCTGTGAAACAGAATCAGGGACCTAAAGAACGGACTGGTGGCTGCCAAGTGGGAGGTGGGTAGGAGACGGGAGGAGTGGGAGGTAGGGATTAGCAGATGTGAACTTGTATTTATAGGATGAGTAAACAAGGTCCTACCATGGAGCACAGGGAACCATATCCAACATCCTGTGATAAATCATAATGGAAAAGACTATGAAAAAGAATATATCTGTGTGTATAACTGGGTCACTTTGCTACAGAGCAATAATTAACACAACATTGTAAATCAGCCATATTTCAATAAAAGAGAGACAGAGAAAAGATTGTCTTCATTTAGAGAATAGAGCACACACAGTAATTGCTGTTGTTGTTCAGTCGCTCAGTTGTGTCTTTGCGACCCCATAGACACCAGACTTCCCTGTTCTTCACTGTCTCCCAGAGTTTGCTCAAATTCATGTCCATTGAGTTGGTGATACCATCCAACCATCTCATCCTCTGTTGCCCCCTTCTCCTCCTACCCTCAATCTTTCCCAGCATCAGGGTCTTTTCCAATAAGTCGGCTCCTCCTCCAATGGCATCAGGTGGCCAAAGGATGGTAGCTTCAGCCTCAGTCCTTTCAATGAATATTCTGGGCTGATTTTCTTTAAGATTGACTGGTTTGATCTCCTTGCTATACAAGGGATGCTTAAGAGTTTTCTCCAGCAGCACAGCTCAAAAGCATCAATTCTTTGGCACTCAGCCTTCTTTATGGCCCAACTCTCACATTCATACATGACTACTGGAAAAACCTTAGCTTTGACTATACAGACCTCTGTTGGCAAAGTGACGTCTCTGCTTTTTAATACGCTGTCTAGGTTTGTCATAGCTTTTCTTCCAAGGAGCAAGTGTCTTTTAATTTCGTGGCTGCAGACATACATAATAAACCATTGCTGTCCAGAGGCAACATTCAAAAGCCTAGGTCACTTGTCAATATAGCAGAGTGACTTTTTTCAGAAGCAGATAAATCTCTGGCAGAACAGCGTCTTGACTTACAGACCTGCCCCTCCACAGCACAAGCAGATAACCCTCAACCAGAAACTTCCTTTCAGTGTGAGCTGACTTTCTCACCATGGATTTCATCACTCAGCAGCTCATTCTCAAGCATGACAGCCAACAACCAAAGAAATCTACAAGCAGACTGGGGAAAACTGAATCCAAACACAGGCAATCGCATCTACACAGGCAGGCCCACTCAGCTCATGTTACTTATGATTATCACCATCTGTCTTCCGCTGAAATGTCCTTTGAACTGTGGGCTATTTCAGGCCCTAGGCGTCACTGCAAGAAGTGTGGTAGGACAATCTGATTTCACAGTGGATGCTCTTATAACAAGTGCATGATGTCTACCCAAGATGACCAATACTTCTTTAACTCCATCATCTTTTCCTCTACAGTAATCATATAGCTTCCTCCAGCCTGTTGTTACTCACTCACTGCTTGTCTTTAAGGAAGTGGGTAGATTCTACTGATGACCTGTGGCTAGGAAAGGAGCTCTGTTTTTCTAGCAAACATACAGAAAATCTCGTGACCTCTGCGAGGCTTCCCTAGTGGCTCAGTGGCAAAGAATCTGTCTGCCAATGTAGGAGACACGGGTTCAATCCCTGGGTCAGGAAGATCTCCTGGAGAAGAGAACAGCAATCCACTCCAGTATTCTTGCCTGGGAAATCCCATGGAGAGAAAGCCTGGCAGGCTACTTCAGTCCATGGGGTCACAAAGAGTTGGACGTGACTTAGTGACTAAATGGGCTTCCCTGATAGCTCATTGGTAAAAAAGATCTGCCTGCAATGTGGGAGACCCCAGTTCAATTCCTGGGTCAGGAAGATCCCCTGGAGAAGGGAAAGGCTATCCACTTCAGCATTCTGACCTGGAGAATTTCATGGACTTTATAGTCCATGGGGTTGCAAAGAGTCAGACAGGACTGAGCAATTTTCACTTTCTTTCCTCTTTTCTTTAGTAACTAAACAGCAGTAGAAATAGCATGACTTCTGCCCATTGAGTTCAAGATCATTTGGCCTGGCCTGAAGCAGACCCTGTCCCCAGGGTCTAGACAAAACGTTGAAGCCATGACACTTGGCCAAGAAATTCACTGATGGGGGAGAGTTAAGATCCCCTTTTTTTAATTCAAACACTGACCTACACAGTTGCCAAGAGACTTCATTCAAACGCCCAGATTTTCATTTACAAAAATCATCGTGAAGAGTAAACAGTAAACATTTGTGGAGAATTAGCAACTAGGAGGAAAGACTGAGCAAACATCTCTGCAGTCTTCTCAAGAAAGCAAATTTCCACATGACATGCTAGATACAAGTTTCCCAACTGCCACATGTATATAAATATTGTGCTGGTTATGAACATTCCTACTCAGACCCTAGTTCAGACCTTGTCAAGACCCTTCCATAGCAATATCTGTTAACCATCCTGTATTTCCAGGCCTTATAGAGTGCAGAAGCAAAGAAAATGAATGCCACTGCACAATATTCACTAATTTAAACTTGACCTTTCCTTACATTTTTAAACTTGGGATCACCTACCATAGTGGTGACAGGTATGCTGACAGGTATCACACATACTTTTTGGGAGTCCATTATTACCAAAGGACTTCCCTGGTGGCTCAGACAGTAAAGTGTGTGCCTACAATGCAGGATACCTGGGTTCGATACCTGGGTTGGGAAGATCCTCTGGAGAAGGAAATGGCAACCCACTCCAGTACTCTTGCCTGGAAAATCCAATGGACAGAGGAGCCTGGTAGGCTACAGTCCATGGGGTCGCAAAGAGTCAGACATGACTGAGCAACTTCACTAATTATTACCAAGGGGCCCAGGTATAAATACAGCTAGTCCTGTGATGGATGGAGCCACCTGTCTACATCTGCCTCCCCAAATACAGCAATCATGCAACCATTCCCCTGTTTACAGACTTAAAGGACTCAGTCTTTTAATAGAAGAATTCAATAGCCAGTTCCCATTGGGAATTTTGGGGTTAGGAAAAAAAATTAGCAAGGGAATGATGGGATATTCTGTCCACCTGCTACACTCCCTGGAACCCCAAAGAACAGCACAATTGGAAGGGAATGGTGGGAGATGCACAAATATTTGTTGAATAAATCATCTGGGGGAAGTCTATGATCATAAAACAAAGGACACTTTTTTCCCTGCATCATTCCCTATCACTCTCCTCATTCCTTCCCCTCAAGGTGGACTCCCATTCACAGCTCACCCTATTCTCATAATGTTTAAACATCTCTAAGTAGAAAGTGGGGCTTCCCAGGTGGTTTGAGGGGAAAAGAACTCACCTACCAATGCAGGAGACACAAGAGACGTGGGTTCAGTCCCCGGGTCAGGAAGATCTCCTGGAGACAGGAATGGCTACCCACTTCACTATTCATGCATGGAGAAATCTATGGACAGAGGAGCCTGGAGGGTTACAGTCCATGGGGTCTCAAAGAGTCAGACACAACCGAGCACACACACACAGTAGAAAATGTTCCTGTTCTGGGATCCAGGTTTCTGGCTGGGGACGGGGAAGGATATTGTGAATTTCTTCCTCATCAGTTCCAATGACAATACATATTGATAACAAGGAACACAAATGGTATTGTTTCTTTCTCTTAAGATAACAGCCACTACCTACATGAATTTCTGCTTTAAGTATGGTTGCAAAACAAAACTTCATTCCTCCCCCCAAAAAATGATTAAGGGACCTTATCTAAGTAACCTGACATCTTCTAGTGAGCCTCTTATTTTCAAGCTTCTGGAATAAATAGTCTCCACTCACCACTGTGGACAGTCTTATCCACCAATGAATTAATCTTCAGCACACTGTAATCTGCTTCTGCTCCTGTTGCTTATCTAAAAGCATTCTAGCAAAAGTCACCATTAACCTGCTTTGGGTTCGCAAACAGTTAACAGAGGAATACTGACAGGCTATTCCTCTGACCCACTCTGCCAAGAATGCTGCCATTACCAACATGTTCCTTGAATGGAATTAAGGTCACAGTTCAGTTCAGTTCAGTTGCTCAGTCTTGTCCGACTCTTTGCAACCCCATGAACCGCAGCACACCAGGCCTCCCTGTCCATCACCAACTCCCAGAGTCCACCCAAACTCATGTCCATTGAGTCGGTGATGCCATCCAACCATCTCATCCTCTGTCGGCCCCTTCTCCTCCTGCCCTCAATGTTTCCCAGCATCAGAGTCTTTTCCAATGAGTCAACTATTCACATGAGGTGGCCAAAGTATTGGAGTTTCAGCTTCAACATCAATCCTTCCAATGAATACCCAGGACTAATCTCCTTTAGGATGGACTGGTTGGATCTCCTTGTAGTCCAAGGGACTCTCAAGAGTCTTCTCCAACACCATGATTCAAAAGCATCAATTCTTTGGCACTCAGCTTTCTTTATAGTCCAACTCTCACATCCATACATGACTACTGGAAAAACAATAGCCTTGACGAGACGGACCTTTGTTGACAAAGTAACGTCTCTGTTTTTTAATATGCTGTCTAGGTTGGTCATCACTTTCCTTCCAAGGAGTAAGTGTCTCTTAATTTCATGGCTGCTATCACCATCTGCAGTGATTTTGGAGCCCGCCCCCCCCCCCCAAAAAATAAAGTCTCTCATTGTTTCCATTGTTTCCCCATCTATTTGCCATGAAGTGATGGGACCAGATGCCACGATCTTAGTTTTCTGAATGTTGAGCTTTAAGACAACTTTTTCACTCTCCTCTTTCACTTTCATCAAGAGGCTCTTTAGTTCTTATTTACTTTCTGCCATAAGGATGGTGTAATCTGCATATCTGTGGTTATTGATATTTCTCCCGGCAATCTTGATTCCAGCTTGTGTTTCATCCAGCCCAGCATTTCTCATGGTGTACTCTGCATAAGTTAAATAAACACAGTGACAATATACAGCCTTGATGTACTCCTTTCCCGATTTGGAACCAGTCTGTTGTTCCATGTCCAGTTCTAACTGTTGCTTCCTGACCTGCATACAGGTTTCTCAAGAGGCAGGTCAGGTGGTCTGGTATTCCCATCTCTTTCAGAATTTTCTACAGTTTATTGTGATCCACACAGTCGAAGGTTTTGGCATAGTCAATGAAGCAGATATAGATGCTTTCCTAGAACTCTCTTGTTTTTTCGATGATCCAGCAGATGTTGGCAATATGATCTCTGGTCCCTCTGCCTCTTCTAAATTCAGCTTGAACATCTGGAAGTACACAGTTCACGTATTGCTGCCTGGCTTGGAGAATTTTGAGCATTACTTTACTAGCGTGTGAGATGAGTGCAATTGTGCAGTAGTTTGAGCATTCTTTGGGATTGCCTTTCTTTGGGACTGGAGTGATAACTGACCTTATCCAGTCCTGTGGCCACTGCTGAGTTTTCCAAATTTGCTGGCATATTGAGTGCAGCACTTTCACAGCATCATATTTTAAGATTTGAAATAGCTCAACTGGAATTCCATCACCTCCACTAGCTTTGTTTGTAGTGATGCTTCCTAAGGCCCACTTGACCTCACATTCCAGGATGTCTGGGTCTAGGTCACACCATCGTGATTTTCTGGGTCGTGAAGGTCTTTTTTGTACAGTTCTTCTGTCTATTCTTGCCACCTCTTCTTAATATCTTCTGCTTCTATCAGGTCCATACCATTTCTGTCCTTTATGAGCCACAGATGACGGAAGAATTGAGAAATACTGAAAAAGGTAGAGAGCTGCCAGAACAGAAGAAAATCAACATGGAAGATAAGAGGTGCCAGGATCAAAGAAAGGGGCAGGGAGGGTTGCAGACACAATGGAGGATTTAGAGACCCAGAACCACAGCTACTGAGCCATCATGCTACAACTACTGAGGTTCAGGCACCTAGAGCCTGAGCTCTGCAACAAAAGAAACCATGCAACTAAAGAAAGCCTGCATTCAGCAACAAAGACCCAACGCAGACAAAAATAAATAAATAAAAGGTTTCAGTAAAGCTTCTAAATGCCTTTTGGCTATCAAACTGCTGATATTTTCATATATATCAGATGAGACTATAAAAGATATAGTGTCAAGACTGAGTCACCGGAATTTCCCTGGTGGTCAAGTGGCTAAGACTCTGCTCCCAGTGCAAGGGGCCTGGCTTCAATCCCTGGTCAGGGAATTAGATCTCACATGCTGCATCTGAGAGTTGCTCATCTGTTTCTTCTCTCAGCACTCTGAGTTTTCATTCTGACTCTCCTTTGTTAGGTCCTGTCCTCATCTTGCCCTTAAAATTGAGGTGTGCTCTTGACCCTCTCTTCTTACTTAACACAATCTCACTTATCCACTTCACTGGTTATACACAAAATCAACCCTCAATCCATATTGTCCTTTCACACTTTTCGATACATGCTCACTCAGTCACTAAGCTGTGTCAGACTCTTTTGCAACCCCATGGACTATAGCCCATCAGGCTCCTCTGTCCATGGGATATCCCAGGCAAGAATATTGGAGTGGATTGCCACTTCCTTCCCCAGAGGGCCTTCCCGACCCAGGGATCAAACCCAAGTCTCTCGCATTTTCCACATTGGCAGGCAGATTCTTTACCACTGTGACATCCGGGAAGCCTGTTCCATACTCCAAATCAAAAAGTCTATGAACATCCATAGACGTATCAAATCCCACTCCTTTTTCCAGGCTTAAGGGTCTTTGAATCTGCCCACAAGAAGCAAACTCAAAACCATTTTCACTGCTTTATCTCACCAACACTAGACTTAATCGCCTCCACTCCAGCCTCTATGTTGCATGACTCTGAAGTTTTCAAAACCACAAGTCCAACAGCATCATTCCAGCACCTAAAACTTTCCAGTGTCAATGGAATAGCACTCACCCTTTTAAAAAGAATGCAATATTGCCATTTGCAGCAACAAGGATGGACCCAGAGACTGCCATAATGAGTGAGGCAAGTCAGACAGAGAAGAACAAATGTCATATGATATCACTTACATGCAGAATCTAAAAAAAAAATAATAATACACATGAACTTATTTACAAAACAGAAACAGACTCACAGACTTAGAAAACAAACTTATGGCTACCAAACTAAACATTCACTGCGTGTATAAACAAATATTACTATTAATGGTTTGAATTGTCTTTCCCCTAATCCATATGAAATTCTAACCCTCAGGACCCCAGAAAGTGGCTTGATGTGGAAATAGGGTCCCTGCAGATGTAACTACTTAAGATGAGCTCATACTGGAGCAGGGTGGTCCCTGGTCCAATATGACTGGGGTCCTTAGTGAACAGAAAGGTGGACAAAGATGAGCACACACACACAGAGAACATCGAGTGACAGTGAAGATAGAGATCAGGGCGACGCTTCCATAAGCCAAGGAACATCAAAAGCTGTCATCAAAGCACCTGGAGCCCGTTATACAGGGTGAAGCAAGTCAGAAAGCAAGAAACAAGTACTGCGTATTCACACATATACATGAAATCTAGAGAAATGGTACTGATGGTATTTGCAGGGCAGGAATAGAGACACAGACATAGAGAAAGGGCTTGTTCACAGGTGGAGAAAAGGGCAAGTGAGATGAACTGAGACAGCAGTACTGACATGTATACACTACCAGTGACACACATGACTGCCACAGACAGACACACACTGCCACTGACACACACACACACCCACAGACAGACATACACTGCCATTGACACACATACACTACCACAGACACACACACACCCACAGACAGACATACACTGCCATTGACACACATACACTACCACAGACACACACACACCCACAGACAGGCATACACTGCCATTGACACACATACATGACCACTGACACACACACACCCACAGACAGACATACACTACCATTGACACACACACACACCCACTGACACACACATACTACCACAGATATACATACACTAACATTGACACACATACACTACCATTGACACACATACACTACCACAGACACACACACACCCACAGACAGACATACACTGCCATTGACACACATACACTACCACTGACACACACACACCCACAGACAGACATACACTACCATTGACACACATACACTACCACTGACACACACACACATCCACAGACACACACACACTACCATTGACACACACATACTACCACGGATACACATACACTACCACTGACACACATACACTACCATTGACACATATACACTACCACAGACACACACACACCCACAGACATACACTACCATTGACACACACACCCACAGACACACATACACTACCACTGACACACACACACATCCACAGACACACACATACTACCACGGATACACATACACTAACACTGACATACTTACACTACCATGTGTAAAATTTGATACCTGACTCCTCTGCCTTTTCTACAAGAACCAGAGATCAAATTGCCAGCATCCGTTGGATCATAGAAAAAGCAAGGGAATTCCAAAACAACATCTACTTCTGCTTCATTGACTATGCTAAAGCCTTTGATTATGTGGACCACAACCAACTGTGGAAAATTCTTCAAGAGATGGGAGTACCAGACCACCTTACCTGCCTCCAGAGAAATTTGCATGCAGGCCAAGAAGCAACAGTTAGAACCGGACATAGAACAACGGACTAGTTCAAAATTGGGAAAGGAGTGCATCAAGGATGTATATTGTCACCTTGCTTGTTTAACTTCTATGCAGAGTGAAAATGAAAGTGTTAGTCACACTGTCATTTCTGACTCTTTGCAACCCATGAACTGTAGCCTGCCAGGCTCCTCTGTCCATGGGATTCTCCAACCAAGAATACTATACCACAGTGGGTTGCCATTCCCTTCTCCAGGGGATCTTCCCAACTCAAGGATTGAACTCGGATCTCCTGCATTGTAGGTGGATTCTTTACCATCTGAACCTCATATGAAATGCCAGGCTGGATGAATCACAAGCTGAAACCAAGATTTCTAAGAGAAATATCAACAACCTCAGATATGTAGATGATACCACCCTGATGGCAGAAATTGAAGAAGAACTAGAGAGCCTCTTTCTTGATGAGGGTGAAAGAGGAGAGTGAAAAACCTGGCTTAAAACTCAACGTTCAAAAAACAAAGATCATGGCATCCGGTCCCATCACTTCATGGTAAACAGATGGAGAAAAAGTGGAAACAGAGACAGATTTTATTTTCTTGGGCTCCAAATCACTGCAGACAGAGACTGCAGACACAAAATTAAAAGACACTTCTTGGAAGAAAACCTATGACAAATCTAAACAGCATGTTAAAAAGCAGAGACATCACTTTGCCAACAAAGGTCCATATAAGTCAAAGCTATGGTTTTTCCAATAGTCACATATGGATATGAGAGTTGGACCCTATATAAAGAAGACTGAGCACCAAAGAATGGATGCTTTCAAATTGTGGTGCTGGAGAAGACTCTTGAGAGTACCTTGGATGGCAAGGAGATCAAGCCAGTATATCCTAAAGGAAATCAACCCTGAATATTCATTGGAAGGACTGATGCTGAAGTTGAAGCTCCAATACTTTGGCCACCTAATACGAAGAGCCGACTCATTGGAAAAGACACTGATGCTGGGAAAGACTGAGGACAGAAAGAGAAAGAGGTGACAGAGGATGAGACGGTTGGATGTCATCACTGACTCAGTGGACATGAGTTTGAGCAAACTCTAGGAAATAATGAAAGACAGGGAAGCCTGGCGTGCTGCAGTTCATGGGGTCGCAAAGAGACACACCACTTAGCAACTGAACGCTATGTAAAACAGACGGCTAGTGGGAAGCTGCTATATAAGACAGGGAGCCCAGCTCTGTGCTCTGTGATGACCTAGAAGGGTGTGATGGGGAATGGTGGGAGGGAAGCTCAAGAGGAAGAGGACCTATGTATACTCATAGCTGATTTACTTTGTTCTACAGCAGAAACCACCACAACATTGTAAATCAATTCTCCTCCAATCAAAAAAAATTTTTAAGGAAAAATGAAAGGAGAGGCCTGGAGCAGGTTTCCCCCTCACAGGTCTCAAAACCAGTCCTGCAGACACCTTGACCTCAGACTTCCAGCCTCCAAAGCTGTGAGACAAGCAATTTCTATTCTTTAAGACCCTCACTTCTGGTCCCTTGATATGTCAGCCCTAGAACACTTCAGCATTTACTAAGTGAATAAATGAATAAAATTACTCAAAGCAGTAATTGCCTGAATATCAGCAATGCACCTGTGCAAGCTTTGCTAAGCTGCAAACACAATAGCAGGGTACTGAGCAGAATTCCACCCATAAGCCATACTGCATTTAGATCTGTCAGGGTAGACTTCCTCCTCTCTCTATGAATATTTTGAAAGGAAAACAGTTTTTTCCATAATTTTTACCCACTAGGTTTTTTATTTCTGTTTAAAGAAAGCTCGAAAGGCAGGAACTGTAATTGAAGAGCAGACAGATGGTTACAACATTCAAGAGTCGAAAACAGATGGGAGTACTTCCATTCAGCTGTGTCCCCTCCTTTCTTAGTTTTTCCTGCCACATCTTACCTCTCCAGAACTGCCCCCCTTTCCTGAGAAATGGAGTATTTCCTGCTGTATCAATAAACAAGATTGTCACAGCCATCAGCAACTCTGGCCCTCCAAATGTGAATTTCTGAGCCGCGAGGGCACCCAGGAAGAACCATACCTATGATCTGGCAGCCCACCCACTCCCTAAGGCAGTATTGAGGAGCTATGGGGGGAGGGACACTCACACACACACACACACACACACACACACAAAACAGGATACAGTCCCTTAAACAGCAAGGAGATTAAACCAGTCCATCCTAGAGGAAATCATCCCTGAATATTCATTGGAAGGACTGATGCTGAAGCTGAAAGTCCAATACTTTGGCCACCTGATACGAAGAGCCGACTCATTGGAAAAGAGACTGACGCTGGGAAAGGTTGAGGGCAGGAGGAGTAGGGGGTGATGGTTGGATGGCATCACTGACTCAATGGACATGTGTTTGAGCACACTCCGGGAGATAGAAAAGGAAGCCTGGCATGCTGCAATCCATGGGGCTGCAGTCAGACTGACTGAGTTACAGAACAACAACTGGCCGCAGACAGCTAAGATGCATATGAAAGGAAATGATTTCAGTGAGCCCAGACTCTTGCATCTTCCCGTACAGAGAAAAGTGCTAAATTCCTTGAGATATCTGCTTTTCCTTAACTAACGATAATCTTTCGATGTTCAGACTACCTGCCCTTTGCTGCAAAACTTCTATATAACCTGGCTCCCCTCTTCACTTCCTTGGAACAGTGCTCTCAGAATCACTTGAAATGTTGTCTCCCAGGCTTGAAGTCCTAAAAACTCCCACCAAATAAAATGTAACTCTCACTTTCTAAGTTGTGACTATTTTTTTTAAGTTGACATTCCTCTGCCACCTCTAGGTCATCATAGCTTGTCAGTAAATCTACATAAACCACCTTTCCTGAAATGAAAAAGAAAATACTAACATGCAAACATCATCTCCTGGATCAAATGCCAGTCATTTCCTTGTGTCTTTCACGGTTTCTCCCTTGGAAACCCAGCGCAGACACCGTGAATCAGTGGAAGAAGGAGAAATATGTGAGAGAGACATTTCACTGACCTAACTTACCGATTCCCAAGTAGTCCTGAATGACTCACTGCCTTGGGACATCGGGGAATGTGGCTAAGATTGCCCCGAAGGAATGAATAGAACCGAGTCCCACATGCTCAGGAAATTTCCCCTCAGACACTTGGGTTTCTAATGGATTCTGCTTCCAGCTCACTCACATTCACTTTGATCCAAATCTGGCTGAAAGTACACAGCTTCATTAAATATAACATTGGCAGGAAGACCATAGATTTTAATGTGAAATGATTCAAAGTGAAAACATGACACTTTGGAAAAGCTCATTAAAATTGTTAAACGCTGATCGGTTTGTCAGCCAGTCCTACTGTTCAACTTAACAACAGCGCTTCATTTTTTCACTCTGTGCTGGTTGTTACAGAACAGGCTGGAACCATTTTCCTATAAAAACCAAAGCTAGAAATGTGCCCTAAGAATTCTATTGAGAATATATATTTTATTTTAATAATAAAAGAAACAAAGCACAACAGTTGGAGATACAAGAACTCAAAATTTATATTAAAGTAAGTGAATTATAGGAGAAGGCAATGGCACCCCACTCCAGCACTCTTGCCTGGAAAATCCCATGGACGGAGGAGCCTGGTAGGCTGCAGTCCATGGGGTCACTAAGAGTTGAACGCGACTGAGTGACTGACTTCACTTTCACTTTTCACTTGCAGGCATTAGAGAAGGAAATGGCAACCCACTCCAGTGTTCTTGCCTGGAGAATCCCAGGGACGGGGGAGCCTGGTGGGCTGCCGTTTATGGGGTCGCACAGAGTCGGACACGACCGAAGTGACTTAGCAGCAGCAGCAGCAGCAGCAAGTGAATTATAAGCACTGTTTTCAAATCCTGCTCATTTTCATTTCAAACCAGCATTTCCATAATTATAACTACGCATATTTCTAAATAGCAATATAACTGTATGCAGACTTAAGAGGAAAACAATGGACCATCATTGCAGCAATAAACTAAAACCAAGAAGTAACATTAAGTTTAACAAGAAGAGAATTGCTACCCACTTCAGTATTCTTGCCTGGAAAATTGCATGGACAGGAGCCTGGCAGACTACAGTCCATGGGGTCACAAAGAGTCAGATATGACTGAGCGACCAACATTTTTTAACAAGATCATCAAATCCCAGTCACTTAGAAATAAAGAAAATTAACTATGAGGTGAAAAGGAGATATTAAAGATGTAATGACAGATTACTTATAAAACAAAAAAGAACACTAGATAAGATCCTTTAGAACGTGTTCTAAGTTGCTTTCAGAGGCAAATGTTATTAGCCTTAAGTATTTCCATTATTAAAGAAAAGAAGGAAAGAAAAGGACTCAGCTCATAAAAGAATTTAGACAACAAATGAAAATCACAGAAAAGAGTGAGAATAAAACTAAAAGCAGGATTGAATTCATTCAAACATTAAAATGAGATATTATTGATAAATCACACACATCATCTCTTTGAAAGGAACTAAGCTCTAGCGTATCTAAGAAATATAGGAAGGGGGGCAGAGAAGAATAAAATGAGAAATGGAAAATGGGAAATGATACATATAAAAGACAATCAAGATGTTAAGAGTTCTGTGTTTGGAACCCAAGGAACTGGGTCAAATCTTAAGTCAGTTACTTGCTAGTTATGAGACTCTAGGCATATCTACTTTCTTAAGCCTATTTTCTCTATAAATGAGAAATGGAAAATTTCTAAAAAGAGAAGATAATACTACATCCCTCCTAAAGTTTTTGCAAAAGTCAATAAAGTACCTCACAGTATAGGAACTAGTAAGCACCAGGCTCTATTCTAGACCATTCCTAAGACTTCCATGACATTAATTTGCTTGATTTGTAAAGCCCCACCATCCCTTCTGACATTCGCTCAGAATATAATCACTTAACATGGTCCTGTTTGGTGCATGGTGCAGGGTGACGCTTGTGATTTCATCTTCAAAATAACGCCATTCAGGGACTGTCCTGGCAGTCCAGTAGTTAAGACTTTATCTTCCAATGCAGAGGGTGCAGATTTGATCTCCGGTCAGGTAGCTAAGATTCCACATGTCTCATGGCCACAAAAATAAAAAAAAAATAATAAAAAAGCAATATTGTAACAAATTCAACAAAGGCTTTATAAAGAAAGGCCTACATCAAAAACATCTCAAAAATTAAAAAAATGCAATTTATGGAAATAAGTGAAAGATCAAATTTGTTCAGGCTTTAAGTGGAACTGACATGGCTATGTATGAGATGGTGAGGGGGCAGCTGACATGGAGTGTTTTGACAAGGATCAAAATGTCCTCCCCAAAATACATCTATACAGCAGTTTCATGCTACAAGAAGTCTCCTTTTAAAAGGTAGAGAGGTGACCTGGTGAGAATCTGCCTGCATAAAGGTGGACATTGAAATGACAAGAGCAAGACAATGTCTAGGAAAAGAACAATGAGAAGCAAAGAACAGAATTTAGTAAACAAGAGTCAGGAGGGGAACAAACAGAGATGAAAAGGGATTAACTGGACACACAAGGGGAAAATCAATTACATTCACCCCTCCATGTCTACGGGAGGCTGGGTCTAGCACCCCTGAGGACACCAAAATTCAAGGAAGCTCAAGTCTCTTATAAAATGGCAAAGTATTTACACATAATCTATGTACATCCTCCTGTATACTTTAAATCATCTAGAGATGATACATCTCTAATACAATCCAAATGCTACATCAACACTGGCAGGTATAAGGCAACCTCAAGATTTGCTTTTAGATACTTTTCATATTTTCTCTTCCTGAATATTTTCTATCCACAGTTGGTTAAATTCAAGGATACAGAGCCCCTGATAAAGAGGACCAACTGAAATGTCCCAGTAGTGGCTAAAAATTAACACTTCCTGTGTGTGAACTACTGTGTCAAAGCAGGTTTCATGTGATACTCATTCTGTGCTCATCACACATCTCCAAGGTGGATGTTAATGATCTCCTTCACTGAAGAGAATTCCACAGAATGAAGTCACCAGCCTGGGTCCGAGAGCGAGTTCATGATCAAAGCTGGCACCTGCACCCAGGCAAAGGCCCATAGTTCTAAACCCCACTGCTCACTCCCTTCACAGAGAAGTGTCCCAGGGACCAAAGGAGCCTCAAGAAGGAAGAAATCATCATTAGTGTCAATCCTACAAAAAAAAAAAAAAAATGTGGAGTCAGAAGCTCCTGGACGTCCCATATGCAAATTCAGTAGAGGAATTGTGGCTAAAATCAGAAAGCATATGACAATCCTTAGGAAGAAAAAGAAAGCAACATGAGACAGCTGGCTTAAGTAAAACTCTCCATCCAAGGAACCAACGGTTAAAAAGACAAGAGTCCAAACAAGGAATGTGGGAAGGGAAGAGAAGGAATGGATCTGTTGGGTCAACTCTGAGAACAGGACAAACTAGGACAGCAATAAATAATAAGTGAAGGGGAACTATGATGGAGAGAGAAAAGCAGAAAATAAAGTGCCAGTCAATATCTTTCCCCAAAGTAAAGTTCATGACAGTAAAAATATCTTCAGTTCAGTTCATTTCACTCAGTCGTGTCCGACTCTTTGCGACCCCATGAATCGCAGCACACCAGGCCTCCCTGTCCATCACAAAATCCCAGAGTTTACTCAAACTCATGTCCACCGAGTCGGTGATGACATCCAGCCATCTCATCCTCTGTTGTCCTCTTCTCCTCCTGCCCCCAATCCCTCCCAGCATCAGGGTCTTTTCCAATGAGTCAACTCTTCACATGAGGTGGCCAAAGTATTGAAGTTTCAGCTTCAGCATCAGTCCTTCCAATGAACACTGAGGACTTATCTCCTTCAGGATGGACTGGTTGGAGCTCCTTGAAGTCCAAGGGACTCTCAAAGAGTCTTCTCCAACACCACAGTTCAAAAGCATCAATTTTTTGGCACTCAGCTTTCTTCACAGTCCAACTCTCACATCCATACATGACCACTGGAAAAACCATAGCCTTGACCAGACGGACCTTTGTTGCCAAAGTAATGTCTCTGCTTTTCAATATGCTATCTAGGTTGGTCATAACTTTCCTTCCAAGGAGTAAGCGTCTTTTAATTTCATGGCTGCAGTCACCATCCGCAGTGATTTTGGAGTCCAAAAAAATAAAGTCTGACACTGTTTCCACTGTCTCCCCATCTATTTCCCATGAGGTGATGGGACCAGATGCCATGATCTTAGTTTTCTGAATGTTGAGCTTTAAGCCAACTTTTTCACTCTCCTCTTTCACTTCATCAAGAGGCTTTTTAGTTCCTCTTCACTCTTCCTCTTTCATTTAAAAAGTATGCCTTAGTTATGTCGAGAATTTGTCAATACTGAATAACCCAGTTTCATATTTTTTCAAATCAGGTACATTGAAAGTTTAAATCATTTTATTTTTGTCAAGGTTTTTTTTTTCTTTTTTTCTGTTTATTTATATTAGTTGGAGGCTAATTGCTTTACAATATTGTAGCAGTTTTTGCCATACATTGACATGAATCAGCCATGGATTTACATGTGTTCCCCATCCTGATCCCCCCTCCCTCCTCCTTCTTGAATGTTGAGTTTTAAGCCAGCTTTTTCACTCTCCTCTTTCACCTTTATCAATATGGGAAACAAAAATGGCACAGAAATGGACCAAATATGTGATTAAATTTAATTAATTTATATCCATGTAAAGAACTAATTTTTCATGTCTGAAAAGTTATAACCAAACTCTAGAAACAGTTGAAAAATAAAGGAGAGCAGTTGTTTGATAATTAAAGTGTGCTAAGGTCCTCGTCATGATAGAGAAATTGATAAAAAATGCTGAAAAACTTTAAATTATATATGGTTAAAATGCTTCACTGAAAAGACCCTGATGCTGGGAAACATTGAGGGCAGGAGGAGAAGGGGGTGACAAAAAATGAGATAGTTGGATGGCATCACCTACTTGATGGATGTGAGTGTGAGCAAATTCCAGGAGATAGTGAAGGACAGGAAAACCTGGGGTGCTACAGTCCATGGAATCACAAAGAGTCAGACACGACTGAGCGACTAAACAACAAAAATGGACCCAACTGTTTCCTCCCACAAACAGCTCTAACCCCAGTTTGACTGGGGCTTTTAGAAGGTCATTAAGAATAAATGAGGTCATAGGGTGGGATTCTAATTCAACAGGATAATCTTTTGAGAAGAGGAAGGGCAAGATCTCACTCTCTTGTGAGGACACAGCCACAAGTCTGCCATCTGAAAGCTAGGAAGAGGGTTCTCATGAGAACCCAACTCTGCTGACACCATGATATCCCACTTCCAGCCTCCAGAACTGTGAGAAAATACATTTCTGTTGTTTAAGGCACCCAGTCTATGGCATTTTTGCTATGGCAGCCTGAGCAGATCAAAATAACCAATAAAAGAGAAGAGACAGCCTGGAAATCTACATGCATACACAGAGAAATGGTATCATAAATCACCAAGGAAAGGACTTGACTACTGAATGAATGATCTGGGGCTAGTGATAATTCAAATGGAAAACTTAAATTTGAAACCCTAGCTCACAACATACTGTCAACTACAAATTGCCACTCGCCAAGGGCATTTGCCATCTGCCTCTGAAGAGATTGAATCCACGCTGCTGCAGCTGTTGGCCTTCAATAGGTCCTGAAGGGAGTTCAGGGTGGAGAACGAGGCACTTTGTGCTCCAGGAAAACTGGTGGAACAGATTTTTAGATAGATATTTTCAGGACCTGATTTCATGGCCCCAATCCCTGTACCTCCTCATATCTAGAAAAGCACTAAATCCCTTCATGGTGACATCAGCTACTCAAGACTAACAGAAAACCTTTTGTAAGATAAGTGCTTTAATGCATCGAATTTCCCCTTCACCAAAATCACGTATACTGACCTTCCACCACTACCTTTTTGGAGCAGTTTCTCAGCTCTCTGAGGGGCTGTCTCCCAGGCTGCAGTCCTCATTTCTGCCCCCAAATAAAACTTAACCCCCAACTCTTACGTAGTGTATCTTTTTTAAGTCGACAACAGCAAAAGTTAATTCAAGAAGAATTAAAAATCTGAATATGAAAAGCAAGAAGTAAAGATGATTAGAAGAAAATATACAAGGCTATTGGTAAAAAGTGGGGAAAATTTTAAGACAGAACAAAAAAAAAGCACAAACCATAAATGAAAATTAGCAAATTAAAAATGAAAAAATATAAGCCATAGGCTAGTAGTAGATATTTACAATGTATATTACTGACATGAAGGATCTAGAATGTGTGAAAAAGACTTCTTTAGATCAAAAAGATACTCCCACATGAAAAATGAGCAAAAGACATAAACAGACCATCCATAGACGAGTCATTACATATATATGTATACATACACATTTTTATTATTACATATATATATATACACACACACATATATATATGAAAAGATGCTCTACTAGAATCAGGCAAATGCACATTAAAACAGAGATGTTATTTAGATAGCCAGTGGGAATTTGCTGCATGCTCAGGGAACTCAAACCCAGGCTCTGTCACAACCTACAGGGGTAGGAAGTGGGAGGGAAGTTCAAGAGGGAGGGGACATATGTATACCTATGGCTGATTCAAGTGGACAGATGGCAGAAACCAACACAATACTGTAAAGCAAGTATCCTTCAATTAAAACTAATGTTTTTAAATCAGCATAAAAAAAACTATACTATTTCACACCCATCAAATTAACAAAAATTTTAAAGTCCATGATTCAGCAATTCCACTCCTGGGCATATATCTAGACTAAACTATAATTCAAAGATACATGCATCTCATATGTTCATAAAAGTCCAATAATTCTAAGCAATGAGGAGGCTACAGAGAAACAGAAACTGTACACTGAGTCGGTGGGGGCATAAATTAGTACAACCACCTTAGAAAGATGGAGTTAACATGCCTTTTTATCCATTTGCTATCCATTGCTAGAAATGTACTCTAAAGGGAACACACCTGTGTGCAAAAGGAGACACAAACATACAAGAATGCTGTTGTTATATTGTGAATTTCCAAGAACTTTCCAAGAAACTTTGAATAAAATGACAGGAAAAACAGATACTAAATCCACCAATCATAACATCATGATTAGTCACAACTCCAGCTACACCATTAAAAAATAACTAAGCTCGTAGAATCCGGTCCCATCACTTCATGGCAGATATAAAGGGAAAAAGTAAAAGCAGTGACAGATTTTCTTTTCTTGGGCTCCAAAATCACTGCAGATGGTGACTGTAACCAGGAAATTAGACGATGCCTGCTTCTTGGAAAGAAAGGCATGACAAACCGAGACAGCATATTAAAAAGCAAAGACATCACTTGCTGACAAAGGTTCATATAGTCAAAGCTATTGTTTTTCCAGTAGTCATGTATGGATGTGAGAGTTGGACCATAAAGAAGGCTGAGTGCCAAGGAACTGATGCTTTTGAATTATGGTACTGGAGAAGACTCTTGAGAGTCCCTTGGACTGCAAGATCAAACTGGTCAATCCTAAAGAATCAACACTGAATATTCATTGGAGGGACTGATGCTAAAGCTGAAGCTCCAACACTTTGGTCGCCTAATGTGAAGAGTCAACTCACTAGAAAAAACTCCTAAGTTGGGAAAGACTGAAGGTCAAAGGAGAAGAGAATGACAGAGGATGAGATGGTTAGTAACATCACCAACTCAATGGACATGAACTTGAGCAAACCCTGGGAGGCAGTGAAGGACAGGGAAGCCTGGCGTGATTCAGTCCATGGGGTCGCAAAGAGTCGGACACGACTTATGCCTCAACAACAACAACCAGCTAGACCTTCTCCTCCTTCATCTCCTCAGGCAACAGAAAAGCAGATAAAGCATGATGTCCAGGATGCAAACTGAAGCTCAGACAAGAAAACACTTCTCACACAAGGACAGAAGCCATCAAGGACAAGTGACAAGGACAGCTGAACCTGCCCTTCTTAAATATACTTGACATAAAAAGAAATGGCAGAACAAATACACACCACTATGACAAAAGTAAAGAAGGAAAACCAAGTGCAGAAGCCAGCCTGGAAGGAAATATCCTCCCAGAAATGGGTGAGAAGTTCTCACACAGGTCCTGGTGATAGCCAACACAAGAGAAGTGCCTCTGGGTGGCTATTTCTCCACCTTTGGTTCCATCTCTAGATCAAGCATTTTTTGCCTTAAGCCTGATTTGGAATATTTCATTAGAAACTGGAATGATTAGTACTTTTCAACTCTTTTAAAGCTGTCTGTGGAACATCCCTGGTCCAGTGGTTAAGGCTCTGCACTCTCAATGCAGGGGGCATGGGTTCAATCCCTGGTCAAGGAACTAAGACCCTGTATGACTCAAGGTGTGGCCAAAACATTTTAAAAAATTAAGCTATCTCTGTCCTACCACTCACTTCAAGCTTTAAAAGTGTTGACCACACTCTAAGCTACAAAAAGAAAAAAGTTCTTCCAATAAATGATCCGCTATGAAAAATTAAGAACATAAAATCAGCAAAACAAGAAAGAAAACATGAGAGGACAAGGCAGAGAAAGGAGATTACAAAGGGAAACTACAGAATTCAGGAAACATCCTGAGAGCAAAACACCTCTACAAAACTCATAAATAAATTAGAAGTGGTGAGAAATAGCATAGACAGAGTTGAAAACTTAAATAGTAATGCCCAGGAATGGCTTGAAATAATTACAGAGAGTCAGAAGTTAAATTAAAGGGTTTAGAGACAAAAACTGAGACATCAAATTAAATACTACAGCCCTGACATTAGTTATTTTATTCCAGAAATTTCTACCACTGCTCAAAATAGTTTGGGCACCTTTGGGGGACAATTGCTTTTAAAACCAAGGTGGTTTTTTTTTTTTTAATTTAATAAAAGAAAACTAGCTTTGTTACTTTATTTTCATTTCTCATTCTTGACCCTCAACAATTGTATACAACATGGTTAAAGGCTTGGCCCATAAAAGGCAAATAACAGTAATAGCTGTAACTTCTATAACACGTATTACATAATGGCACTATTGTAAAACTTTACACCTATGAAACCATTTAATCTCATAACCATCCCCCAAGGAAATAAATACCATTATTATCTCCCATCTCAATAGAGTAAAGTGCAAGCGTTAGTTGCTCAGACGTGTCCGATTCTTTGTGACTCCATGGACTGTAGCTCGCCAGGCTACTCTGTCCAGGGTATTCTCCAGGCAAGAATACTGGAGCGGGTAGCCACTCCCTTCTCCAGGGGATCTTCCCAACCCAGGGATGGAACCCAGGTCTCCTGCATTGCAGGCAGAATCTTTACCATCTGAGCCAGCAGGGAAGCCACTGAGGAAAGTGAGCAGAAAGAAATGAAGTAACTTGCCCAAGATCACTAAACAAGTACCTGATGCAGCTGGGATGTGAACTCAGGCACCTGGGTCCAGCATTCAAAATCTTTCTCCCTCCACGAATGTGTGAATAAATGGCCGGCTGCTTCCTTTACCTGGCTTTGTCCCACTCCACTTCTTACTCTCTTTCTTCTACTGAGGCTATGGGAAACCATTCAAAATCAGCTATAAAAATTCTGGTTGATGTCTTCTTTCAAGTGCATCTCATTCCACAATACCCATATCTCCTAATCTGGTTTTCTTTTTTTTTTTTTTTTTTTCATTTATTTTTATTAGTTGGAGGCTAATTACTTTACAATATTGTAGTGGTTTTTGTCATACATTGACATGAATCAGTCATGGATTTACATGTATTCCCCATCCCGATCCCCCTCCCACCTCCCTCTTTACCTGATCCCTCTGGGTCTTCCCAGTGCACCAGGCCAGAGCACTTGTCTCATGCATCCAACCTGGGCTGGTGATCTGTTTCACCCAAGGAAGGTCACACTTGTTGTCAAAATGTCTAGAAGCCACTTTACCCATCCCTTCCCCTTGCCTCTTCAGACAC
This sequence comes from Dama dama, assembly GCF_033118175.1. Taxonomy (NCBI): domain Eukaryota; kingdom Metazoa; phylum Chordata; class Mammalia; order Artiodactyla; family Cervidae; genus Dama; species Dama dama. Next base: position 78,063,357 of record NC_083699.1, read on the forward strand.
AGGTTCAGTTCCTTAATAAGTGAGGTCTTGTCAAAACCCACAAGGGGCCAGTCACAGAAGCAAGCTCAGGCCAAGAGCAAAGGAGAAGAGTCTAGGAAGGCTGAAAGAAGCCCCTACCCATTCAGGGGGTTTTCCTGGAGGTGGGGAGCAGTCACAGAGGAGGCCAACAGAGCACCAAGGAGGTAACACACCAGGCATCACCCAAAAGCACCAGTCGGGGGTGGGGTGGCAGTAGACCAAAACAAGGATTCTACACAACAAAGTCAGTGCGCTCCTGACTGGTACTGACAGTTATATTCAGAGGGGTGGGAATGAGGTAGTTCAAAGTCTCCAGGTTCATCTTAGGCAGCCTCCCAGGCATCTGGGGAGAGAGGCTGACCAGGGTCAAGCCGAGTTTCAAGGCCATTGGAACCTAGATCCGCGACAAGGATCTACCTTCTGGCAGAGAACCAAGTGAAAATTTGATCGGAAGCCGGGTCAAAATAGACAAGCATCCTGAGAAACAAAGGACTCTCCTGGGACACCAGCACCTGGCTTGAAGTCCAAGTCCAAGTCCATGCCCAGGTAGGCAGCAGCGGAGCCCCTGACTCCCTTCCAGAATTGGTCTGAACTGACCTGAGTCTGCACTTGTCCACTGCCTGCAGATGAGCAAGCAGGACTGAGGAAGGAGGGTTGCACACTGGTCCGTTCATGAAAGGATGAACCTGTCACCCCCACAAGGAAGCCTGGGACAGGCATGTAGCCTCTCAGAAAATCAGACATAAATTGTGATCCTTGTTTATTCAAAAGAAGAGAGTGAAAAAGTTGGCTTAAAGCTCAACATTCAGAAAACTAAGATCATGGCATCTGGTCCCATCACTTCATGGGAAATAGATGGGGAAACAGTGGAAACAGTAGCTGACTTTATTTGTCTGGGCTCCAAAATCATTGCAGATGGTGATTGCAGCCATGAAATTAAAAGACGCTGACTCCTTGGAAGGAAAGTTATGGCCAACTTAGACAGCATATTAAAAAGCAGAGACATTACTTTACCAACAAAGGTCCATCTAGTTAAGGCTATGGTTTTTCCAGTAGTCATGTGAGAGTTGGACTATAAAGAAAGCTGAGCACAGAAGAATTGACGCTTTTGAACTTTGTGTTGGAGAAGACTCTTGAGAGTCCCTTGGACTGCAAGGAGCTCCAACCAGTCCATCCTAAAGGAGATCAGTCCTGGGTGTTCATTGGAAGGACTGATGTTGAAGCTGAAACTCCAATACTTTGGCCACCTGATGCGAAGAGCTGACTCATTGGAAAAGACCGTGATGCTGGGAAAGATTGAGGGCAGGAGGAGAAGTGGACAACAGAGGATGAGATGGTTGGATGGCATCACCGACCCAATGGACATGGGTTTGGGTGGACTCTGGGAGTTGGTGATAGACAGGGAGGCCTAGCATACTGCAGTTCATGGGGTCGCAAAGAGTCGGACATGACTGAGTGACTGAACTGAACTGTTTATTCAAAACATCTACTGAGGAATCCTACAGAAGAAAGGGTGCCCGTGTGTGGAAGACTCTTTCCAAAGACAGCATTGTCCTTGTCAATTTTTTAAGGTAACAATTTAGTGAAATATCTTTATACTCGAGTTGCATTTGTAGGAGTTCTTTGTCAATGGACCTCATATTGAAATCCTCTTTGCACATATCAGAGCTTAATTTTACCTAACAAAGGAACAACTTAAGATGAACTGACTTGAGAAGAGAGAAAAAATGAAAAGACATAGAAAAGAGATCTTAATAGATTATGCACCCATTCCTTAAAAGGAAGATTTGGGAGAGAGATTTATTTTTCCCTTGTATTGATAACATTCTCAGGACGTATTTCTCTTATAACCTTGTAACTTTTGAGCATCTTCACTCATTCTGCCTAACACCCCTCTACCCCAATAGTAGGAATTCCTAATAATGTACTTTCACAACCTCGAGAAATTCCACCGAAATAGCACCTGCAAAAATGGTGTATATTAAGAAACTGTGTTAATGATTATCTTTCATGCTTTTCTTAGAATAATTGCCTTGTTACAAACCCCAAGGCCAGACCCAGAAGGGATCATGACTGGGATCATGAAAGCATGGACCTTGGAACACCGGGTCCGCAACAGGCATGAACACTGCCTACGCACTTGCTGACTGTTCCTGAGACTAGCCCGGAAGGGAATGGCCTCGGGTAAAAACAAGGAGATCTGGACCATGTCAGCATACCGTCTTGAGAAAGATAAGATCAAAGAAAGTCTTGTAGCCTGCAATTAGGGATAAAAGCTGGACTCAGAGTGGCCTCTGCGCCTCAGTCCAATAGAGGCTGCAGGTCCCCTGACCCACTGCACCAGATTTCATGTTCTGTCTTCATTCTTATCGCTCGCTCCCGGAACATTAGGGCAACGCCCCCCAACCCCACCTCCACCCCCTACTCTCGCAGCCTCTGATCACTGCCATCTGTTCTCTATATCTCTGGTTTTTCAGTTTGGGGGAGGTTTTTGTTTGTTTGTTTTGGATTCCACACATAAGTAAGATCATACAGTGTTTGTCTTTGTCTGACTTATTTCACTTAAAGGAAAATACAAAATGCTCTCCTTGGAAACAATTTGCCTCTTACATGTAGCTGTTTAAGAAGAAACACCAGGGCTTCCCTGGTGGCTGGGTGGTCACCTGTCAATACAGGAGACACAGGTTTGATCCCTGGTCAGGGAAGATCCCACATGCCCCAAGTAAGCCTGTACGGCAGTATGCCATAACGACTGAGCTTGTGCTCTAGGGCCTGGGAGCTACAACTACTGAAGGCTGTGTGCCTAGAGTCCGTGCTCCGAAACAAGAGAAGCCACAGCAACGAGAAGCCTGCACACCACAGAGAAGAGGAGTCCCTGCCACAACTAGAGAAAGCCCACCCGCAGAAACAAAGACCTAGCAGAGCCAAAAATAAATAGATAATTCGCTAAAATACAAAAATAAAAACCCATCCGTTTATAAAAAAAAAAAAAAGAGGAGGAAACGCCATAAAAGATGGCCATCTACCATACTCTGTAACTTAATTGAAATATTCTGTTACATGTAAGGATGGTCAGAACCAGCATGCATTTAACGATAAATGTGACTCTAAGAATTTCCTGTCTATAAGACACTCTACACAGTAGCCGTGCCCCACCACCAGTGCTCACTAGAATATGACACTTTCCCCAGATCCCTATCTTCATTAAATTCTACTCCTCCAACTCAAGATGCAGGGCCAGAAACAGTAAATGAGGGAGACAAGGTGATGGGAGGTACTACTAATTATTCACAAAAGGCAAATACATAACAAAGATATTTTTTTAAGTTTGTCACGCTAATATAAAGAGAAAGCGAAAAATAACTTCACACTATCTGATTACTGGTGATTTGGAAAGGGTTTTGGAAGCTTTATTTATCCCCAACATGTCAGATACCAAAACAAACAAAGAAAGTGAAACTGAAATAGGATTCTTTAAAAAGTTAGGCGCAATGTTTACCATGCATAACACACACACACACACACACACACACACACACACACACATGACTAGCAGAGATATTACTAAAATGTTGATTATAAAATTGTAAGGCATTTACACACACACACACACACACACACACACACATGACTAGCAGAGATATTACTAAAATGTTGATTATAAAATTGTAAGGCATTTAGGAATGAGCTAAAGAGACTCAAAATCAAAACCCTACAGGCACTCAGTGAAAAGACTTTTCACTCTTTTCACCACATCGCCTGCCTGTCAGCACCCCCACAATGCCCACACTCTGCAGGAGCTGTCTGGGCCCAGTGCTAAGGAATTGATTTTTTTTTTTTTTTCTTAGATTGGCTTATTCATTTTAACTGTGAGACTTTCTATCCAGTGTTAATTCCCTAGTCTTCTGCTTGCACTGTGTCCAGTCAGTAACCCAACTTCCTGGGCATGTAATGAGTAGAGATAACACTTCAGAAATCAATACATTGTTATCAATAGCATGCATGCACGCTCAGTCGCTCAGTCGAATCCGACTCTTTGCGACCCCATGCACTGTAACCCACCAGGCTCCTCTGTCCATGGGACTCTGCAGGCAAGAATACTGGAGTGGGTTGCCATTTCCTCCTCCAGTTATCAATAACAAGAAATAAACAAAGCATCCAATTTAAACATGGGCAAAAGGCAAGGAATCTTTCTTCCCAAGAAGACATACTTATGGCCAACAGGTACGTGAAAATGTGCTCAAAAACTGTAATCATCAGGGGAATGCAAATCAAAACCACAGTGAGACATCACCTCACACCTGTTAGGATGCTTATTATCAAAAGAACAAGAGAGAACAACGTCCCCCAGCATGTGGAGAAAAAAGTAACAGAACACGTGTACTGTTCATGGAAATGCAAACTGGTGCAGCCACTGTGGAAAACAGTATGGAGGTTCCTTAAAAAATCAGAACTACCATAGGATCCAGCAATTCCGTCTCTGAGTATAAAACCTAAAGGAAACGAAAACATCATCTCAAAGAGCTAACTGTACTCCCATGCTCACTGCTGCATTATTCACAAGAGCCAAGGTACAGACACAGTCTTAGTGTGGCCAGGCAAACAGATAAAGGAAATGCTATATGTATGTATATATATGGATATAGATAAAGATATACAGACATTCCATGCGTTCAGCCTTAAAAGGAGAGGGAAAAATTCTGCCCTCTGTAACACCATGGATGACCCAAGAGGGCATTATGCTAAGTGAAGTAAGCCACAGAAAGACAAGCGTTGCCAATATTACCTGGTATCACTTATATGTGGAATCTTAATTTTTAAAAAAACAAAGTGGAAATCAGAGAAACAGTAGAATGGTTGCCTGGAGCTAGAGTGGTGAAAGAACTAGTGCTTCTGACAACCTAATGTTTATAGCAAGGTGACTATAGCGACCCCATGGACTGTAGCACCCCAGGTTCCTCTGTCGTGGAATTCTCCTGGCAAGAATACTGGAGTAGGTTGCCATTTCCTTCTCCAGGGGATCTTCCGGACCCAGGGATCGAACCTGAGTCTCCTACATTGCAGGCAGACTACCGTCTGGGCCACCGGGATCGACAGTTGATAACACTATGTTGTATAACAGAAATCTGCTAAAAGGTTAGAACTTCTCAACAACAAAACAACAACAACAACAAAAAAGGTAAAATTTTTAAATGAGTGCACGGTTACAGACCAAGTTTGGTCAAATCTGGTCTTGTAACCATTTCCTTAATTCACAAAGCAGAAAGAGAGAAGTCAAGCCCGCAGTAGGCTAGGCGATCCTCAGAAGTGCACCGGGCCCGCGCCCCCGCCTCCGGGTCCCGCGGGGCCTCACCTCTCGCGCCCCCGCACCGCCCGCGCCACGCGCCGCGCCGCCGGGCCTCACCGTGCGCCCCGCACCGCCTGCGCGGAGCCGTGCCGCTGCCCGAGCTCAGAGCCGCATTGCGCCGTCCCTGGAGAAGCCGGGTCCTGACGGAGCGCGGCGGTCCCCCGCGCTGGCCTTTAGGAGGTGGGAGGAGCGGCGCGCGGTGCGCACAGGAAATCTGATAGGTGAGGAGCCGGCGGGCGGGCGGGGTCTCGGGGCGCTGCTGCCGGGGATGGCTGGGCCCCCCGAGTCCCAGCAGCGCCCCACGCGGGGCTCCGGGAGGTAACTGGACCCCAACGCCCAGCGCCAAGGGAGGCGGCAGGCACCATCTGCGCTGTTCCGCTTTGGTGGCCCCCCAGCGGAAGAGCATCTTTCGCGCAGCACCGGACATTCTCGGCGGCGGAGTTTGCTCAAATTCCCCTTGTTGTTGTTGTTTAGTCGCTCAGTCGTGTCCAACTCCTTGGGACCCCAGGGACTGTAGCCCGCCAGGCTCTTCTGTCCATGGGATTTCCCAGGCAAGAATACACACACACACACACACACACACACACACACACCCCTTACACACACACACACACACACACACACACCCCTTGGGGGGCGGGGGGTGCTTTGAGTGTCTCTCCCTGCCCACCATGGTAACGGTCCCGAAGTTAACTTCGAAAAAACCAAAATGCCCTCTGTGCTGGAAGGCCCCGCGGCCCCGCACTTCCTCAAACCCCAGATGCCTCGAGAAGGAGCGCCTCCGCTCTTTCAGAAAAGAGATGCCATTTTCAGATCCGTTTGGTGATGGGCAGATTCGAGGTCAGATAACAGAAGGGCAAATTACGGGGACTGTTTAATCCTTAGGACCACCGAGTGAAGTAGGCCCTGTTCCCACTTAACAGATGAGGAAACTGAGGCGCGGGGGAGTTAGGGAGCGTGAACACGGTCAGATGGATGAGAAGGTGCCTGGGAGACCCCAGCTCTCTCTGGCAGGGAAAATATAGACAGATAGATACTCATGTAGGCTTGCCAGGTGGCTTGGTGGTAGAGTCCACCTGCCAATGCAGGAGCTGCAGGTTCAATCCCTGGGTCAGGAAAATCCGCTGGAGGAGGGCATGGTAACCCACTCCAGTATCCTTGCCTGGAGAATCCCATGGACAGAGTCTGGCAGGAGTGTGAAGGGGGTCAGATGAATGAGAAGGTGCCTAGAGGACCCCAACTGTCTCTAGCAGAGAAAATATAGACAGATAGATATTCATGTACAAAGATATACATGTATGTTCCCTGGTGGCTCAGCTGGTAAAGAATCCGCCTGCAATGCAGGAGACCTGGGTTCGATCCCTGGGTTGGGAAGATTCCCTGGAGAATGGAAAGACTACCGACTCCCGTATTCTGACCTGGAGAATTCCATGGACTATACAGTCCATGGGGTCGCAAAGAGTCGGACACGACTGAGGGACTTTGGCTTCTCTTTCGCTCTTTTATTTTTATTTTTTTAAAGAGCGGGGGACTTGTCCATGATCATCTAATTCAGGGATTGTCAACCCTGGCCGCACAGTAAAATTGCGTGGGGAAGTTTTATAATTCCCGATGCTCAGGCCCTACCCCAGGCCAAATGAACTGACTGCTTTTCCTTAAGCTCGTATCTGCCATAACCTCGCAAGACTGTCAGGCCTTAATTTCGCCACTGTTAGCACGTGATCGTTCTGGCGCAAAGATGAAGTGCGCTCTCTTGGGGGGAAAGGGAGGAAGAAGACCCCAAATATTTAGTGAGCTGCAGCGCCAAAGCCTAAGAGGCGCAGAACCGCCCTTGTGGGCTTGCAGAGAAAGGAAGTGGCTCCCGGGACCCAGTGGGCGGGGCTATGGGTGGCGGGCGGACCCCCGGGGGAGAGGCTGATCTGATGGGAGTCAGCACTAGTGTCAGGGTAGCGCGATCACCCGCCTCCCCCGCGCTCCTGCGCAGCCCTCGGTGCATACCGCATGTTCCCTGGGGTAACCAAACGGCCTCACAGCTGAGAGCTTATCAACCAGGGACCAGCGGTTAGGTGGAGCCGGCAGAGCGCAGCGGTTGAGCGGATAAGCGAGGTGCAGCCTGGTCTCCCCAGGGACCCCTCTCCTCCCTCCCTCCCTCTCCCTCTTCCTCTCCCACCCTCTCTCCCTCTCTCTCCCTCTCTCTCCCTCTCTCTCTCTCCCTCCCTCAGACAAGTGCCTCCCAATCTCGCGCTCCTTTTTCTGAACGTGGGTACCAAGTCACAGACACCTCAGCTCCGTGGACTCAGGGCTTCGCTTCTGGGATCCCTAGGGACCGTGACATGGAGTAGATGTATTTTAATCTTGAGGGAGTGGGGAGGGGGTGTGCGGCGGAGCAAGGGGAGTCCAGGACCTAGAGAAAAGAGCCTGGGGACATGGGACCCGGGGTGGAGGCCAGTGTCCCCCTGAGATGAGAATGCTGAAAAGGCAGAGGGAAGGCTGAGACTGGAATTTGCCTCTCGGCGGCTCAGCACTACCGCGTGCTGACTGTGGTGGGTGTGCACAAATCACGTAGCGTTGGACACACCTGTCCGGAAAGGGGAAGTGCCATCTTCTGGATCCCAGGCTCTGACGCTGGCTGGTGCTTGCTGAGCTCCAGGACCGGCGGGGGGAGGGGGTAATTCTGGCTGCTATGCCTGTCACCGTGGGGTGGATCCCCCTCTGCCCCCTCCCCCAGCCCGCCCTAAGTTCTGTGCACTGAGCTCCCCTTGAAGAAAGGGTTTTGCTGAAGCAGAGGCATCTCTGGCTCTGTGTCCACCGCCCCCCGCACCCCCCAACCCCCCCCCCCCCCACCTCCACTCCTCTCTGCACCAGGAACGTGACTGCCAGTCCCACGCCATCCGGACCCAGACCAGAGTGCCCAGCCTCAGCACACTGAATACTTTGGCTCAGAGAACTCTGCTGCGGGGACCATCCTGTGTGTTGTGGGGTATTTAGCAGGAAACCTGGCCTCTCCCCACTAGATGCCAGGCATGCTGGTGTGTGTGCAAATACACACACACACACACACACACACACACACCTGTCTCCAGACATTGCTTCGTGTCCCAACGGAAGCAAAGTTGCCCCTAATTGAAAAGCACTGCTCTAATAGGAAGGTAGGGGACCCAGCACCCCACAGATCCTACAGAACACATCTTTATCAGTGATGGCCCCATGGAAAAGGGCCGTTTCTCAGATTGGAAGGCTTCACTACATGTAGAGTGGGGACTCTGGCCAAAGTCCACTTCCTGTGGTCACAGCCGACTTCCTATGTCTCCTGATCAGGTCGGGCTCACTCCCATGGCAGAGTCTGGGCCCCTCCTCATCCCTCTGGAATGTTCCTCCTACAGATATCCCTGGGACGCTCCCTGGCTTTACTCAGATCCTGCTTGGGTACCACCTCCCAGACAGGCCTCCCCTGAACACCACTAGTGCCCTCCCTATCGTGGAGCACCACGAGTGCTCCACCCTCGTCACTCCCTATCACATGACTCTACCCTTCTGCCCTCTGGCCCTGCCAAGACCATCTGCTCCCTTGTATGTGCTTGTCACACATCCCCAGCACAAGTTCGCCCTGGCACACAGTGGATGCTTGAACCATACTTGCTGGATAGACAGGTCCGAGGCAGGACCAAGGGCAGAGAGTGCACAGGGGCGCCGGAGGGGTGGAGAAAGCTCCCGTTATGCCATTGGGTTGGGTCTCAGGTGTTGTGGGAGGCAGGGTGAGATCCTTCCCCTCATTGGTGATCACAGGAAGTGGGAGTGTTGCCTACTTCTCACTTGTGTTAGAGAGGAGAGAACAGCTGCCAGCGAGGAATCCTGCACATCTAGTTCAGGAAGCTGGTGGAACCAGCACCCGTGGGACGGCCCCCGGGCCCTCATGCAAATTAGAGAGCTGATCAGAGGTTCCTTGAAGCTTGAAAAATGGTGCTCCTGGGGAATTCACTACCAATTAGAATGACTGGGCCAGTGAGGTTTTTCAGACCATCGGCAGTTTGCTGAAGCCTTAAATAAGATTCTCATGGACCAAGGTGAAGGGTTTGGGAACTGATATCCTGAGCTCAGAGGAAGTGGCTGAAATTAGCTCAGGGTTTGGTTATGTGGGCTCCCCAGGTGGAACTAGTGGTAAAGAACCCACCTGCCAATACAGGAGTCAGTGAGGAGATTCTGGCTAGAGCCAGGTTGGCCCATGTGGTCCTAACAAGAGAAAGTCATGCCCTACCGATTGGAATAAGGGTGGCTGCTCATTCCTCTAACTAGATAGGATCACACCTTCCCAGATAATAAAGAGCTTCACATTCTGAGGGGCACCAGAGAGACAATCTTTCAACTAGAGAGGGTTAGAGTTAGCTAGGTCAGGTTAGGGAGGAGGGCTGAGTTTAGATGACCCCAGCCACCTCAGAAAAAAATAGAGTGCTTCAGCCCTCAGGGCTTGGCCAGAGTGTATATAAACCTGCATCAGTACATTCTGTATTTTGTACTTTCATGTAAGTATTTTATTGGGGGGATTATTCCAGAATAATGCAGTTTTATGGCACATAAGAAACCCACAGACTCTTAGAAAATGACCCCTCTGACTTTCAGCTGTTGCGAGTCAGCTCTAACTTCTAACTTCTCTGCATAGTACACATTATTATGCTGTATACTGGGCTACCATGGTGTCTTAGATGGTGAAGAATCTGCCTGCAATGCAAGAGACTGGGGTTCAATTCCTAGGTCGGGAAGATCCCCTGGAGAAGGGAATGGCTACCCACTCCAGTATTCTTGCCTGGAGAATCCCCATGGACAGAGAAGCCTGGTGGGTAACAATCCATAGTGTTGCAAAGAGTCAGACAGGACAGAGCAACTAACACTTTACTTTCATGCTGTATGCTAACTTCTGACCATACTGACTCTTAACTTCTCAACATAGTATACATCTTTCACACAGGGACATGCTCCCCTGGACATCTCCAGTGAATGCTGGAACATCTAAACCTAACCAGATTCTGAAGTCTACAAAGAGATGTTCGCCTTGCATCTTAAGGATAGAAGTTCCAAGTCAGGGAGGTGACAGAAAGGTGGGGTCACTGAGAGTCTGGTCATTCTGATTCTGCAAGATGCTGGCTTTGGAAGTTGGCTGCTCCAGTATCCTCATCTGAACAGTGGGCAACAGGATGGAGGGTTATATGAGAGTGCCCAACACTTACGTCAGCATTGCCTTCAGAAGAATTTGCCCTCCTCTCAAGAAAGTCATTCTTTGGAGGTATGCACATCAATGTCAGAGACGCTGTCTACCTACCTCGAAACTATTTTTAGGGGTGTTGAAATCAACTTCACACTCAAATATTCTTTTACGATTGAGACTCATACATGCCCTGAGTTTTGCTCCTAAAGAGTCACTGTAGAGAATCGACTCCTGAGGGTCATTTGCAAGAGCAGACTTTCATTTCAAAAGTATAAACTCTGGAGCGTTGTCTTTACACATTGCTCATCCTTTGAGGAAGGCACAGAAGAAAATAAAAGTCATTATCTCTCTCCTTCAGGAGCCCCAGTGGCAGAAGAGAGACCAACCCATCAGTAACTGTTCATTTCAAGAGTTGAATCTGGATATGAATGAAGTTTAACAGAATGTGATGGGAGGATGAGGAAGAATCACTTCATTCTAAGTGGGGGGATGAGGAAGAACTTGTATCCAGTATATGTGAAGAATTTTCAAAACTCAATAGAGGACTTCCCTGGTGGCTCATTGGTGAAGAATCCACCTGCTAATGCAGGGGACAGAGGTTCTATCCCTAGTTTGGGAAGATTCTACATGCTGCAGAGCAAATAATAAGCCAGTGCACCACAACTGCTGGGCCTGCACTTTGGAGCCTGGGGGCCCCAACTACTGATCCCACTCACTGCAACTACTAGAGCCTGCGTGCCTAGAGTCCATGCTCTGCAGTAAGAAAAGCTGCCACAGTGAGAAGCCTGTGCACCACAACTAGAAGAGTAGCCGCTGCTCTCTGCAATTAGAGAAAAGCCCGTGCAGCAACGAAGACCCAAAAATAAATAAATATTTTTTTTTAAAACTCAATAGAGAGTGTCTGTCACTGCATGTGCTATGCTGTGCTGAGTCGCTAAGCCATGTCTGACTCTTTGCGACCCCATGACTGTAGTCTGCCAGGCTCTGTCCATGGGAATTCTCCAGGCAAGAATACTGGAGTGGATTGCCATTCCCTCCTCCAGAGGATCTTCTCAACCCAGGGATCGAACCCAGGTCTCCCACATTGCAGGTGGATTCATTACCAGCTGAGCCACCAGGGAAGCCCGTGAATACTGGAGTGGCTAGCCTATTCCTTCTCCAGAGGATCTTCCCAACCCAGGAATCAAACCAGAGTCTCCTGCCTTGCAGGTATATTCTTTACCAGCTGAGCCACCAGGGAAACCCGTTAGTTACTGCATGTGTGGTTTCTTTGGAAATGAAGAAAATGTTATACAGTTAGTGGCAATGGATGCAGAATTCCATGAATATACTGAAAACTTCTGAATTGCATACAATAAAAGGTGAAATTTAAAAAAACAAAGAACTTTCAAAACTCAATAGTAAGAAAACAAACAACTGAACATAAATATGTACAAAAGACTTAAACAGTCAATTCCCCAAAGAAGGTGTATGAACAGCTAGTAAACTCGTAACAGTCACCCAGCATCATTCACCATTGAGAGCCAAGACTTCATCGTTTAGACTTCATCCTTGTTTTCCATATTTTTTTAATATGAGAAGGGGCTTCCCTGGTGACCCAGATGATAAAGAATCTGTCTGCAATGCAGGAGACCCATGTTCAATCCCTTGACCAGGAAGATCCCCTGGAGGAGGCCATGGCACACCACTCCAGTATTCCTGCCTGGAGAATCCCATTGACAGAGGAGGCTTGTGGGCTACAGACTATGGTATCGAAAAAGAGTTGAACATGAATGAGCGACTAACACTTTAACATTAGACACTCGCTTTACAAATGGAGTATGTGTGGACCTCCAATACCCCAAAACGAGCAGGGTCAGATGTTGTTCTGTAGGAGGTTAGGGGGCCCCCAGCCCACTCAACACCCCCTTCCTTCCTTCCATTGTCCCAGAGATCCAATCTTACACCCCTAGAACTTTGCCCAAGCACTCAGGTTCTCTATACCTGAACACAGAGATGTTTTCTTCCAATTATAAACATCATGTTGGTTAGGGGAGTGATGTACAGAACAGGGAGGGGGTTAAGGAATTGAGGACACAGCTTGCTTCCAAAGCTGTAAGCTGGGGCCCCCTGCTTCCCCTCCAGCTCGACCTTTCAAACAATACTTCCCTTTAGCCCCTGGTGGGTGTGCTGGGGTGGGTCAAGGAAAACCAGAGTTAATCAGCGGTGTGCCAGCTCCCTTTTGCGGAGTGGAAAAAAGTAAGATCACTTTAGAGGTCCAGGACCAGCCCTGCAGTCCATTACCCATGGTTTTTCAAATCTTCTTCCTCTTTTTTGAACTTAAGAACATGACATTTAAAGTCTTTGTGGCTTGTGTATGCTAGGGCAGCATTTGCCCAAGTCTGTCCCCTGGGCATTAAAAATGTATTTAAACATATTTAAAACAGTGTCTGGAGTCTCAGGTACTAACAACTTTGGGAGACCTAGTCCATAAGGTTTTTTAGTGCAGGCCTTCTCAGAGCCTATATTGTGAATGATCAAGAGGGGCGTGAGGACGACAGTCTTTTCCAAACATGTCCAATAATGTAGCCTAGTGGCTCTGATGCTAAAGAATGTCTGCAATGCAGGAGACCCAGGCTCAATCCCTGGGTTGGGTAGATGCCCTGGAGAAGGGAAAGGCAACCCACTCCAGTATTCTTGCCTGGAGAATTTCGTGGATAGAGCAGCCTGTCAAGCTACAGTCAATAGGATCTCAAAGAGTCAGACATGACTGAGCAACTAACACACACACGCAATCCACTTTTCAAAGAACGTGCTGTAGGACTGTTGTTTCAAGGTCCTCACTTTGGAGAATGATGTTCTGAAGCAGAATAAATCAAAGGACATGAATAATGGAGTGATATGTCTGTTATTTCTGCTATTACATGATATCCATTTGGTAACATGACATCTAAGTTCATGAACACAGATGAAAGGAAGCTTGTTGAGGCACTTGAGGCATGGACTTGATTTTTGACATTCATGCATGGATGGCACTATCCCCAAAGTCCACAGGCAGAAAACAGTGGCTACTCTTGGAAATAGGGTTGTTGAGTATTATGCAAGCCAAGTGGGTGTGTAAGTTTTTCCCAAGCACTGGATCCTTCTCTCTGTGGAACCAGGAGGACATGCTTTTCTCAGCACTTTCTGCCTTGCGCTCCCCACCTCCCCCAGTGCAGCCAAGGACTCATGGAGCTCCTGTATGCTTTGTCCTAGAAAAAAAGCAAGTGATAAAACAGGAAGCCCCAGACCCACCCATTTGGATGAGACCCAGTCCCTCATCAGTGGACAGGCTCCCATTATAGAATACCCAGGCATGAAAACGCCACCTCAAGCCAAAATCATGCCACCAACAGACATCTGTGGGCAGGCTCCTCCCCGCCATAGTGTACCTCCCTCTGCTAGGTCTCTTCAGAGACTGGGCATGCTGGGAAGGGCTGGGACCCTGGCTCCATCTCTCCATAAGATTCCACCGTGTCTCTGTGCTGTGACAATTGCCCAGGCTCTCGGGACTGAGAAGTAGGCACAGCAGGGGTGAGAGGCAGAGGGTAGACCAATACCTTGGAGAGCCTCTCCATCTGAGAGGGAAGGACCCGTCAGAGCAGACGTCATTACAGAGCTCACAAGCTTCCCCACCAGCCAGCAGCACCTGCGGCCTCTTCCTGGATGTACAGTGTCATCATCCAGCTCAACACCCCAGTGGGATGCCCGAGGCCCCTCCTCTCACCCCTCACAAAATCCAATCCAGCTGGTCTTTTCCCCCCTTTTTAATTTTTTTATTTTTTAGTTTAATTTTTATTTCACACTGGAATATAGTTGATTTGCACTCTTGTGTTAGTTTCAGATGTACAGCAAAGTGAATAAGTTATACATATACATATATCCATTCTTTTTCAGATTCTTTTACCATATAGGTTATTACAGAGTAGAGTTCCCTGTGCTGTACAGTAAGTCCTTATTGGCTATCTATTTTATAGTAGTATGTATATGTTAATGGGCTTCCCTGATGGTTCAGTTGATAAAGAATCCACCTACAACGCAGGAGACCACCTGCCATTCAGGAGACCCAGTTTCGATCCCTGGGTTGGGAAGATCCCTTGAAGAAGGAAATAGCAATCTACTCCAGTATTCTTGCCTGAAAAATCCCATGGACAGAGGGGCCTGCTGGGCTTCAGGGGTCACAAAGACTTGGACATAATTTAATTCAGTAAACCACCACCATCGTATGTTAATATCAAACTCCTCATTTATCCCTCACCCTCCTTTGGTGCTGCTTCTGCTGCTAAGTCACTTCAGTCGTGTCCGACTCCATAGACAGCAGCCCACCAGGCTCTGCCGTCCCTGGAATTCTCCAGGCAAGAACACTGGAGTGGGTTGCCATTTCCTTCTCCAATGCGTGAAAGTGAAGTCACTCAGTCGTGTCCGACTCTTCCCGACCTCATGGACTGCAGTCTACCAGGCTCCTCTGCCCACGGGATTTTCCAGGCAAGAGTACTGGAGTAGGTTGCCATTGCCTTCTCCCACCCTCCTTTACCCTTGGTTAATTATGTTTGTTTTTTAAGTCTTGTGAGTCTGTTTCTGTTTTGTAAATAAATTCATTTGTCATATTTTAGATTCCACATATAAGTGATATCATACGATATTTGTTTTTGTCTGAGAGTTGGACAGTGAAGAAAGCTGAGCGCCGAAGCATTGATGCTTTTGAACTGTGGTGTTGGAGAAGACTCTTGAGAGTTCCTTGGACTGCAAGGAGATCCAACCAGTCCATCCTAAAGGTGATGAGTCCTGGGTGTTCATTGGAAGGACTGATGTTGAAGCTGAAACTCCAATACTTTGGCCAGCTCATGCAAAGAGTTGATTCATTGGAAAAGACCCTAATGCTGGGAAGGATTGGGGGCAGTAGGAGAAGGGGATGACAGAGGATGAGATGGCTGGATGGCATCATCGACTCGATGGACATGGGTTTGGGTAGACTCCGGGAGTTGGTGATGAACAGGGAGGCCTGTCATGCTGCAATTCAAGGGGCCGCAAAGAGCCAGACACGACTGAGCGACTGAACTGAACTGAATTGACTTAGTCCACATACTATGATAACCTCCAGGTCCATCCATGTTGCCTATGCTCGTCTCTTGATTCCACCCCAGTCTAGGCCTCCTCATCTCTAGCTGGTGTTTACAACCACTCAATGCTTGGCCTCCCCTTGAGCTCCACTGTTGGAAGAATCCTACCTAATTAATCAGGCCTTTGATTGAAAACAGTGCTTGCTTCCAGCCAGGTGCATGCCCACATTGAAAGACCATTGGTTAAAAAAAAAAAAAAAACCATTCATAATTTGACCCCAACTGCCCAGCCAGCCTCAATACAAGCCAGGCACTGCCCAGTCCCTCTTACCAACTGAGTTGACCATCTGCCACTATGACATAACATTCTGGCATTCCTTATTACTTTCCTGCCCACTCTTCCCTTCCCTGGATCCCTATAAAACTCCTATTTAGCCATCAAAACCCACATCAAATGCCCCCTTCTCTTCTTGACTCAGAGTTAGTGATTCAAGCCTCTTGCCACGTTTGTCCCTGTCTCTGCAGCACCACTTGCCACACTGCTCTGCTGGGGCTGTTGGCTCTTAGCTCCCATGTTTGTCACCTCGTCACTTGGGAACAGAGACTTCATATCATTTGTTTTAAAGCCTCCAAAGCTCACGTGGTGTTGCCATGTTAGTGTTAAATCATGCACCTGTAGACCCTAAGGATACCCCTGCCTGCCTTGCTGTGACCTACATGAAGCGTACCAATGGCATCATGCAGACCAAAGAGGAGGAAGAGGTGGCATCTCTTTGTTCTTGGTTTCTCATCCCTCATCACTGGATACAGCCAGTTATCAGTTATTCAGGCTAAAATATGGAAGATCTATGCTGCAAAGAAAAGTGTTGTTTGCAGAAGGGGCAGCACATTAGGCCGTGTAGTAGGACTCCAGGCAGGTACACGTCAATAGGAGACTGGTGCTCAAGCCACGCCTGGCACTATGGGGGACGACAGCCTTGGCCATGGTGAAGTCCCTGGGGTGTCTGGGGCCACTGGGCTGGGACAGCAGAGGGAAGGGAATGTCAGTGATAGGGGCCCAGCAGAGACATCTTTCTTCATCATTTTGACTCTGGTCATGGTCCATATTCACGGAATGATGTTTTTGTTCATCTTGCCACGTACTTTAAGCCCTGGTCACACCAAAAGGACTTCTGGATATTATTTGATCCTATGAACTATTCCTTTCTGCTCATCTGCTCAAAAGCAATAGAATTGTACAATTAATACTTCAACTTTGCATCCTATTGGAAGCTGCATACCAACTAATCAGAGCACCTCATATTGGCCAAGTTCTATCTACAGACCTATAAATAGGGTATTTTCTTGTGTTCCTATCAATAGCATTACTGCCAACCATAAAAGAACCTCCTCATGCAAGAAAGTGCAGTGTCATGCCATTAGTGAATAAAATTCTGGAATGAATTGAACCACTGGAATTAAATCAACAAATTTAGACAACTTAGAAAACTGTATAATCAATTTTATTTTATTTATTTAAACAAAGGGATAGTAGAATTTGCAGTGGACAGGGACCATCTGTCATGGACAGAGACATTAAAGTAATTCAGCTGGGGCTCACAATAGGGATGGTAACCAGTATTTTTCCACATATAAGGTTTTAATCTTAGGGAAAAAAAATCATTAAAAAAGCACATCATTAATCTTCTTTTATAGTGTAAGAAAATGATTTAAGTGTTTGATACCTAGATTTTCCAGCCTCAAAAGGAAGCACTATAAATTTCATGACATCTATATTTTTAGAGATAATAATAGCTGTTCTGAAATTGGTAAAAGTCCCCCATTGGTGAAAGAAGTTGCTGTTTGATAATTTACAGAGCCAGTTCCTCCTGGTAGAGTTCCACAGGACAAACAAGGACAGAACCATCCTTCTCACAGTCTTTGCACTTGACCTTCCTCAGGAGCTCCTAAAAACATTGGAAGCAAGAACATCTTTGTCAGCCATCCTCAGCAATCACCTTCAACTCCCACAGACAACAAGGCCATGTTATAGAACCTCAGAAGACCCTCCCTCAGGTGTAAATCACCACCTCTTTCCTCCTGGGAGTGTAATAATAATGGAGGCAATGTGGGGTCCCTCTAGGAGCTAAATGTGTCTTCATACAGGAGCCAGGGGCCCTGACACCCTCCTGAGCTCTCTTTGGGGCTGGCTTGCTGCTCTCTAAAGGGAAGAACTTTCCCAGATGCTCTACCAGATTGTCTGAAGCCAACATCTTAGGTCTGGAGCGTTCACCCTTCTCAGGGCTTCCCTGTAGCCAGAAAGAAGCTGAGCATCTGGGGTGGAGAGACCCTGGGCACAGTAAGGCTGAAGGACTCTATGTCTGAGATAGCGCTCTGCTTAAGACTCACATCAAAGCTTCCTGTTACCCGTTACAATAATGAAGCAACTTCTGCAAGGCCCCAAAGTGAGCATCCGGTCCCACACCAGCCCAGCAGGCAGTGTGCAGACAGGAGGAAGGCTCACTGGTGCATGCATGTGGCTGCTGTGACACAGAGACCCAGCCAAGCCTGCTTCCTTGGGGCTGTGGCTTCCTGTTCCCAGAATGCACTGGTTCAGTCCACCTGGCAAATGTTGCTGGGCCCTGACTGTGTGTAGCCTGCAAGCTCCACGAGGACAGGGCTCAGGCTTGCTATACGCATCACTGTATCTGCCCGACACAACATAGTCCCTCAATAATATCTGATTGACAGACTGTCAGCCACTAGACTAAGGACTCTTGCCTACCCCATGGACTGTAGGCTGCCAGCCTCCTCTGTCCATGGGATTCTCCCAGCAAGAATACTGGAGTGGGTTGTCATTTCCTTCTCCAGGGGTTCTTCCCAACCCAGGGATCAAACCTGGGTTTCCTGCACTGAAGACAGACTCTTTACCATCTGAGCCACCAGGAAAGCCCAGGGACAAGGGCACCAGTCATTAAAAGTCAGAGGGGGCAAGGAGTGGCCATCAGCAAATAAGTGACTGTGTGTACTGGACCAAGGCAGGAGCCGAGTTTTATGGCACAAAAATGAAGATGTGAAT
Source organism: Dama dama (assembly GCF_033118175.1). Classification (NCBI taxonomy): domain Eukaryota; kingdom Metazoa; phylum Chordata; class Mammalia; order Artiodactyla; family Cervidae; genus Dama; species Dama dama. Next base: position 78,082,058 of record NC_083699.1, read on the forward strand.
GACTGTTCCGCCAGTGGGATGAGGGAAGTGCCGCTGAGAGGAACGGCCAGGAAAACTGGACTTCCCCACCGTTTCCCACCCCCACACCCCCCCCACCCCCCCACCTCAGGACATAGAAGTCATACAAAGTGGAGAAATAGGTAAAATCTATTCCTGGCAGCAGTGTAAGCGCCAGCAAAGGCCCACACATGCAGAAACGGATAGGGTATGATTTTCTATTGCAACTAAAACAAATCACTACAATCTCAGGGTCCTCACATTACACACATTTATTATCCTGCAGGTCAGAAGTCCAGTGGGCTCATCTGGTTTCTTTGCTTTGAGTTTCTTAAGGCCAAAATCTAAGTGTAGCCAGAACTGAGCCCTGGGGGTGAATCCATGTTCAGGCTCGCTCAGGCTGTTGGCAGAATCAGTTAGAGGTGTGAAGTCCTTGTTTCTGTCCAAGGCTAACATCAGCATGCCAAGCGGAGAGAGTAGAAAGTCTTCAATTTCTTTGATATTTATTTTTGCCTTCCTTTGGACCTAGTCTTCTTTTCCTGGTGTGGCGATTTTTATGGCTTGAATCTTAAAGGAAAACTTGGACGTAATTTTTATTGAGAATTAATGGAGATCAGTCCTGGGTGTTCATTGGAAGGACTGACTTTGAAGCTGAAACTCCAATACTTTGGCCACCTCATGAGAAGAGTTGACTCATTGGAAAAGACCCTGAGGCTAGGAGGGATTTGGGGCAGGAGGAGAAGGGGACGACAGAGGATGAGATGGCTGGATGGCATCACCGACTCAAAGGACATGAGTTTGAGTAAACTCCGGGAGTTGGTGATGGACAGGGAGGCCTGGCCTGCTGCGATTCATGGGGTCGCAAAGAGTGGGACGCGACTGAGTGAATGAACTGAACTGAACTGACTGAATGTATGCTAGGTGCTGGGTTTCAAACATATATAAAGAAGATCTTCCCACTTTATAGCAGTGGTTGGTAAGTAAACACTTATAAAGTAGATGTTGTTTCATCTCAACTGGTTCCAATGAGCTGAAGGGACCTGAGATGTCAGAACCCATTGGGCTTAATTGAAAATGAGCAGTGGGACTTCTTTTGACCATCTGTGTACAGAGCTATGGGGCTTCCCAGGTGACGCTAGCAGTAAAAGAACCTGCCTGCAAATGCAGGAGGCATAAGAGATGGCTTCTACCCTAGGTTGGAAAGATCCCCTGGAGAAGGGCATGACAACCCACTCCAGTATTCTTGCCTGGAGAATCCCTTGGACAGAGGAGTCTGGTGGACTATAGTTCATGGCGCTGCAAAGAGTTAGACACGACTGAAGCGACTTAGCGCACACACACACATACATACAGAGCTATGGAGTCATTTCAGCCTTTCCAGAAGACAAGATTCATTAGCATAATCACCATGATCTTCCTCTTCCTGGCCTTAAAAGACCTTGGAATTTTCCCTTCAAGCAACTACTTGTATTGGCCGGGGTTCTCTAAAGGAACAGAATCAGTAGGAAGTGGACAGAGAGAAAGAGAAAGAAAATCTCAAGGAATTGTTTCACACAGTTGTAAGGGCTGGAAGTCCAAAATCTGCAGGATGGGCTGGCGGTTCATTAACTGATTAAATGAGGCCCACCCACTTTACGAAGGGAAATCAGCCTCACTCAGAGTTTACTGATTTAACTGTTAGTCCCATATAAAAATACATACACAGTTACCGTTGAGTTTTGAGAATTATTTATACATGTGTATGTATATGTATATCATTTACTAGTATGCTCAGTGCTCAGTCATGTCTGACTCTTTGCTGTCCCCTGGTCTGTAGCCTTCCAGGCTCTTCTGTCCATGGAATTTTCCAGGCAAGAATACTGGAGTGAGTTTCCATTTCCTTTTCCAGGGGATCTTCCCGACACAGGGATCGAACTGGTGTCTCCTGTGTCGGTTGAATTGGCGGGTGTATTCTTTATCATCATGCCAACTAATTTACTAGCATTTTTGTTTTATATACACTAGTCCTTTGTCGGATGTGTGGTTTGAAAATATTCTCTCCCTGTCTGTAGTTTGTCTTTTCATCCTCTTAACAGGGTCTCTCATGGAGCTAAAGTTTTCCATTTCAATGAAGTCCAGTCTGTCAGTTCTTCCTCTTAGGGATTCTGCTTTTGATGCAGTCTAAGAACTCTTTGCCTTGGCCTAGATCCCAAAGGCTTTCTCCTGTATTTCTTTCTAAAAGTTGTATACTTTTACATGTAAGTACAGGATCCCTTTTGAGTTCCTTTTTTTATAATGTGGGAGACTTTTGAAGAATTGCTTTTTTGCCTATGAATGTACAATTGTCCCTGAACCATTTCCTGAAAAAGGCTACCTTTCTTCCATTGAATTGCTCTGCCTTTCGGCAGAGCAGTCAGGCTTAACTTGTGTGAGTCTATTTCCAGGTTCTGTTCTGTACAATTTATCTATGGGCCCACCCCTCTGCTAGTACCAAGTAGTAGCTATATAATAAATCTTGAAATGGGGTAAATTGTCTCTTTCCACTTTTTTTTTTTTTTTCAAAATTGTCTTAGATATCTAGGTCTTTTGCCTTTTCATATAAATTTTAGAATAATCTAAATTATTTTTTACATGTACTTTTGAAGGAGGAAACAGAACAGGCTCCATCTTGAAAGCAAGACTCCCTCTTGGGATGGACCGTGGACTTTGAGCTGTATGCCCAGTATCTATGGAAACGACATACCAATTGGAAAACCAGGCCCAGTGGATGGAAGAGCCCCAGGGCTCATACCTAGACTCTCTGTTGCCTAAAAGAACACCCTAATTATCTGTGTAACCAAATAGAATCATAAATTCTACTATGCTTATTGGTGTATGACCACAGGCCTATTGATAACTGTCCACTGTTAACTACCTAGGCTTAAGGCATATGAATCACGGGTTAACTTTGATTGTATCATTCTTTTCCTTTGTTCAGACTAGTTTCAGGGAATTTGGGGAGGTGGGTTTGGGCACGAACACTTAGGGTATATAAGGTTTTCAGAAAAACTGGTCAGGGTCCTTGTCTAAGAGGAGACTCTGCCTTGGGCCTCCAGTGTAATAAACTGCACTCCATTATCTGCATTGTCCTTCTGAGTGAGTTTGTTTCCCAGAACGCGTGGCTACAACATTTGGTGCGTTGGCCGGGAAACTCCTCACTTTGAGGAGACAAGTCCCATTTGGGACTACTCCAAGGCCTTGCGTCTCGAATCTTCTAGAGGGGGGAAGGCGCCTCGCCCTTCTGGAAGGATTCTGCTTCTCAATGCCCGGACCTTTCACGTTAGCAGGTAGTGGACGGCAGCGGGGGAACTGAGCGCTCAGGTGAGGAGGAACCCGCCTGACAGGGTGGAAGAGGGGGCCTGATCACCCCCCTGGGAGGGATTAGAAGCGGGGCACAGACCCACAGGAGCCTGGAATAGGCAGGTGGCAACGATTGCTTGGTACACAGGTTGACGAGCGTGTTAGGGCTTAGGAAGGAAATTTGTGAAGGTCATTTAGGAGGTGGTGTCCACGCCGTCTTGGGGAAAATTATTACCAAGCAATTGCCAGGGAATTTTTAGGAGAAGAAACTTGGTTTTTGTGTGCTCGTATTCTGCCCTCCCCAAGGAGGTGTCCCATCTGCTATGAAATTCTTGACCCCCTCGGAATTGTCAGACTAGAAGGAGGGTGATACATAAGTGAGTACGAATTGGCTTTTCTGGAGACAGCCTGGGACATGGGATGTTTAACCCATCTGTGTTTTCATCCGCACCTGATCAAGCCCACCAAGGCAGAATGGACTTTAAAAGTTAAGGGAGAAACAGTCTTGGACCACGTGGTGTTCTGGTTTGGCTGTGCTGACCGGCAGGTGAAGACACGCTGATCCCCCTTCTCCCTCTGGGACCTGGCAGGTAAGACTCTTCTCACCCCGATTAAGAAGGAGGCAGAATGGCAATTTAAGTGTCATTGAGTGGAAATATCAGAAGTACATAGGGTACTGAGAACTTCATAGACAGAACGAAAAGGAAAAAGAGAAGAAGGTCTGAGAAAGTAAGCAAAGTGGGGTGGAGTGAATCTAAGGCAACTGTACTGGAGTGCATGATTAAAAATTTAAAGAAAGGAATTTGGAGGAGACTATGGGGTGAGGATGAAGCCTAACTGCCTCCACATACTCTGTGAGGTCGAATGGCCCCCTATGGGAGTAGGATGGCCACCAGAGAACACCATGAAATTAAAAATAGTGGAAACAGTCTATGCAATAGGCACAGGACAGCCAGGACACCTGGATCAATATCCATATATTGACTCATGGCTAGGGTTAGCTCAAGACCCTCCTACTTGGACAAGGTTCTGTATCCAGAAGGGAAAGGGAAAAATATTAATGGCACAAAAAATGACTGACTGATGATAAAAAGGGAAATTCTACAGGATTTGGACAGGGATGACCTGACCCCTCCCCCTTACTGGATAATGACGCGCCTGCCTCCCAGTGCTCCACCAGGACCGGAGGCCGCCTTAATGCCCAATCCAGGGCCAGGTGAAGTTCCTGCAGCAGCTGCTGCTCTTCCACCAGCTCTCCCGGAGTTCGTAGAGCTGCTGTTTCAGCAGGCTCCGATCCCAGCAATGGAGACCTCTGGTCAGTGCCCCCAGAATTCCACCTCAGCTGGACCTCCTAGACTGTATCCACCTCTCCCGGTGAGTACTGATGGGAAGGGGGAAGAAAACACAGCAATTAGACAGAGGCTGTGCTCCGTCAAGGAACAGGGGGAAAGAACCCCACTACAGGTGCCCCTCAGAGAGCTACAATAGCCGCCAGTTCAGGACGCATGGAGCACTACCATCAGCCCCCTGTAGCCTATTATTACCAGCCGTTTTCATCTACTGATATATTAAACTGGCAGAGACACGCTCCACTGTACTCGGGGGAGCCACAAGCCATGATTAGGCTAATGGAGACTATTTTTCGAACCCACCGCCCTACATGGGATGACATAATCCAACTACTAGTCTCCCTTTTCAGCACTGAAGGAAGACACAGGATCCTAACTGAGGCCAGAAAATGGTTAAGAGAAATGGCACCTGAGGGCACTGCAAACCCGCGGCGGTGGAAGAACCAGCCACCCCCGATGAGAGACCCGACTGGGACTGTGACCCAGAGGAAAGGAGGGGCCTCCTGGAGAGACATCGTGTGACCGTTTTACAAGGTCTCAAGATGGGGGGCCGAAAAGCTATGAGTATCGCAAAACCCTCCGAAGTGATTCACAGGGAAAGCGAATCACCCTCTGAGTTCTACGAAAAACTGTGCGAGGCCTATAGACTTTATACGCCAATAGACCCAGCCAGAAGCTGCTGGGTCTCAGATGGTGATAAATGCAGCCTTTGTGTCTCTAGCCTACCCTGAAAATGTCAGATAAGGGGACACCAACTGACTCATGAATTTTTATACATCCCTGAACGCCCAGTATCTTTGTTAGAAAGAGACTTGCTGTCTAAATTGGGGGCAGAAGTGACCTTTCCCCCCAAGAAAGACCCACTGTTTGAGTGGGCTCAACCACGTATTTACTCTTACTCTCAGTAACCCCTCAAGATGAATGGAGGTTGCACAGTGTCCCAGAAGGGAAACCGGACGGGCTAAACAGTTGAGAGACAGAGTTAACTCAACAATTCCCTGAGGTCTGGGTGGAAGACAACCCCCACAGGCTTGCAAAACAAGTCCCACTGGTAATAGAACTCAAACCTGGTACAATTACATCGGCATCCGCCTTGGGCCTGCCAGACCTTGCTAAGCCATTTACTCTTTATGTGACTGAAAAGGACAAGGAGTGTTGTCCCTGATTCTGGAGACATGGGACATACCGGTGACTTATCTCTCAAATCAGCTGGACAATGTGGCCACTGGGTGGCTGGGATGCTTACGGGCAGTTGCTGCAGTTACCTTACTGGTCCGGGAGGCAAACAAGCTGACTTTGGGCCAAGATTTGTTCATAAAAGTCCCACATGAGGTCAACATTTTCCTGCGAGGGGACCCCCATAAATGGCTGTCAACATCCCAGATTACTCAATACCAGGGACTGTTATGTGAGAACCCCCATGTTACTACTGAGCCTTGTCAGGCCCTAAATGTGGCCACTCTCTTTCTTGTGGGAGAAGGTGGGACCTCACATGATTGCAAGGAAATATGCCAGCAGACCTGACTTGAGAGACCAGCCAATCCCGGACCCAGATTTGGTCCTGTACACCAATGGCACCAGCCTGGTGAAATAAGGACAGTGACCATCGGGATGTGCAGAGTCATGAAAGAAACCATCGTTGAGGCTAGCTCTCTGCCATCACACTGGTCCGCCCAACAGGCCGAACTATATGCTCTAATCCAGGCCCTCCAGCTGTCAAAAGGCAAGAAGACAAACATTTACACAGACTCCAGGTATGCTTTGGCCACACTACAGGGCTCTGTATAAGGAGAGAGGCCTTTGACAGCTAGTGAAAAAGATACTAAAAATAAGGAAGAAATTAAGACCCTATTAGATGCTGCCTGGGAACCAGAAAGGATTGCAGTCATACACTGCTGAGGACATCAAAAAGAGGATACCCCCTGGGCTCAGGGAACAGACTGGCAGATAAGACCTCTATACAAGCAACCAAGGGCTTGGGGGTGACAAGTGAAGCCCCTATTAAAGCTCTCATATTGGCGGAGCTACCTGAGCTAACGCTGGACTCTCCAAAACACCCTGAAGCCCAAAACCAACTAGCCAAAGCAGAAGGGGCCATCAAGACTGAAAAGGGATGGTGGGAATCTCCAAGTGGCAAATTATTGGTACCGGAGGAGCTGGCACCCACTCTGGTAAGCCAAACACACCAAGCGACCTATCTAGGCCATGATAAACTGGAAGAGCTAATTTGAAAATATTTCTTCTCCACCTCTCTTCCCTATGCAGGACAAAATCTCAGAACTGCACTGCCTGCTCACAGGTCAGTGCTGCCTCTCGGCACAGACAGAAACCTCCAGGGATTCAGCCAAAAGGCACACTGCCCTTTGAACACCTGGAAGTGGACTTCACCGAAATGAAACCTCACTGACACTACCATTACCTGCTGGTCATAATAGTATGTTCTCGGGATGGGTAGAAGCTTTTCCTACCTGGACTGAAAGACCATCAAAAGTAGCCTGGTGCCTGCTTAGGGAGATACTCCCCAGATTTGGATTTCCTACCAGCATTGGATCGGACAATGGCCTGGCTTTCATAGCTGATTTAGTATAACAAGTAAGCAAAACTTTAAACATCAAGTGGAAATTACATACAGCATATAGCCCCCAGAGTTATGAGATGGTGGAATGAACCAACCAGACACTTAAAGAGACTCTCCAAGTGGAACATAGAGACTGACTGTTCCTGGGTGGACTTGTTTCTGACGGCTCTGCTCAGACCCAGGATGACCCCAAGGCCCAATGGCTCTTCTCTGTACAAAATTGCATATGGGAGGCCCTCCCATAATAAAACAGGTGTCAACAAATTTGCCTCAGGTAAGGGGAGATGAGATTTCACAGCAGATGGAACAACTGGGTAAGGTCATAAATCAGGGAACTAAGTTTGCACAAGAAAGGGTGCCGTTCCCCCTTGGGGAACAGATTCATGAATTTGTGCCCAGAGATCAGGTGTGGTCAAGGACTGGAAACACGACTCCTTGGCCCCACATTGGAAGGGTCCATATACTGCTGTTCTAACCAGTCCTACTGCAGTTAAAGTTGCAGGTTCCACTCTCTGGATCCATGAGGGTGAAGGGCGCATACCATGCAAACCTGGAGGACGCCGAGTGGACTACACAAAGGACCCCACTGATCCCTGGGAAACCAAGATCATCTTAAAGAAGAAAAAGAGATGAAGCTCTCCAATCAACTGCTGCTACAAGGACTTGTTGGTATCATCTTGAGACTAACCATAGTTTCAGTACAAAGAGAGACCTGTGCTCTAATTTAAATTGAATGTTGTGTATATATTCCTGATTTATCTGGCCATATATCAGCCACCCTAGATGACATGAAAGGTCAAGTAAAAGTTATGTCTGATGATTATCTTCCTGAACTTCAGTCCTATCTTGGGTGAAGCGTGATTGGTGGAAAACTATATTTACCATTGTTATAGTTGCCTTGATAGTTCTGCTTTGTGGACCCTTTATTTTACAACGTATTGTGAACTTGGTAACCCAAAGGTTGATGTCGCTCTCCCAAATTGGAGGTCGGAGAGTCAGGGTGTAATATATCCTTATGAATGATGCTCATACTATGAGTTAAGAGCATCAAGAGGGGGGAATGAAGGAGGAAACAGACAGAACAGGCTCCATCTTGAAAGCAGGACTCCATCTTAGGCCAGACTGTGGACTTTGAGCTATATGCCCAGTATCTATGAAATGACATACCAACTAGAAAACCAAGCCCCCTGGATGGAAGAGCCCCAGGGCTCATACCTAGACTCTCTGTTGCCTAAAAGAATACCCTAATTATCTGTGTAACCAAATAGAATCATAAGTTTTATTATGCTTATTGGGGTATGACCACAGGCCTATTGATAATTGTCCACTGTTAACTACCTAGGTTTAAGGCATATGAATCTCGGGTTAACTTTGATTGTATCATTCTTTTCCTTTGTTCAGACTAGTTTCAGGGAATTTGGGGAGGTGGATTTGGGCATGTACATTTAGGGTATATAGGGTTTTCAGAAAAACTGGTCAGGGTCCTTGTCTAAGAGGAGACTCTGCCTTGGGCCCGCCAGTGTAATAAACTGCACTCCACTATCTGCATTGTCCTTCTGAGTGAGTTTGTGAATGCGTGGCTACAACACTTTTAGCCTTGTTTAGTTTCTTAAGGTGGAAGCTTAAATTATTTAATTGAGAACTCTTTATTCCTATTAAAAGCATTAAATTTTGTACTATGTAATTCCAGAGAAGTTCCTCCATGCAGTGTTAGCTGAATTTCACCAGTTTAGATAGATCGTATTTTCCTTTTCTCTCAGCTCTAAGTATGCTCTAATTTTCCTTGTCACTTCAGTAAGTCCTGTGGATTACTTATAATTTCCAAGTATTTGGGAGTTTTCCAAATATCTTTTTATTATTGATTTTTAGTTTATTTCTATTACAAAGAGAGGACATACTTTTAATTATTTCAATTTGTTTAAATGTATTAAGGTTTGTTCCGTCCCTCAGAATGTGGTATATCTTGGTCAGTGTTCTGTGTGCATTTAAAAACAGTGTGTATTTTGGTGGAATGTTCTATAAATTATGTCAAATTGGTTCACAGTGTTTTTCAGATCCTCTATATCCTTGCTGATTCATTTGTCCTATCACTGAGAAAAGAATGTTGAAGTGTCCGAGTATAACTATGAATTTATCTACCTATACTTTTTATTCTTTTCAATTTTACCTCATATATTTCAAGTTTAGATGTATACACATTTGTTCTTGCTGTTCAGTAGCTCACGTCTGACATGAGTACTACATAGTACTTACTACACAGTAATCGTGTCTAACTCTGCAACCCCATGGACTGCAGCACCCAACCATCTCATCCTCTGTTGTCCTCTTCTCCTCCTGCCTTAAATCTTTCCCAGCATCAGGGTCTATTCCAACAAGCTGGCTCTTTGTAGCAGGTGGCCAAATACACATGAGGATTGTTATTATTCTTGGTGATGGACCATTTATCAATGTGCATGTGTGTGTGTTCTCTCATTGAGTCAGTCCAACCCTTTGCAACCCCGAGGACTGTAGCACCCCAGGCTCCTCTGTCCATGGAGTTCTCCTGGCAAGAATACTGAAGTGCGTTGCCATTTCCTTCTCCATTATCAATGTATAATGCCCCTCTTTATCCCTGGTAAGCTTCTTTGCTCTAAAGTCTACTTTGTGTGATATCAGTACATCCATTCCAGATTTCTCTTGATTAGAATTTTTATGATATAGCTTTTTCATCTTTTTTACTTATGTCATTATATTTAAAAATTGGTTTTCTAAGACAGATATCATATGATATCACTTACATGTGGAATCTAAAATATGGCACAAATGAACTTATCTACTAAACAGAAACAGACTTACAGACATAGAGAACAGACTGGTGATTGCCAAGGGGAAGCGGGGGTGGGGACGGGATGGATTGAGAGGTTGGGATTAGCAGATGCATACTATTATATATAAAATGGATAAACAACAAAGTCCTACTGTGTAGCACAGGGAAATATATTCAGTATCCCATGATAAACCATAATGGAAAAGAATATGAAAAAGAAATATGTATAGGTATATAACTGAATTTTTGCTATACAGCAGAAATTAACACAACTTTGTAAATCAACAATAGTTCAATTTTTTTTTTAAAGATTGGCTTTTTGTGGCCAGCATACAGTTAGGTTTTATTAGCCAATCGGACATCTCTAACTTTTAACTGGTATTTTTAGAACATTTACATTTCATATAATTATTAATATGTTTAGATGTCATTTTATTAAGTATTTTTTAATCCCTTTATTATTCCAGTTTTTCCCCTTCTAGTCTTTTTCTGGATTATTTCAACCATTTTTTGTTTCCATTTCACTTTATCTATCAACTTTTGGGCTATATTAGATATATATATATATATATATATATAATATTTTTTGGTTGCTCCAGGGATTATAATATGAAATATATATATATATATTGCATATATATTCTAATATATATTCTGAATGTTTTTTATTTTAGATAACAGATTTTTTCAGTTCTAAAGTTTTCATATTACTTTTTATACTTTCTATTTCTCTACTGAGAATTTCTAACTTTCCATTCATTCAAAGATAGTTTATCCTTATATCATGAAGTACAATTAAAATAGCTGTTTTTAATGGCTTTGTCTGATAATTCCAACATTTGGATAATCTTGGACTTGGCCTCTGTTGGTTGTGTTTTCCCTTGAGAATTGTTCACATTTTCCTGGTTCTTGCTATGTTGAGTAAATATGCAGTACATCCTGGATGGTTTGAATATTCTCCTTGGAGACTCTATGTTAAAATCTGGAGATGGCTTCCAAAGTCAGAATTATCTCTACTTTCTCCAGCTTCTGGTGACTCCTTTCCTGTTCTTTGGTTCAGAAAAATTAATTTCTGAAAGAGTTTTGTTGCTGCCGTTGCTGTTCTATACAGTTGGATTCCTACTCAGGACAAAGCAGTGAGAAAACAGAGAGGAAAAAGTTAACTGTTTGGAACGTAAGAGCTTCTTTCTCCAATTCCTCCTGCCTGCCAGAAAGATGGGGTTTCTGTCTCAACTTAAGCTGCCCATGTAATCCTCAGACAGTTCTATACTAGGGCAGTTACTTGGGACATGGGCAAGCAGGGAGGCATATGGAGAGGTCTCTGCAAACCACACTCTCAGCTTTGAAGGAAGCTCTTTTCCGGGCACTCCGGCCAGGGGGGGAAAAAAGCGGGGAAGGGCTTATCTTCAATCTTTTGCTATTTGCACAACTAAGACAACCCACAGGTCAGAGTGGAATGAGGAAAAGATTAAAAAAATAATAATAATAAGGAAAATTCACCTTACATGAATCACTCCCTCAAGCTCTGACACTTCTCTGAATCTGCCTGCTAGCTTTACTTTTCAAAGTCAATAGGGCATTGCTATCTGTGTTTTGTCTAGAGATTTTCACTTTGATCTGTGGTACAGAAAAGCTTATTCCATGTTCCAGCTCCAGAGCAGGAATCTAAGGCCATTTTAGTTTATTTTTAAACAGAGTTCTGGTATAAATCTTCTGGTGAAAAAAAAAAAAGCAATGTAAAACTTTTAAAATGTATTAATATTTAAAAAAATAGATTTCTGGGTTTTTTTAATATTTATTTATTTATTTATTTATTTATTTGGCTGCACTGGAGTTTAGCTATCACATGCAATATCTTCAGTTGCCTCACAGGATCTAGTTCCCTGACCAAGGATCAGATCCAGGCCACCTGCATTGGGAGTGTAGAGGCTTAGCCACTGGACCACCAGGGAAGTTCCTTAGGCCATTTTAAATAAAGCAGTACAAATCCTTCCTTAGTAAGAATTAATATTCTTGATAATTTTTATGTTAGCTTCTGTGGTGTTCATTTTAAATGTGATATTTTCACTTTTTCTCTTAAGGATACCACAAGAACAACCATTTCCTGTTCTGTGACCAGTCTCTTCTGACATCTCATTTTAATATTGTTTCCCCAAATTCAGGCCCCAAATTTAGAAACATGAAGCTGTTAAGACATCCTTGACCCCTAAAATATCTTTTGGGTTTCTTGGACAGCCACTAAGTAAACATGAATGTTGACCCTTTCACCTTGCAAAATAAGAAATAACAAAAATAGTTGAGTTTGTTTGGTGTCCTCCAGATTTTAATTCATTCAAAATTCCCATGAGAACTGTTAATTAAACCTGGTACATAAGAAAAATCTACAAAATTAAAAGAAAATTTGGCTTCCCAAGCTTGTTTTTCTGAATGTTGAGTTTTAAGCCAGCTTTTTCACTGTCCTCTTTAACTTTCATCAAGAGGCTCGTTAGTTCCTCTTCACTTTCTCTCATAAGGGTGGTGTCATCTGCATATCTGAGTTTATTGATATTTCTCCCAGCAATCTTGTATTTCATCCAGCCTGGAATTTCACATGATGTACTCTGTATATAAGTTAAATAAGCAGGGCAACAATATACAGCCTTGACATACTCCTTTCCCAATTTGGAACCAGTCTGTTGTTCCATGTCCAGTTCTAACTGTTGCTTCTTGACCTGCATACAGATGTCTCAGGAGGCAGGTCAGGTGGTCTGGTATTTCCATCTCTTTAAGAATTTTCCAGTTTGTTGTGATCCATACAGTTAAAGGCTTTGGCGTAGTCAACAAAGCAGAAGTAGATGTTTCTCTGGAACTCTCTTGCTTTTTCAACAATCCAACAGATGTTGGCAATTTAATCTCTGGTTCTTCTGAATTTTCTAAATCCAGCTTGAACATCTGGAAGTTCACAGTTCACATACTGTTGAAGCTTCACTTGGAGAATTTTGAGCATTATTTTGCTAGCATGTAAATAAGTGCAATGTGCAGTAGTTTGAACATTCTTTGACATTGCCTTTCTTTGGGATTGGAATAAAAACTGACTTTTTCCAACCCTGTGGCCAAATATGCTGGCATATTGAGTGCAGCACATTAACAGCATCATCTTTTAGTATTTGAAATAGCTCAACTGGAATTCCATCACCTCCACTAGCTTTGTTTGTAGTGATGCTTCCTAAGGCCCACTTGACTTCACATTCCAGGATGTCTGGCTCTAGGTGAGTGATCACAACATCATGGTTATCTGGGTCATGAAGATATTTTTTGTACAGTTCTTCTGTCTATTCTTGCCACCTCTTCTTAATATCTTCTGCTTCTGTTAGGTCCATACCATTTCTGTCCTTTTTGTGCCCATCTTTGCATGAAATATTCCTTTGGTATCTCTAATTTCTTGAAGAGATCTCTAGTCTTTTCCATTCCATTGTTTTCCTCTATTTCTTTGCATTGATCACTGAGGAAGGTTTCCTTATCTCACCTTGCTATTCTTTGGAACTCTGCATTCAAATAGGTATATCTTTCCTTTTCTCCTTTACCTTTCACTTCTCTTCTTTTCTCAGCTATTTGTAAGGCCTCCTCAGACAAACATTTTGCATTTTTGCATTTCTTTTTCTTGGGGATGGCCTTGATCACTGCCTCCTGACCAATGTCACAAACCTGCATCAATAATTCTTCAGGCACTTTGTCTATCAGATCTAATCCCTTGAATCTATTTGTCACTTCCACTGTATAATCATAAGGGATTTGATTTAGATCACACCCGAATAGTCCACTGGTTTTCCCTAATTTCTTCAATTTAAGTATGAATTTGGCAATAAGGTGTTCATGATCTGAGCCACAGTCAGCCCCCTGTCTTGTTTTTGCCGACTGGAAAAACAGCCCTAATATTTATTGATTTATAAGAAAAGCAACCCTAAATATTGGAAGGACTGATGCTGAGGCTGAATTTTCAGTAATTTTGGCCACCTGATGCAAAGAGCTGACTCATTGGAAAAGAGCATGATGCTGGGAAAGATTGAAGGCAGGAGGAGAAGGGGACAACAGAGGGTGAGATGGTTGGATGTCATCACCAATTCAATGGACATGAGTTTGAGCAAGTTCTGGGAGATGGTGAAGGACAGGGAGGCCTGGCGTGCTGCAGTCCATGGGGTCACAGAGAGTCAGACACGACTGAGCAAGTGAACAAGAACAACAAAAGCTTGTTTTTATAGAAATAAAAGTTTGTTGTTAATGTGAGCCGTGTCTTAGTTATTACATACTTTTCATATTGAGAAGTAGGATATTCATGTTTGTGTATAAAAACTGACATAACTGTCTACCAGTTGATTTATTTTGGAAAATATTTTGTTCCTACCTATATTTTAATAACCTTTTCAGTTGCGGATAATCATAATACACTTTCTGTTTTAGAATAAAGTGCTGGAAATCTGTCAATACCCTTGCTATCTGTAATATGTTCCTACCCTAGGGTAATTATTGAAAATATCCTTATAAATTTATGTACATATATATTATGCCTTAAAGAATAATATCTTCTTTTGCTCTGATATTATTATTATAATAATTATAAGTAGGCACGACTTACATTTAATTTGTTCACCTAGTTATGAAGTTTCTCTAACTTTTTTGACCACTCCCCCTCAATCTATGACAAGCTGAAACCAAGATGATAGTGGACATCCAAAAGTGTGGTAATTTGCCTTCCCTTGTGTGGTCTTACTATCATCTCAGAAAGTAAGAGGACCAGAAGGAGGGATTATAAAGGATCCATCCCACTTGTAGACTCTCTTGTCTAGGAATTGTCAAAATCAGCTCTTGTTTCCTAACCTTCTTCTGACACTGAGTACACACTTATGGGCTCATCTCATCCTATCTAGAGGGCAACTTTCATACTTAACTATGAACTGAACTCCTTTTTAGCAGTTAAAAATTCCTCACTTTCCCACCTGCAAAGAGTAGACTCTCTTTTGTAACGCTTTACTTTGGTGGTTTATTTATTTATTTATTTATTTATTTATTTATTATGGGTCAGGAAGATCCCTTGAAGAAGGGCATGGCAACCCACTCCAGTATTCTGGCCCGGAAAATCCCATGCACAGAGGAGCCTGGTGGGCCACAGTCCATGGGGTCGCAAAGAGTCAAACATGACTGAGTGACTAACACTTCACTTCTTCACTCTCTGATATGTACGTTTCCCATTTAGCTCACATAAAAACTGTGGACTAAAGAAAATATAACCTTCATGCAAACCTAACCTATGACATTGTTCTGGGGGGCCCTCCAGCTTGTGCATAAGGGCCCCATTCGTCCATTGACAGGTCTTGGTAAGGACCTTGGTCAACTGGCTAATACACTAAGAGACCAGCAGGGGCAGCAGCACCAAACATCTCTGCCAGCACCTTCCAAGAGGTGGGTCCCAATCCCTAGGCGCACCTACCCGTTTGCTTTTAGGCTGTCATTGAAAAGAAAGGCCAGAAGGAAAGGCAGAGCTTATTGTTGGTGGTGGTTTAGTCGCTAAGTCATGTCCAACTCTTGTGAACCCATGGACTGTAGCCTAGTTATCTTTCCAGACCTAGCATGACCCTCTATCCTCAAGGACTTCCTTACAGCTATGTCTTGCCAGGGCTAGAAGCCAGCCTGAGCCCTCCATCCCCCCACATTGGTGGGGTCTGGGCACCCCACCTGCCCCCAGCCCTGACTGACTTAATCCACGTAGTTCTTGGCCAGAAACAGAGTGGATCACGTTGCCTCTGGGGAAAAAAGAAAAAGTTACAGAAAAGCCACATAAGTTACAATTATGCCACTCCTCTGATAAAGTACAGGAAATACTGGATAAACAGCGGTTTAGATAAAGATTTATTGAGTAGATAAAGGAGATTAAATAGAAATATGTGCAAATAAAATGAGACAGCCCTGTATAAGGAAGCTAAAGGCAAGGTCCTTCCCTGTACAAGCTCATAACTTAGGGTGAGTCACTTACACATTGTCAGACCTCAGGGCTGTTCAGATTCAGAAAGAAGGGGGCCTGGAACCCAGTGACCCCCAGCAAGTGATGGATGAATAAGTGAGTAAGTGAATGAATAATTGAGTGTATGTTGGGCTGAGATTCAGAGCAAAAGGGTTTTTTAAAATAGGTAAACTTTTATTTAATTGCTTCCCAGGTGGTTCAGTGGTTAAAAAAAAAAAAAAAATCCACCTGTCAATGCAGGAGATGCAGGTTTGATCTCTGGGTCAGAAAGATCCCCTGGAGGAGGAAATGGCAACCCACTCCAGTATTCTTGCCTGGGAAATCCCATGGACAGAGGAACCTGGCAGGCTACCATCTATGGGGTCACAAAAGAGTCAGACACAATTGAACAGTTAAACATAACAAAATTTTATTTAAATCTTTTACTGCTAACAAAAATCATGTGAAGATTGACCATGGTCTGTGGTTGTCATTGTTCAGTAACTCAGTCATGTCCAACTCTTTGCGATCCCATGGACTGCAGCATACCAGGCTTCCCTGTCCTTCACCATCTCCGGGAGTTTGCTCAAACTCATGTCCACTGAGTCAGTCATACCATCCAACCATCTCATTCTCTGTTGCCCCCTTCTCCTCCTGCCCTCAATCTTTCCCAGCATCAGGGTCTTTTCCAAAGAGTCAGTTCTTCGCATCAGGTGGCCAAAGTATGGGAGTTTCAGCTTTAGCATCAATCATTCCAATGAATATTCCGAGTTGATTTCCTTTAGGATTGACTGGTTTGATCTCCTTGCAGTCCAAGGGACTCTCAAGAGTATTCTCCAGCCCCACAGTTTGAAAGCATCAATTCTTCAGTGCTCAGCCTTCTTTATGATCCAACTACAATCACAGAAAGCTAACCAAAATGGCCTGCAGAGTTAAACCAGAGGGAGGACATGTTTTCTGGCAGGAAAGTAGTGAAGTCTCCACATCCCTGAAAACAAGATCAACAAGGATGTGGAATGCTCCCATTATGGTGCAGTGTGCTGAGGTCTTGGTACATCTTGCATAGAAAGTTGAGTTCAGAAATTCTCACACATTTAGTAAGAGAACTGCATGCTTCTCTTTTGTTCCTTCTCATTTCTTTTCCTTCTTGACATAAAAAAATGATATCCTGTGTTCCACCCTAACTTCTGTTGCAGAAAGTAAACACTGTTGAAAAGCCTCATAAATTTTCAATGACTTTGTTCCCTCTGTTTCACAAGTGCCTCTACACCTATTTGAACAACTGAGAACACGCAGGAGCAAAACTCCCTATCCCAGCCATGCATGATGCTAAGTGTACACACACAGGCTGAACACCGCTTTACAAAGCTCCCTGCTCCTCAGGAGTTTGGAAACCTTAATGAGGGTAAAATATCCTGGCCTCTGCATCACAGTGATGTGTTTAAAGTTATATTGCTGTTATTTAGTCATTCAGTTGTGTCTGATTCTTTGCAATGCCATAGACTGTAGCCCATTAGGCTCCTCTTGTTGTAGCCACACGTTCTGGGAAACAAACTCACTCAGAAGGACAATGCAGATAGTGGAGTGCAGTTTATTACACCGGTGGGCCCAAGGCAGAGTCTCCTCTTAGCCAAGGACCCCGACCAGCATTTGTGAAAATCTTTTATACCCCATGTGTATGTGTCCGAACCCATCACCCCAAATTCCTTGAGACTTACATAAACTAAGGAAGGGTAAATACAATCCCAATAACCCCATCACTCTTGTGTCATGTGCTCAGACAGTTAAACATTTAGCCAATAATCAATAAGCACGAGGTTACATTCCGACAGGTACAGAAAAATTTATGGCCCATCTGGAGAAAGGGGTGATTAGTGTATGTGTTCTCTTAGGCTAGGAGTAACCTGGATACGACCTTCAAGATTCCCCTGTCCGGAGGGGATCTTATCCTTCTGTTGTCGTTTCCATAGACACTAAACAGAGTTCAGAGTCCATTGGAGAGGTGGCCGAGCATGATCAGCATGAACAGGCCTAAGACGGAGTCCAGGCCCTATGAATTCCTTCTTCACTCTGTCCATGGGATCTCTGGAATACTGGAGTGGGTTGCCATTTACTTCTTCAAGGGAATCTTTCCAGTCCAAGGATCAAACCCGAATCACCTGCAAATTGGCAGGGGATTCTTTACCACTGGGCCACCTGGGAAGCCCCCTTTAAAATTATATCCTGCCTTAAAAAGCTGTGTGATCATGAACATGTTACAAAACCTCTTTGAGCGAGCCTTGGCTTCTGTATCTGGAAATGGGGGTAATACTCATCCCCTTGTAGGTGTCCTTTTACAATGAACTCAAACAACGTAAGGCAAACAGCTGGCATACAGCAGGCACTCACCAATGGTCTGTGTCCTTTCTCTCAACAGAGGACTCGCCTTTAAACTCGCATCCAATAATAAAACACAAGCGAAGAGGATCAACATGTTTTTTAATATTTCGTATCAAAGTAGTTATTTGATAAATCGAGTTTTTTGTCTATACAATTGGAAGTTATGCTTTCCCTTTCTATTCTTTAGGTACATGGCTGTGTGTGTGCATCCTAAGTCGCTTCAGTCATGTCTGACTCTGCAACCCCATGGACTGTAGCCAGGTCCTCGGTCCATGGGATTCTCCAGGCAAGAATACTAGAGTGGGTTACCATACCCTCCTCCAGGGGATCTTCCTGACCCACGGATTGAACCTACATCTCTTACATCTCCTGTATTTGTGATCTTTACCACGTTACTGCTGCTGTTAAGAAGATGATGTTGTCTCACTTTTGTTCTGTTTTTAGCAACCTGGAATTTGCTCCCTGTTTCCATACAGGATATTTGTTTTAGGTGTTTTGCAATTTTGTTCCCATGTATCTAGCTGTTGTTTATTTTTATTTATTTAGGCCTCCCCGAGCTTCCTGAATCTAAGACCTTGTTTTCTTCCTTGAGATTGGAAAATTCTCAGCCATTATTTCTTTGAATGTTGCCTCTATCTCTTGCAAGCTCAATCTTGCACTTGGAAGGATCTTTTTGATGTCACCCAGTATTCCTAGAGTTTTCTTTAGTAGTAGTGAATGTGGGCCTCCCCATTAACAGAAATAAAAGTCCTAATCTGTGCATTTTTAAACTTCTCTGAATTTAGCATTAAATTCAAATGTAATACAAAGAACTCTTTAGAGCCCCAAATTACTTATTTAAGTCATAAAATTTGAATACGCTGCATACAATGACATTATTCTTATAACAATGTTAAGCTGAACAATGAAAGCAGGGGAATGTTTGAACTTAAATTTCCTGACTGACAGTCAAAGGATGCTCTAAAACACTACTGAGTCAACATCTTTCCTCCCGAAACTTGCCTGCCTGCAGACACCCTTTACCATGGCCAAACAGTGCAAGAAGCCACACCATGTGTTTCTTTTTTAAAATCACCAAACTACCAATCACTATTCTCTTGTCTGTGGGCTAATTAAGCATCATGATTTCATTCCATTAAATATATCAACACTAAATTTGCTGTTGTCATTTTGTCACTAGGTCATGTCTGACTCTTTGGGACCCTACGGACTGTAGCCCACCAGTCTCCTCTGTTCATGGGATTTCCCAGACAAGATTACTGGAGTGGGTTGCCATTTCCTTCTCAACACTAAGTTTATATTTTTTTCAGAATACTTGATAGCATTTTATATACTTGCCAGCTTTTTTTTTTTTTTTCTTTTTGCCTAAATTCACCTTCAAAATCAAATATCCCTGTTTCTTTTCTGTGTTCTTCAAACACAACAACTGTTTGCAGGGACCCTGCACTCTCACAGGCGTATCTGCTAAGTTTTCATTTGTATGACTAACAACAAAGGCCACCCCAGGGCAGGGACCTCTAGACCACGCCCTCAGTCAACACTATTTGAAGACAGTCCTTCATCAGGGTAGAATCCACCTCCTGGAACCTCAACCCACATTTCCTCATTTCTTCGCCGTATCCAAGAACATTTCTATGAGAAACTTCATGAAGTATTTTTAATGAGATGAAAACATTCAGGCAGTATTCCTAAGCCCACTAATTAAAACAAGAAGAAATGGAGCTGATCGGTGACGGATTTGTTTGTCAGGAACCTCAGCTGGCACCCAGTGTTCATTATTTCCTCTTGTAAATGTTCCGACACCATCCGCTTCATGCGGCATTCCTGAGGCTACCAGGAACTGACTTGAAGTTCATCAGTCCTGAGTCTTTATTTTCCCCCTTTTTCTGAAAGGAACTCACACAAGTCCAGTGTCTATTGCCCCTCCCCAGGACTCCTCAAAGGTGCCTGGCAGGAGCTCTGAGAAATACTCTGGAATGTGACTGGTCTGGAGCTGAAGGGTCCACTTGCCAAATGCCTGACCAGTTTTCTGACTCTCCTTTCACCTCTCCTGAGTCTTTGTTGCTGTTGTTCAATCACTAAGTTGTATCCGACTCTTTGTGACCCCATAGACTGCAGCACACCAGGCTCCTCTGTCCTCTGCTATCTCCTAGAGTTTGCTCAAATTCATGTCCATTGAGCAGGTGGGGCTGAAGGAGGAAACAGACAGAACAGGCTCCATCTTGAAAGCAGGACTCCATCTTGGGCCGGACTGTGGACATTGAGCTCTATGCCCAGTATCTGTGAAACGACATACCAACTGGAAAACCAGGCCCCTGAAAGGAAGAGCCCCAAGGGCTCATACCTAGACTCTCCATCACCTAAAGAATACCCAAATTATCTGTGAAACCAAATAGAATCATAAATTCTACTGTGCTTATTGGGGTATGACCACAGGCCTATTGATAGTTGTCCACTGTTAACTACCTAGGCTTAAGGCATACGAATCACAGGTTAACTTTGATTGTATCTTTCTTTTCCTTTGTTCAGACTAGTTTCAAAGAATTTGGGGAGGTGGGTTTGAGCACATACACTTAGGGTATATAAGGTTTTCACAAAAACTGGTTGGGGTCCTTGGCTAAGAGGAGACTCTGCCTTGGGCCCGCCAGTGTAATAAACTGCACTCCACTATGTGCATTGTCCTTCTGAGTGAGTTTGTTTCCTGGAACGCATGGCTACAACAATGCCATCTAACCATCTCATCCTGTGTTGTCCCCTTCTCCTGCCTCCAATCTTTCCCGGCACCAGGGTCTTTTCCAATGAGTTGGCTCTTCCCATCAGGCCCTCAGTCTACCTCTCTTTATATATTATTTTAATTTTTCAAACCAGAAGACCCTCTTTGGAGGACCATAATGAGTCTGTTGGCTTCCCTCTATCTCAGGCACAAAAGCATCTTTCTGAAGGAAAGATTCTTACATTTCTCAGTCACCTGATCCTCTTCTTATAGGTCGCTACCAAAGAATTTTATTCTATTTATATAGAGCCCCTCCCTCTCCATCTTTTTACATTATTTCGTAAAGCCCAAAGATCTTTTTATGTAGCTTTCCATCCTCTCTAGATGCCTTTTCCTTTAGTATTATTTGTGAATTCTAAGTCATCTTATTTTTTCAAAGCTTCTATTCTCATGGGTAAATATCCCTTTTGAGATTCTGTATCAGATCATTGACACAAAGATCATGGCATCCAGTCCCATCACTTCATGGCAAATAGATGGGGAAATGTGCAAGCATTGACAGATTTTTATTTTCTTGGGCTCCAAAATCACTGTAGGCAGTGAGTGCAACCATGGGATTAAAAGACACTTGCTCCTTGGAAGGAAAGCTGTGACAAATCTAGACAGCATATTAAAAAGCAAAGACATAATTTTGCCAATAAAGATCTAAATAGTCAAAGCTATGGCTTTTCCAGTAGTCATGTACAGATGTGAGAGTTGGATCATGCAGAAGGCTGAGCACTGAAGAATTGGTGCTTTTCAATTGTGGTGGTGGAGAAGACTCTTGAGAGTCCCTTGGACTGCAAGGAGATCAAACCTGTCAATCCTAAAGAAAATCAACCCTTTAGGGGTTGATTATTCATTGGAAGGACTGATGCTGAAGCTGAAGCTCCAATACTTTGGCCACCCGATACATAGAATCGACTCATTGGAAAAGATCCTGATGCTGGGAAAGATTGAAGGCAAAAGAAGAGGGTGGCAGAGAATGAGATGGTTAGATAGCTAGCATCACTGACTCAATGAACATGAGTTTGAGCAAACCCCAAGAGATGGTGAAGGACAGGGAAGCCTGGCGTGCTGCAGTCCATGGAATTGCAAAGAGTTGAATGCGACTTAGCCACTGAATAACATCAGACTGCTGAACTTTAACATCTTTTTAAAATAAAAAGAATAGAAAGATTCAGGAAGGAGGGGAAGTTGTGTAGAAGCAAGAGATTGAGTACAGAAGATGCCAAGAAAATATTTAGAGAAGTTTGTAGCCAATGAAAAGAGATTACTTTCAAAATTTCCAATATAGGAATGTCAAAAGTAGAAAGGCACCTCCATTATAGAAATATAAAGGGAATACTTGGGAATGGAAGCAAAGAAGCACATGATTTTTCCCATACTTACACTACAAATGTCAAGAGTACACACACTTGCCATGGAAAAATCCAACTTCCCCAGGTTCAACGAGGGCCATGACCACTGCCCAGAGGCAAACCACAGTGAACAATGCTGTATGTCTCTTCCTAAGGCGTGAGGATTTCTTTGAGACAGGCTTTATTGAATCGAAGATTCAAATGGAGTTTCACTGCACAGAGATCAGAAGCATCAGACTTGGTAATGCTTGGCAAACAGGATGTTCTAAACCAGACTTGACAGAATCCTTTCTAAGTAAGTCGTTCAGCCTTCAGGGCACCCACCCAAGGTGAAGTTCTAAAGCAGCCACTCCTAACATTGCCTCAGAACTCCCCCTTCCTGGAAGACAGAGGCTGGAGCTGAGCCCCCAGCCAAATACATCTACTGAGGGGCTTGCATATTTTACCATTTAAAAGGATGCTCCATTCCTCATACATAAGTAAAATGAGGCTATATAAATGTTTATGTGTATATATCTGCATATCTATTGCCATTGTTGCTTTACTTAGACTCTTTGCCTGCCAGGCCCCTTTGTCCCTGGGATTTCCCCCGGCAAGAATACTGGAGTGGGTTGTCATTTCTTTCTCCAGGGGATCTTCCCAAACCAGGGATTGAACTCATATCTCCTGCTTTGTCAAGCAGGTTCTTCACAAGTGTGCCACCTGGGAAGCCCCATGTCTATATACTTGTATATATTATAGATATGTATATATACATATACATATTTTATACATATAAATGGGCTTCCCAGGTGGTTCTAGGGGTAAAGAACCTGCCTGCCAATGCTTGAGCCACAGGAGATATCGGTTCAGTCTCCGGGTAGGGACGAGCCCCTGGAGGAGGGCGTGACAACCCACTCCAATATTCTTGCATGAAGAATCCCATGAACAGAGGAGCCTGGCAGGCTACAGTCCGTAGGTCACAAAGAGTCAGACATGACTGAAGTGACTTAGCACCGCAGATATACATACATAAATGAAAGTATGAAAGTGTTCATCAAGAATACTGCAGTGGACTGCAGTTCCTTTCTCCCAAGGATCTTCCCGACCCGGGAATCAAACCAGGGTTTCCTGCATTTCAAGTGAATTCTTTATGTCTGAGCCAATATACGTACATACACATTCTTATTTCTTGCCATCATACTTGTTTTGACCACGAGTTTTCCTCACTAGTCCTGAATCTGCCAGTCCCCCTGTTTCAATGTTCTTGGGCTACTGTAACAAGGTATCCCAGACTGGGTGGCTTATCCAGCAGAAATGCGTTGTCATTTCTGGAGACGAGGGATATGAAATCAATGTGTTTGCTAGCAAGGCTGTTTCCCTCTGAGGGCTGTGAGGAAAAGATCTGTTCCAAGCCCTCTCCTTGGCTTGTCCACAGATCTGTTCATGCTTTCATGGTCCTATCCCCATGTGCAAGTCTGTCTCCAAATTTACCCCTTTTATAAGTACTCCAGCCGTATTGGCTTAGGGGCCACCATAATAACCTCATTTTAACTTGGTAGAAACTCATCTCCAAAAACAGCCTCTCTGCAGCATTAGGGATCAGGGTAACACCATATGACTTAGAGGGTTACATAATTCACCCCATAATGCAACCCCACCTCCAGCCTCTGCCCCATAAGTCACTTTATTCTGAAAGAAGCAGCACTCTTTAACATCAAACAACAAAATCAGCTGAGAAGAACCAAGACTCAAAAGTCTATGTCCAGTTCTTGTAGAAATCTGTGTTCCAGCTAGTTGAGCATCTATGGAAAAACAGCGTTTCCCAGGAGAGTAAGAAACATAGGAAGGGACTTCCCTGGAGGTCCAGTATTTAAGAATCTGCCTTGCAATGCAGGGGACAATTCCTCATCTAGGAACTAATATCCCACAACCCACAACTACTGAGCCCCATGTGCCACAACTAGAGAGTCCCTGCACCACAATGGAAGATCCCACATGATGCAAGGAGGATTCTCCCACAGGCCACAACTAAGATTCAATGCAGCCAAATAAATAAATATTTAAAAGAAAAAAAGAAAGAAACAAACACAGGAGTTATAAGAAGGAAAAAAAAAATAAAAAGAAAGGAAAAGCACAGCAAAGTTCCCTAAGCTGGGTGAAGGTTGCAGAGGGAGCTGTTGAGTGTCTGTTTGTTTAGCCCACCCATGCAGTTCCACTCTGGAAAAGTCAGTCACGCCCATGGTTGGAAGCCCAGGGCCCTGACAGCAGACAAGAGGAAGTCTGCACGTGGGCCAACCAGATCTGTTCAGGCACCCAGGATGTTTAGATTCCACGATTCACACCTGCAAGGTCACAGATGTACCTTACCTACTAGATTGTTGTGTAGGTCATTCACTGTCACTGAGATCCCTTCCATACTATAGGTGTGGGTGAGGGTGTCCCATGATACAGGAATGAGGCTACATGGAACCCAACATTTGCCCACTGTGTGTCACGATATATTTATTGCATTCCTTACTCTGGGCAGGGCACTGTGCTAAATATTGTACTTCAATGTAGCTGAGAGTGTAAGTGGAGATCGAGTGCATATGGGGTGTAGGACTGTGGTTCCTTCCATTCTACTCAAGCATCCATTTTCATAAGCTTATGGGGGTGAGTGGGGAGTAGCATTGGAGTTAAAGGAGGAAATAAGAGACGGTGCCTGCGGGCTGGGGAAGAGGCTTGCAGGGAACCAAGGAACTTTGTAGGAGGATGTGGGGGACCCAGCCCCTCCCCAGAGTCTCCCTCAGTTGTAAGTCAAAGGCAAAGGGAATGTTTTGATTAAGACTTTCTGACTTTGGGCTCAAGTTTTTCCTGGTTCCTGTATGGACCCTGTAGCCTCGTCCAGTGGCAGCTTTAGAAGGTCAGCAGATCAGCCCTGCTCTTCCCTTAGGATCTTCTAAAATTGCAAATACTCCCAGACTTGGGTCAATGATTTATTTTGCAGTATTTTCTGGACTAGTTTTTCTTTTCTATCCCCAAAGTGTTTTGTTTCTGAGAACAGAGTTCTGAGACTTGTAAATAATTGCTCATGTTTTGATTTAACAAACCATGAATGATTGAATCACATCATTACTGAGGTAGCATTAACAAAAGAAGCATCTCCATGCTGAGTCAGGCCACTGGGAGAGTTTTTCAGTGACGCCATTCGAAAGTGTATAACCACATCTCTTTAGGAAGAAACCGCTAAATTATAAAAGAAAGCATATTAAATGCTGTTTTAGTATTAATATTCACAATAATGTTTTAGAGTTTGCCTCACCACATTTTAAAAATCCATTTCCATCCCACTTAAATAGTCATGATCAACTCTGAGCTTGCAACCTGCAAGGGTATTCCAGGCTTAAAAACACCCTATTGTCTTCTGTGCATTATTCCAATAAGGTTACTAATTGTTTAATTTTGCTTTTTTCTCCAAGAAAAAGACTATTTCACAAAGTATAATTTCTCAAGCAGTAGTTTATGGTTCTCTTTATTCTGCCAGCATATAAAAGCTTCTGTTATGATTTGTATAAACTTGCCAAGTGAATTAAATCAATATACAAAATGCATATGTTACCATGCAAATGTAGAAACCTGTCTGAGTGTGAGGGAAACCCACCCACCGTCATGCCAACAAGAGCCAAGGAGCTGCCCAAATATAGAGAAGCCTGGCTCAGGGCATAAAGCCTGGCAGTCATTTTATAATTCATTTACTGGGTTCCAGAACTGTTCATAATTCAGTTTCCTGTAGTTCCAACTCAGGGCTTTTTTTGTTAATGGACTGATGCTCTGTGCAGATGGGCCAGCCACTCGCCCAAGGACTATTTCTATGTGCTTCCAGCTAAGAACCCTGGAGAGTTTTTCTGACCTTCCACCCAGAAATTAAAATAAACATGGCCATCAACTGGTTTTAAAACCTGTGTAGGAGGACTTCCCTGGTGGTCTAGTGTTTTAAGAATCTGCCTATCAATGCAGGGGACACAAGTTCAACCTCTAGTCCAGAAGATTCCACATGCTGTGGGGTAACTAAGCCCATGCACCATAACTACTGAAGCCCAGGTGCCCTAGAGCCCATGATCCACAGCAAGAGAAGCCCACACCACAAATAGAGAGTACCCCCACTGCTCATCACAACTAGGGAAAGTCCACTCACAGTTAGAAAGACCCAGCACAGTCAAAAATAAATAAATATGTGTCTTTGTTGTTGTTCAGTTGCCAAGTCATGTCCGACCCTTTGCGACCCCATGGACTGCAGCATGCCAGGCTTTCCTGTCCTTTACTATCTCCAGGAATTTGCTCAAACTCATGTCCATTGAGTCAGTGATTCCATCCAACCATCTCATCCTTTGTCACCCCCTTCTCCTCTTGCCCTCAATCTTTCCCAGCATTACAGTCTTTTCCCTTTTTATATTTATAACTATATACAAGGCTTCCCTGACAGCTCAGTTGGTAAAGAATTTGCCTGCAATGCAGGACACCCCCGTTTGATTCCTGGGTCAGGAAGATCCGCTGGAAAAGGGATAGGTCACCCACCCCAGTATTCTTGGGTTTCCCTTGTGGCTCAGCTGGTAAAGAATCCACCTGCAATGTGGGAGACCTGGGTTAGACCCCTGGGTTGGGAAGGGAAAGGCTAGTATTCTGAAGGAAAGGGACAATATCCTGGCCTGGAGAATTCCAAGGACTATATAGTCCATGGGGTTGCAAAGAGCTGGACACAACTTTCACTCACTTTCACTCACTCACTCATAACTATATAAATAAATAAAATTGTTTTTTAAGCCTGTACATATTTTTAGGATATACTTAGAAACAATAAATATAAAACATACTTCAAACAGTTGTAAATTTAGCCAAAGTCACCATTCCTTTATTTTTCACAATATATTTTTCCCAAAATATTTTACAAAATATTTCACAAAAATTTTAAATATTTTTCACAATATTTAGGTTTCTTCTACCCATCTGCTTCTCTCTCACTCCACCTCGCACCTCTTCATCGTCTCCACCTGGCCTGCAGCATATCCAGGATAGAAATAGAGAGCAAAGAAGTGGTGCTGGGAGGAGAGGTAAGTTATCTGCTTTAGCTCCTCTCCCTACAGAGTGTGCACCTATGGTACCCAGCTTTGGAGGGACTCTGAAAGAATGAAATTGCTTGAAAGGAAATTGAAGCAATCCACTCAAAGAGCATTTTCCCTGCTTATCTTCGTCTTTTGTCAAATTCCGAGTGCACTCTTTTTCTCGGAATCCCTAATTAGAGCTGTGAAATGTTCTCCGTAAGGAAAATGCATTTATTCTTTCTATGGTTTCCTTAGTGTTTTTTTTTTTTTTTTTTTCTCTTCCAGCTTTATGGAGATATAACCATGAACTTCCAGATGTTCAAGCTGGTTTTAGAAAAGGCAGAGGAACCAGAGATCAAATTGCCAACATCCACTGGATCATCGAAAAAGCAAGAGAGTTCCAGAAAAACATCTATTTCTGCTGTGTTGACTACTCCAAAGCCTTAGACTGTGTGGATCACAATAAACTGTGGAAAATTCTTCAAGAGATGGGCATACCAGACCACCTGACCTGCCTCTTGAGAAACCTGTATGCAGGTCAGGAAGCAACAGTTAGAACTGAACATGGAACAAGAGACTGGTTCCAAATTGGGAAAGGAGTGCGTCAAGGCTGTGTATTGTCACCCTGCTTATTTAACTTATATGCAGAGTACATCATGGGAAATGCTGGGCTGGAGGAAGCATAAGCTGGAATCAAGATTGCCAGAAGAAATATTAATAACCTCAGATATGCAGATGACATCAACCTTATGGCAGTGAGTGAAGAGGAACTAAAAAGCCTCTTGATGAAAGTGAAAGAGGAGAGTGAAAAAGTTGGCTTAAAGCTTAACATTCAGAAAACTAAGACCATAGCATCTGGTCCCATCACTTCATGGGAAATAGATGGGGAGACAGTGGAAACAGTGTCAGACTTTATTTTTGGGGGCTCCAAAATCACTGCAGATGGTGACTGCAGCCATGAAATTAAAAGATGCTTATTCCTTGGAAGGAAAATTATGACCAATCTAGACAGCATATTAAAAAGCAGAGACATTACTTTGCCAACAAAGGTCCGTCTGGTCAAGGCTATGGTTTTTCCAGTGGTCATATATGGATGTGAGAGTTGGACTGTGAAGAAAGCTGAGCGCCAAAAAATTGATGCTTTTGAACTGTGGTGTTGGAGAAGACTCTTGAGAGTCCCTTGGACTGCGAGGAGATCCAACCAGTCCATCCTAAAAGAGATAAGTCCTCAGTGTTCATTGGAAGGACTGATGCTGAAGCTGAAACTCCAGTACTTTGGCCACCCATGTGAAGAGTTGACTTATTGGAAAAGACCCTGATGCTGGGAGGGATATGGGGCAGGAGGAGAAGGGGACGACAGAGGATGAGATGGCTGGATGTCATCACCGACTCAATGGACATGAGCTTGAGTAAACTCCGGGAGCTGGTGATGGACAGGGAGGCCTGGCGTGCTGCGATTCATGGGGTCGCAAAGAGTCGGACACCACTGAGCAACTGAACTGAACTGAACTGACTGAACTTACATACAGCACTGTATAAATTTAAGGTGTATAACATAATGATTTGACTTACATACATCATGAAATGATGATCACAGTAAGTTTAGTGAAGATTTATCCTCTCATATGGATGCAAAATTAAAGAAACAGAAATTTTTTCCTTGTGTGAGAATTCTTGGGATTTACTCTCTAAACAACGTTTGTATGTAACATGCAGCAGTGTTGGTCATATTTATCACGTTGGACATTACACCCCTAGTACTTACTTATAACTCAAAGTTTGTAGCTTTTGACCACCTTCAACCAATTCTCCCCGCTCCAACCCATCCCTGCCTCTAATAACTACAACCTGATCTCTTTTTCTACGCGTTTGTTTTTAAAGTATAATTAACCTACAACACTATGTTAATTCCTGTTATGCGACACAGTGATTTGATATTTTTATGCACATTTGGGGATTCCCAGGTGGCCCTACTGGTAAAGAACCAGCCTGTCAATGCACAAGGCTTAAGAGATGCAGGTTTGATCCCTGGGTCAGGAAGATCACCTAGAGAAGGAAATGGCAACCCACTCCAGTTTTCTTTCCTGGAGAATTCCATGGACAGAGGAGGTTGGCGAGCTATGGTCCATAGGGTCACAAAAAATCAAACACAACTGATGTGACTTCATACACTTGTACGCATACACATTTAAAAACGATTACTGCAATAAGTCTAGTTACCATACATCACCATACAAACGTATTACACAAGGATTGACTGCTTTTTCCATACTATACATTTCATGCTTGTGATTCATTTATTTACTTTGTACCTATTAATCTCCAGCACCTATTTCTCTTCTCATCCCACCCCTACCTCTGGCAACCACCTGTTTGTTCCCTGTATCTGTAACTCTGTTCTGTGACATTTGTTCACTTGTTTTGCTTGTTATGTTATGTTCATGTGTTATGTTTGTTCTTTTATTTCTAGATTCCCAATACAAGTAAAATCACACAGTACTTGTCCACCTCTGACTTATCTAAGTGAGGTAAGATAATACACTCTAAATACATCCATGTTGCTGCAAATGTCGAGTTCATTTTTATGGCATATGTATATATATATATATATGCATCTATCACATCTTTATCCATTCATCTATTGGTGGGCATTTAGGTTGCTTCCATATCTTACCAGTATAAATAATGTTGCAATGAACATAGTGGTGCATAAATCTTTTTGAATTAGTGTTTTCATTTATTTTTTTGGATAAATACCCAAGAGTGGAATTGCTGGATCATATGAGAGTTTTATGTTTTATTTTTTGAAGAGTTGCCATACTGTTTTCCATAGTACGTTTCCAATTTACGTTACCATCAAAGTGCACAAGGATTCCCTTTTCTTTCCCTTTTTTTTAAAGATTTTTTGATGTGGACCATTTTTAAAGTCTTTCTTAAATGTGTTACAATATCACTTCTGCTTTATGTTTCGGTTTCTCAGCCCTGAGGCATGTAGGATCTTAGTTCCCTGACCAGGGGTTGAACCCGCACTCCCTGCATTGGAAGGCAAAGTCCTAACCACTGGACCACCATGGAAGGCCCAAGCAATCCCTTTTCTACACATCCTTGCCAACAATTGTTATTGATAACACTGTTATTGATTTGTCTTCTTGATAATAGCCATTCTGGTCTTGATTTGCATTTCCCTGATGGTTAGTGACATTGAGCATATTTTGATGTGCCTATTACCAAAATCTGAAAATTATTTAGTTCCAAGGAGCAAAATTGTATATACTGCTGTTGTAAAACTTGGTAGTGCTTAGGAAATTGAGCACTTAGGAAACTGAAACAGATTTAAGCAATGAAGGTCCATACCGCTAGAGGAATGAACTATCTACAACAACACGCAGAAATGTAAATGAAACCTCACAAACATAGTGTTAAGAAAAGCGAGACAGCAAAGACAACCTACAGTAAGTTCTAATGATACAAAATTCAAAAACAGGCAATATTAATCTCCAGTGTTAGAGGTCAGGAGAGTGGTCATCCTGGGGGCATGAGAGTGAATGGAAGGGGTCTTAGGGGAACACCTGGGGTTTTGGTTATGTTCTGAATCTTAATCTGAGTTCTCATACATAGGTGTGCTCTATGAAAACACGTTGAGCTGGGTACACAGAAAAGTGCTCTTTTCTGAAGTACTTTCAGTTCAGTTCAGTTCAGTTCAGTCACTCAGTCGTGTCCAAATCTTTGTGACCCCATGGACTGCAGCATGCCAGGCCTCCCTGTCCATCACCAACTCCCGAGTTTACTCAAACTCATGTCCATTGAGTCAGTGATGCCATCGAACCATCTCATCCTCTGTCGTCCCCTTCTCCTCCAACCTTCAATTTTTCCCAGCATCAGGGTCTTTTCAAATGAGTCAGCTCTTCACATCAGTTGGCCAGAGTACTGGAGTTTCAGCTTCAGCATCAGTCCTTCCAATGAATATTCAGGACTGGTTTCCTTTAGGATGGACTGGTTGGATCTCCTTGCAGTCCAAGGGACTCTCAAGAGTCTTCTGCAACACCACAGTTAAAATGCATCAATTCTTTGGTGTTCAGCTTTCTTTATAGTCCAATTCTCACATCCGTACATGACTTTGGGAAAAACCAAAGTTTTTACTAGATGGACCTTTGCTAGCAAAGTAATGTCTCTGTTTTTTAATATGCTGTCTAGGTTGGTCATAGCTTTTCTTCCAAGGAGCAAGTGTCTATTAATTTCATGGCTGCAGACACCATCTGCAGTGATTTGGGAGCCCCAAAAAATAAAGTCTCTCACTGTTTCCATTGTTTCCCCATCTATTTGCCTTGAAGTGATGGGACCAGATGCCATGATCTTAGTTTTCTGAATGTTGAGCTTTAAGCCAACTTTTCCACTCTCCTCTTTCACTTTCATCGAGAGGCTTTTTAATTCCTCTTCACTCACTGCCATAAGGGTGGTGTCATCTGCATATCTGAGGTTATTGATATTTCTCCCAGTAATCTTGATTCCAGTTTGTGCTTCATCCAGCCCAGCATTTCTCATTATGTACTCTGCATATAAGTTAAATAAGCAGGGTGATAATACACAGCCTTGATGTACTCCTTTCCCATTTTGGAACCAGTCTCTTGTTCCATGTCCAGTTCTAACTGTTGCTTCTTGACCTGCATACAGATTTCTCAGGAGAGAGATAATGTGGTCTGATAGTCCCATCTCTTGAAAATTTTTCCACAGTTTGTTGTGATCCACACAGTCAAAGGCTTTGGCATAGTCAATAAAGCAGAAGTCGATGTTTTTTTGGAACTCTCTTGCTTTTTCTATGATCCAGCAGATGTTGGCAATTTGATCTCTGGTTCCTCTACCTTTTCTAAATCCAGCTTGATAATCTGGAAGCTCTTGGTTCACGTACTGTTGAAACCTGGCTTGTAGAATTTTGAGCATTACTTTGCTAGTGTGTGAGATGAGCGCAATTGTGCAGTAGTTTGAGCATTCTTTGGCATTGCCTTTCTTTGGGATTGGAATGAAAACTGACCTAAATATGTCAGTAAGTTTTTTTAATGTGTGCCTTTGTTGGTTCATTTCCTACTTTGACCCTCACTAACGCTTTTTTCCCTCACATTTGAACTACAGCAGAGTATTCTTGCCTAGAGAATCCCATGGACAGAGGAGCTTCATGGGCTACAGGCCATAAGGTAGCACAGAGTTGGACACACACAGACACACAGTTTTAGAGACAGAATCCTTGTGTTCAGACAAGACCCACTCTACCATGAATATAGTATCAGTATTTGTGCAACTTCATTGACTGACTGCTAAGCTGCCTAGATGGAGAGGTGAGCCCCAGGAAGCTGGGCTTTAAAACAAAACCAAAAAAAAATTTTTTTTTGGAAAGTATATTCAATAGCAGCTGGATACCACAGGGTGGGGGGGGCCAGGAGTTGATTTGCGGAGTTAGACCAAATAAGTCCTAAACAAAGAAACAAGGAAAAAAGACCAATAAAAGCGTTTAGGGAGAAAATCAGAATTCAGAGTTGATACAATATACAATCTCAGAAGTCAAGTTTTCAACACAAAATCTCAAAAAGTTAATAAAACAGTGACCCATACTCCAGAAGAAAAATATTTAATAAAAACTGCCACTGATGATGTTGCTAGTCACTCAGTAGTGTCCAGCTCTTTGCGACCCAATGGATTGTAGCCCATCAGGCTCCTCTTTCCTCGGAATTCTCCAGGCAAGAATACTGAAGTGGGTAGCCATTCCCTTTTCCAGGGGATCTTCCTGACCCAGGGATCAAACCCAGGTGTCCCACATTGCAGGCAGGTTCTTAACCATCTGAGCCACCAGGGAAGCCCAAAGAATTAAATGCTCTATCACTCTTTTGTTTTTTGATTCCAAGGGACTTGATCTGTTGTATTTTTTTGTTTTTTATAGCTACTCGTTAGTGGTGATGGTGGCCATGTTTAGCTGACAGACTCAAACACAGCTATTATAAATACATTCAAGGAACTAAAGAAAACCAGGTGTAAAAGTTTAAAGGAAATTATGACAATGAATCAACAAATGGATATTTTCAATAAGAAGTAGAAATTATAAATAAAAAACAACAAAGACGTTCTGGAGGTGAAAAATCTGATAACCAAAATGAAACTTTCACCGAGAGGACTCAATAACAGATTTGAGATGGAAGAAAAAGTTTCTGTGGACTTGAAGATAGAGGAATAGAAATTTCCAATCTGAAGAATAGAGAGAAAAAAGATTAAGTAAAAATTATCAGAGCCTCAGAGACTTGTGAGTAACATCAAGCATAACATCTACACTCAATGAGAACAACAGAAATGGTAAAAAAAAAAAAAAAAAAAAAAAGCAGAAAAAAATTGAAGGAACAATGACCAAAATTTTCCAGAATTTATGAGAAAAGCATTAATCTACCATCTTAATTCAGTGCACTGAAGCAATTACCATGAACTGGGCAACTTATTATCCTGCATTTGTTTTTCACAATTCTGGAACATGGCATCCAAATCAGGGTGCCAGCACCACTGGGTTCTGATTGATAAAACTTCCTGTTGTATCCTCAGGTGGCAGAAAAAGGGAAAGCTAGTGCTCTGGCCTCTTCTAGTGAAGGCACCAATCACCTAATTACCTCCCAAAGGCCCCACCTCCAAATACCACCACATAGGAAATTAGATTTCAATATCCTGGGTTCGATTCCTGGGCTGGGAGATCCCCTGGAGAAGGAAATGGCAATCCACTCCAATATCCTTGCCTGGAAAATCCCATGGACAGAGGAGCCTGGCAGGCTACAGTTCACGGGGTCACAAGAGTCGGACACGACTTAGCAACTAAAGCACCAAAACCACCACCACCATATGAATTCAGTCAATATTCAAGAAATATTCTGTCAATAACATCTACATATCCAAGAAGTCCGATGTATACTAAGTAGGATAAATTCAAACACTTCATAGTCGAATTGTAGAAAGGCAAAGAGAAAATCTTGAAAGTATCAAGAGAGGACATCTCTGGTAGTTCAGTGGATAGAAATCCACCTGCCAGTCAGGGGACACGGATTCAATGCCAGGTCTGGGAAGAATCCATTTGCCACGGAGCAATTAAGTCCGTGTGCCAAACCACTGAGCCTGTATGCCACAACTGCTGAAGCCCATGCACCCTAGAGCCACACAGCAAAACTACTGAGTCCCTGGGCTGCAATTTCTGAAGCCAGAGCACCTAGAAACTGTGCTCAGTAACAAAAGAAGCCCATGCACCACAATGAAGAGTAACTCCTGCATGCTGCAACTAGAGAAAACCCCAGCACAGCAAGGAAGACCCGGTGCAAGAATAAATAAATTAAAGAAAATAATTTAAAAAAAGAGAGAGAGAGAGAGAGAAATAATTCATGAACAGAAGAGCATCAACATGATTGATGGGCATCGTCATCTAACAAGAGAAAGCCAGAAAACTGGAGAATGACATATTCAATGTGCTTAAAACCGGGAAAAAAAAAAAAAAACTTATCAATCAAGAATTCTAACTATTGTGATAACCACTTTGCAATATATACATACAAGTCAGCATGTACACCTAAAACTAATACAACTCTTAGATGTGAACTGTATCTCAGTAAAACTGGTGAGGGGAAAAAGAATTCTATATCCAACAAATCACTTCTTTGAAAATGAAAGTAAAATAAAGATATTTCCAGATGAACAAAGAATAAAGGAATCCACTGCTAGCACATTACATTACAGGAAATACTAAAGGAAGTTCTTCAGGCTGAAAGAAAATGCCACCAGTTGGTAAACAATCCAGAGAAAGAAATTAGTAGCTCACAAAATGGTAAACATGGAGCTTAAAGTCTATAAACATATTTTTTCTCATTTAGCCTCTTAGCTTCTTCAATAGACACAGATTCTACAAAACCATTACTAACATTGTATTGTTGGATTTCTAACATCTATGAATTTAATATATTAAGACAACAACAGTACAATTGGAAGTGAAAGTGAAGTCACTCAGTCATGTCCGACTCTTTGTGACCCCATGGATCATAGCCCACCAGGCTCCTCTGTCCATGGAAATTCCCAGGCAAGAATACTGGAGTGGGTTGCCATTTCCTTCTCCAGAGGATCTTCCCAACCCAGGGATCAAACCCGGGTCTCCCACATTGCAGGCAGACACTTTACCATCTGAGACAATTGGAAGAGGGATTTAAAAAAAGGAGGCAGGGACACGCACAGGGCCTGGGTTCAGTCTCTGGTCAGGAAACTAGATCCTGCATGAAGGACCTAAAGCTCCCTGTGTGTCTGTGTGTGTGTGTCTGTGTGTGTGTGTGTTCAGTCATGTCCAACTCTTTGCGACACCAGGAACCATAGCCCTCTAGGCTCCTCTGTCCATGGAATTTCCCAGGCTAGAATACTGGAGTGGATTGCCACTTTCTTCTCCAGTGTATCTTCCCAACCAAGGAATTAAACCCACATCTCCTATAGCTCCTGCATTGGCAGGCAGATTCTTTACCACTGAGTCACCTAGGAAACCTCTATGAAGATCAAAGTCCCACTTGCTACAACTAAGGCCCAGTGCAGACAAAAAAATTTTTTAAAGGAGAAGGGGACAAATTTCTACATTTTACCAGAATTAAGTTAATATTAGTCTGAGGTGGCTTATGATAAATTAAGTCATATTATGATCCCTAGCTCAATCAAAGAAATAAACTCAAAAGAGATACATCTTTTTAAATCAGCAGGAATGTATGTTTAAGAATACTTAACATAAAAGAAGTTAGCTTTTAAAAGGAATAGAACATTTACATTCATTTTATGATTCTAAGCATTGTAAACAGAATTTATTGGTTTCAGAGTTTTGTTTTGTTTTGTTTTGTTTTGTTTTGTTTTGCTTGTGCTGGGCAGGACCAAGGTTTGGTTGGAAGGAACATCAGATCCAGTGAAAAAATGGATTAGGAATGTGACTGGGCATCTCAGGAGCTGAGGAGTTGTCAGGAGCCACTCCCTTTCTGCAGCTCCAGGGATTCTGGCCTATGCTCCTTTCCTCACTTTGCTCCCCAGCCTCAGTGTTGGTTTCCCACCACACACAGAGCTCCCAACAGTTACCAGCCTGGGCCTACTCAACCTTGCAGATATGGCCTCACCTCTGTCTGACCAGATGTGTTCTTTTTCTTCAGTCTCAAGAGAGGCTGTCATTGGATGCTGGTAGCCTGGCAGGCACCTGTCATCTCTCCTGATCGCCTTTCCCTTTTGGTCTTGGAAGAGGCTGAGAAGAAGAACCTCAACAAGGGCTGGGAAGGGGCAAGCAAAGTGACTCAGGTGACTGCACTACTTTCTTTCCTGAAAAAAGGAACATCACTTTGCTTTTTTCCATGTACACTGGCATGTCTGGTGGACACGTTTAGTACCGTACATTCATTTTTAGTCTGAAATCTTGACAAGCACCCCGAATCTAAAGAGAATTTTTTGGTCTCAGCAGTGGTCAGGGACCAGAACAGGGGCCTTCCCTGGGAGCAGTGGTTGAGCTGAGTGGGTCAGGCCCCCTAGGAACCGGGAGGAGGGGAGACTCTGGCCTGAGATGCACAGCAGAAGTACCACGGGAGGTGTCCGTACCAGGAGATGCCGGGGCTGCAGCCAAGAAGGACTGACTGGAAATCTCTGGGGGTAGGGGGGTGGTCCCAGGGGACTGAAATGTGGTCCTGACCCTGAGAATCACTTATATAAAGGAAAATCTTGGCAAAATAGTGACATCCAGAAATTTTAAATACTCTCAGAAAAACTCAGGTGTTATGGGGAGGAGTGTGTGAAAATAGAGCTGAGGAAATAAACTCCAGAGGATTGTGTGTTGGGACTTCCCTAGTGGTCCCGTGGTTGAGAGTCTACCCTGTGATACAGCGGACAGAGATGAGTTCAATCCTCGGTTAGAGAACTAAAATCTCACTTGCCAGAGGGCATCTAAACCCATACACCACAACTATTGAGCCCAAGAACCTCAACTAGAGAGTCTATGAGGTGCAATGAAAGATCCTGCATGATGCAGGGAGGATCCCGCTTGCCACAACTAAGATCTGATGCAGCCAGATAAATAAATATTAAAAACAAGCAAAGGACTGTGTATGATATCCTGGACATTGTTAGCCTTGTGTTTTGGAGACTGAGTCCTCTGACGGATGTGAACGGCTGTCTGTGGAGTAGGTAATCCATGTCTTTGGACTCAGACTGCACTCTGTCTCCGACAGATGCTAATTTCCTCTGCTGATGTCCTTTCCCTTAGCTGGGCTCTATCCCTCTCTGCTCCGTTCAGGGGTCAGGCAGGATGGTGAAGCTTCCGCTGAGAACTGGGGACCCCCTCCCTCTGATCCCTTCCTTCCCAAGATCACCCATCACTCTCCAGTGTCTGTGGTTTCACCTGCCTCTGTCCTCTGACTATTCAGGAAAGAAGCAATCAAGGTTTTTACAGGAGTTGTGTCTTTTCCATGGGTCTTGGCATGCTGGCAGGCTCAAGGCCATGAAAACAGCTAACTCTTTCCAGGCTAGTCTCATTTTTCAAGGGTCATCGCTGAATCACCTGCTTTTCCTCATTCTCCTGTGTTGTTTGTGTGGTTTTGGTCCAGGGTCTTACTTGTCTTCTGTAGGGTGCTTGGAATGAGGGAGACAGGAATGACTTGGGGTTCCAAGGCACCTGGTGGTGACTGACATCAGTGAGCTGAGAGACATATGGAGATGAGTCTCAGGGAACAGAGACCAGTATGTGCTGAACCTGAGGGTGAAAGAGGAACAGGATTCAAGTCCCCTCCCCCTGAAACCGAGCAGGGTCCTGTGGGGCTCCCAGGCAAGTAGTATCTTTTTTGTTCCTCATTTCCTTTGGCAAGACTCCAGCCTCCATGACCTTCCCTGAGTTCCAAAGGGTAGATTTAAACAGTTGAGGCTCCAATACTTTGACTACTTGATGTGAAGAGCTGACTCACTGGAAAAGACCCTGAGCCTGGGAAAGATTAAGGGCAGGAGGAGAAGGGGGCAACAGAAGATGAGATGGTTGGATAGCATCACTGACTCATTGGACATGGATGTGCGCAAACTCCAGGAGCTAGTGAAGGATGGGGAGCAGGGCTTGCTGCAGTCCATGGAGTTTCAGAGTTGGACATGACATAGTGACTGAACAGCAACAACAATCAAGGGAGGAGCAGCCAAGAAAGCATCTGAGGTGAGATTAAAGAAACCACAGAACTCGTCAAGATTAGGACACCAACCGCCTGAGACCCTGTTCATAGTCTAATCTTAGCCACCCCACATTTGAATCTTTGTTATAAAACCCTTCATCAGATACTCCCAGGTTGGGACACATAGTTTTTTGGGACAGAAGCCCACTGTCTTGCCCTTGGTCTGCCAAAGTAATCAGTTCAGTTCAGTTCAGTTGCTCAGTCGTGTCCAAGCATTAGGGTCTTTTCTAACAAGTCATCTTTTCACATCAGGTGGCCAAAGTATTGGAGCTTCAGCTTCAGCATCAGTCCTTCCAATGAATATTCAGGACTGATCTCCTTTAGGATTGACTGGTTGGATCTCCTTGCAGTCTAAGGGACTCTCAAGAATCTTCTCCAACACCACAGTTCAAAGGCATCAATTCTTTGGTGCTCAGTTTTATTCATGATCCAACTCTCACATCTACACACGACTACTGGAAAAACCATAGCTTTGACTAGACAGACCTTGGTCAGCAAAGTAATATCTCTGCTTTTTAATATGCTCTCTAGATTCTCCTTTTCTACTACACCCAAAACTTTGTCTCCAAGAATTTGATTCAACACTAATGTATAGAAAAGCGATCTTTCTGTAACATACCTCCAACTCCCACCTCCCTCAGATGGAGGCAGGGATCCTGGGAGAAAACAGCATCCAAATTTCACATCGGGGCCTCTTGAAACCCATTCTGATGGATTATTCAGACCAAGAGAGCCATGCTCCCTTCTGGGGCAGGAACACCCTCAGTCTTCACTCTTATCACTGCATGTGAAAGGATCAAGAAGCCATGAAAAATAACTTAGATGGGAAAACACTAGGGTGGGGAAAGTGTCTTTCTCCTTGTCTTAACCTGTAAATGCAGTGCAAAGTGAATGAAAATTCCAGCCAGGTGTTTGAAGAACTCAACAACCATTTGAAGATTTATATGGAGGAAGAAAGGTTTGTAAATGCTAAATCAACTTTGAAAAAGTTAGTAAAATAGTGGGCTTGGCCAAGTAGATACAAAGACATGCCTCAAAGTTAGAGCAATAAAAAAGTGTATGATAGGCACCCAAGATGGATGGGTCATGGTGGAGAGTTCTGACAAGCTATGGTCGGTCCACTGGAGAAGGGAATGGCAAACCACTTCAGTATCCTTGCCTTGAGAACCCCATGAACAGTATGGAAAGGCAAACAGGACACTGAAAGATGAAATCCTCAGGTCAGTAGGTGCCCAATATGCCACTGGAGAAGAGTGGAGAAATAAATCCAGAAAGAATGAAGAGGCGGAGCCAAAGCAAAAACAACAGTCAACTGTGGGTGTGACCGGTGATGGAAGTAAAGTCCAATGCTGTAAAGAACAATATTGCATAGGAACCTGGAATGTTAGGTCCATGAATCAAGGTAAATTGGAAGTGGCCAAACAGGAGAGGGCAAGAGTGAACATCCACATTCTAGGAATCAGTGAACTGAAATGGACTGGAATGGGTGAATTTAACTCAGATGACCATTATATCTACTAGTGTGGGCAAGAATCCTTTAGAAGAAATGGAGTAGCCATCATAGTCAACAAGAGAGTCTGAAATGCAGTACTTGGGTGCAGTCTCAAAAATGACAGGATGATCTCTGTTTGTTTCCAAGGCAAGCCATTCAATATCACAGTAATCCAATTCTATGCCCTAACCACAAATGCCAAAGAAGCTGAAGTTGAATGGTTCTATGATGACCTACAAGACCTTCTAGAACTAATACCATCATAGGGGACCAGAATGCAAAAGCAGGAAGTCAAGAGATACCTGGAGTAACAGGCAAGTTTGGTCTCGTGGTACAAAATAGTTTTACTAAGAGAACACACTGGTCATAGCAAACACTCTCTCCCAATAACACAAGAGACAACTCTACACATGTGCATCACCAGATGGTCAAAACCAAAAGCAGATTGATTTCATTCTTTGCAGCTGAAGATGGAGAGGATCCACACAATCAGCAAAAACAAGACTGGGAGCTGACTGTGGTTCAGTGAACTCCTTATTGCCAAATTCAGACTTAAATTGAAGAAATTAGGGAAAATCACCATGCCATTCAGGTATGACCTAAATCAAATCCCTTACATCATAAGAGGAAGTGACAAATAGATTCAAAGGATTAGATCTGATAGAGTGCCTGAAGAACTATGGCCTGAGGTTCATGACATTGTACAGGAGGCAGTGATCCCCAAGAAAAAGAAATGCAAAAAGGCAAAATGGTTGTCTGAGGAGGCCTTACAAATAGCTGAGAAAAGAAGAGAAGCTAAAGGCAAAGGAGAAAAGGAAAGATATACCAATCTGAATGCAGAGTGCCAAAGACTAGCAAGGAGAGATTTCATGCAAAGATGGGCACAATAATGGACAGAAACAGTATGGACCTAACAGAAGCTGAAGATATTAAGAAGGGGTAGCAAGAATACACAGAAGAACTATACAAAAAAGATGTTAATGACCCAAATAACCACGATGGTGTGATTGCTCACCTAGAGCCAGACATCCTGGAAGGTGAAGTCAAGTGGGCCTTAGGAAGCATCACTATGAACAAAGCTAGTGGAGGCAATGGAATTCAAGTTGAGCTCTTTCAAATCCTGGAAGATGATGCTGTGAAAGTGCTGCACTCGATAGACCAGCAAATTTGGAAAACTCAGCAGTGGCCACAGGACTGGAAAAGGTCAGTTTTCATTCCAATCCCAAAGAAAGGCAATGCCAAAGAATGTTCAGACTACTACAAATTGCACTCATCTCACACGCTAACAAACTAATGCTCAAAATTCTTCAAGTAAGGCTTCAAAAATACATGAACCAAGAAGTTCCAGATGTTCAAGCTGAATTTAGAAAAGGCAGAGTAACCAGAGATCAAACTGCCAGTATCTGCTGAATCATCGAAAAAGCAAGAGAGTTCCAGGAAAACATCGACTTCTGCTTTATTGACCATGCAAAAGCTGTTTGGATCACAACAAATTGTGGAAAATTCTTCAAGGGATGGGAATACCAAAAAAAGAGAGAGAGAGAGAGAGATGGGAATACCAGACCACCTTATCTCCCTCCTGAGAAATCTGTATGCAGGTCGAGAAGCAACAGTTAGAACTGGACATGGAACAACGGACTGGTTCAAAATCGGGGAAGGAGTACATCAAGGCTGTATATTGTCACCCTGCTTATTTAACTTATACGCAGAGTACATCATGAGAAATGCTGGGCTGGATGAAACACAAGTTGGAATCAAGATTGGGGGAGAAATATCAGTAACCTCAGATACACAGATGACACCACCCTTATGGCAGAAAGTGAAGAGGAACTAAAGAGGCTCTCGATGAAAGTGAAAGAGGAGAGTGGAAAAGTTGACTTAAAACTCAACACTCAAAAAACTGAGATCATGGCATCTGGTCCCATCACTTCATGGCAAATAGATGGGGAAACAATGGAAACAGTGACAGACTTTATTTTCCTGGTCTTCAAAATCACTGCAGATGGTGACTGCAGCCATGAAGTTAAAGGACGCTTGC
Source organism: Dama dama (assembly GCF_033118175.1). Taxonomy (NCBI): domain Eukaryota; kingdom Metazoa; phylum Chordata; class Mammalia; order Artiodactyla; family Cervidae; genus Dama; species Dama dama. The sequence goes on from NC_083699.1 coordinate 78,124,384, forward strand.
CTCTAGAAAAGCTATGACCAGAAAGCAAAGATATCACTTTGCTGATGTCAAAGCTAATGTTTTTTCCAGTAGTCATGTATGGATGTGACAGTTGGACCCTAAAGAAAGCTGAGTGCCACAGAACTGATGATTTTGACCTATGGTGCTGGAGAAGATTCTTGAGAGTCCCTTGGACTGCAAGGAGATCAAATCAGTCAATCCTAAAGGAAATCAGTCCTGAATGTTCATTGGAAGGACTGATGCTGAAGCTGAAGCTCCAATACTTTGGCCACCTGATGTGAAGAGCTAACATTCTTTTCTAGGAAAGACTGAAGGCAGGAGGAAAGGGGGACGGCAGAGGATGGGATAGTTGGATGACATCACCAACTTGATGGACATGAGTTTAAACAAGCTCCAGGAGCTGGTGATGGACAGGCAAGCCTGCTGCAGTCCATGGGGTTGCAAAGAATCAGACACAACTGAGTGACTGAATTGAACTGAACTGAAGCACAAAAGTAGAAAATGAATCAAAAGGACAGAATAGAGAGCCCAGAGTAAAACCTCGGTCTATATGGGAATTCTTTTTTTTTTTTTTTTTTTTTTTTCTTTTGCTGTGTGTGCTCAGTCCCCGTGGTAGAGAAAACCAATTAAGAAAGAACAGATTGTTTAGTTGATAGTACTGTGGAAATTGTAAGTGTATCAAGCAAAATAAAATCACATTTCCATCTAATATACAAATAATGGTGAGCTCTAGATTGATTTAACACTGACATGAGAAAGGCAAAACTATGAAGTTAGTAGAGAAAGATAAGAGAGTATCTGAATGATTGACCCGCAAGGTAGGACTTCTTAAGCAGAACTTCGGGTGCACAGAAAAGCTGGTAAGTTTGATGACATGAAAATGAAGGACTTTGGGGACTTCCCTGTTGGTCCAGTGGTTAGGATTTTGCATTTCCACTGCAAGCGGCATGAATTTGATCCGTGGTCAAGGAGTTGAGATCCCATAAGCCAAATGTCACAGCCATAAAAGAAGAAAGAAAATGAAATACTTTTCCTCAAGAAAGATCATCATAGACTAAGAAAATAGGTAACAAAGTGAGAGAAGATTTTGAAAGAAATAAATCAACAAGGTATCAAAAATGTGGAACAAGAAATATCTGCAAGCAAAAGAAAAATCTTAACAACCCTGATAGAAAAAGGGTTAAAAACAACTTACAGGCAGGAAGCTGTGGAAATCCACCTGCACTCGAAGGGGTGCTCAAAATCCTTAGTAGGCAGAGAAATGCAAATTAATACCACTGAAAATAACTTTACACCTCTCAGCCTGGAATTAATTCAAAAGCTGAATGATACCAAGAAATGGCAAGGGCGTGGGGCTCCCTGGACCACGTGCTGGCTCTGCTGGTGGCAGTAATGGCAGGGGCACTTTCTGGAGCACAGGCTGTCCCTGGTTTAGGCAAATTAAGCCAAATCACTCCATTGTTGTTTAGGTCCTAAGTTGTGTCGGACTCTTTGCCACTCCATGGACTAGTAGTCCGCCAGGCTCCTCTGTCTGTGGGATTCTCCAGGCAAGAATACTGGAGTAGGTTGCCATTTCCCCCTCCAGAGGATCTTCCTGACCCAGGGATTGAACCCAAGTCTCCTGTGTCTTATGCGTTGCAGGTGAGTTTTTTAATCACCCCAATGACCCAGCAATTCTAATGCCAGGTGTGGGAATGCTTACCCAGTCCATGGTGGAGAAGTGTTTTAAAATGTTTACTGCAATAAGCTCACAAAAGGATAAATACTACTTGATCCCACTTCTATATGGTACCTAGAGCAATCAATTTCATCTAGACAGGAAGTAGAAGGGTGGTTGCCCAGGAGCTGGGGTAGGAGAAATGGAGAGTCAGTATTGATCTTGATCTCTGAAGCCAGGTCAGTAAGGTTTTAGAACAATACAGTGCAGGGTTGGTAGAAATGTGAAGAGGGGGGTGGGAGGGAGCAAGATGTCATCAAGGTAGACAGCCCCTAACACTGTGGACCAGATCAAGGAAGCAGGTGGACACCAGGCTCACAACCTGCACCCCTTTCCTTCTTCTTGTAGCTCCACCCCTTTTCCGCCCCCAGGTTCTAGTATTGCAGGTGAATTTGAGGTTCTTCATTGAGAAAGAATTCAGAAATGAAGCCAAGAGGTTGAGAAAGTAAAGTGAAAGCTTATTTGAACAAAGATACACTCTCAGGGCTTCTTTAGGTGGCTCAGTGGTAAAGAACCTGCCTGCCAATGCAGGAGACACAGGAGACATGGGTTCAATTCCTGGGTTGGGAAGGTCCCCTGGAGAAGGGAATGGCAACCCATTCCAGTATTCTTGCCTGGAGAATTCCAAGGACAGAGGAGCCTGGCAGGCTACAGTCCATGGTGCTGCAAAGAGTCAGACATGACTTAGAGACTGAGCAGGCAAATCTTACTATAATGAGAGCACAGTGAGAAAAAGTTTGCATTTAGACACAGAAGATTCCCATCTTTCCCATACCTTTCCTTTTTTGCTACTTGGACCCTTATCACCCAAAATATGCAGCTTCCTGTCAGTCTGAAGGTTCCTGCTTTCCTCTCTCTGCCCATGGACCCTCACTGTTTACAAGTTGTGTGATTTCCTGCTGCCTGGCCCCAGTCCCCTTTTCTCTGCTCAGACCTAGCTACCTGCCTGCAGTAACACCAGCAGCCTTCCAGCCCCCTAGGGTCTAAGGTGGACACACTGGAGGTGCAGTCTGCCTTCAAAAGGATGGACCCATGGAACTGCCCTGGTGGTCCAGTGGTTAAGACACCACACTTCCACTTCAGGGGGCATGGGTTCAATCCCTGGTCAGGGAACTAAGATCCGGTGTGTCCCATGGCGCAACCCCCCACCCCCCAAAAAAAGAAAGCACTGGGAAAAGAATCAAGAAAGGTGTGTGTGTGTAAGTGTTTTAGTCGCTCAGTCATGGCCAACTCTTTGCTACCCATGGACTGTAGCCCACCAGGCTCCTCTGGGATTCTCAGGCAAGAACACTGGAGTGGGTTACCATTCCCTTCTCCCGGGGATCTTCCTGACCCAGAGGTTGAACCTGGGTCTCCTGTATTGCAGGAAGATTCTTTAGCATCTGAGTCACCTGGAAAGCTAGAAAGGGGTGGATATATCTACATGCGTAACTAATCCACTTTTCTGTGCAGCAGAAGCTAACACAACATTGTAAATCAACTGTACTCCAATAAAAATATTTTTTAAAAAGAGGGTGGATCAAGGAAGAGCTCACACTGAAACTAGAAATGGTCTGGATCACTGGAGTTGAGGAGTGCTCAGTGGTGACACCCCAAACTTCCACAACTCAAGTGTGGAAGTGTTGAATCACTCACCAGCTACCCTGCTTTGCAGAGAGTTCCTGCTGAGCCACCACACCTTCTGAAACACTTGAATAAAGAAATGGGTGGGAATATTGACACTAAACTTACACAGAAAAGAATCAAGTGGTATAGAATCCAAGCCCAGAACAATCCATACTGTAGGTTACTAGGGGCTGAGCAGGGGCTGGAATGCAGGAAGTTGAGATGAACCAGTACTGCCCAGTTACCACCCAGTGAAACAGATACTTCTCAAGGAGCCAGGATTAATTAATCCATTAATCCCTGGATTGCTGAACTCCAGGAAATTACAAGAGGTCACATCCCCAGCAAATGTGATTATTCACATGACAGTAAGCCCAGAGTTGTATCTTTCTGGATGACCCAGGAGAAGCAACAATACTTTGGCCACCTGATGCAAAGAGCTGACTCATTGGGAAAGACCTTGATGCTGGGAAATATTGAAGGTAGGGGGAGAAGAGGTCAATAGGATGAGATGGTTGGATGGCATCACCAACTCAATGAACTTGAGTTTGAGCAAATTCCAGGAGATGGTGAAGGACAGAGAAGCCTGTCCATGGGGTCACAAAGAGTAGGACCCAACTGAGCAACTGAACAACAAGAGAAATACCTCATAAGCAAACAATCTGAATTATATCATACAAAATGATACAAGGTTGGAAAATTTTGTGGAGATTATGGTTTGTTAACCCATCATTTCATATCTGGCAAGAGAGAGTCTGAGTCACTAATTGGAACAATGTCTCTGGATTTGTCTCCATTGGCATCCTTTGGGTTGTCCCCAGAGCTTACAGGGGAAAAGGAAGACATTTTCAGTGCCACACCCTCTACACCTATTCTTTGGGATTTTCACCCAAGCAGCTATCTCAACAGAACACTCAGAAGCTGGGTCAAGAAGAGCTTGCTCTATTAATTGGGACCAAAAGCCCATACCCCATGACATTCAATAAGTCAGGCGGAGCAAGATGTCATTCCCAAAAGAGATACCTACATGGGTGTGCTGCTGCAGTGAGCTGATAACCACAGACCCAGAAGCATTTCTGGGATAAGATGGTGGAGATATTTTGACCAGACTTCTTAAAATTTCCCCAGGGTCAGAAAGTAAGGAAAGAAGTCATTCTTCTATAATAACTCAGCTGCTTTTCCAACCACAAGACTTTCTACACCCACCGCCAAAGCACAAGGTCAACCTCAAGAAAGGGTCTTCCCTGGCTAATCCCAGCAGCCATGAAACATGCTTGTAATTTAGCTCTGTGACCCCTTCCAACTTCTGTGTGAGAAAAAAAAAATCCTAACTAAAGTCAGAAGACAAATGACAAATGATTAAGTTATTCTCCATAAGCATGCTGTATGCACCATTCTAATGGCACTCATCTCACACACTAGTAAAGTAATGCTCAAAATTCTCCAAGCCAGGTTTCAGCAATACATGAACCATGGACTTCCAGATGTTCAAGCTGGTTTTAGAAAAGGCAGAGGAACCAGAGATCAAATTGCCAACATCTGCTGGATCATCGAAAAAGCAAGAGAGTTCCAGAAAAACATCTATTTCTGCTTTATTGACTATGACAAAGCCTTTGTGTGGATCAAAATAAACTGTGGAAAATTCTTCAAGAGATGGGCATACCAGACCACCTGACCTGCCTCTTGAGAAACCTGTATGCAGGTCAGGAAGCAACAGTTAGAACTGAACATGGAACAACAGACTGGTTCCAAATAGGAGAAGAAATACGTCAAGGCTATATATTGTCACCCTGCTTATTTAAGTTACATGCAGAGTATGTCATGAGAAACGCTGGGCTGGAAGAAGCACAAGCTGGAATCAAGATTGCCAGGAGAAATATCAATAATCTCAGATATGCAGATGACACCACCCTTAAGGCAGAAAGTGAAGAGGAACTATGATGAAAGTGAAAGAGGAGAGTGAAAAAGTTGGCTTAAAGCTCAACATTGAGAAAACTAAGATCATGGCATCTGGTCCCATCACTTCATGGGAAATAGATGGGGAAACAGTGGCTGACTTTATTTTTTGGGGCTCCAAAATCACTGCAGATGGTGATTGTAGCCATCAAATTAAAAGACGCTTGCTCCCTGGAAGGAAAGTTACAACCAACCTAGATAGCATATTAAAAAGCAGAGACATTACTTTGCCAACAAAGGTCCATCTAGTCAAGGCTATGGTTTTCCCAGTGTTCATGTATGGATGTGAGAGTTGGACTGTGGAGAAAGCTGAGTGCCAAAAAAACTGATGCTTTTGAACTGTGGTGTTGGAGAAGACTCTTGAGGGTCCCTTGGACTGCAAGGAGATCCAACCAGTCCATCCTAAAGGAGAGTAGTCCTGGGTGTTCATTGGAAGGACTGATGCTGAAGCTGAAACTCCAGTACTTTGGCCACCTCATGTAAAGAGTTGACTCATTGGAAAGACCCTGATGCTGGGAGGGATATGGGGCAGGAGAAGGGGACAACAGAGGATGAGATGGCTGGATGGCATCACTGACTCAATGGGCATGAGTTTGAGTAAACTCCGGGAGTTGGTGATGGACAGGGAGGCCTGGCATGCTGCGATTGAACTGAACTGAATGGCAGGAAATGAAGAGGAAATAAAGAGCCTCTTGATGAGGGTGAAAGAGGACAGTGAAAAGGCTGACTTAAAACTCAACATTCAAACAACTAAGATCATGGCAACCAGTCCCATCACTTCAATGCAAATAGATGGGGATAAAGTAGAAACAGTGCCAGATTTTGTTTTCCTGGGCTCCAAAATCACTGCGGACAGTGACTGCAGCCATGAAATTAAAAGACACTTGCTCCTTGAAAGAAAAGCTATGACAAACCTAAACACAATATTAAAAAGCAAAGATATCACTTTACTGATGTCAAAACTATGGTTTTCCCAGTAGTCATGTATGGATGTGAGACCATAAAGAAGGCTAGCACCAAAGAATTGATGGTTTCCAATTGTGGTACTGGAGAAGACTCTTGAGAGTTCCTTGGACTGAAAGATCAAACTATTCAATCCTAAGGAAAATCTACCCTGAATATTCATTGGAAGGGCGGGTGCTGAAGATGAAGCTCCAATACTTTGGCCACCTGATGGGAAGAGCCAATTCATGGGAAAAGACCCTGATGCTGAGAAAGACTGAAGGCCAAAGGAGAAAGGGGCAACAGAGGATGAGATGGTTGGAAGGCATCACCAACTCAATGGACATGAGTTTGAGCAAACTGGGATACGGTGAAGGACAGGGAAGCCTGGCATGCTACAGTTCATGGGGTCACAAAGTAAGACATGACTTGGTGACTGAACAACAATGTGCACAAGAGCTTATTTTTCACTATAAAAAGAGCTCTTAAAAATCAGTAAGGAACCACCCAATAGTTGGGGGAAAAAACAGGATTTAAATAGGTAGTTGACATCAAAGCATAGGAAAATAGTCTCAAGCTGGCTCATAATTATAGAAACTAAGATAAAAATAATAAAAATGTTTTCTTTTCAATGTTGGCAAAAATTTAAAGTTTAGGTATGAGAAACAAGCATTCTCATACAGCGTGGGCTGCAGTGTAAGTACAATATCTGTGGGAAATTTTGGCAACATATATTTAAAATGTACAAACTAGCACAGTTTAAATTCTTAAAATATTCCTTAAGAATTTATTCTATGCAAAGAAGACATACAGATGGCCAATGGGCACATAAAAAGATGCTCAACATTACTAATCATCAGAGAAATGCAAGTCAAAATGACAGTGAGGTACTGTCTCATACCAGTCAGAATGGCCACCACCAAAAAGTCTACAAATATATTGCTGGAGAGGGTGTGGAGGAAAGGGAACCCTCCTACACTGTTGGTGGGAATGTAAGCAGGTACAGTCACTGTGAAAAGCAGTGTGGAGGTTCCTTAAAAGGCTAAAAATAGAGGATTCCCTGGCAGCCCAGTGAATAAGACTCCTTGCTTCCAATTTAGGGGGGACTGGTTTGATCCCTGGTTGGGAAACTAAGATCTCATATGTCAGGCAGTGCAGCCAAAAATTAAAAAACAAAGAAGTTAAAAGTAGAGTTACCATGTGATCCAACAGCCCCACTCCTCAGTATATATATGGAGAAAAACATGCTACATGAACTCCAATGTTCATTTCAGCACTATTTACAATAGCCAAGACATAGAAGCAATCTAATGCCCATTGACAGATAAATGGATAGAGTATATGTGGTACATACATACAACAGAATATTATTCAACCATAAAAGAACAAAATAATGCCATTTGCAGCAACCATGGATGGACCTAGAGACCATCATTCTAAGTGAAGTAAGTCAGACAGGGAAAGATAAGTATCATATCACTTACATGTGGAATCTAACAAAAAACAAAAACACAAAGAAACCGTATAATTAAACTTATTTACAAAACAGAAATAAAGTCATAGATGTAGAAAACAAGTGTATGCTTACCAGGGGGAAAGAGAAGGAAAGGAAGGATAAATTGGGAAATGGGGATTGACATATACACAATGCTGTATATAAAATAGACAACTAATAAAGACCTACTATAGTAGGGAACTCTACTCAATACTCTGCAATGACCTATATGGAAAAATAATATTTAAACAAAAAAGAGTGGATATATGAATACATACGGACTTCCCTGGTGGCTCACTGAAAAAGAATCTGCCTGCCAATGAAGGAGATACAGGTTTGATCTCTGGGTCTAGAAGATCCTTTGGAGAAGGAAATGATAGCCCACTCCAGTATTCTTAGTTGGGAAATCCTATGGACAGAGGAGCCTGGTGAGCTACAACTCATCGTGTCCCAAAAGAGTGGGACATGACTTGGTGTCTAAACAACAACGATGTGTATATATAACTGATTCACTTTGCCATACACCTGAGATGAACACAACATTGTAAACCAAATATATTCCAATCAAAATTAAAACATAATATAACATAAAATACATAAACAATAAGGTCCTCTGGATAGCACAGGGAACTATATTCAATATCCCATAATAAACCATAATAGAAAAGAATATATGAATAACTGAATCATGGTGCTGTTCACTAGAAACTAGCAGAACATTGTAAATCAACTATATATCAATCAAAATTTTTTAATTAAAATTTTTTTTTAATTTAGCATATAGATATTTGCATAAATACATAAAATGATGGCTCAAAAATGTTTATAGTAGCATTTGTTATAGTAAATAAGTAGAAGCTGCCCCCAAAGTCTACAGCATAAGCCTGGTTAAGTCAGCATAGTAATGATACTATGCTGTTTTTTTCCAAAAAATCTGAAAGATTTATATGTGCTGATATGGAAAGATTGCCTGGATATTTTAAGTAGAAAGAAAAAAAGAGTAGAAAATAAATTCCATACTATACTATATTTACTGCACTATACATAGTCTTTTTAAACATTTTACAATTTGATTTTTCATTTGTACACTTATATATATATATATATATATCTGAATTCCAGAAGAATATACAAAAACTATTTTAATAGTTTTTACTAACTATGAATAAATTACTAATATTAGTCATTATTAAATGGTTACTTCTAAAGACTGGGGAAAGATTTGGCAAGAGAAAGTGAATTTTGACTCTGTCATCTGTTTGAATATTTTGCTTTACCGTGAACATGTATTATATTGATCATTTCTTTAGAGTGACTCTAATGTTGAAGGGACCCATGGTGGAGGGCACCACGTAATAACTCAAGGGCACTTAATGCAAACTTACAGGCTTTGTTCATGTGAGTCCTTGTTTACTGATATTCCAACATAATTTACACCCACACTTTATGGGGACTTTAACCCTTCAAGAAAGTTCTTGACTTTCCATGGATTGATATTACACATGTGCACACTTAACTGGGTCTTCTGCAGGGTGGTACAATTTGCCCCTGCCCCCTGGATTCTATTGCTGCATTACTAAGAGAGGCAGAGACAGATGGAGACAGAGACAACTAAAAGCATCTCTTTATTCCCGTTGATCGTGGAGAAAGCAAAGGAATTCCAGAAAAACATTTACTGCTGTTTCCTTGACTATGCTAAAGCCTTTGACTATGTGGAACACAACAAACTGGAAAATTCTTAGCGAGATGGAAGTACCAGACAACCTTACCTATCTGCTAAGAAATCTATGTGCAGGTCAAGAAGCAACAGTTAGAACTGAACATGGAACAATGGACTGGTTCAAAATTGGGAAAGGAGTATGACAAGGCTGTATATTGTCACCCTGTTTATTTAACTTATGTGCAGAGTATATCATGCAAAATGCTGGGCTGAAGGAATCACAAGCTGGAATCAAGATCAAAACCTCAGATATGCAGATGACACCATTCTAATGGCAGACACTGAAGAGGAACTAAAGAACCTCTTGATGAGGGTGTAAGAGGAGAGTGAAAAAGCTGTCTTAAAATGCAACATTCAAAATACTAAGATCATACCATCTGGTCCCATCACTTCATGACAAATAGAATGGGAAAAAGTGGAAGCAGTGACACATTTTATTTTCTTTGGTTCCAAAATCACTGAGGACTGTGACGGCAGCTATGAAATTAAAAGACACTTGCTCCTTGGAAGGAAAGCTATGACAAACATAGACAGCATATTCAGAAGAAAAGACATCATTTTACCAAAAAAGGTCTGTATAGTCAAAACTGTGGTTGTTCCAGTAGTCATGTACAGATGTGAAAATTGGACTATAAAAAAGGCTTAGCACTGAAGAACTGATGATTTCAAACTGTGGTGCTGGAAAAGACTCTTGAGAGACCCTTGGACAGCAAGGAAATCATACCAGTCAGCCCTAAAGGAAATCAACCCTGAATATTCATTGGAAGGATTGATGCTGAAGCTCCAATACTTTGGTCACCTGATGAAAAGAGCTGGCTCATTGGAAAAGACCCTGATGCTGGGAAAGACTGAAGGCCAAAAAAGAAGGCAGCAGCAGAGGATGAGATGGTTGGAAGGCATCACCAACTCCATGGACATGAATCTGAGCAAATTCCAGGAGTTAGTGTAGGACAACAGAGGAGCCACACAACCACAAAGCAGAAGAGCCAGGAGGCCTGCCCTTTCTACCTCAGAGCCAGATTCATGACCTCATACAGGGGGGCCTAGCAGATCCTTATGACTTTATGACTTGAGGAACCGAAACTCAAGCCATCTACTGGAAGACACAGTCAGACTTCTGCTTTCATGCTTGAATTTAAATGCCACAGGATACTCTGCCATCAGGGATTTGTACTTGCAATTCAAGCCTCCAGAAGTGCAGATGGGCCTGGACCCTGGTCTGTGATCCCCTGTCCTTGGAATTCTTCTTAGTGCTGCAGGTAAGAGCCAATTCTGACTCCATGATGGAGCTGTTTCTTTGACTTTAACCTTTCTTTTTCACTGTTTTTGCTATTATAATCGTAAATAATGACTTGCCTCAGGGAACCCTGTCCCTCAGTTGTTGTTTAGCCACTAAGTCATGTCCCACTCTTTGTGACACCATGGACTGCAAAACACCAGGCTACCCTATCCTGCAATATCCCCCAGAATTTGTTTACATTCATGTCTTTTGAGGCTTTGGTGCTATCCAACCATCTCATCCTCTGTCACCTTCTTCTCCTTTTGCCTTCAGTCTTTCCCAACATCAGGGTCTTTTCCAATAAGTTGACACTATGCATCAGGTGGCCAAAATATTGGAACTTTTAACTTCAGCATCAGTCCTTCCAAAGAATATTCAGGGTTGATTTCCTTGAGGATTGACTAGTTTGATCTCCTTGCTGTCCAAGGGACTCGCAAGAGTCTTCTCCAGCACTACAATTCAAAAGCATCAATTCTTCAGCATTCAGTCTTCTTTATGGTCCAACTCTCATATCCATACATGACTACTGGAAAAACCATAGCTTTGACTATGTGGACCTTTGTCAGCAAAATGCTGTCTCTGCACGTGCACCCCAATGTTCATCACAGCACTGTTTATAATAGCCAGGACATGGAAGCAACCTAGATGCCCATCAGCAGATGAATGGATAAGGAAGCTGTGGTACATATACACCATGGAATATTACTCAGCCGTTAAGAAGAATTCGTTTGAACCAGTTCTAATGAGATGGATGAAACTGGAGCCCATTATACAGAGTGAAGTAAGCCAGAAAGATAAAGAACATTACAGCATACTAACACATATATATGGAATTTAGAAAGATGGTAACGACAACCCTATATGTAAAACAGAAAAAGAGACACAGAAGTACAGAACAGACTTTTGAACTCTGTGGGAGAAGGTGAGGGTGGGATGTTTCAAAAGAACAGCATGTATATTATCTATAGTGAAACAGATCACCAACCCAGGTGGGATGCATGAGACAAGTGCTCGGGCCTGGTGCACTGGGAAGACCCGGAGGAGTCGGGTGGAGAGGGAGGTGGGAGGGGGGATCGGGATGGGGAGTACGTGTGAGTCTGTGGCTGATTCATATCAATGTATGACAAAACCCACTGAAAAAATAAATAAATAAATAAAGGAGGGAAAAAAAAATGATGTCTCTGCTTTTTAATACGCTGTCTAAGTTTGTCACAGCTTTTCTTCCAAGGAGCAAGCATCTTTTAATTTCATGGCTGCAGTCCCATGACTGCAGTGATCCCGGAACCCAAGAAAATAAAGTCTGTTACTGTTTCCACTTTTCCCCCTTCTATTTGCCATAAAGTGATGGGACTGGATGGCATGATCTTAGTTTCTTGAATGTTGAGTTTCAAGTCAGCTTTTTCACTCTCCTCTTTCACCTTCATCAAGAGGCTTTTTAGTTTCTCTTCACTTTCTGCCATTAAAGAGGTATCATCTGCATATCTGAGATTGTTGATATTTCTCCTGGCAATCTTGATTCCAGATTGTGATTCATCAAGCCAGGCATTTCACATGATGTACATTGCATATAATTTAAATAAGCAGGGTGAAAAATACAGCCTTGTCATAGTCCTTTCCCAATTTTGAACCAGTCAGTTTTTCCATGTAAGGTTCTAACTGTTGCTTCTTGACCCTACCTCTCTACCTGAAGAGATTAACACAATCCCTCCCTTAGGTTGGCCATGCCAGGAGATATTTGTAACGTAATGATCTTTACGTCCCCAATCCTTCCCCGTCTCTGTCCTATAAAAGAACCTGGCATCCAGACCCTGCCAAGATGGTTATTTTGAGACATGAGTCCGCCATCTTCTCAGTCAGCCGGCTTTCCAAATACAGTTGTATTCCTTGCCTCAACACTTCATCTCTCAGTTAATTGGCCTGTTATTTGGCAAGCAGACCAAGCTTAGACTCAGTGATATTTGGGTCCCCTTTTCCTTGCTCTAGACCCAAGGTAGGCAGTTGCCCAAGGAGCACTGATTCTCCTCTGCTGGAAAAAGAACTTCCTTCCCATTGCCAGGGCAGGATGCTCTGTAAGGAACAGAATGGTTTTCCAATTCCATAGTGAATCCAATGGTAAGTTGTCAAGTCCAGAGGTTGAAGTTAACATCTTGAATATCTTCTGACCCAAACCACCACGTGTGCCTGCTCAGTCACTTAGTCATGTCTGACTCTTTGCATGAGACCCCATGGACTGTAGCCAGCCCCAATTCTCTGTCCATAGACTTTTCCAGGCAAGAATGTTGGAGTGGGTTGCCATTTCCTTTCTCCAGGGGATCTTCCCAACCCAGGGATCAAGCCTACATCTCCAGCTTCTTTTTCATTGGCAGGCAGATTATTTACCACTGCACCACCTGGGAACATAAGCCAAGAGATAGGCTAACTTTTACTGTACCCTTCCACCACCACATTCTCTACTGAATAATAGTTTCCAAAGAAATGTACATATGATCTGGTGAATGTAGCCACAACTGATCCATTAAGCATGTACCAATTTTAAAAAGCAGTATTGAACCCTTACTGTCACAGAGCTAAACACATCACATAGACTATTTAATTTAATTTAAGGAAATAGCAATCTACTCCAGTGTTCTTGCCTGGAAGATCCCATGGATGGAGGAGCCTGGTGGGCTACAGTCCATGTGGTCACAAAGAGTCGGACACGACCGAGCAACTTCACTAATGTTAACAATATTCTGAAGAGTGGCACCCCCCGTTGTTTTTATCCCCATTTTAGAACTCAAGAATCTAAGGTATATAGAGAACTGATACAATTAAAAAATCATAAAACCAAACAACACAATTTAGAAATGGCCAAAGGATCTGAATAGACATTTTACCAAAGAAGACATACAAATGGTCAATAGGCACATGAAAATGTACTCAACACCACTGATGATTAGATAAATGCATATCAAAACCAAAATGTAGTGTCACCTCACATCAGTCACAGTAATTATCATCAAAAAGACAACAAATAACAAATGTTGGTGAAGATGTGGGTAAAAGGGAACCCTGCACTGTCGCTTAGAATGTAAATTGGTGCAGCCACTATGGAAGCCATTAGGGAGATTACTCAAAAAAATTGGGAATTGAACTGTCTGTTCCTCTTCTGGCAGTATACTCAAAGAAAACAAAAACACTAATTTGAAAAAATATGCACCCCTATGCTCATTGCAGCATTATTTATGGTGACCAAGATCTGGAAACAACCTACAGGTTTACTGATGGACGAATGGGTAAAGAGGATGTGGTATGCATAGTGAAAAATTACACAGCCATAAGAAGGGATAAAATCTTGCCATCTGTCACAACATAGATGGGCCTTGAGGGTATTACATTAAATGAAATATGTGAGCTGAAGAAAGACAGATACCATATAATTTTACTTGTAAGTACCATCTTTTAAAAAAAATAAAATGAGCCTCTAATGAAACCTGTTTAGAGAAGGACATGCACTCCCCTACTCTTGTGAGAGCACCAAAATCACAACTATCTGCTGAACAACCAGAGGACACAGGAATCCACTAAAAAAAGATACCCCACATCCAAAGGCAAAAAAAAAAAAAAAAAATAGCAGAAACAAGATGGTAGGAGGGGTGCAATCACAATTAAATCAAATCCCATACCTGCTGGGTGGGCGACCCACAAGCTGGAGAACAATAATGCCAAAGAAGTTCTCCCACAGTTGTGAAGGTTCTGAGCCCCATGTCAGGCTCCCAGCCTGGGGGTTCCAGCAATGGGACTGGGAATCCCCAGGGAATTTTACTTTGAAGACCAGCAGGATTTAATTAAGGACTTCCACAGGACCGGGGGAAACAGAGACGCCACTCTTGAAGGGCACGCACAAAATCTTGTGCACACCAAGACCCAAGGGAAAGAAGTGACCCCACAGAAGACAACCTCTTCCTTTAAAATCCAAAATTAAACCTCTTTTCAGGTTTAATACTTCCCATCCCAATCATTTTATTAACTTGGGGTCTACTTTCTCTTGAATTTGATTAATTTTCTGTAACTTGACAATAAACTCCCTAAACAATGGGGCTGAAAAAGAAAATTCCAGAAATCACACTTCGTGAAAAAGGCAATATTTTTATCCCATTACATTTTTGAGTGGGGAACTGGTGGCAACACCACTGAAGCAGCATCTATTCTGAAGCATAATATTCTAATAGTGGGGGTTCTTCTAAAACAAACTTTGTAGAGAAGGTGGCTTTTCCAATCCCTTCTAGACACTTGAGATGACTTTAGCTACTGTGAAATTTGGACATAAAATGAGAAATCCTTAAAAACCATGTCCAGACTCTGTGGACCATCCAACACACTCATGTGGTAACATTTCGAATGAAGCAAAGACACCTTTTAGGAGAGGAGCCCAAACCATATGGAGACCTTCATCGGGTTTGCTGGCATTTTCCATTCATCTTTTCATAAAATAGTTAGCAGTGAACAATTAAGCCTTACAGAGTTCACTCAGGGGTCCTCAGGTTTGTGGCCACTGTTCCAGCCCACAGCTTCCCTGAGTCCACTTGAACACAGAAAAGACTTTGTTGTAGGACTTAGCCTCTCAGCCTGAGGACCATGAGCTCTGAGTGTCAGCTGTCGCATAGTTACCAGGCCCTTCTAGGGTGCTTTCCGGATTACAAATATTGTTTGAAAACAAACCAGCTCCTTAGCTTCCATTCACACTGTTTCCACTGTTTTATTCTTGAGTTTAAAATCAACATGAGCCTCTGATACTGAAGAATACATCTCAGTCCTGGTATTCAAGAGCCTTGTGAGCATGGCATGGTCTTTTCAACCATATTGCACACCACTTGGCTTGACAAATGGATTTTATAACCTTTACATTAATGTCTTTACATTATGTCTAATTTCAGGTCGGGTGGGACTTCCTGTCAGGGAATCCTTTGATGAGTTGCTTCAATAAGCAAAAGTGAAAGAGAAAAACACTCCTCTTCAAATATATGTTACAGATATAATAAAGTAAAAATTACAGTGACCAACTGAAAACTAGAGCTGATGTCTTGCCAGTGATGAATTCTTTCCGAGTGGTCAGAATTACTCAAGGTGAAGCACAGATGGGTCATCAGGGCCCTAGAGGAAATCAAAGATCTCAGGGGGGTTGTCAGCATCACTTCAGCAGCCCCAGCTTCAGGAGAGGGTCTCTCAGAGAATCTGCCAGAAGGCAGCCCCCCACATCAACCAAGGTGAGGGTAGCACACACCCATGTGGGTACCCAGCCCCCACTGTCATTATGAAGTTAAGTCAATGCGAACTACAGAAGTATAAAACAACAACACCAGGGCTATCACTACTGACCACTGAATTTTACAAAACCTACAAGAAGGCCTGAGCACTGTTGAAACCATGCCAAGAGAGAAAGCTATGTGGTTTTTGAGGGGGGTTTTTTTGGCACAATTAAGATTTACAGATAAGTGGATATCAAGGCTCCATGCTCAATGATAGTTCAGAGCACCAGCTTTGAAATCAGGTCAGTCTGAGGTCAAAGCTCAACCCCTTGCTAGCCCTGAGAACTTAGGCGAGCCACGCAATGTTTCTGGGTGTCAATATCCTCATGGCAGAATGAGAATGATGACACCAGTTGTATGAAATAACAAAGAAATACTGTAGGTTTTCCCCTGTGGCTCAGACAGTAAAGAATCTGCCTGCAATGCAGGAGCCGCAGGAGATGTGGGTCAGGAAGATCCCCTAGATGAGGGCATGGCAACCCACTCCAATATTCTTGCCTGGAAAATCCCATGGACGGAAGAGCCTGGCAGGCTACAGTTCATGGGGTCACAAAGAATCCGACTTGACTGAAGTGACTTAGCATGCATGCACAATGCTTGACACAACACTCAAGAAACAGCATAGTTAATGTTTGATAAGTGGTGGCTATAATAATAATCATGAGAAGAAAGAGGAGGAGATGTGGAGAGGGAGAGGGAAGGGACAGTGGCAGGAGGAACCCTGAGCAGGAAGAAGAAGAGAGAAAGAGGAAGAAGATTCAGAAAAGGAGTATTTAGAATGTTTACAATATGTCATGTATAATGGCAAGCCACTCCAGTATTCTTGCCTGGAGAATCCCATGGACAGAGGAGCCTGGCAGGCTACAGTTCATAGGGTCCCAAAGAGTTGGACACGACGGAAGCAACTTAGGACCCACGCATGCATATATAAATTGGGATGGAAATGGTAAGGCATGGCCTTGACATACAGAGAGACCTGGGTTCAAATTTTGACTCTGACGTGTAGGTATTCATGACCTTTGAACATGTTCATTATTTTCACTTTCCCTTCAGACCATGTAAATTCACTTTTCAGCTTATAATTTAACTAAAGGAAAAAACCTACCCAAACACTCCCACCTTAAACAGGAACATTATTTAGAAGATAAACATGGATTTGGTTTTAAGAAACTCTCAGTTTCACCCACTTTCTCTGCAGACCATTCACTCTGTCCCAATGTCCATTCTCCAGAGCATGGCCAAGGAGGAGGCCTCGGAGACTCAGAATTCACTGGGGCCACTTCACAACCACCATCATAAAACTGGCTCCTCCAAGTGCCACCACACAACAAGAGGCAGTAAAATCAAGTACTGGCTGGACTTCAAGGAGCAGGAAATATATACGGTCATTCGCTGCTCTCTGCCACATTTATTGGCTTCAGAACTGGGCCTGGAAGGGAAGGAGTAAAGATTACCAAAGAAACCCAGGGATTGAATCTGCGTCTCTTACATCTCCTGCATTGGCAGGCAGGTTCCTTACCACTAATGCCACCTGGGAAGCTCCCCTTGAGGGAGAACAAATTGGCTGTTTTCCAGGGTCTAAATTCCTCCTGGCCAGCAATTCTTTGTTTGTTTGTTTGTTTGATTGATTGAAGGATAATTGCTTTACAATATTGTGTTGGTTTCTGCAATAAAACATGAATCAGCCACATGTGCATATGTCTCCTCCCTCCTGAACCTCCCTCCCATCCCATCCCACGCCTGTATATGGTCACAGAGCACTGGATTGAGCTTCCTGTGTCACATAGTGTTTCTTTAACCCAGTTTCACAGCTCAGTTATCTGAGGAGCTTCTAAAAACACTTTGGCTTATGAGCCCCGTCAAGAATTTCATAGTGAGTCAAAGGTGACATCATTGTTCTAAAACTATCCCAGAAATTCAAGCCAGGAGGAGAACCATTAACAGGTGTATTCAGGAACCACGCTAAACTCCCATTCTCTACCTAGATATTTTGCAATCTCGACATATCAAGCAAATCCCCTGTAGCCACTCAGAAACACCATCAAGGTGCACTTTTTTAGTGAATTTGACCTACCAACATTTCAGTTTAAAAATCTATGAATCTAGTCAAAGGCTGGAGAAAGTTTTCTATTGTTGTTGTTGTTCAGTTGCTAAGTGGTGTTCCAACTCTTTGCAACCTCATGGACTGTAGCCCTCCAGGCTCCTCTGTCCATGGAATTCTCCAGGCAAAAATACTGGAGTGGGTAGCCATTCGCTTTTCTAGGGGAATCTTTCTGACCCAGGGATCAAACCTGCATCTCCTATGTCTCCTGGAACGGCAGGCAGGTTCTTTACTGTCTGAGCCACCAGGGAAATCCAAAGTTATCTATAGAAAAATCTGTTAGTATCTAGAGTGGTCTCTAGGGAAAAATTAAGCCAGGCTACATTTCTCTGCTTTATTTTTGCAGACCCTAAGGAGAAATCAGTCTGCGAGTGTGATGTTTTCTTGTGGGAGCTTTATTTTCATCCCTAGATAACTTTTGTTTCTTTCGAGGGATAGACAAAACAAACATTTTATGTAACAGACCACAGAGAAAAGTGACCTGCTACAAAACAAGCAAATTAAAATTCTTGTCCTGGGACTAAGGCATATTTTACTTCATTAAAGTCATTCTACTAGTGTGTTTTAGAGATTTCACAACTTACTTTTTTCCTACTTACCTGAAAGTCTTTCCAAAACAAATCATCAAAATGCCAAGCAGCTCAGGCACCCATGAAAAGAAGGTTTCTGCGAGGATAATGAGTCTATTTCCAAACATTTGGAAACACATCATACTAGGCTAAAAGGCTTGAAACAAGGTCAGTCAGCCACTTGGCCCATGGGGTTTCTGTTTACACTTCCATGAGGAGCTATTTACAAGGTAAAAGAAGATTCTGTATCTTGATCAAAATTGTAGTAGGCTATCAGTTGCTGACAACTTTAGACTCCTATCAACCCCATAGACTATACAGTCCATGGAATTTTCCAGGCCAGAATACTGGAGTTGGTAGCCTTTCCCTTCTTCAGGGGATCTTCCCAGCCCAGGGATTGAACCAGGTCTCCTTTATTGCAGGTGGCTTCTGTACCAGCTAAGCCACCAGGGAAGCCCAAGAATATTGGAGTGGGTAGCCCATCCCTTCTCCAGCAGATCTTCCTGATGCAGGAATCAAATCAGGGTCTCCTGCATTGCACGTGAATTCTTTACCAGCTGAGCCACCAGGGAAACCCCTCTATGTAACCCAGCATGTGAAATTCAATCAACGACTGGTTTTCATGTCTTTTAAGAATGCATCACATTTTGCCCAAAATTAATTGTCCTGAATAAAAGCATTGTTACAAAATTACAAAAATCCAAGCAGAGTAGAAGGATGTGCACTCAACTTCTACAAGAACTCCAAAATTACAAATTGCTGCTGAGCAACCATCAACAGGAGAACGTTGGATCCCGCCAAAAAAAAGATACCCCACATCCAAGGGCAAAGGAGAAGCCCCAGCAAGATGGTAGGAGCGGCAAAATCACATTTAGAATCAAACCCCCTACCCATCAGAGATGCTCAGAGAGCTCAAACAAATGTTGTGCACACCAGAGATTCCACAGAGACTGAGCCAGAACTGTGTTTGAGTGTCTCCTGCAGAGGTACGGGTCAGCAGCGGCCTGCCACAGAGTCAGGGGCTCTGGGTGCAGCAGACCTGGGTATGGCATAAGCCCTCTTGAAGGAGGTCACCATTAACCCCACCATAGAGCTACCAGAACTTACACAGGGCTGGGGGAAAAGACTCTTGGAGGGCAAAAATAAAACCTTGTGCACACCAGGACCCAGGAGAAAGGAGCAGTGACCCTACAAGAGACTGACTGACTTCCCCATGAGTGTCCAGGAGTCTCCAGCAGAGGCGTGGGTCGGCGGTGGCCTGCTGCAGCGTCCGGGAGCACTGAGCGCAGCAGTGCACCAGCCTTTTGAAGAGGTCTCCATTACCCTCATTAACTCCACCATGGTTTGGCCTCAGGTCAAACAACAGGGAGGGAACACAGCCCAGCCCATCAACAGAAAACTGGATTAAAGATTTACTGAGCATGGCCCCACCCGTCAGAACAAGACCCAGTTTCCCCCTCAGTCAATCTCTCCATCAGGAAGCTTTCATAAGCCTCTTGTCCTTAACCATCAGAGGGCAGAAAGAATGAAAACCACAATTGCAAAAAACTAACCACACTGATTACATGGACCACAGCCTTGTAACTCAATGAAACTATGAGCCATGATGTGCAGGGCCACCCAAGACAGACCGGTCATGGTGGAGAGTTCTGACAAAATGTGGTCCACTGGAGAAGGGAATGGCAAACCACTGCAGTATTCTTGCCTTGAGAATCCTATAAACAGTATGAAAAGGAAAAAAGATAGGACACTGAAAGATGAACTCCCCAGGTTGGTAGGTGCCCAGTAAGCTACTGGACATCAGTGGAGAAATAACTCCAGAAAGAATGAAGAGATGGAGCTGAAGCAAAAACAACACCCAGTTATGGATGTGACTGGTGATAGTAGTAAAGCCTGATGCTGTAAAGAGCAATATTGCATAGGAACGTGGAATGTTATGTCCATGAATCAAGGCAAGGAAGTGATCAAACAGGAGATGGCAAGAGTAAACATTGACATTTTAGGAATCAGTGAACTAAAATGGATTGGAATGGGTGGATTTAACTCAGATGACCATTATATCCACTACTGTGGGCAAGAATCCCTTAGAAGAAAAGGAGTGACCCATATAGTCAACAAAAGATTCTGACATACAGTACCTGGATGCAATCTCAAAAATGACAGAATGATCTCTGTTCATTTCCAAGGGAAACTATTCAATATCACAGTAATCCAAGTCTATGCCCGGACCAATAATGTTAAAGAAACTGAAGTTGAACGGTTCATGAAGACCTGCAAGACCTTCTAGAACTAACACCCAAAAAAGATTTCCTTTTCATATAGGGGACTAGAATGCAAAAGTAGGAAGTCAAGAGATACTTGGAATAACAGGCAAATTTGGCCTTGGAGTACAAAATGAAGCAGGGCAAAGGCTAACAAGAGCTTTCCCAAGAGAACGCACTGGTCATAACAAACACCCTCTTCCAACAGCATAAGAGAAGACTCTACTCATGGACATCACCAGATGGTCAATACCAAAAGCATATTGATTACATTCTTTGCAGCCAAAGGTGGAGAAGTTCTATACTGTCATTAAAAATAAAACCGGGAGATGACTATGGCACAGATAATGAACTCCTTATTGCCAAATTCAGACTGAAATTGAAGAAAGTAAGGAAAACCACTAAACCACTCAGGTATGAACTAAATCAAATCCCTTATGACTATACAGTGGAAGTGAGAAATAGATTTAAGGGACTAGATCAGACAGAGTGCCTGATGAACTATGGATGGAGGTTTATGACATTGTACAGGAGGCAGTGATCAATACCATCCCCAGGAAAAAGAAATGCAAAAAGGCAAAATGGTTGTCTGAAGAGGCCTTACAAATAGCTGAGAAAAGAAGAGAAGTGAAAGGTAAAGGAGAAAAGGAAAGATATACCCATTTGAATGCAGAGTTTCAAAGAATAGCAAGGTGAGACAAGAAAGCCTTCTTCAGTGATCAATGCAAAGAAATAGAGGAAAACAATAGAATGGAAAAGACTAGAGATCTCTTCAAGAAAATTAGAGATACCAAGGGAACATTTCATGCAAAGATGGACACAATAAAGGATAGTAATAGTATGGACCTAACAGAAGCAGAAGATATTCAGAAGAGGTGGCAAGAATACACAGAAAAACTTTACAAAAAAGATCTTAATGACCCAGATAACCATGATGGTGTGATCTCTCACCTAGAGCCAGATATCCTAGAGTGCAAAGTCAAGTAGGCCTTAGGAAGCATCAGTATGAACAAAGCTAGTGGAGGTGATGGAATTCCAGCTGAGCTATTTCAAAGATGATGCTTTGAAAGTGCTGCACTCAATATGCCAGAAAACTTCAAAAACTCAGCAGTGGCCACAGGACTGGAAAATGTCAGTCTTCATTCCAATCCCAAAGAAAGGCAATGCCAAAGAATGTTCAAACTACACAATTGCACAATTGCACTCATCTCACACGCTAGCAAAGTAAGCTCAAAATTCTCCAATCCAGGCTTCAACAGTATGTGAGCTGTGAACTTCCAGATAATTCAAGCTGGATTTAGAAAAGTCAGAAGAACCAGAGATCAAATTGCCAACATCTGTTGGATTGTCAAAAAAGCAAGAGAGTTCCACAAAAACATCTACTTCTACTTTACTGACTACACCAATGACATTTACTGTGTGGATCATAACAAACTGGAAAATTCTTAAAGAGATGGGAATACCAGGCCACCTGACCTGCCTCCTAAGAAATCTGTATGCAGGTCAAGAAGCAACAGTTAGAACTGGACATGGAACAACAGACTGGTTCCAAATTGGGAAAGGAGTACGTCAAGGCTGTGTATTGTCACCCTGTTTATTTAACTTATCTGCAGAGTACATCATGGTAAATGCTGGGCTGGATGAAGCACAAGCTGGAATCAAGATTGTGGGGAGGAATATCAATGTCATCTCAGATATGCAGATGACACCCTTATGGCAGAAAGCAAAGAAGAACTAAAAAGCCTCTTGATGAAAGTGAAAGAGGACAGTGAAAAAGTTGGCTTAAAACTCCACATTCAAAAAACTAAGATCATGGCATCCAGTCCCATCACTTCATGGCAAATAAAGGGGAAACAATGGAAACAGTAAGAGACTTTATTTGGAGGGCTCCAAAATCACTGCAGATGGTGACTGCAGCCATGAAATTAAAAGATGCTTGCTCCTTCAGAGAAAAGCTATGACCAACCTAGACAGCATATTAAAAAGCAGAGGCATTGCTCTGCCAACAAAGGTCCATCTAGTCAAAGCTATGGTTTTTCCAGTAGTCATGAATGGATGTGAGAGTTGGAGTATAAAAAAAGCTGTTCAGTTCAGTTCAGTTGCTCAGTCGTGTCTGACTCCTTGCGACCCCACGAACCACAGCACACCAGCACTCCCTGTTCATCACCAACTCCCAGAGTCCACCCAAACCCATGTCCATTGAGTCGATGATGCCATCCAACCATCTCATCCTCTGTCGTCCCCTTCTCCTCCTGCCCTCCATCTTTCCCAGCATCAGGGTCTTTTCCAATGAGTCAGCTCTTCGCATCAGATGGCCAAAGTATTGGAGTTTCAGCTTCAAAATCAGTCCTTCCAATGAACACCCAGGACTGATCTCCTTTAGGATGGACTGATTGGATCTCCTTGCAGTCCAAGGGACTCTCAAGAGTCTTCTCCAACACCACAGTTCAAAAGCATCAATTCTTCTGTGCTCAGCTTTCTTTATAGTCCAACTCTCTCACATCCATACATGAAAAGCTCAGTGCCAAAGAATTGATGCTTTTGAACTGTGGTGTTGGAGAAGACTCTTGAGAGTCCCTTGGACTGCAAGGAGATCAAACCAGTCACTCCTAGAGGAAATTAGTCCTGAATATTCTTTGGAAGGACTGATGCTGAAGCTGAAATTCCAATCACTTGGCCACGTGATGCAAAGAATTGACTCATTGGAAAATACCCTGATGTCAGGAAAGATTGAAGGTGGGAGGAGAAGGGGACGACAGAGGGTGAGATGGCTGGATGGCATCACCAGCTCAGTGGACATGAGTTTGAGTAAGCTCTGGGAGTTGGTGATGGACAGGGAGGCCTGGTGTCCTGCAGTCCACGGGGTCGCAGTCGAACACCACTTAGCGACTGAACTTAACTGAATGAAAAGCATTATAAACAATATGCTAATTAACTGACCAGTGGATGTGGAAGAGGGTTTGTTTGCTCTTCCTCTGTTTGGTGGCCAAATGCTTTACCCTCACCGTCTGATCGCCACAGCACCCGCGTACATAGCCGGGGGGCTCCGCGGACAGCGATGCTGTTATCAAGAAGCTTGTGTTTTATCGCCATCTAGTGGCTCTTCTCTATTACTACACCTCACCGGCTCTCTCAATGGCCCAGCGGTAACGAATCCACATGCAACGTAGGAGATGTTGGTTCCATCCCTGGGTAGGGAAGAGCCCCTGAAGAAGGAAATGGCAACACGCCCCAGTATACTTGCCTGGAGAATCCCAATCCATGGGGTCGCGAAAGAGTCGGACACGACAGCAAAACGGTCACCCTACACTCAGTGCCTTTGCACAGGTTTGACACTGATTTTTAAAGAAGCATTTCTAATATCCCTCAAGGAAATTTGTACGCAGTACATTCCATTCCCTTTCTACACCTCTCACATTTAATCTAGAAAACTTGATGACAGAAATAAACTCTCTTTATCTCTTATTTTGGATCCTTGCACCAGGGGAAGATTTCAAACCAAAGAAATGCAAAAAACCCCAAAAGTAAAAAGTGGAAGAGGAAGCATTTACTGTTCTGTGATTAGAAAAATGCACTCGAATTTTTATGGACCTGCTCTTTAAGTTAAAAAGTAAAAAAGGAGGACTTCCCTAGCAGCCCAATGGGTAAGAATCTGCCTGCTGACCTGCAGGGGACACAGGTTCGATCCCTGGTCCAGGAAGACTCTGCATGTTGCAGAGTAACTAAGCTCATGCACAACTACTGAGCCTGTGCTCTAGAGCCTGAGCTCCACAGGAGAACCCACTGCAATGAGAAGCCCGCCCACCACCACTAGAGAGTGGCCCTGACTCCCTGCAGCTTAGAAAAAGACTGTGCAGGACCAAGACCCAGTGTCGCCTAAAACTCAATTAAAAAAAAATTTTTTTTTTAAAAACAGTTACTTTGAATGTTCAGGCTCTGTGTGAACTAATCAAAATCAACTCTTTGAACCTCTTTTAGCTGAGATCGTCAGAATTATTCCATGTCTCTGGTCTTCTCTCTCTCTCTCTTTTTTTTTTTTTTTTTTTGCAGAAGGATTTTGTCTATTAACCTGGGTGTTTCTTTTGAGTTTTTTTTAAATATATTTGTAATGCTGTTTCGTTTCTAGAAACTTCATATATCGACAAAGCATGTGGATTTTTAAACTATATTTTGATATCTCATAGTCCACATTTGTCATCGTGCCCCTGGAGGTTAGACTGATGCATGAAGCCAAATCTGGATGAGAACTGATACTAGTTACATGGTATTATTGATCAAAATGATTTTTGCATTTTAATAATAGCTTGTAAAAAGTGAAATGTAAGTGAATAAATAATATATACTAGAATATTAATTTCTTGACTACAAAAGACAACATAATAAAAAATTAACTCAGTTAAGTGATTTATTAATTAATTTAAATAAATGATATACTCTATTATTAGCACAAATATTTATCCTCATTCAAAAATGCAAAAAAAATAGGAGGAAAATTGGCATCTAGATGAATAAATCTGTCTCCAGCCTGCTCTACCACAAAAGCTATAAGTCAGCCCCAGCAACAGCAAATGCTTAAGGCCTATTTGGGTGTGGAGCAGCTGTAAAATTGTGATGCTTTTTACATCGGACGTAATCTAATGAAAGAGAGTACAAGCTAGAAACTAAATTTCAAGCATACGGATCTCCAACCCACTGCAGTCTCTCACCTTATTTTTAACAAGGAGAGAAATTTCCTCAGAGGCGTCTACTTCAACAGTTTGGAACAAAATAATGTTAATTCTCTTCAAAATGCCTCTTTTTGTTACCAGGGTAACCAGAAAAGAGCTGTCTGCCAGAGTTCCCGTGAGCCACACGACTTCTGCCACCAGAGACCGCATTCCCCAGTGACACCAACAGGCTTAGCCGCAAAATCAATAGGCAGACTTAGAAAGAGGAAAAGTTAAGGGCTACTCCAAGTTGACAGCCAGCATTGTCCTTAATTAAGAAAACAGCACAGAGAAGGGCCCTTCTGATGGTACAGAAGCAATACTGGCTGCAAGAAAAATACACAGAGCAGCACATACACAGAGAGGGGAGAGATGTCAGCAAAACCTTACGAAAAGAAAAAAAAAGAAATTGCTATCAGACACTGAGATGGGGCAAGTGAGCAGAGAAACGCTTCAAACCTACCTGGTGAACAAGTCAAGGGGCTGGACCAGCTCTTGGAGAACAGACACTCAGCATCAGGAGGCGAGATTACAGCCGCAGGCTTTGCACACAGCAGGCATGGCTGCGACTGAATCAGTACAGGAGAAGCAGAAGCAGCCACTCCCACCAGCGCAGAAACGTTCAGAGGGCGCTGGGGTGGCGAATGTATTTGTCTGCATCAAGATCCCTACACACGTGGACAGCAGCGACATTTAAACAAGGCTTGGGGGACAAGGGACACACAGCAGTGCGAATAATGCAAAATATTATACATTTAATAATACATAACGAGACAATCAGTGTCATTTGAAAACATGGACCAAATCATCGATGCAACAAAAAGCATCCATCCCAGCGGGCTGGATGGAAAGTTCTGCCGAGGATCCAGGACCACCCCCCGCCCCCGGCAACAGACAGACTGAGCCAGCCTGTACATGGAGAGACTAGAAATGAAGAAATCCACTCCTTGGGACAAGATATTTGTTATTCAACTTTATTTGTACGGTTGTTCTCTGGAAAGTTCTTCATCTTCAACACTAATTCTGAGAATTAGTAGCATAAGGCACATACAAAGAAATACTTTTGTCTTATCACAAACAGAAGTTCTATATTTTGCAATCTTTTTTTTTTTTTTTCAGGGTATTAGTGAGAAGGACTATTCATGCAAAGCAAAAAAAAAAAATTAAGCAAAGGCCACAAATGTCAGGCCTGTGAAGGTATGTGTGTGCTGTCTTCACATTTGATTTCATGTCGCTATGATTAAGTAAATACATGCGTGGAGATCTAATCGCATCAGATCATACAATTCCCCGGTGAACCCTGGACATCCTGACAGAGGTGTGCTAGCTTCAGGCCAAAGCATTTCATTGAATTCGGTTTGTGGGGAGACAGATGAAATGGTGCTTTGTGGTATGGGTTTCCTAAAAGAAAGGGAAGATATTAGGGAGATGAAAATTAAAGAGAGACAGAGAATGTTTACCACAAATTTAATTATTTATCAAGAGAAGTGAAGTGAAAGTCATTCAGTCATGTCCAACTCTTTGCAACCCCATAGACTGCAGGCTGCCAGGCTCCTCTCTGTCCATGGAATCCTGCAGGCCAGAATACTGGAGTGGGTTGCCATTTCCTTCTCCAATTAAGAGTCGAACTGCCTTTTATTCTAGAAACTACTACTCATCAAGGGAAAAGAAAGGAAATTAAATTTTTCTCGTGGAAAACTAGCCAAGGTTTATATCCTTTCTCCATACTAACCTATTAAAGATCAGAAGGAAGCTGGCATCTTACATTACAGTTTCCCCATTGCATTTTCATGAAAAATGGTGAGACTGAATTTACAGCTTAGTCCTGGGTGTTGGGGGGAAGCAGGGGAGGAGCAAGCAGGGGTAACTGAAATGGTCCACGGCTGGACTAGAGACAGTATGAAGCAGCATCCCGTTAGGAGACAGAACTCAGTCTCAGACTATAGACTGTTTCTCCTAGAGCATCAATTTAGCATCAATTTCAAATATAAAAAATGAGAAATCTCTCGTAGTTCCAATCACAGTCATATTCTCCATAGGACCATTTTTTCAAGCAAAATGCCTGGTGTATCCATGAGCTATGAGATGGTTTGTCTTTAGACACTGAATGATTTGAGCATTTCATGTTGCATTTTCAAGGACATAGGATCTCTCTGGGGGTCAAGGATGCGATTTAGGAAAGTGATTCATGCCTTGACTGCCAGGCATTTTGACCTCACAACAAACTTCTATGAACTAAATTCCAAACTATAAGTCATCGGTTGTTGTTCAGTTGCTAAGTCACGTCCAACTGTTTGCAACCCCATGGACTGCAGCATGCCAGGCTTCCCTATCCTTCACCATCTCCCAAAGCTTGCTCAAACTCATGTCCATTGAGTCGGTGATGCCATCCAACCATCTCATCATCAGAGAAACAAGTAAAATGGCCTTGTCATAGGTTTTTTTTTAATCAGTCTATAGAGCCATCTGACTACTGAAGGATTCTCTCTCAGCTGTGTCATTTCATATTCAATATTTTTTATAATTATCACATTAAATTGCATAATTTTAAAAGACTTTACAAGCAGAGTGAATAGAAATGAATTTAACTGTATTTATGAGTCTTTTACTGTTGGGGGGGAAGGTTGCTATAAATATCAGCATATTTTCCTTTTCTATCAATCTTCAGATAGAATTCTAAAAGTAAACTTTTCAGTCTTCATTTTTTTCAAAACTGAGTCCCAATCCATCCCTTAGAAATGGGATTAGGGACACTAATCAGACTGACAACAGACTTCTCAATTGTAACTTTTTTCTTCTATTTAGAAGAAAACAAAAAATAAAGAAATGAGATCGCTTCCAAATTGATCATCATTTGGCCTTAACGTGGAGGTCTGTGTGGTCACAAAATGAAAGAAAGCACCTGGGAAAGCATCAAATGATGGGCTAGATTTGCTTCCCTGGGGCTCAGACGGTAAAGAATCTGTCTGCAATGCGGGAAACCTGGATTTGATCCCTGGGTCAGGAAGATCCCCTGGAGAAGGGAACGGCAACCCACTCCAGTATTCTTGTCGGGATAATCCAATGGACAGAGTAGCCTGGAGGGCTACAGTCTATGGGGTTGCAAAGAGTTGGACAATACTTTGGTCACCTGATGCGAAGAGCTGACTCATTTGAAAAGACCCTGATGCTGGGAAAGATTGAGGGCAGGAGGAGAAGGGGACGACAGAAGATGAGATGGTTGGATGGCATCACCGACTCAATGGACATGGGTTTGGGTGGACTCCGGGAGTTAGTGATGGACAGGGAGGCCTGGCATGCTGCGGTTCATGGGGTCACAAAGAGTCTGACATGACTGAGCAACTAAACTGAACTGAACTGAGTGACTAACACTTTCAGTTTCAGATTTTTTTGTAATTTGAATAAAGGAGTGATGAAACTTCCATAGTCCCAATAATACAGTGTATGTAATAATACATAGTCCCAATAATACATAAAATGCTGATATTAAAAAAAATGGATGCATTTTTAGGAAATCTCGGAGCTGGTGGGAGCAGCTGATGCGAAGAGCCAACTCATTGTAAGACCCTGATGCTGGGAAAGATTGAGGGCAGGAGGAGAAGGGGACGACAGAGGATGAGATGGTTGGATGGCATCACCGACTCAATGGACATGGGTTTGGATGAACTCCGGGAGTTAGTGATGGACAGGGAGGCCTGGCATGCTGCGATTCATGGGGTCGCAAAGAGTCGGACACAACTGAGCAACTGAACAACAAAAGGGTTAACTCACCGAACTGTTAAGAACCACATAATTCTTTTTCATTGTCAATAGAAGTTTAAAATTACAAGGTAGTAAGCATGCTTGTCAAAGATACCTAAAGTGACTTCACCATATTCCAAACTGTTTCTCCATGAGTGCTCTGGCTAATATTGAATAAATGGATGTTTTGATATAAATCAACAAATAGTAATATCAAGTACTTATCACTGAATCTGGCAATATTTTTTTTCATGGACAGCCAGCTTCGTGGTTTTTTTTAGGTTGCATTGATAATTTATCGCCATTGTTATGAACATCAATTGTAAAGTCCCCCACAGATACGTAAAGGAGTTCATGTGACAGATGCTGAGAACAGAACACTTCCTGTGCTTTCACTTAAATAAAGAGGAAGAAGCAGCGGCAGGTACAACACAGGCTTCCTCTCCTGAAAGTCACACTTTTTACTAGAAATCGTATCAGCCACAGCCTTCCTTGCCCTGGTACCCAAGAAATGGGTCCAGGAGAGTTAACCAGCCTGGCGGCTTCAGGAAGGGGCAGCCCAGGGCCTTGGGAAGACAGACAAACAGGTCGAATTGGAATCCACCTCCGTCACTAAGTGAAATGTGGTCTAGACGGCAGACAGTAATAAACAAGCCTTCAACCCCAGGACGATGTGGCTACCTGGACAAGTGGAAAAATAGAGCATGAAAAGGCTTAAGACTCCTCTTCCTCATCTCCTTCTCCTTCTTCTTCTCCTGGTTCCTCTTCTCCTTCTTCAGCTTCCTCTCCCTCGGCTTCCCCTTCTGCTCCCTCTGCGGTTACTCCTTTTGTCTTTAACAAAAATTACATCGTTATTGAGAATTATAAGGGTCAACAGATACAGTGAGGACGAGTGTAAAACATCAGACTAGAGGTCAGGGCCTCCCACACCCCATCCAACACACACACACAACACACACCCACACCACACACACAGCACACACACCCGCCACACATACACACCCCACACACACATACAAGCCCAACACATACACACACCACACACATACCCCCCACACACATCTCATACATAACTCCCACACACACTCCCTGCACATACACCTACCACACACACACACACACACACCCCACACACACATACACCCACCACATACACACACACACACACACATCATCTTCCTAAACTGAGACCCTTCACCCTGGGATGGTTCTGCTGGCAATACGTTAATTCTAATGAGCTTCATGATTCCTCTCAAGTGTACAGTCTTTACTTGTATTAACAGATTGTTCTAATACAATTACCTTTAAAAATTCAGAAAGCAGCTGGAAGAATAAAATACAAAAAGAATCTCAGCAAATAGAATTTTGTCAGAATTTTGATGAAGCTTTTAAACATATAAGCTGGCTATATTTTGTTATACAAAGTAATTTCTTGAATCCAAAGTTATCAGCAACCTATGTATATAATCTGAAACTACTTGCAAATTAATAATATGTTTGTCTTATTTTTACACATAAAAATGGGATTTTTTTTAATGGAAGCTTGCCTAGCAAGAGAGAAATGAAAATTTATTATTGGAAAGATATAACATACATGTTGTGACATAACATACAGGTAATGAAAAGTCACTCTATAGAATAGGCTAAAAATAATTTTTAGGTCTAATAATAGGGATGAGTTTGATACAACAATATTAAAATAATGAAACAGATCTATATTTACCATCCCCATAAAATATATAGCTTAATTACATGAATAAAAGTAGACTACAGAAGAGGATCCATGAAGATTTCATAAATATGTGTGTGTATATATATGAGTGTGTAACTAGTGGGTCTCTCTGGGTAATGGGGTTATAAACTATTTTTAGTTTCTGTTTTTATCTGTATTATCTAAAGTTTCTATAAATGTCATGAATTATTTGCAATTTTAAAAATCAGCAAAACTTTTTGTGGGGGCAGGGGGAGTTTCTTACAACACTTGGGACCTTCTTTAATGTGAATGACCTCCACTGAAATACCTAGACAATACATGTGACTTTTGGTAAATATTCTATCTATCCTTGAGTTTTCAATTTTAATTTATCTCTCTGATTAGCATTTGTACTTTTTAATTAATTTTTATTGGAATATAGCTGCTATTTCTTTTTCTTTCCCATTGTTGGTGTTTTCCTTTATGGATACAGGAAGGAAGGCAGAGAGGAAGGCTCTGCCCCAAACAGTTGGAGGCTCTGATCAGCTGTTTTTACCTCTGAGTGATCCCTCATTCCTTTCAACCCTGAGTCCCCACAATGAAGATGCATCATCAACTCAATGGACATAAGTCTGGGCAAACTCTGGGAGATAGTGAAGGACAGGAAAGCCTGGCTTGCTACAGTCCCTGGGGTTGAAAACAGTTGGACACAGCTAAGCGACTGAACAACAGCAATTACGAGCATCAAAACAGTAGGCGTTCTTGCCCTTGACCTCCACTTGGCAACCCTTGGGTCACTTAGAACCTGTGTTCTCAGCCTTCATAGAGCATCAGCATCACCTGAAGAGCTTCTCAAAACAATCTGCTGGGCTCCAACTCAGGGCTTCTGACCCTATACATATGGGGCCAGGCCTGAAAACGTGTATTTGTAGAGGTTCCCAGGTGAGGCAGCTGCTTCTGGTCTGGAAACCCACTTTGAGAACCTCTGCTGAAGCCTGGACTTGCCTGGTGGCTCAGACGGTAAAGAGTCTGCCTGCAATGCAGGAGCCTGTGTTCTGTCTCTTAAATCACCCTGGTTGATGAAGACATGGTGAGTGCTTAAAAGTAGTAGGTTTGGTATCACCACCCGCCGAAGTCTTCATTTACCAGGGTGGGTTATGTTTGTTCCCATGCTGGTATATCCAAATCAGTCTTACTGTAATTACACAACTTAAATAAATATCATAGGGACTTCCCTGGTGGTGCAGTGGTTAAGACTTTGCCTTCCAATGCACGGGGTACAGGTTCAATTCCTAATCGAGAAGCTAAGATCACACGTGCCTTGAGGCCAAAAAGCCAAAACATAAGACAAAAGCAATATTGTAACAGATTCAATAAAGACTTTAAAAATGGTACACATCAAAAAAGCTTTAAAAAAAATAAGCACCATGGAATCCAGTGAAATATGAACATGAAAACAACTTTTTTCCCATGTAAAGTTAATGGAATACTTTGAAAAGACCAACATATGTCTGTTATCAAATGAAGTGTTGAAAAGCTTAGGTGGTAAGGAAGACTCATGAAATCCAAAGGGAAAGAAACCAAAACTGGAATTTCCAGACAGACCACTGATTATGTTTATGTTAGAAAGACAGTGGGTAGTTCTAGTCATTGGACTATTATTTAAAGAAGTGACTTTTGTCCTGCATCCAAAAAATTGGCAGTAAATACACATCTGTATATTTCAAGTTAAAATAAATGTTTAAGGTCTCTACATTTTTATGATTTAACATTTTAATTAAATTCTTCATTTGTTCAAATAACTCCCAGCTCCAAATATGAGATATGAGGTCTCTCTAGGAATGTTGGTTATTATTTGAGCATAGATCCCATAAACAAGCATGTTGGCCAGCCCAATAATAGTTTAAATTTTATGTTACAGAGGATATATTTTATTCCTTTAAATTTTATCCTTAATATCACTAATATTGTTTTATAAGTTTTCTTTCATTGTTTTAAGTGTACTTGTATCCTCAGTACTCAAATATTTAATACTTCTTACTCTGTGCAATTCTTTTTCTATTATTATTACTATTTTATTTGCCTGCTCTGGGTCTTAGTTGTGGTGCCCTGGCTCAGTAATTATGGCATAGCACAGAGAATTCTACTCAATATTTTATAATAACATGTAAGGGAAAAGAATCACACATGAATCACTTTGTTACATATCTGAAATTAACATGACACTGTAAATCAACTATATTCAAAAACACACACACGCACACACACACAAATAGTAATGCTCCCCTGGATAGATCTGCACTAGAAATCCTAGAACCATGTGGTACTTACCTATGTCACATGTCTTCCAGACACTAAATGATGAGCTGCATGTTTAAACCTCCTGGTGTCTAAGATACATACCATGGTGCAAGACTACAATTAAGACTCAGTATTATCTGCTGTCTTAATATTGGTAAAAATCAGGAAGACTTACAATGGTCTGACCACTGGCTTCCCTCCCCCTCTGCTCCCACAGATTAGGTCTCCCACCCAAGCAGCCCTCGTTATCAAGGGACCAGACGCAGTGCCTGCTTTCACCCCAGAATTACTCAATCAGTCCAACCACGTCCCCGGTGTGGACTCGGGGACACCCCATTCTCTTGATTCTACACAACCTGCCTCCCACAGCCCTGGTTGTTCACACTGTTCCCAAGTGACCCTAGCCCATGTGGCCCTGCACTGTGGGGATGACCTCATCCCCTGTGCTTGGAGACCATGTGAATAATAAACCCTGTCCATACCTGTGGCTAATTCATGTCGATGTATGGCAAAAACCACCGCAATATTGTAAAGTCATTATCCTCCAGTTAAATTAATTAATTAAAAAAATAAAATAAACCCTGTCCATCTCACTTGTCCAGTGAGTGGGAACAGTTGTGTGTCTGCCATTCCCATAACCAGAGGGAGGGAATTCCTCACTCACCAAGAAGGTGACTAGGAGGCCATCAAGTAACACCAGTAAGAACCACACGAGCAGCATAAATGGTGTGCTAGTCAATGGGGTGGGAAGGAAGAAGGGAGAAGACATCACCACTGCAGGACTTGGCCCAGCCTGGCCTGACTTCATTGATGACACTTTCACCAAAGGAGATGAAGGGTCCTGAGCCCCTATTTCTCCATTCACCTCCAAATGTATCTCCAACTTATTTTATTTCTCTTCTCGGCAGGCTAAAGGAGGACTTTCTGGGAGTGTGGGTTGAGTCAGCTTCTCTGTATCATGAACATAGAGAAATGTTGGGAAAGCTGCAATTCTCTCACCTAAAAGATGCTTCTGTTAAGCACAACACAACCGTGAAATATGCTACTGTACCTCTTCCGCTGCTGTCTCTCCCTCTTCTTCCTTAAGTCCATAAACAGAAATTAAATAAAAACATAAATTCACGTAAGTTTTAAGTTGAATCTAAAAATTAAGCAAACCATATAGCCAATATTTGGTAATAACTGTAAATGGAAAGCAACTTTTAAAATGGTATAAAAATTTTAAACTATAAAAATTTTTAATTAAAAAAATAAATAGAAATTAAGCAAGCTATAATAAATACATGTTTACCAAAATGAAGAATATCAATTTATTGAGAAAACATCAATAGCAAAGATATGATAACTGAGCTATGCCTACTTATTTCATGCATTTTATTTCAAGTCCTTGGAATATTATAAAATTAAAGACATATTTTCATCACTCTTACTCCTAATAAAATACAACTAATTAGTAATACTGCTTAATTATATGTTTAATACTGTTCTATATCCAAGCATATTGCAGACCTATAGAGCTATCAAGGAAAATTCAGACTATATATGTAAGCAACTAGAAAATTTGAACAAAATTATGTCTTTGCTTTTATGGCCTTATAAGTATGCCTTACTTCAGTTCTGAACCAGTTAATAAAAGTAGATCAAAAACTTTACCTCCATCAGAACAAATAACATTTCTAAACCATTTAAACACTGAGTCCTGGTTAAAGAAAGAAACTTAAAGTTAAGAAATGATAAAGCCATTTCCAGGCTCAAATAGGTCTCCACTCTGCCAACACATTGAAGTTTCTATTTCCCTGGGATCAAAGTAGGAAAACCAGGCAATACCTCCTAAAATTGCAAAGAGATAAGAACCTTCACATCCTTTCCCAGAATGGCCCTCTGATGAGCCTTTCTGGGGCCAGAGCATTACAACGACTTTAATTGGGCAGGCAGATCTGATTCTAAAGAGCAGTCCCTAAACATTCCTAATGCCTTTCAAAGCAGGCAGTGAGCTCATGGAATTCTGGACCAAAGGAGTTGAAAGCAACCTCATAATTACCTATATCCTCTTACTCAGTCTTTCCTTTGGACAAATGAGGACACAAAGACCACAGACTTAAGTAATTAGACAAAAATCAGAAGCCAAGTAACACAATCAGGGCTTACTCTGAGACTCTTTGTTGTTGTTGTTCAGTCGCTAAGCGTGTCCAACTCTTTGTGGCCCCGTGGACTGCAGCATGCCAGGCTTCCCTGTCCTTCACTGTCTCCCAGAGTTTGCTCAAACTCATGTCCATTGAGTCAATGATGCCTTCCAACCATCTCATCCTTTGTCGCCCCCTTCTCCTGGTTCCTAACTTAGTGTTCTTCCTGCTCCACCACACTACCTCTCAAGATTGTCATGGAAGGAAAGTCATGGAGGGCCTGCCATATGGCTGCCTTCTCTGGCCCAGCCTCAAGTTCTTGGCCAGCTCCAGAACAATACTCTTAGATTTCTGATGCTGGCAAAGAAAATACAGAAAGCCTGATCTAGCCGGCTTAAGCTAAGTCAGCTCCAGAGGTGTCCCAGTACCAGGAATCTCTAAACTAAAGCTGGCAACACAGCAAGTCTTATCAAGTTCAGGGAAAGAGAGTCCTGCACTTGTTGCAGAATCCGAGTGTTGGTTTTTCAGTGATGTGTTGAATATTAAATGTCTTTGATATTGTCTACCTCTGCCCATGCCTTGCCCTTCCTTCACCATGACTGCCATCTTCTCTCACCAAGATTACCTCTAGGCTTCCTTATCTCCAAGTAACTCTCCACACTATTGCCAGAGGTATCATTCTAAAAGACATCCCAGGGACTTCCCTGGTGGTCCAATGGTTGGGAATCTGCCTGCTAAAGCAGGGGACACAGGTTCCATCCCTGGTTCAGGAAGCTCCCACATGCTTCAGGGCAACTAAACCCATCGCCACGACTACTGAGCCTGAGCTCTAGAGCCTGTGCTGAGCAACAAGAGAAGTCACTACAATTAGAGAGGAGCCCCTGCTAACTAAAACTAGAGAGATCCCACACACAGCAAGAAGATCTAGTGCCGTCAAAAAATAGTTAATTAATTTAAAAAAGACAACCCACATTACCATGCTGTCTAAAACCTTCCACCTTCTCACAATACATCCATAATCTTTAGAATGGTTGAGAAGCCGTCATGATCTGTCTCCTGCTCACCTTTCTAGTCACGTCATGTTTTACTTCAGCTAATGGTCACATGCAACTTTCTCACATCAGCCACACCTTCCAGTGGCTACATACAATATGACAACCACACACTGCATACAATATTTTCAAGGAAGACTTTCCTGACCCCTAGGGGCTTCCCTGGTGCCTCAGCAGTGAAGAATATGCCTGCCAATGCAGCAGAATCAAGTTTGATCCCTAGGTGGGGAAGATCCCCTGGAGAAGGAAATGGCAGCCCATTCCAGTTTTCTTGCCTGGGAAATCCCATGGACAGAGGAGCCTGGCAGATTACAGTTCATGGGGCGGCAGAGTCAAACCCGACTTAGCGACTAACCAACAACAACAAGCACTGAATTAAAGAATCCCCTTATTTGCTCCCACAATCATCATTTATCGGTCTCCCTGACTAGTCCGTGTGCTCTTGGGGGCACAACATGTGTCCTTGTTCATTTTTGGATTTCCAGGACCCAGCTACTGTCTGGAATAAATTCAATAAATGTGTTAAGTGACTAAATAAATGAACCTGTAACTCTTTTAGATCTATTAACTCTTTAGATCTCAAAGAATATTCATTTTCTTCTTGTCCACATACAATCAAATTAGAGTTCACACTACACAATACAGAACTATCAGCTATGTAGAGTTTTACACTTTTCTAAATCCAAGTATTTTTATTCATTGTGTACAGTTGAAACAAATGAGTTAACAGAAACACAGTATTAAAAATGGGGTTATCCTTAGAGCTAGGCTAGAGGGCACTAAGAGTTCTTATAGGAATAAGTGGTCATCTCAATTTTTAGAGGTTGCCCCTGCTGCTAAGTCACATCAGTCGTGTCCAACTCTGTGCGACCCCATAGACAGCAGCCCACCTGACTCCACTGTCCCTGGGATTCTCCAGGCAAGAACACTAGAGTGGGCTGCCATTTCCTTCTCCAATGCATGAAAGTGAAAAGTGAAAGTGAAGTCGCTCAGTCGTGTCCGACTCTGTAACTGCAGCCTACCAGGTTTCTCTGCCCATGGGATTTTCCAGGCAAGAGTACTGGAAAATCCAGCTAGCAATAATTACCAAGGAACCTAGGGCTTTTATCAATATCTGAATTGACCTTGGTTTCTTGAAAGAGACATTAAATAGAAAAAGTACTTGCTCAGAGAATTTCTAGAGATACTTAGCCTCAAAAGGTCAAGTAAAGAAAAACAAACATTGTATATTAACACATATATGTGGGATGCAGACAAATGGCACAGGTGAATCTGTTTGCAAATCAGAAGTAGAGACACTGACATAGAGAACAAATGTATGGACACCAAGAGAGGAAGGAGGTGTGGGATGAATTGGGAGACTGGAATTGACATATATACACTTCTATGTATGAAATAGGTAACTAATACAAACCTATTGTATAGTGCAGGGAACTCTACTCAATGTTCTGCGGTAACCTGAATGGGAAGGAAGTCCAGAAAGGAGGGGATATATGTATACATATAGCTGTAACATAGAAACTAACACATATTGTAAAGCAACTATATTCAAATTAAAAAAAAAAAAGTTTTAAAGGTCGTGTGAGCTTTGAAGAAACTTGGCTAAGACCATCATCAGCTCTACCAGAATAGAAGCTCATTTTCATGGCTCCATCCCCGATCCCAGGACTGCCTGGCATGAGGCAGCATTCAATCTGTCAATAAAATGTTGAATTAAGGTATTTATGTATGCCAATCCTGCCTCAAATCTTTCTTAGGAGGAGATGGGATATTAATTAAATGAAAACTTCAATGCCCATCCTTCAGTTCAGTTGCTCATTCATGTTTGACTCTTTGCAACCCCAAGGACTACAGCATGCCAGGCTTCCCTATCCCTCACCAACTCCCGAAGCTTGTTCAAACTCGTGTCCGTCGTGTCAGTGATGCCATCCAACCATCTGTCATCCCCTGTCATCCCCTTCTCCTCTCGCCTTCAATCTTTTCCAGCATCAGGGTCTTTTCCAATGAGTCAGTTCTTTCCATCAGGTGGCCAAAGGATTGGAGTTTCAGCTTCAGCATCAGTCCTTTCAATGAGTATTCAGGACTGATTTCCTTTAGGATTGACTGGGTTGATCTCCTTGCAGTCCAAGGGACTCTCAAGAGTCTTCTCCAACACCACAATTCAAAAGCATCAGTTCTCTGATGCTCAGCTTTCTTTATGATCCAACTCTCACATCCATACATGGCTACTGGAAAAACCATAGCTTTGACTAGATGGACCTTTGTTGGAAGAGTAATGTCTCTGTTTTTTAATATGCTGTCTAGGTTGGTCATAGCTTTTCTTCCAAGGAGCAAACGTCTTTTCATTTCACGGCTTCAATCACCATCTGCAGTGATTTTGGAGCCCCCCAAAATAAAGTCTGTCACTGTTTCCATTGTTTCCCCATCTATTTGCCTTGAAGTGATGGGACTGGATGCCATGATATTGGTTCTTTTGAATGTTGAGTTTTAAGCCAGGTTTTTCGCTCTCCTCTTTCACTTTCATCAAGAGGCTCTTCAGTTCCTCTTAGCTTTCTGCCATAAGGATGGTGTCATCTGCATATCTGAGATTACATTGGTATTTCTCCCAGCCATCTTGATTCCAGCTTGTGCTTCATCCAGCCCAGCATTTCACATGATGTACTCTGTATATAAGTTAAACAAGCAGGGTGACAGTATATAGCCTTGACATACTCCTTTCCCAATCTGGAACCAGTTTGTTGTTCCATGTCCAGTTCTAACTGTTGCTTCTTGACCTGCATACAGATTTCTCATGAGGCAGGTCAGGTGGTCTGGTATTCTCATCTCTTTAAGAATTTTCCACAGTTTATTGTGGTCCACACAGTTGAAGGCTTTTGTGTAGTCAGTAAAGCAGAAGTCGATGTTTTTATGGAACTCTCTTGCTTTTTCTATGATCCAACGGATGTTGGCAATTTGATTTCTGGTTCCTCTGCCTTTTCTAAATCCAGCTTGAACATCTGGAAATTCTTGGTGCATGTACTTTTGAAGCCTCGTTTGGAGAATTTTGAGCATTACTTTGTTAGCATGTGAGATTAGTGCAATTGTGCAGTAGTTTGAACATTCTTTGGCATTGTCCTTCTTTGGGATTGGAATGGAAACTGACCTTTTCCAGTCCTGTGGCCACTGCTGAGTTTTCCAAACTTGCTGGCATGTTGAGTGCAGCACATTAACAGCATCATCTTTTAGTATTTGAAATAGCTCAGCTGAATTCTATTACCTCCACTAGCTTTGTTCATAGTGATGCTTCCTAAGGCCCACTTGACCTATCATTCCAGGATGTCTGGCTCTAGGTGAGTGATCACACCATTATGGTTATCTGGGTCATGAAGATCTTTTTTGTATAGTTCTTCTGTGTATTCTTGCCACCTCTTCTGAATATCTTCTGATTCTGTTAAGTCCATACCATTTCTGTCCTTTATTGTGCCCATCTTTGTATGAAATGTTCCCTTAGTATCTCTAATTTTCTTGAAGAGATCTCTAGTCTTTCCCATTCCATTGTTTTCCTCTATTTCTTTGCACTGATCACTGAGAAAGGCTTTCTCATCTCACCTTGCTATTCTTTGGAACTCTGCACTCAGATGGGTATATCTTTCCTTTTCTCCTTTACCTTTCACTTCTCTTCTTTTCTCAGCTATTTGTAAGGCCTCTTCAGATAACCATTTCACCTTTGTTCATTTCTTTTTCTTGGGGATGATCTTGATC
Organism: Dama dama; assembly: GCF_033118175.1. Classification (NCBI taxonomy): domain Eukaryota; kingdom Metazoa; phylum Chordata; class Mammalia; order Artiodactyla; family Cervidae; genus Dama; species Dama dama. The sequence continues at coordinate 78,164,674 of NC_083699.1, forward strand.
ACTGCTTCCTGTACAATGTCATGAACCTCCATCCATAGTTCTTCAGGCAGTCTGTCTATTAGATCTAATCCCTATTAGATCTATTTGAGTCTATTTGTCACTTCCACTGTATAATCATAAGGATTTGATTTAGGTCATACCTGAGTGTTTTAGTGGTTTTCCCTACTTTCTTCAAGTCTGAATTTTGCAATAAGGAGTTCACTATCTGAGCCACAGTCAGTGCCTGGTCTTGTTTTTTGCTGACTGTATAGAGCTTCTCCATTTTCGACTGTGAAGAATATAATCAATCTGATTTCAGTATTGACCATCTGGTGATGTCCACGTGTAAAGTCTTCTCTTGTGTTGTTGGAAGAGGGTGTTTGCTATGACCAGTGTGTTCTCTTGGCAAAACTCTGTTAGCCTTTGCCCTGCTTCATTTTGTACACCAAGGCCAAACTTGCCTGTTACTCCGGGTATCTCTTGATTTCCTATTTTTGCATTCTAGTCCCCTATAATGAAAAGGAAATCTTTTTTGGCCTTAGTTCTAGAAGGTCTTGTAAGTCTTCACAGAACCATTCAACTTCAGCTTCTTCAGCATTACTGGTCAGGGCATAGACTTGGATTATTGTGATATTGAATAGTTTGCCTTGGAAAAGAACAGAGATCATTCTGTCATTTTTGAGATTGCATCCAAGTACTGCATTTTGGACTCTTGTTGACTATGAGGGCTACTCCATTCCTTCTAAGGGACTCTTACCCACAGTAGTAGATATAATGGTCACTTAGCTCACGGAATTTTAAAGCATCAGAATTACACAGGTCCTTAAATGTCCTCTGGAGGCTCAGATGGTAAAGAATCTGCCTGCAATGCAGGAAACACAGGTTCGATCCCTGAGCCGGGAACATCCCCTGGAGGATGAAATGACTACCACTCCAGTATTCTTACCTGGGAAATCCCATGGATAGAAGAGCCTGGTGGACTACAGTCCATGGCGTCACAAAGAGTCAGACACGACTAAGCGACTAAACAACAACAGGATAGGTTTGAATCACGCACTGGACAAAGCTACAGACTAAAATCATTTTACCTTGTTGTTCTTCTAAGAAAGCTAGTCCATCAGTGGAAACACACTTAAGAAACACATAAGAACATGAGAAAGACATAGAGAACACACTTAAGAAAAGGGGGGTGGGGAAGAAGGAGAGGGTGGAATGCATGAAGAAGCTAACATAGAAACATACACTACCATATGCAAAATAGAGAGCAAATAGAGGAATTTGCTCAGGGTACACAAACCAGGGCTCTGTAACAACCTAGAAGGGTGGGGTGGGGAGGGATGTGGGTGGGGGGTTCAAGAGGGAGGGGACATGGGCAAACATGTGGCTGATTCATGTGGATGTTTAGCAGAAACCAACAAAATATTGTAGAGCAATTATCCTTCAATTAAAAATAAATAAATAAACTTTTAAAAAAAGAAATCTAGTCAGAGGAAGCCTCCAAAGTGAGAAGTCTTAGAATTTCATAGCAGCTGTTTCTCTTGGGAAGTTGGCGAGGGAGGCAGGCTGCTGACATGGCATGTGGCCAGGACTAAGGACAGGTGTCAGCCGTGGTGAGTGTCAGGCAGTGGCTGGTTAGGACAAGTGGCCAGTGTGGAAGGAAGGAGGGGGACAGCCCAGAGGGATCTGAAGAGGGTGACCAGGCTGGAGGTCAGGAATAAGAGCAGTGTTCTCTCCATCGTCAGACAGTATAGGGACTCAGGCTTAGACTCACGAGTTCACGGTGGACCTAAACCAACACCTGCCCCTTGATGTAGCAACTATCCTCAAGATTGATTTTGGAGGAAGCAGAGTGGGGAATATGTATAGACCATAATCATGTAGTCAGTCAAGCCAAGGTGTCAGAAGGTTTTGGAGAGGATCACTGAACTGGCAAAGAACACAGTGTAAAATATTTTGGCCTCAATGAAAACCAAACACAAAGATGAACAAGTTGCATCTTTTACTTCCAGGGTTTCATAAAGTTCTCATGACACCCCCAGTCTGCAGACCCCTTCTCAGTGTTCCAGAAGCTGAGGTGACCAGCTTGCCTTCCTTCTTTCCTCCTCTGGTAGCATTCACAAACCACCCTTCTCGTCCTTAACCCCTCATCCCTCCATGGCCATCAGGGAAGGGAACCATGAAGTCCCCTCTCTGTAGATCTGAAGCTACAGGTGATTACATCATAGGCAGGAATGAAAGCCCTTTTCACGGTGCACCATTTTGCCTCCCAAACACTGCCCTGATCTGTCAGCAAGTAGGTAACATACACTTCAGCATCTTATGTGTAAGAACCCCGATCTTTGGGTTGGTGGTCAGGAAAAGTCCACATCATTAAAGGAAATAATTCTGATTTTTTTAATCAATGTGATATTCTTCAATAAATATCTTTCCCATGAAACTGGCATCATCTGAGCATTTAGGAGTGTGTACTGAATAAGCATGTGCAATAGTTGAAATCAGGTGAGCTTAGACACTCAGCTGGTCTATCACTGGTTTTAATGCTCCCAGCCGCTGGAGGGAGCTATTACCACTGCCCACTTGGAAATGGTTCTGAACACACAGTTGAGTTCAGTTCAGTTGCTCAGTCGTGTCTGACTCTTTGCGACCCCATGGACTGCAGCATGCCAGGCCTCCCTGTCCTTCACCATCTCCCGGAGTTTGCTCAAACTCATGTCCATTGAATTGGTGATACCATCCAACCATCTCATCCTCTGCCATCCCCTTCTCCTCCCGCCTTCAATCTTTCCCAGCATCAGGGTCTTTTCAAATGAGTCAGTTCTTCAAATCAGGTGGCCAAAGTATTATTGGAGTTTCAGCTTCAACATCAGTCCTTTCAATGAATATTCAGGACTGATTTCCTTTAGGATGGACTGGTTGGATCTCCTTGCAGTCCAAGAGACTCTCAAGAGTCTTCTCCAGCACCACAGTTCAAAAATATCAATTCTTCGGCACTCAGCTTTCTTTATAGTCCAACTCTCACATCCATACATGACTACTGGACACAGAGGAATGGTCTTTAACACACAAATGAAAGGTTTGGGGAAAATGGTCAACCCTGAATATGGTCTATAAGTCTACTTAACAGAGATACACCAGGGTCATACTCTTGGTTTCTACCTCCTACTGCAGCCAGCTGAGATGTCATCACTAGGAGACTCCAGGCTAAGAGTACACAGGACTCAGTACTAGATCCCTGTGAGTCTGTAATTCTTTCAGAATAAAAAGTTAAGATATGTTTGTATTCCTTGTCATGAACAGTGTGGCTGTATACATGTGCTCAGTCGCTCCGTCGTGTCCAACTCTTTGCAACACCATGGTCTGTAGCCTGCTAGGCTCCTCTGTCCGTGGAGTTTTCCATGCAAGAATACTGGAGTGGGTTGCCATTTCCTTCTCCGGGGATCTTCCCCATCCCAGGCTCGAATCCTTGTCTCCTGAATTACAGGTGGATTCTTTACCACTGCGCTGCCTGGGAAGCAATAGTACATACCAGGATATGAATTCTCATTTTGTTCTCCCTGCTACCCAAAAGAGTTACTGTCTTCCCCACACACAAACTCCAAGGAGACAGCCACATACTTGTTCTGGTTCCCCACCTGCTGGGAAGAAGTTACCGACTATGCTTTTCAAAATCCTGGGCTGAGAGAGGTGAGGAGGCTAGATGATCCCTGGGGAAAAAGATCTAGGAGTTTAGGGCTTGGAGCTGAGAAGATGGAAGCAGCCAGATTCAAGAGAGAAGGAGGTGGATGTTCCAGGTGGTGCCAGGACATACCTGATGCAAAAGCTGAGCCAGGGACTCTTGGGGCATCAGGTCAGCACCTGGACACGATGCTCGAAGAAGCATCAACTATGGTCAGAGGGCTGGTCACTGTGAGAGGCATGGCCACATCCAGCCAGGGCAGAGGGCCTAACCCATGCTGAGAGACCAGCATTAACAGTTTCCAATGGGCATCGGGAAACCCACATCACAGCAGGACCACCATAAAGAACCACAGCCCTCTCGCCTCCAGTCACCCCTGAAGACCCCAGGATGACTCTTATGCCCCTGGAGAGGAGCGGGTCTCTGAAGTGGTTCACCCAGATTGTTTCCTGCCTGCCAGAAGTGGAGGCATGAAGCAGATAAAAGATGTCTAGAGAAGTCAATGAAGCTGACGGTCCACAACCACAAGTTCTAAAAACTAAACCTAGATTTAGCAGCAGCAGCAGCCCACAAATCCAATATTATTTAAATCCCTCACAGAGTGTTGGTTAGAAAAGGAAGTACAGGGAGCCGCTGTTTAGTTACAACAGACTGGAGCAGCGAAAGCTAAGAATTCATGAGATCTCCCCAAGATGGTTTCAACAGAGCCAAGGTTTGTACCCAAAAGCCTTGGATTTATCTGAATTGTGATATCTAGAAGAACCTACTACATGTGAATGGTACTTTAAAAATCTATGTCACAAAGGTAGAACACAGTGATCTAACTGGCCTTTCTGCTCATCACAGATAAGCCTGTGTAAGCCTGGATGTACAGCTGGGAAAGATGTGATGACAAAGAGCTGAGACAGCCATCTCAACCTTGAAAAACAACCCCAAACCAGAAAAACAGACAGAAGGTTCTTAAAGCACAAAATGCAATCATTCTAAATATCAGATCCCTCTTGTCTCTGTTTAAAATTTTAATCAAGTTTTCTATGTATTCAATCCCAAAGCTAATCATGTTATTATGTCATTTTTAATGTTCTCTGACAGATCATGGTTTTCTCCCTTATTTAACTGAATTACAGTAAGTCATAGGGCATGCATCGCTTATTAAATGAGAAAAAGTCAAAATCTTTCTTTATGTAGAATGAAAAATTGTTAGTCACTCAATCATGTCCAACTCTTTGAGACCCCATGGACTGTAGCCCACAAGGCTCCTCTGTCCTTGGAATTCTCCAGCCAAGAATACTGGAGTGGTTTGCCATTCCCTTCTCCAGGGGATCTTCCTGACCCAGCGATTGAACCCGGGTCTCTTGCATTGCAGGCTGATTCTTTACCATCTGAGCCACTAGGGTAGAGTAAATATTATTAAGGAATTGATAATTAACATTGATGTTAATTAATTATTAACATTAATTCATCTAAAATAAAAATGTCTTCTAAACTTCGTCATTCCTTCACCACAGCCCACGCAAAAATACCAAAACAATGTTTTTAGTTCCTATGGGGATCCATAAGATTGTAATTTATTTTGCAAAGTGCTCACAATTTCAGAAAATATTAACAAGAGAATCCCCGGGCTGAATGGCTTATCACTTCACTGAACTAACCAGCCCAGCAACTGAGAAGCTAGAAAGCTGAAGCCAGCAGGCTGTGGCCTCAAGATGCTGTCTTCCTCTTAGGTCTCATGAGAGAAAGGGAGTGGGGTGTAATGTTTCTTTCCTTTGTTTCTCTGCCTTAAAAAGAGCAAACTGACTTTCAATGTGTAATCAATAATTCTGTGCCAGTGTATTAGGCAATCCATGCAAAGTCAGATTATAAAATGTTTTAAAAGATTTTTATAATCTCCAAGATAATTAAACAGTCGCTCCATTTCATGTTAAATTGTTTATTTCAATTAAACAGGTTTGCCATGAAATCCCACCTAACTTCTAAGCAAAGACTGAAGAAGATTTGGTCTTTCTTCAAAACAGAAATGTCAAAGGCTCTTAAATTATCAACACTGAAATAGCAGTGTTCAAACATAAGGGAATTTACTGCCCTGGTTGCTCCCAAATTTAAGTTCCTTGAGATAAAGATAAACTGATGCCATCTCACATTTTCCATAGCAAGGCTTTCAGTCTTGGCCCCTTTCCCAGTCACAGTCTCTCTGCTGGGAACAAGGGTCCAACGATCTTAAGAGCTGTTCACACCTCTCCTGGAATCAATAAATAGGGGCAAATGCAAACCACTGGGCTTTGGTAAATAATCTTTTCTACAACTGGCCCAAAGCAGAAACCCACTGAAATGCTCCTGATTTCTACCCTGCCCATTCAGGCTCCCTTGGTGCCAGGGTCTCTCCTTTGCCTGGCTTCCCAGCCACATTTTCAGAATTCCTTGAATAAGTAGCCCATCTGACCCCCATTATCTTAGCTTGGTGCTTTCAGAACCACAATCCCCACTTGGCCTTTTACCCTGCAGCCGCTGCATTGGAACCTTTTAGAAGTAGCCTTGCATCAGCTGGGCCCTGCAGTTCCTCTGACTGGCCTCAAATTGGAGGCTTCAGATCCCTCCCCCACAGCTCCTCTTATCCTCAGCTCCTACTGGCTTCCCACAAATCCTCTTGGTGGAGTATATCAGCTGCAAATCGTCACTTGCCATCTACCTCTACAAGGATTAAACCATGAGCCACTGCAGCTGCTGACCTTCAACACCCCCAGAGAGGAGTTCAGGGTGGAGATCAGGAACAAGGCCCTCTGTGCCCTGGGAGGAATTGACAGAACAAGTCCTCAGATAGATATTTTCAGGACTAGATTTTATGAGCCCAATTCTTGCACCTCCTCATATCTAGAAAAGCACCAAAATCCTTCATGGTGATGACTGCTCCTCAAGACTACCAGAAACCTTATGCAACATATATAAGCTTGATTGCATTTTCTATCCTTCAGAAAAATCATATATACTGACCTTCCCCCGACCTCTTTGAAGTGGTTTCTCAGAGCTAACTGAAATGCTGTCTCCCAGGCTATAGTCCTCATTTTGCCCCAAATAAAGCTTAATTCACAACTCTCACATTGTGCATTTTTTAAGTCAACAAGTATGATAGGAGTTAATCAATACTTGTGAACAAGGCATAACGTCCCTGGTTTCTGAAAGAACATGAACCCAACCTAACCCAAACAACACAATGACAAGCTTTGTGTAGCCTGTCACTCCAGGCCTGAGTTCAGGCCCTTCCTCTATCTTCCTTTCAGCCTTCACCCACCTCACACACAGCAGTTAACATGTTAAGTGAAAATCACCTGCTGCCTCCTGGCTAATCCCTCAGTTCCTCACTTTTGAGCTCACTATTCTGTGCCCAGAAAGATTCCCAGCATCTGGTCAGAGCTCAATAAATGGTTATTGAATAGAACTGAATCCAGTGAAACTACAGTGAGAAAAGCAGACACTCACATTCTTCTCTTGGGATCCGGCAAGGTCACCTGCATCTTCATCACCTTCTTTTTGTGCCTCATGTTCTCCACTTTCTTCAGCCTTCTCTGTTCCCTGGTCACAAAGAAAACCCATGGTATCACCAACCTTGGATAAGCTTCCAAGACAACACCAGGCCATAACTGCTACGGTTTCCTTATTTAGATACAGTATATAAATGAAGCAAAGGTAGACCTCTATTTACTAGTCACTTAACTCCTACAGTATAGGATCACCAACCCTCAACATTGCTAATTGGATCTATCAGTGTCAATGAACAGCCTCGACTCACATGAATGGTAGAGTCATAAAGACCCTAATAGGAGCTAATTCATCCATTTAAGGCTTGTGAAGAGAACTTCAAAGGATTCCATATTTAGGGAGTATTTGTTTTCTATTGCTTATGTGGAAAGAGGCATTATAATTTTAGAGATTAAAAAAGATAGATGATAGAGATAAATGATAGATGATTGATAGATACATAGAGAAATGATAGATGTGATGGATAGATGGATAGATAGTTGGATGGGTAGCTAAATAGGTGTGATGGATGAATGGATAAATAGACAGATAAATGTGATGGATGGATGGATGGATAGATGGATAGATAGATGGATGGATGGATGGATGAGGTAGACAGACAAACATATGGAAAAACTAGAACCCAGAAGACATTCTATGTAAAACAGGTTTCCTGGAAGATGGTTCAAGACACCAACTCTTACCTCTGTGGTGCTCTGAGCCTCTCCTGCCACATCACCATCAGGAAGGGAAGACGCTTCCTCAGGCGACTTTGTCACCTGCATCACAGAAATTGAGAATGTTTGATAGTTTTCTTGAGGACAATGGCTTGCATTTCAACACGTTTTAAGTCTCCAAACTATATTTGTCTTCACCCCTCATTTTATCTTCACTATGATGCTCTAACCAAAGTCAGTAGATAGTCACCACCACTCACACCTAAGAAACAAGAAAATAAGGCAAAAATTGTCACACTGCAAGTTAGGGGCAGGGCTAGGATACACCTTCTATTCTATGTTTTCCTGACCTATCCAGTGGTTTCCAGCCTTTTAAAGTGCTAGTTTATTTTTCTCATCAGAAGTAAATCCTAACTATGTGAGGTAACAGATGTTAAATAAACTTACTGTGGTGATTATTTCACATATCTACATATATCAAATCATTGTGTTGCAGTCCTTAAATTCATACAATGTTATCTTTCAATTATATCTTAGTAAAGTGGGGTGATTTTTTAAACTTTTTATTTTATATTGGAGTATAGCCACTTAACAATGTTGTGATAGTTTCAGGTGCACTTCTGAGTGACTCAGCCATATATACACATGTATCATTCTCTCCCAAGCTTCCCTCCCGTCCAGGCTGCCACATAACATTGAGCAGAGTTCCCCGTGCTATGCAGAAGGTTCTCACTGTGCGCGTCTGTGAGTGTGTGTTAGTCACTCAGTCATGTCCGACTCTTTATGATCCCATGGGCTGTAGCCTGCCGCCAGGATTCTCTGTCCATGGAATTCTCCAGGCAAGAATACTGGAGTGGGTAGCCATTCCCTTCTCCAGGGGATCTTCTCAACCTAGAGATTGGACCCAGGTCTCCTGCTTTGCAGGCAGATTCTTCTCCATCTGAGCCCCCAGGGAAGCCCAGGTTCTCATTAGTTATCTATTTCACACATAGCCTGTGTGTGTCCGTGTCAATTCCAACTTCCCAATTCATTCCACGCCCCTTCCTCCTTTGGTGTCCATGTGTTTGTTCTCTACATCTGACTCTAGTTCTGCTTTGCAAATAGGCTCATCTGTACCATTTTCCTAGATTCCACATCCACATGCAAGATGTGGATGGACCTAGAGACTGACATACAGAGTAACATAAGTCAGAAAGAGAGAAAAAAATATCACATAATAATGCATAAAGATTTGGTGATTTTTATTCTGAAGGCACTTCAAGTTCATGGAAACAAATTGGGCCATAAACACACCCTCCAATCCCATGCTTCTACAATACTCAATATTAAAATATTCATAAGTATTCAACTCTATCTTAACATACACATAGGCTATTTTTGTTTCATTTTTGTATTTTTTAAAAACAATAAATAGGTACATACTATGCACAACTTGATTCTTTAGCTTAGTATATCATGGGCATTTGTCCAGATTAACTCATATGGTTGTAACTCATTCCTATTAACATTTGCTTAATGTTAAAAATATAATAACTTATTCATATATTTCCCAACTGATGGCTATTCAGAAAGTTCACATTTGTGTGTCTACAAACACTATACTGAACTGAATAAAGGCATGCTAAATCACTTTTTTAAAAAAGAAATTTTTTGTTTTGTAGCCTTTTATATACACAAATCAGAGAAGGCAATGGCATCCCACTCCAGTACTCTTGCCTGGAAAATCCCATGGACGGAGGAGCCTGGTAGGCTGCAGTCCATGGGGGTCACTGAGAGTCAGACAGGACTGGGTGACTTTACCTTCACTTTTCACTTTCATGCGCTGGAGGACATGGCAACCCACCCCAGTGTTCTTGCCTGGAGAATCCCAGGGACGGGGGAGCCTGGTAGGCTACCGTCTATGGGGTTGCACAGACTCGGACATGACTGAAGCGACTTAGCAGCAGCAGCAGCATATACACAAATTTATCTAACTTTTGGGGCTTCCTAGGTGGCACTAGTGGTAAAGAGAGAGAGAGAGAGTGAAGTCGCTCAGTCATGTCCATCTCTTTGCAACTCCATGGACTGTAGCCTACTAGGCTCCTCCATCCATGGGATTTTCCAAGCAAGAGTACTGGAGTGGGTTGCCATTTACTTCTTCAGGGGAGTGGTAAAGAACCTGTCTGCAAATACAGGAGACCTAAGAGATGGGATTTGATCCCTGGGTCAGGAAGATCCCCTGGAGGAGGGCATGGCAACTAACTCCAGTATTCTTGCCTGGAGAATCCCATGGACAGAGGAGCCTGGCGGGCTATAGACCATGGGGTTGCAAAGAGTCAGACACGACTGAAGCAACTAACACGCACACATCTAACTTTTATTTTCTGACATGTAGTTATTTTATATTAATTATTAACATCTAGTGATTTAATCAATGTGAAGTCTAATTTTGTGTATAATATAAAGTAGGGCTCTGTTTTCTTCCAGATAGATGAAAAAGTATGCCTGTAACATTTATATATCACCATTATCCTTTCAATTAAGATGTTATTTTTGTCATTTATAAAATTCTATATATACATTTGGATCTGTTAACACACTAGTCTATATATAAATATATAAACATATCCATGGATGTATTTATTTTTTCCCTTGGATGTATTTATACGTTCCCATGCCAATATGTAGCTTTTATCACTGTAGTTTTAACATGAATTTTAATAATCAGAAAGGCAAGCTGCTACAAAGTCTCCTTTTGCAAAAATTTTTGGCTCTTCTCAGACATGTATTATTACAGTACATTTTAAGATCATTTTCCCCAGTGTCAACAATTTTTAAATAGGCTTTTCTTTGAAATGCCACTAAATGTATTTATTAGTTTAGAAATTTTCACTTCTTATTGTTAAATCAGCTCACCTAGGGCATCATACTCTCCCCATAACTTTAGTACTTGTTAGTGTCCTTCAGGTAAATTTACTCCTAAACATTTTAAAGATTTTTATCACCATTGTGGATGGGATTTGTTTTTTACATTTTAACTTCTCATCCATTATAGTTGATATAAGTAAAAGCTACTACTTTTTCCATTCTTTAATCTAGAAACTATATGTTATTAATTCTAATGAATTTTACTGGAGTCTGTTGAAATTTCTTTCTTTTTTTTTTTTTTTTATTAGTTGGAGGCTAATTACTTCACAACATTTCAGTGGGTTTTGTCATACATTGATATGAACCAGCCATAGATTTACACGTATTCGCCATCCCGATCCCCCCTCCCACCTCCCTCTCCACCCGATTCCTCTGGGTCTTCCCAGTGCACCAGGCCCAAGCACTTGTCTCATGCATCCCCCCTGGCCTGGTGATCTGTTTCACCATAGATAGTATACATGCTGTTCTTTTGAAATATCCCACCCTCACCTTCTCTCACAGAGTTCAAAAGTCTGTTCTGTATTTCTGTGTCTCTTTTTCTGTTTTGCATATAGGGTTATCGTTACCATCTTTCTAAATTCCATATATATGTGTTAGTATGCTGTAATGTTCTTTATCTTTCTGGCTTACTTCACTCTGTATAATGGGCTCCAGTTTCATCCATCTCATTAGAACTGATTCAAATGAATTCTTTTTAACGGCTGAGTAATATTCCATGGTGTGTATGTACCACAGCTTCCTTATCCATTCATATGCTGATGGGCATCTAGGTTGCTTCCATGTCCTGGCTATTATAAACAGGGCTGCGATGAACACTGGGGTGCATGTGTCTCTTTCAGATCTGGTTTCCTCGGTGTGTATGCCCAGAAGTGGGATTGCTGGGTCATATGGCAGTTCTATTTCCAGTTTTTTAAGAAATCACCACACTGTTTTCCATAGCGGCTGTACTAGTTTGCATTCCCATCAACTCAAAACACAAACTTTAAATGATACAATGGACCGGTTAGACCTAATTGATATCTATAGGACATTTACCCCAAAACAATGAATTTCACCTTTTTCTCAAATACTCACAGAACCTTCTCCAGGATAGATCACATCCTGGGCCATAAATCTAGCCTTGGTAAATTTTTAAAAAATTGAAATCCTCTCAAGCATCTTTTCTGATCACAATGCAGTAAGATTAGATGTCAACTACCAGAAAGAAAAAAAAAAAAAAACTATTAAAAATACAAACATATGGAGGCTAAACAACATGTTTCTGAATAACCAACAAATCATAGAAGAAATCAAAAAAGAAACCAAAATATGCATAGAAACAAATGAAAATGAAAACACAACAAACCAAAACCTAAGGGATTCAGTAAAAGCAGTGCTAAGGGGATGGTTCATAGCAATACAAGCTTACCTCAAGAAACAGGAGAAAAATCAAATAAATAACCTAACTCTACACATAAAGCAACTAGAGAAAGAAGAAATGAAGAACCCCTGGGTCAGTAGAAGGGAAGAAATCATAAAAATTAGGGCAGAAATAAATGAAAAAGAAACAAAGGAGACCATAGAAAAAATCAACAAAACTAAAAGCTGGTTCTTTGAGAAGATAAATAAAATAGAAAAACCATTAGCTAGACTCATCAAGATAAAAAGGGAGAAGAATCAAATCAACAAAATTAGAAATGAAAATGGAGAAATCACAACAGACAACACAGAAATACAAAGGATCATAAGAGACTATACTACCAGCAACTAAATGCCAATAAAGTGGACAACTTGGAAGAAATGGACAAATTCTTAGAAAAGTATAACTTTCCAAACTGAACCAAGAAGAAATAGAAAATCTTAACTGGCTCATCACAAGCACGGAAACCAAAACTGTAATCAGAAATCTTCCAACAAACAAAATCCCAGGACCAGATGGCTTCACAGCTGAATTCTACCAAAAATTTACAGAAAGCTAACACCTATCCTACTCAAACTCTTCCAGAAAATTGCAGAGGAGGGTAAACTTGCAAACTCATTCTATGAGGCCACCATCACCCTAACACCAAAACCAGACAAAGATGCCACTAAAAAAGAAAACTACAGGCCAGTATCACTGATGAACATAGATGCAAAAATCCTCAACAAAATTCTAGCAAACAGAATCCAATAACATGTTAAAAAGATCATACATCATGACCAGGTGGGCTTTATCCCAGGGATGCATGGATTCTTCAATGTTCATAAATCAATGTGATACACCACATTAACAAATTGAAAAATAAAAATCATATAATTATCTCAGTAGATGCAGAGAAAGCCTTTGACAAAATTCAATATCCATTTATGATAAAAACCCTCCAGAAAGCAGGCATAGAAGGAACATACCTCAACATAATAAAAGCCATATATGTTAAACCCACAACACATTATCCTCAATGGTGAAAAATGGAAAGCATTTCCCCTGAAGTCAGGAACAAGACAAGGGTGCCCACTCTCACCACTACTATTCAACATAGTTTTGGAAGTTTTAGCCACAGCAATCAGAGAAGAAAAAGAAATAAAAGGAATCCAGATTGAAAAAGAAAAAGTAAAACTCTCACTGTTTGCAGATGACAGGATCCTGAAAACCCTAAAGACTCTACCAGAAAATTACTAGAGCTAATCAATGAATATAGTAAAGTTGCAGGATATAAAATTAACACACAGAAATCCCTTGCATTCCTATACACTAACAGTGAGAAAACAGAAAGAGAAATTAAGGAAACAATACCATTCACCATTGCAACAAAAAGAATAAAATACTTAGGAATAAATCTACTTAAAGAAACAAAAGACCTATCTATAGAAAACTATAAAACACTGATGAAAGAAATCAAAGAGGACACAAATAGATGGAGAAATACACCATTTCATAGATTGGAAGAATCAATATAGTGAAAATGAGTATACTACCCAAAGCAATCTATAGATTCAATGCACTCCCTATCAAGCTACCAACGGTATTTTTCACAGAACTAGAACAAATAGTTTCACAGTTTGTATAGAAATACAAAAAACCTCGAATAGCCAAAGCAATCTTGAGAAAGAAGAATGGAACTGGAGGAATCAACCTGCCTGACTTCATCCTCTATTACAAAGCTACAGTCATCAAGACAGTATGGTACTGGCACAAAGACAGAAATATAGATCAATGAACAAAATAGAAAGCCCAGAGATAAATTCACACACCTATGGACACCTTATCTTTGACAAAGGAGGCAAGAATGTACAATGGAGAAAAGACAATCTCTTTAACAAGTGGTGCTGGGAAAACTGGTCAACCACTTGTAAAAGAATGAAACTAGAACACTTTCTAACACCATACACAAAAATAAACTCAAAATGGATTAAAAGTCTAAATGTAAGGCCAGAAACTATAAAACTCCTAGAGGAAAATATAGGCAGAACACTCTCCGACATGAATCATAGCAGGATCCTCTATGACTCACCTCCCAGAGTAATGAAAATAAAAGCAAAAATAAACAAATGGGACCTAATTAAACTTAGAAGCTTTTGCACAACGAAGGAAACTATAAGCAAGATGAAAAGACAGCCTTCAGAATGGGAGAAAATAATAGCAAATGAAGCAACTGACAAAGAATTAATCTCAAAAATATACAAGCAGCTCCTGCAGCTCACTTCCAGAAAAATAAACAACCCATTCAAAAACTGGGCCAAAGAACTAAACAGACATTTCTCCAAAGAAGACATACAGATGACTAACAAACACATGAAAACAACATCACTCATTATCACATAAATGCAAATCAAAACCACAATGAGGTACCATCTCACACTGGTCAGAATGGCTGCTATCAAGAAGTCTGCAAACAATAAATGCTGGAGAGGGTGCAGAGAAAAAGGAACCCTCTAACACTGTTGGTGGGAATGCAAATTAGTACAGCTACTATGGAGAACAGTGTGGAGATTCCTTAAAAAACTGGAAATAGAACTGCATACGACCCAGCAATCCCACTGCTGGGCATACACACCGAGAAAACCAGAATTGAGACACGTGTACCCTAATGTTCATCACAGCACTGTTTACAATAGCAGGACATGGAAGCAACCTAGATGTCCATCAGCAGACGAATGGATAAGAAAGCTGTGATACATATATGCAGTGGAATATTAGTCAGCTATTAAAAAGAATGCATTTGAATCAGTTCTAATGAGGTGGATGAAACTGGAGCCTATTATACAGAGTGAAGTAAGTCAGAAAGAAAAACACCAATACAGTATACTAATGCATATATATGGAATTTAGAAGGATGGTAACGATAACCCTATATGTAAAACAGAAAAAGAGACACAGATGTACAGAACAGACTTTTGGACTATGTGGGAGAAGGCAAGGGTGGGATGTTTTGAGAGAACAGCATTGAAACATGTATATTATCATACATGCAATAGACTCCCAGTCCAGGTTTGATGCATGAGACAGAGTACTCAGGGCTGGTGCACTGGGATAACCTTGAGGAATGGGATGGGGAGGGAGGTGGGAGGGAGGTTCAGGGTGGGAACACATGTACACCCATGGCTGATTCATGTGAATGTATGGCAAAAACCACCACAATATTGTAAAGTAAAAAAAAAAAAAAAAAAAGACAACATATAACAAGTTTTGGTGAGAATATGGAGAAAAGAGAACCCTCAGGCACCATTGATAAAAATGCAAATTGTTACAGCTACTAGGGAAGAAAGTATGGAGAGTCCTTGAAAAATTAAAGATAGAACTGCCATACTATCCATCAGTGGTACTCCTGAGTATTTATCTGAAGAATATGAAAACACTAATATGAAAAAAAATATGCACTTCAATGTTCATTGCAGCATTATTTACAATAGCCAAGATATCAAAGCAACCTAAGTGTCCTTAAATAGATGAGTAAATAAAGAAGATATTATATATATATATATATGTCCTATATATGTGTGGAATATTACACAGTCATATAAAAACAATTAGGACTTCCCTGTAGCCCAAATGGTAAAGAATCTGCCTTCTATGCAGGAGACCAGGTTTGATCCCTGGGTCAGGAAGATCCTCTGGAGAAGGGAATGGTGATCCACTCCAGTATTCTTGTCTGGAGAATCCCATGGACAGAGAAGCCTGGCAGGCTACAGTCCATGGGATCGCAAAGAGTTAGACATGACTGAGCAACTAACACACAACACACACATATAAAAGAATGGAATTTGCAAGTACATGGATGGACCTAGAGGGTATTATGCTAACTGAAATAAGTCAAACAGAAAAAGACAAGTGCTGTATGGTATCATTCATATATGGACTCTAAAAAGCAAAACAAATGAATAAACATAACCAAACAGAAACAGAGTCATAAATACATAGTGGTTGCCAGAGTAGAGAAGGATGGAGGGCGGAAATAACTAACTGAGGGAGATTAAGACATACAAACTTTAAGTTACAAAATAAATGCATCACTGTTATGAAACATACAATATAGGGAATACAGTCAACAATTATGTAATATCTTTGTATGGTAACTAGATTTATTATGGTGATCATTTTGAAACACCCTGAAATAATGAATCACTATGTTGTACAATGGGAACTAACATAGTGTTGTTGGTTAATTATAATTCAAAAACAAATAAACAAACTCATAGGGAAAAAATGTGTTTACCAGAGGCAGGGGGTGGGTAGAAGTGAACTGGATGATGATGGACAAAAGGTACAAATTTCCAGTGACAAGATAAATAAGAACTAGAGATATACTATACAACATGATAATATAATTAACAAAGCTGTATGTGATATATGAAAAATGTTAAAAGAGTAAATCCTAAGAATTCTCACACAAGGAAAACAATTTCTTTTCTAGTTCTTCAGTTTGGTATCTATACAAGATAATGGATGTTCACTAAACTTACCGTGGTTCATTTCATGATACATATAAATGATTATGCTGTGTACATTAAATTCTAGGGCTATATGTCAATTATATCCCAATAATACTGTAAGGAATTTTTTAACTTTGATTTTTAAAAATTAATTTTGCTAATTACATTTGTTTGTATGCTTAAAAGAGTACCCAATATGTAAGAAATGCCAGGTATGTATTGAAAGGTATGTTTTTAACAAGTTTTCTCTAGGGGTTTCTGGTTTATGTATTTGACTGCCATGTACTATGATCCACAAAGATCCATAACTACTATATTTTCTTCATATATTTTTACCATTTTTCTTTATATAATACCTCTTTTACTTCATTATCACTTTTGGTCTTTAATTCCTCTGTAGCTTTAATTCCTCTGAAAGCCAATATTCCAGGTTTCTTTTTGTTCATGCCCTTCATTTCAAGTTTTCTTTGAATTATTGTTTTATTGTTATAACATGTCTCAATCTTCACTAAAATCTAATTTCACTGACAACTCTAATTCTAGTAGAGGAAAGTAACCTTCTACAGACACTCTAACAGACACTGACTATAAACTCTAGGTGAAATTTTAAAAATAAATTTTCTATAAGACATAAGTAAAGGAAAAACAAGAGAATGAACCAAAGCTAGATGATTCAAGAGGAAGTTGACACTTGAAAGATGAGAATGATTTGTACACTCATGCTCACAGCCACATTATTAACAAAAGCCAAGAAGTGGAGACAATCCAAATACCATCATTGGGTGAATGGAATATATAATGGAATGTTATTCAGCCTTAAAAAAAAGAAGGGAAGGAAATCCTGACACAAGCCTGTCACAAAAAGACAACTACCATTTGATTTCACTCATATGAGGAATCTAAAATGGAAAAATTCATAGAAACAAAAAAATGGTGGTTACTAGGGACTGAGAATAAGGAGAAATGGGGAGTTTTATGAATGTAAGACTTTCAGTCTTACAAAATGAAAAGTTTTGGAGATCTTTTGCACTGCAATGTAAATATAGTTAACACTACTGAACAGTATTTTTTTTTAATATTTTTTAAGAAAGTAGGAATAGCACCAAGTGAGTTGCCATTCTCAGGGCTTAAACCTGAAAGTAAGCAAATCTTGTGAGAAACATAAAACCACAAAAGCAAATTCACATATTTTTTTTTCTTGTCTGAAAAATCAAAAAACCTGAATTTGGGGCAACCACAGCCCCTGGAAAATCAAGACAGAATCTTGGACAGGAGAGAGGCAAATGGAGAGAGCCCCAGATTCTGTTTATAAACTCTGCCAAAATCTTCAGCTGAGCCCAGAACAATGTGTGCATGTGACTGGTTTCAGCTAAAGAAAAAAGAACTCAACTCAGTTTTAAGTTGCTGCTAGAAACATAGTGTTTGCAGTCTGAGTACAACAAAGTAAATGCCCTATTTAAGCCAAAAAAAAAATCAACATTTTTCAGAGGAATGTAACAAAATACAGTCTGCACAACACAATATTCACTATGTCCAAGTATCCAAAACCCTTGAAGTATAAAGAACAAGGAAAATGTGACCCATTCCCAAAAAGAAAAAACAATAAATAGAGACTGAATCCAGAAATAAGCCAGATGTTGGAATTAGCAGACAAGGAATTTTTAAAGCAACTATTAAGACTATAATATACTCAAAGATGTAAAGGAAAATATTCTTACAATGATGAAACAATTGGAACTATGAGCAGAGAAATAAAAACTGTAAACAGCAAACAAATGGGACATTCTAGAATGTAAAATAAAAGTACAATATCTGAAATTTAACTGTCACCAGACTGAATGCAAAATAAAGATGACAGAGGAAAAAGTAAGTAAACTTAAAGATAGACAAACAGAAATTACACAATTTGAAGACTAGAAAGAAACAAGGTTAAAAAAAAAAAAGCTTCAAGGAAATATAGGATAATGACAAAAGACTTAACATATATGGAGTTAGACTGTCAGATGGGGAGATGAGAAAAAATGGGGCAGAAATAATATTTGAAATTATAATGGCTAAAAACTTCCTAAATTTGGTCAAAGAGTTTATAGATTCCACATTAATTCTTCCAATCCATGAATGCAGAAAATCTTTCCATTTATTTGTATCTTATTCAGATTCTTCCAACTATGTCTTACAGTTCTCAGTACATAGGTAATTCAGCTCTTTGGTCAAATTTATTCTTAGGTATTTTACTTTTTGCTGCAATTGCAATGGAATTGTTTTCTTAATTTCTTTTTCTGCTAGCTCTTTGTTAGCAAATATAACCAAATGGTGCATTATTCTTGTCATAATTCTCATCAAGTCTTTCAAATTTGAAAATTAACAAGAATGAATTAACCACAGTCATTTTAAGTCTTTTGTCACACACAGATATTTTTCTTAGCTTCCCTTAAAGCCTTTGTAATCAGCTACAAG
The DNA here is from genome assembly GCF_033118175.1 of Dama dama. Taxonomy (NCBI): domain Eukaryota; kingdom Metazoa; phylum Chordata; class Mammalia; order Artiodactyla; family Cervidae; genus Dama; species Dama dama. The sequence goes on from NC_083699.1 coordinate 78,183,772, forward strand.
CCATCAGGCTTAATCTATTATGTAGAATGACTGCTCAGAGTGCCACAGAAAAGGATTATACTTTGAGTGCTGTGGCGTATAGGCTTCTGATAGCACCAGTTAGAGACCATATGACTGGACTGAGTCAGAATTTCCAAAATTCTAGTTGAGATGTAGATGGATTCCTGAGACTTCTAAACTCAGATCCAGTGTAATTAAGAGCTAATTACATAGAACAGAATGAATCAATGAGGTATGATTGTAGTTTTTGTTTGGAATATTGTTGACGTTATTTTAATGTTTTATTTTCTGGATATGTCAGGAAGTCCTCTGTTTTTGATCTTAAGTATTTTATAAATTTTGACATTGTGGCAGACACTGCTTTTGTACACTGAAATCAAACATTTGTAAATAACATTCTCTCTACCTGATTTCCCCAGAATTCAAAAATTCTAATTGAATCTTTTTACTTTTTATGACAATGTAGTTATTTGCCTAGGTTCAGTAAGAATCTATATTCCTTGTTACCAAGGCATAATTGGAAACTGGTTATGCAACCAAAGCCTTGATTGTGTGTTAAGAATGAGGCTCACTGAGCATAGGCAAAACATTCTCTGATGTAACTCATATAAATGTCTTCTTAGGTTGGTCTCCCAAGGCAATAGAAATAAAAACAAAAATAAACAAATGGAACCTAACCAAACTTACAAGTTTTTTCTCAGGAAAGGAAATTTTTTAAAAAAAGACAACCTACAAAATGGGAGAAAATATTTGCAAATGATGAAGCTGACAAGGGCTTATCACCAAAATATACAGACAATTTAATTGAAAAATGGGTAGAAGACCTTAATAGACACTCTCCAAAGAAGATATAGGTGACCAGTAGGCACATGAGAAGATGCTCAACATTACTAATTTTTAGAGAGATGCAAATCAAAACTGCAAGGTACCACCTCACATGGGTCAAAATGGCCACCACTAAAAAGTCTACAAATTACAAATGCTGGAGATGATCTGGAGAAAAGGGAACTCTCCTACACTGTTGGTTGGAATGCAAGTTGGTGTGGCCACTACAGAAAACAGTATGGAGGTTCCTCAGAAAACTAAAAATAGAATTATCATATGATCCCACTTCTGGGCATATACCCAGACAAAACTATAATTCAAAAAGATACATGCACCCCTATGTTTATAACAGCACTATTCACAATAGTCGAGACATGGAAGCAACCTAAATGTCCCTCGATAGATGAATGGATAATGATGTGGTACTTATATACAGTGGAATACTACTTGGCCATAAAAAAGAATGAACCTACCTACAAAACAGAAATAGACTCACAGACCTAGAGATCAGAATTGTGGTTGCCAAGGCGGGTGGGGGGAGGGATGGACTGGGAGTTTGGGGCTGGTTGACGCAAACTATTACATTTAGAATGGAGAAACAACAAGGTCCTACTGTATAGCACAGGGAACTATATCCAATCTCTGGGGATAAACCATCATGGAAAGGAACATTTTAAAAGAATGTAGATATCTATATACCTAGGTCACTTTGCAGCAGAGATTGGCACAGCATTGTAAATCGACTATACTTCAATTAAAAATAAAATAGAAGAAAGATGCTTATTGAATCAAATATGACCAGATGCCTGTGAAGAACTAAGGTTGACTTTACAGAGACAGTGCTTACTCACAAAGCTCTCTTGGGAAAACCAGCCCAGTACTTGGCCTGTAACAGCCTGACTAAGACAAAAAACTGGTTCTGTAAGCAATAATGCTGTTTATAATGCTGAATATCATTTTATAAGTATACATTTTCTCCACAATAGTCAAGAATGTCTATTTTTAGCTTGAGCAAGATTGATTTCCTTGCTGACACTTCTCCACGATGTTGTTTACTACAAAATGATACTGTGACAAATAATATTGTTTCCATAAATCATCAAGTGTCTGTCTTCCCCAAGGAGACTTGAAGGACTTTGCCAGAGTGCACACACATAAACACTGAGCAATAGTGACAGCAACGAAGGTTCTAGCCCAGACTGTGCTGCAAATAGTGGGGTCCCTCTGTGGTGTCTCAGATGGTAAACAATCTGCCTGCAATACATCTCTTTGCTGTCCAACATGCTCATCGCTGATTCAGTCCATCAACAATTCTTACCAGCATTCTTCCTTCAGAACAGGCACTAAAGTCATCCACTTCTGTACCATTCTATCCCCATCACCCTAGTCCAAGCCACCATAACATTCATTCCACTGCAATCCATTCATCCTATTGTAGTCAAAAGAGTTCTAAGAAGGAAATAAAATCACTTTATTCCTCTGCTTAAAAACCCTTATGTCTTCACACACCTAAGATAGACTCCAGAGCACCCCTGTAAGCCACAGGCTGCCCATTTGCCACCCTTGCATCCCATGTATCTGTTTCCCTCACTCTTGGGACTCAGGCCTCATGGCCATCAAGCAGGCTTTCATCTCCAAGCTCTATGCTGCCTCAGGGCCTTTGCACTTGCTCTTACCTTTCCCTGAAACAGTCTTCCCTCCACCCTTCCTTTCTTTTCAAGATCCCAGGGACCTGAGTGTCCCCACCAAGAAATATATCCTAACACTAAGGCACCATCTCTTAAACATAATAGCTAAACTGATGTGACTCAGTTAACAAACTCTTTAATCAAATAAAAAAGATTAAATTGTGTGTAACAGTTTTTAGCGCTCTTTTAAGCTGTTAATAAAATGTACGAAATATGTTGCATTTAAGTTGACCAAAGCCAGAAAGGTATTTCATTGTCTTAATAGGAGGCTTTATAGGAGGCTTTACCCTCCTGTAGAACCATTAGCTACCTGGGAAATCTACATTACCATTTGGAGATGGAATCTGTTAAACTTCACACAAGAGACCTCAGGTATTATTATCCGAAGAATGCAGACACATGGAAGACAGCACACCCACATGTCTCTGAGACACACCCATCTCTGTAAGGTAAGCCTTTGGGGGGAACTCAGAATTTAATTGTGTGAGAATTAACTTTCACACAATTCTCTTTTGAAATGAAGCAGGGCACAAACAAATTAACTAAGAAATAAATGAATTAGATAAATGTGTGCTTGTAGACAAAGGATTAATCTCAAAAATATACAAGCAACTCCTGAAGCCCAATTCCAGAAAAATAAATGACCCGATCAAAAAATGGGCCAAAGAGCTAAACAGACATTTCTCCAAAGAAGACATACAGATGGCTAACAAACACATGAAAAGATGCTCAACATCACTCATTATCAGAGAAGTGCAAATCAAAACCACAATGAGGTACCATTACACACCAGTCAGGATGGCTGCTATCCAAAAGTCTACAAGCAATAAATGCTGGAGAGGGTGTGGAGAAAAGGGAACCCTCTTACACTGTTGGTGGGAATGCAAACTAGTACAGCCGCTATGGAAAACAGTGTGGAGATTTCTTAAAAAACTGGAAATAGAACTGCCATATGACCCAGCAATCCCACTTCTGGGCATACACACCGAGGAAACCAGATCTGAAAGAGACACATGCACCCCAGTGTTCATCGCAGCCCTGTTTATAATAGCCAGGACATGGAAGCAACCTAGATGCCCATCAGCAGATGAATGGATAAGGAAGCTGTGGTACATATACACCATGGAATATTACTCAGCCGTTAAAAAGAATTCATTTGAATCAGTTCTAATGAGATGGATGAAACTGGAGCCCATTATACAGAGTGAAGTAAGCCAGAAAGATGAAGAACATTACAGCATACTAACACATATATATGGAATTTAGAAAGATGGTAACGATAACCCTATATGCAAAAGAGAAAAAGAGACACAGATGTACAGAACAGACTTTTGGACTCTGTGGGAGAAGGCAAGGGTGGGATGTTTCAAGAGAACAGCATGAATATTATCTATAGTGAAACAGATCACCAGGCCAGGTGGGATGCATGAGACAAGTGCTTGGGCCTGGTGCACTGGGAAGACCCAGAGGAATCGGGTGGAGAGGGAGGTGGGAGGGGGAATCAGGATGGGGAATACATGTAACTCCATGGCTGATTCATGTCAATGTATGACAAAACCCACTGAAATGTTGTGAAGTAATTATCCTCCAACTAATAAAAATAAATAAAAAAAAAGAGAGTTAACGGACAAAGATGCATAAAATTTATTACAGTAAATGTAATAAGAATTAAAATAAAAGCATGTGCAACCTCTTAAATGAAAAAAAAAAAATGTGTGCTTGTATCTATGGAGAGTCATGTATGAGATGCTTGGTAGAGATAAGGATTTCAATGAAAGTAAAGAATAAAGCCAAGTGATCTCCATCAAACATTCAAATTCATGGTACTTGTGTTATTAGCATAATTCTTTACTTCAATGATATAATAATGCATAATTAAAGATGAAACAACACCAGAGGGGGGAAAAACCTTATGAAATTTATTTATGAGTCTAGATCATACTTCTTCCCTCCTTACCAGATGCAAAAACGCAAATTCAATTTATTTTAAACAGAAATAATACAGGAGTATATGTCACTATAAAATTAACTAAAGTAAGCTGTTATGAAAAATTCATGGCAAAATAATTTTACAGATATAACCTGAGAATTTATATTTTTACTTATTCATTTAACACACTAAAAATTATTGAATGCAATATTTCTTAACTTAGGTACTATAAAACTTATTACAACAGGTGTAAACCTCAAAAATAATAAAAGTATAGCTCTGAAATATGTTTTAGTAGAACCCATGCATGATATCTCTGCATAAGAAAAAGAAGTATACTACAATCATGTTAATTTAAAGGTCATTACTTTTTTAACAGTCTCGGATGCTGATCTTATCCTCACTTATGACCTATATCAAACCCCATGGGGATGCTCAAGCTTACCTTTGAGCCTGGAGGGGGAGCCAAGCCAAGGAAGGAATAAATAATATTCTCTTCTTTTGCAGAGAAGAAAGAGTCAAAATCCTTGAAGCAAAGAAAAAGAATGATTAAACCCAATGCACACTTGTGAACCAATACATTGACCTAAGTTAATCTTTCTTATTTATTAGTCATAAAGTGAGGAGCTAACACAAAAGTTTATTCACTTTGCCAAAGATGATCAATCCCCAAATTTGGGAAATTGAACCATGAAGTTTACATTTGCTTTTACACACCTTCATTGTGCTTGTTATAATATAGTGAGAACACACACACATGGAGTATTCCAGCTCAGGAATTACTGGCAAGACTCAAACATACATAGGGAAAGTCTTCTCTAAAAGTTTCACATCTTTAGCTGGTTTCCTTATAATTTGGTCCTATGACTCAGACACTGATTAGGGTCCAAACAACATAGGACTAAAACAAGATTTCTGTGCTGTTATATACTAGCTTCTAGTCAGTAAAGAAGCCACCTGCAAATCAGGAGACCCAGGTTCTATCCCTGGGTCAGGAAGATCCCCTGGAGGAGGAAATGGTGACCCACTCCCGTATTCCTGCCTGGGAAATCCAGACAACAGAGGAGCCTGGTGGGCTACAGTACATAGAGTTGCAAAGAGTCGGATACAACTTAGTGACCACCAAGGGACTGGACCTGTCTCAGGCTCTTCCAATACCAGGAGCTGCAAGATTACAGAAGGTTTAGAAACATGCTCATTTTGCCCAAAGGGGGAAAAACTGTAGAATGATTAGAAACCGGGCAGCAGATGGAAATCAGAAGCTCAGTAAAGATCGGCCCTTCCCCACCCCCAACCCGGACCAGGCCACACTCAAGTCAGTCCTTCACCAGGTGGGTCCTGCCCTAAGCCAACTCTCCAGCAGTGTGTTAGTCAATAGCTTGGAAAAGTTTCACGTTTTATCATTAAAACATAAAAGATCCTCCTCCAGTCCACTTTCCTGTTGCCAGTCTTTATTGCTGGGGCTATGATGCAGTTTCAACAGTGTTGCCATAGGCTCAACCTGTACAGAGTTAGTCTGGCCTGAACTGAACAGGACTCTCAAACATGTGGTCATGTTACTGCCTACCCTCCTCTGACGTGTGTTAAGAGCTTAAAACCAAAGACAGGCCACCTATGTTAAGAAGAAAATGTTATGTAATTCCTGTGTGTTCATCTTATCCAAAGTTTTGCTCTTTTCCTACCTGTCACTCTGATTCTCTGTGATTATTTTCTTCTTTTGTACTGAATGTATTTTTGTACTGAATGTATTTTGTAAGCTGCCTCATGTCTTAAGGGAAATATCACATACTGTGAGTGAGTCTTTGGTATTAGAAAGAGTCATTGATTCCCAGAACACACACTCACTAGTTGTTGCTAAAGATTATGTGATAGGACGCATTAGTAGTAGTAGTACTAGTAACTTGTTGTTCAGTTGCTAAATCATGTGTGCCTCTTTGTGACCCCATGGACTGCAGCATGCCACGCTCGTCTGTCCTACACTGTTTCCTGGAATTTGCTAAAATTCATGTCCATTGAGTCAGTGATGCTATTCAACCATCTCATTCTCTGCCAACCTCCTTCTTTTGCTTTCAATCTTTCCCAGCATCAGGGTCTTTTCCAGTGAGTCAGCTCTTCACATCAGGTGGCCAAAGTATTGGATCTTCAGCTTCAGCATCGGTCCTTCCAATGAATATTTTGATTTCCTTTAGAATGGACTGGTTTGATCTCCTTGCAGTCCAAGGGACTTTGCAAAGTCTTCTCCAACACCACAATTCAAAAACATCAATTCTTCGGCACTCAGCTTTATTTATGGTCCAGCTCTCACACCTGTACATGATTACTGGAAAAACCATAGCTTTGACTAGATGAACCTTTGTTGCAACGTAATGTCTCTGCTCTTTAATATGCTGTCCAGGCTTGTCATACCTTTTCTTCCAAGGAGCAAGCATCTTTTAATTTCATTGCTGCAGTCACTATCCACAGTGATTTTGAAGCCCAAGAAAATAAAGTCTCTCACTAACATGCAGATTTTCTCCAGACATCTCTTTCTAAATTTTGGAGGGATTTCAAAATTTTTTGCTCTTCCTAACAACATACATATGTGTGTGTGTGTGTGTATAAGCCTGTATATATGTATATATATATAAAACATGTACATATATATATAACTAATATATATTTATATATATAAAACTAATGTATAATACTAGTATATATAATATATTATGCTTTTCCCTCTTCCATCATAAGGAAAAGGCAAAAACTCAATAGAAGAATATTCAAAAGATATACAGAAGAAGACATACAAACATAAAGAGCTACACAATCTCTTTACTAATGGCCACAGTCAAAGGATGCCTTCTGTGTGCTTCCATGAAACTGCCACAGGGAGTCAGGGTGGATGGTTTAGAACAATCTTTAAATACGAGAGGGGTTGGTGGTTTATTTTGTTAAGTAGGAAAAAATTTTTAAGTGTCTGCTATGGTCATCATTTGTTTTCATAAAATTGAAAAATACATTTTACCAATATAAAAGTGATAAGAATTTATAACTCACAAAGGTTCCACTTCACTTGACCCCAGCCCTGACTCCCAGGCCCTTGAGGGAGGTCAGATAAAAACAAATATTAAAACCTTCTTAGAGGGTCCAGAGATATGGGGGTGATGTCACCCAGTGCTTCAAATATCCATGATACCATCTTCTTTCAGGCTTCCCTGGTGACACAGTGGTTAAGAATTCCCCTACAGTACAGGAGACCTGGGTTCGATCCCTCAGTCAGGACGATCCCCTGGAGAAGGGAATAGCGACTGACTCCAGTACTCTTGCGTGGTGAATCTCATGGACAGAGGAGCCTGGTGGGCTACAGTCCAAAGTGTTGCAAAGAATTGGAGATGACTGAGTAACTAACAAGTAGTCAAGTAGTAGTTATAGGACAGGGAATTATATTCAATATCCTGTGATAAATCATAATGGAAAGGAATATGAAAACAAATACATCTGTAACTGAATCACTTTGTTATATACCAGAAACTAACACAACATTGTAACTCAACTACACTTCAATAAAATTTTTTTAAAAAACAAAGGACTTCCCTGGTGGTCCAGTATTTGAAAATCTGCCTGCCAATCAGGGAACACCAGTTGGATCCCTGTTCCTAGTTGGGAAAATCCCACATGCCACAGAGCCACTAAGCCCATGTGCCACCAACGACTGAAGCCCACATGCCTAGAGTCTGTGCTCGGAAACGAAGGAAGCTACCGCAATGAGAAGCCCATGAACCGCAACTAGACTGTAGCCCCTGCTTGCCACAACTAGAGAAAGCTCATGCACAGCAATGAAGACTGAGCTTGGCCAAAAGTTTTATTAATTTAAAAAGCGAAGAAAACTTGACCATAATGGCAAAACAAAAGATAATTTTTATTAACATGCTGATATGTACACTATCAAAGTTATATGGAAGATATAATAAAATTGTCATCATACTGAAAAAAATTAAAAAATAAAATAGCATATTCAGTAACATCAGTGTGTTGAAAACACCCTCCCCCTGCCCTAATCAGGTGGGCATCCTGTCCCCTCTTGCAGCTCTGAGTCTCCAGACATATTTGCCTCTCTGCTGCATGGTTGAAGACCCTTTTAGCTGTGCCCAGGACCAGGCAGGCACCCCAGCCCTCACATAGGTGAAGATGCACAGATTCCAACTTGGCATCAGCAAATAAGTCTGCTACTTCCTGTTAGTATTTTTCTGCCAGGCGGGTGACCTGGCCTCCACTGGGCCTGGCTTCCTGGCGGTGTCCCCTTTCTGTGGCTAGAGGTTGTCTGCCATGCCCTCGAGATAACATCTTCATCTGTTCTGCCCAGAGCAGCAGGAGTTCAGGCTGGCAGGGACACGATGGTACACAGAACCACCCATGACACCAGCCCTTGCACTGACCTGGTGCAGAGAAAGCCACTGCTTGCCCTTGAGGTCCCCTCCAGCTGCTGCCATCATCATTTGAGAATTCACAGAGGCCATTGAGTCAACCTAAATGATAGCCTTATTCTGATGGTCCACAATTTCTATTATGTGGAAAGATATGTGAACCATCCAGATTTATGCCATTTTATTTTTTAAAGCAGGTTTATTACTTTATTTTTTTAATTTTCATTTTATATTAGAGGATAGTTGGTTCACAATGCTGTGTTAGTTTTAGGTGCATAGCAAAGAGATTCAGTTATACATAGACATATATCCATTGTTTTTCAGATTCTTTTCTCATATAGGCTATTACAGAATATTGAGTAGATTTATGCTGGCATCCTTGACACAATGGACATAAGTTTGAGCAAATTCCGGGAGATAGTGAAAGACAGGGAAGCTCGGCATGCTGCAGTCCATGGGGTTGCATGCAAAGAGTCGGAGACGACTTAGCAACTGAACAACAACAATGCCATTTTAAACCTGACACATCGTTCAGAACTTTGAGTCTCTTTTAAAAATTGGAATCTGCAATACAAATAGTCATTTTACCTACGTTCTGAAAACAAGGTCCTCTGCCTCATTAATGCCCTTTTGTTGGGAATATCCACAGATTGCAGAAAAGCAAGTTTAGCAAAGCTGCTAGTAAGAAAAACTACTAATACTTCTCTGAATGCAGAAAGAATTCAAACCAGCTAAACGTAAAATCATTTGTACGCTTATCTCATTAGAGCCGTATTTATAATAGGAAAACACATTTTAAAAATAGAAGTCTTTTTTCTTAGTTGGGAAATCTTTTCTTCTTCCACTGTTAATACAGAAAGCATTGCCAGATGACAGTAAAATGAAATAAGAAATGCCTTTGAAGTTCTATTCCTACAGCAGAAAATAACTACAGAATTTTTACTCTGGGATAAACATAGGTTGAAAGAAAATACTTCAGTATCATCTCCAATGTAACTAGTCTTAATTGAAAAGGACAGTGAAAATAAGAAAAAGTAAGAGATTTAAAATTCTACTTTCACTGGAAAAGTACTAGAAGAAAATGAGATGATTCCTTTAATGATATTAGAGTGCTGAATGATTTTCTAAACAAGACATAGAGTGCGGGAACTATAAAATATATTAATAAACTGTCCACAGAAAATAAATGTTAAGCCCTGCATTCCCAAAAAAACACTTCAAAAAGTCAAAAGACAAATAAGAAACATAGGGAAATATTTGCAACAGCTATGGTAGTGAAAGGGCTACTTTCCATTATAAGTAAAGATTCTCACAAACCAATAAACATTACCTGGAACTAAACAGAAAAAGTAGAAAGTCATAGAAGAAAACACAGAAAGCTTATAAACAGAGGAAAAGATGTTCAGCCTCAGCTATAAAGACAGAAATCCAAGTCAAAGCAGTGAGAACACATTTTTCATCTAACAAATTGATTAAGTTTGCATACAGAGTATTGTCAAAGTCACAGGAAACCAGCCACACCCAAATATAAGCTGGTGCAACTACAGTCCAAATTTATTATCTATTGAAATGTGAGATGCATATATGCTGTAACTCAGCACATCTTCTAGGAATTTATCCTATATATACACTCAGACTGAACACAAAGTTCTGTATGTGTAAAGAGACTTCTGCAGCATTGTCTGTAGCTGAGAAGAGACATGAAGTTGCTCTGTCGTGTCCGACTCTTTGAGACCCCATGAACTATAGCCTGCCAGGTTCCTCTGTCCACGGGATTTTCCAGGCAAGAATAGTGGAGTGGGTTACCATTTCCTTCTCCAGGGGATCTTCCCAACCCAGGGGTTGAATGCAGGTCTCCTGCATTGCAGGCTGCGCCAGAGGAAAACTGAAAACAACCTCAATGGTTCCCATTAGAGAACTGTCCCAATTAATTATGTCATATACAATTGAATGTTTTGCAACCATTGAAATAAAGAATATGTGACCCACCAATCCCACTTCTGAGCTTCCATGGTGGCTCAGTGGTTAAAAAAAAAATCTTCCTGCAAAGTGGGAGACATGGGTTCATTTCCTGGGTCAGGAAGATCCCCTGGAGGAGGAAATGGCAACCCACTCCAGTATTCTTGCCTGGAGAATCCCATGGACAAAGGAGCCTGGTGGGCTACAGGCCACGGGGTCGCAAAGAGTCGGGCACAACTAAGCAACTAACACACTATATACTCCAATATAAAATTTTAAAAAACTTTTTAAAAAGAATATGTGCAGCTCTGCAATAACCTCTGAGATACAGTTATTAAGTGAAAAGAACAAAGTGTATAGAGTTTATTCCCATTTTTTTAAGTGATTAACAATGGTTACTACACATACAAAATTCATGGAAGGCCAAACAAGAAATTGCCAACACTGGTGGGTCAAAGCAGGATGGCTACATAACTTGCAGGGCCCAGTGCAAATAAAGTGGTAAAAATAAAGTGATAAAAACAAGGCAACCCTTTTCCAAAAATCATTATGAATTTCAAGACAGCAACAGTAGAGTGTGAAAACAAGCAGAGTGCTCTCTTGAGTGGTGCCAGGTGTCACTTGCCAGGTGGTGGGCTCATAAACCTGGCCCACCTCAGAAAAAGGAACTACAGGGGTCTAAAGTGGGAGGAAGAATCATCTCCACTGTGGACAACTCTAGAACCATTTTAATTTTTCTGTGTGCACACAGACTCATTTTTCGATTATTAAAATACATTTTATACGGACTTTTCTGGTGGCCCAGTAGTTAAGATTCCACCTTGCAGCAGGGACTGTGGGTTGGACCCCTGGTTGGGGAACCAAGATCCCGCATGCCACTAGGCAACTGAGCCCACACACTTCAACTACTAAGCCCTCACCCCACAACTAGAGAGCCCGTGCATCACAACGAAAGATCCCTCATGGCTCAACAAAGATCCCCCATGCTGCAACTAAGACCCAGTGCAGACAAATAAATAAATAAATTTTTAATTTCTAAAAAATAAAAATTGGCCATCACCATTGTCCCCCACCCCAAGAAGCCTTTTTCTCCCTTTCCTCATCTAATAAGAGTCACAGTTCTTAGAAATTCAGGTCAGGTTGGAGAGATGTCCAGAAGCCAAGCAGTCTGGAGGGTGTGGGGAGAGGAGCGTGGTGTACAGGGGAGGGAACCTCCCTTAACAAGGAAATACTTTCCTCACTCTGGGAAGCCCCAGCTTCAATCACAAGAGAGCTGGACCGGACCATTGTTCCTTGTTTAGTTACCAAATCGTGTCCAACTCCTTGTGACCACATGAACTGCATCACACCAGGCTCCTCTGTCCTCCACTATCTCCTGGAGTTTGCTCAAATTCATGTCCACGGAGTCAGTGATGCTATCTAACATCTCATCCTCTGCTACCCCCTACTCCTACTGCCTTCAGTCTCTCCCAGCATCAGGGTTTTTTCCAATATGTCAGCTCATTGCATCAGGTGGCCCAAGTATTGGAGCTTCAGCTTCAGCATCAGTCTTTCCAATGAATATTTAGGGTTAACTTCCTTTAGGATTGACTGATTTGATCTCCTTGCAGTCTGAGGGACTGGCCATAAGTTCCACTAAATAACTGCTCAACACCTTAAACATGTTTGAAAACACTTTCACATCCACAGGACTTTAAGTTTAGCCTCTGAAGAAGCCTAACACAGCCATGTAAATTCACACAGCCCGTGAATTTACCCAAAAGCATGTCCACCCAGAATCTCAGAAAATGACCTTATTTGCAAATTGGGATATTGGCTTCCCTGGTGGCTCAGATGGTAAAGAACCCACCTGCAATGCTGGAGACCTGGGTTCAATCCCTGGGTCAGAAAGATCCCATGGAGAAGGGAATGACTACCCACTCCATATACTTGCCTGGAGAACCCCATGGACAGAGGAGTTATAACTCTGTGGGTTATAATTCCTGGGGTCGAAAAGAGTCAGACATGATTGAGCAACTAACACTTTCTCTTTTTACTTTCACAGATGTAGTTACTTATGATGAGGCCATGCTGGACTAGGGTGGACCCTATTCCAATGACTTCTGTCCTTATACGAAAGCCATGTGAAGACACAGAGAGACCCCAAGAAGAAGGCCATGTAAAGATGGACGCAGAGATGGACATGATGTGTCAACAAGTGGAGGACTGTCAGAGATGGGTGGCAGCCACCAGAAGCCAGGAGAGATGCATGGAGAGATTTTTGCTTAGAGCCTGCAGCACAACCAACCCTACTGACACCTTGATTTAAAACTTCTGGCCTCCAGAACTGTGAAAGAATAAATTTCTGTTGTTTTAAAGCCCTGTAACCATCAGCTGGGGACGCCAAAACAAAATACCATAGACTGGGTGGCTTACTAACAGAAATGTGTTTTGGGTTCAGCATCATTGAGTGCTGCTCTCTTCCTGGCTCACAGTTGCCCCTGGCTGTGTGATCACAAGGTGAAGAGAAAGGGGTCTCTTTCTCTTCCTCCTCCCATAAGGGCACTAATCCCACCATGAAGGCCCCACCCACAGGACTTCATCTGATCCTAATCACCTCCCAAAGATCCCTTCTTCAAATACCATCACCTTGGGCCTTAGAATTTCAATATACGAATTTAGGGGGACACGAACATACAGTCCATGAGAATCACCAGGTTTGTGGTATTTTGTTATATCAGCCCTAAGAAAGTAATATAAACCCCCAACAGCAGAACAATTCATGCTTCAAATGAGAGATCTGAAAGCCTTTCTGTAAATGTCATGTCATGTCATCTAGTCACTCAGTCATGTGTGATTCTGAGACCACATGGACTGTAGCCCACCAGGCTCCTCTGTCCATGGGATTCTCCAGGCAAGAATACTGTAGTGGGTTGCCAGTTCCTTCTCCAGGGGACCTTCCTGACTCAGGGATCAAACCTGGATCTCCTACTTTGCAGGAAGATTCTTTACTATCTGAACCACCAGAAAAGATAGTAATTCTCAATGTTTCTGGCTTTGTGGGTCAGATGGTCTCTGTTGCAACTGCTCAGCTCTGCCATCGTGCAAAATTAGCCATAGGCATTAGGTGGTGAATTAGTGCAGGCATGTCCAATAAAATTTCATGAAAACAGTTAGCTGCAGGCCTTGGCACTTGGGCTGTAGCTTGATGACACTTGCTTTAATTGAGAAATATAATAATACAGAGAAGCTGAGCTAAAGGACCAGCAGTTTTGTATAGCAAGGAGAAAAGTGGTGACTTCCCTGGCAGTCTAGTGGTTAAGACTCCATGCTTCCAAGGCAAAGGGCAAAGGTTTGGTTCCTAGTCGAAGGATTATAATCCCACATGCCATGTGGTGAAGCCAAAAAAAATTAAAATTGCTTATAATTTTTTAATAAATAATTAATTTTTTATAAAAGAGAAGTGAGTGAAAAAATCCTATGCCAGGCTCCAACCTCCAGAAACAGCACAGCTCTGGGTAATTAGAAGCATGATGGCCAAATCTGAAAAATGACCTGGAAGACTTAGATGACCCCCCAAAGCTAACTCCAGTTCTCATGCTCCAAAGTCCTTTGAGCTTTTAAATGTTTCTTTTCAACAATTTGATTTACTAAGCAGAACCTATAAACCCTGAGGAAAAAGTGATTTTATGGTAAAATGAATGACTAAATGTATAAAATTAAATTGCTATTATAATTAAATGCCCAGAAGAGTTTTTGTTTTGTTGTTTTTGGTGGTTTACGAACAACAGACATTTATTTCTCACAGATCTGGAGGCTGGAAGTCCCAGGTGAAGGTGCCAACAGATTCAGTGTCTGGTTGAGTACCCCTCTCTGGTTCATAAATGGTCATCTTCTTGTTGTGTCCTCACAAGGAGGAAGGGTGTCCAGAACAGATTTTTAGCCATTTAGATGCATTTACACAAAACTTTCTGCCTGCAATGCAGGAGACCCGGGTTTGATCTTAGGTCTGGAAGACCCCCTGGAGAAGGAAATGGAAACCCACTCTAGTATTCTTGCCTGGAAAATCCCATGGACAAAGGAGCCTGGCGGGCTACAGGCCATAGGATCACAAAGAGTTGGACATGACTGAGGGGCTAACACTTTCACTTTCACTTTCACACAAAACTTTATTTCTGCAAATCATTCTTTACAAAGGTGAACATGTACACAGTGGATGCAGATATGTGTACCCTACCAGGTTGATCAGAATGTCTTTTCAACTAAATGCTTGTTTTGTCTGGACAAGTGGCCTCCTCCCTTCAAAATAAAAGAAAAAAACCTAAAGGAATCCCAAGAACTTCTGAATCATCATTTTATTGTTTCTATCATTTTTTAAATCTTAACTATTTATTCTTCACCATGGATTTAACCATCCAGGTATTGAATGGTAGAAATAGATCACAAGCTGAAAAATGTCAACAAATGTAAATGCTACCTCAAAGCTTATCTGCTTTAATTTCTGATAAACACACATGCAGAAAAATTTTCAGAGAAACTAAATCTCACCCCACAATACTGCTCCTCATTAAAGATCTGAGGAGGCAGCGGAATCCCATTCTGAGGTTTCTTCTCTCCAGGAACATTTTCTCTCATCCACTTCCTGTTGTCTTCATCTCCAGCAATATCAAACTCCTTAAAATCGATTTTATTAGCTTCCAAAAAGCCCACAACTTCTTGCTGTTTCTTCCTAATCTAGTCACGAGAAGAAAAAATTACCATTAGGCTGTTTTGTAAAAACCCTTTCTCCAACTATACCATACAATACAAATAACTTTGCTAAGTATTTAAACAAGAAAAATCATAAAATCACACTTCTTCATCCCATAGGATCAACAGAGCAATCATTTAAATTCTGAAATTTTAATCTCATCAATGTTTAAATCATGATATAGTCAACTGAATAGGAATAGAGATATTATCATCATAGCTTTTACTTGAGGTCTTCAAAATACTTTTAATTCTCTGCTAAGCTTTAAAGCCAAACAATAAATAGGGATTGGTTACAAAGAACAAGATGATAGAAAGAAGGAAAAAAACACAATTTACTATGAAACTCAAATACCAAGTACACCCACACTAAAAGGCACTATTCACAGTTATGAGAATGGGAACATGAGTCACGCTGAACAAAAGTAGCTTTAGAAATAACACAGGAAACTGAAAAGTCCACATGGAGATTATTGGAAAAGGAAGAGCAGGAAAAAAAAAACTAGAAAAGCTGGTGGATATTTCTCCTGGCACATGAAAGAGTAATGCAGTAAAATAACTGTTCTCTACTCACATCCAACTCTTTAAGTAAAATCAAAGTGCAGCCACACCTAAGAGAAAACCCAGGGGCCCTTTTCTCCACACGTGGTTCACAAGTAAGGACTGTACCTACCAATGTCATTTCTTTGTGAATGTGGCCATCTTGAAATCTTAACACTCCTTCCCCAGAAACAATTACAATTTTCTCTCTTCAGTCAGAATTTTTCTCTTAAGTCAAGGAATTCACTCCCAGAACACATGATGCCTTTTTTTTTTTTTTTTTTTGACTGAGGGTATGTGGGATCTTAGTTCCCTGACCAGGGATCAAACCCGCATCTGCTGTATTGGAGTCTTACCCACTGGACCACCAATCTCTTTTATAAACACTGGTAAACAAGTTACAGCAGACAGTGGACCACATTGTAAGAACTCTGGGAGAAACTTCAGAATGATCAATAGCATAAACCAATCAATACTCATTTATTGATTCCCTACTCTGCACAAGACATGGTGCCAAGCTCTTCACATGAATAGATGCATAAGATGTTATTTGGGTAAAAAAAAAAAAAAAAAAGTCAAGAACTCATTTGTACAGATGATAAAGAGGCACATTATGGTCCATTCTTAAAATAAAAGTTTAAATTAGTATCTTCTTTGACATAAAAATATCCAGTATCTTAAGTCCTCTGAATGGACTATTGCCTCGCAATGAAAATCGTCATTAAGAATGTTTTCTAGGATATGAGTCCCCTTGTCATTTCACGTAACTTGTTTACCAGCAGAAGGACTAGATTCTGAGGATTCCAAACAAATGCTGAAAAGGTACATGCCCATCCTAAACCGAACATCTAGATTCAAATCCTCTTTTGTTTAAACCCAATTCATTCGATAAAGATTTATATAGTGAAAGTCACTCAGTCGTGTCCGACTTTTTGCCAGCCCATGCTGGATTAAGTAGCCTTTCCCTTCTCCAGGGGATCTTCCCAACCCAGGGATCAAACCCAGGTCTCCCACATTGCAGGCGGATTCTTTACCAGCTGAACCACCAAGGAAGCCCAAGAATACTGGAATGGGTAGCCTATCCCTTCTCCAGCGGATCTTCCTGACCCAGGAATAGAACCAGGGTCTCCTGCATTGCAGGAGGATTCTTTACCGGCTGAGCTTTCAGAGATGTATACACCTTCCCAAAATTCTTATTTTATTCATTTTTGCCAAAATGATTGATGATATCAATGACTTTTGTGTAGAGGTTCTTTCCTAAGGTAAGGTAAAGAAAGACACACATGGATGTTTATGCCCTAGAATCAAATCACCACCAAAAATAAACCCTATGTAACTTGGTTTGGGTGGTGACTTGACTATATATAGATATAGCATATTAATTATAAGTATAATGTTACTGTTTAATAATTTAATTAATATAAATTACTGTTTTATAATTTCAATTAATGTACAGTGAATATAAATTATGGGCTTCCCTAGTGGGTAAAGATGGCTTAGATGGTAAAGAATCTGCCTGCAATGCAGGAGATCTGGGTTAGATCCCTGGGTCAGGAATGTCCCCTGGAGAAGGGAGTGGCAACCCACTCTAATATTCTTGCCTGGAGAATCCCAAGGGCAGAGGAGCCTGGCAGGCTACAGTCATGGAGTCACAAAGAGCTGGACACGATTGAGTATCTAATACTTACCTAAATATAAATTATATATAAATTTTTGTATATGAATTACATATACCCACATATAAATGGTAATCATATGTTTTCTTAATTAACATTTGCACCATCAACATAACAAAGACAAAGCAACTAAAAGCATTAGGTCAATAAATTAAAGGCTGCTCTTAGCTACAATACAACATTTAATCCATAAGACTCAGGCCAAGGGATCTATTTCAGTTTGGGGCAAGCGTAGACAAAAAATAAAAACAGAAGTCATACAGAAAGGAATAGAATGATGGAAGGTCCCTTAAGAATCTGGCATAAGCACTTGGGCACATTCCTGAGTGTCACATCTCTCAGAACCAATGGACAGACTGCTTACCTCCCCACCAGGGTGAGCTTCCCCAAGGCTATGCTAGGGGAACCCCAGATCGCCTCGTCCTTCTAGTGGAAACCGGACTCCAAATTCCCCGGCCTCACGGCGGAGTTTCTGAATATCAGAAAATCCCAGCAGACATGACGACAGGTTGTTGGACAGAATTATTACTTTAATTAATCATGTTTTCTCTACTTACTCTCCAACCTGTTCATAATTACTTATGTCACTTTATAAATTACTTACTCCTTTAGCTATTTTTGGAGATAACTTCGCTGTTTCAAAGAGTAGAGACATCTTCATTTCAGGTAGATTTACTTTTAGTTAAATACTCAGAAGGCAACATTCTTTATTCTGTTCAAACCCCTCTCTTTCTTGTTCCTCAAATACCTTCAGCCTGGCTGAAGTCCACTTCCCCATGGACAAGATTCCCATCTCTATTAATCATGCCTCAGGAATTAACTGAATCACTATACAATACACTTGAAAGTAACACAACATTGCAAATTACCTGTCAATTATAAAAAAGAAAAACTTAAAAAAAATCATGCCTCAGGACTTGAGGTGGGATGGAAAAGGATTTCATTCTATTCCACAATTTCTAAATAGATGGAGAACATTTTCCCAAGTCCTGATTTATTTTTTCTCTTCTGGAAAGCCAAAGAAAAATGGAGAAAACAGGAGAGGAAGATCTGTTGACTATTATCCCTCTCAAGACAAGCAATTACATCTACAGAAAGTTGACTTGACTGTTGGGAACATGATATTGCATTAAAGTTTATCTCTCAGCACCTCATTCCAAAAAAGAGAAGAAAAATAAAATCTGCCATCCTGGACTTCCCAAATACCAATCACTTAAAATGGGTCAAAAGCACTGCTCTCTTAGCTGTCTGGAGCACTTGACTTCTGCTGGGGGCTGGAGAAGGATCTTAGGATGAGCCCAGAGGGAGGGGTGAGCACGTGACTTCACCTGGCTGGCATGTGGCCTTTGCCCACACTCTGATACCCATTTGAGTGTGGGTGCACTCTCCTGCAACACCCCCTTGGTGGACCCTTGTTCAAGGAACCCCACTACACACTCCCCACTCCTTGCAGTCAATGTACAGCTTTTCTCCACATGGCCTCCCAAGCTGACCCCAGGGATACATCAGCCCCCAGAGGGGACCTCCCCTTCATGGCTTCAAGGGGAGGAGTGGTGCAGAGCCCTGCAACAGTCAGTCCTCATGGCAGACACACTTCTCCCTGCATGCCTCACCCTTCTCCCCTCTCCAGGGTGCCATGGCCAAGGCTGCCTCATTCTTCTGAGCAGCCCCTCTGGAGGATCTGGGGTCCTCAGGGTCTGTGTCACTTGGAGCCTTCGGGACCTCAGTGGAACCTCAGAAAGCTCTGTTTTCCTATCCTGTTACATTGACTCATAAGAAAGTGTCATTCTCAAAGAGAACAGTCTTGTGGTTGCCAAAGGGGAGGAGGGTGTGGGAGAGATGGAGTGGGAGTTTGGGAGTTTGGGAGTGGGAGTGGGAGTTTGCATCTGCAGATACAAACAACTGTATATAGAATGGATAGACAAGGCCCGACTATATAGCACAGAGAACCATAGTCAATATCTTGTGATGAATCATAATGGAAATGAATCTGAAAAAGAGCATATATGAATATATAACTGAATCACTTTGCTATACAGCAAAAATTAACACAGTGTGGTAAGTCAACTATACCTCAATAAAATAAATCAAAAAATAAAAAGAAAGTGTCATTCTGGGTCCTGAAATCACCAGCCACTGTTGGTGACTGTGATGCGTCAGACTCATCTTGGGGTCACTCGCTTGGCATCTCCCGCTTATTGTCTTGTACAGTTAGATACCTCTCCAACACAGGTGACTGCACTGTAATATAAAGCATGCTGCATCTAAGTGACAGGTGACCGGCGAGTCCATCCTGGCCGGGAAGGTTGTTATCTGAGCCGAAGCTCTGCTTGTCCATCACCTCATCTGCAAAATGGATAGAACGCTGCCTTTCTCCCAGGGCTGGTGAGAACTGAGGAATCCGTGGAAAAGCATTTCACACCACAAGTTGAGTAGCTGCGCAGTCGGGCACCCAGCACACTGTTACCTCATTGTCTCATCCTGATGGCCACACCAGGCAAGAATTCTGATCACCATCTTAAGATAACAAAACTGAGGTGCAATGAATGAAAGAATTTTCCAAGGGTCACACCCAGAGTCATCAATTCAAGAACTATGTTTTTCCCTCTATGAAGTGATAAGGTTAGTCACTCAACTGTGTCTGACTCTTGCAACCCCATGGACTGTAGCCCACCAGGCTCCTCTGTCCACGAAATTCTCCAGGCAAGAATACTGGAGTGGGTAGCCATTCCCTTCTCCAGGGGATCTTCCGATCCAGGGAGAGAATCTGGGCCTCCTGCATTGTGGGCAGATTCTTTACTAACTGAGCCACCAGGAAAGCCCAAGACTGGAAAAAGGACTAAGAAATCCACAAGCCATCATTAGTCTGTCCTTAATGATGGTGGCTCAGGGGCTGTGCATCTTGAAAACAGGGAGGACTGTCCTCTCTCCCCTTTGTCTTCAGACCCTTGCAGCAATGGCCTTCAGGAGGACGGGATGGTTAGAAACGAAGACACAACCTTTTCCTGCTCCCAGGGTCTCTTCACCTACATCTGTCTCTAAAGTAGTAAATCAAGGAACCACAGTTTGGCATCAACTGTTAAAACAGAGGTGTAATACACAACTGCATGTGTAATCTTCATCAAGAGATTCCAATTGGTATTTTCCTTTTTCATTTATTTCATTCACCCAACAGAAGTCATGATGCTCTCTCTGATGATGTCACAGGCAAGAACCTAGTTTTAAAGCATATAGACTGAAGAAATAAGGAGTAAAGGTTTTGTAGACCAATCACCATCCACACAGCATAAGTGCTGGCAGCTGCTCTGGGCTGTCCTGCAAAGAAACTTCCGGGTGAAATTCCCTCAACCAGGAAAAATCATTAGCACAGACACTGTAGGAATAATCTGTTCTTATTCTTTATGATAGACAGAAATTCTTCAAGTTATGTGGCTTGAGATAATTATTCTGAACATCATCATAGATGAAGACCTTCTAATATTAACTAATAATTATAACAATGACAATACTATTGATTAACAATTACTAATAATATTATTAACATTTAACATTAACTAATAATTATAATATCCAATAGTTATAACAATTATAATATTAATAACTGATAATTATAGCATTAACTAATAATGATAATATTTATTAAGCACTTGACACCATGCTGGGCATGCTTGGCTTACTGACCCTTACTTACTGACCCTTGCTTACTGACCCTTACTGACCCTCACTCTTAACTTACTTCCTAAGTCTTTGTGACAACACTATAAGTTGAATTCTATTCTTATCGTCATTTTACAGATAAGGAAATTGAGGCTTAGCAAGGTGAAATAACTTTCTCAAGGTCACATTGTCCCACGTGGCACCAAAACATTTGCTTACAGCAGCAGAATGAACTTGGATTTTTCAAGATCCAGGAATAAACAGTATCCCTCCAGATCCTCCCAGGCTAATTAAATAATATTCCCAAATTTCAAGAACGAAGGAAATCAGAAAATCCTAAGAAAGGACCTTTTTGTTCATTGTCTTTGTTAAGGATGTCTAGGGTCACTCAGACCTGATCTATGGAATACGTAGAAGATTGACAGCTTAGCAGTAAAAGTTTCCAGCAATGAGTGTGTCAACAGATTATGTGAAGCCCACGATAAAAGCCATTTTTCCATGATGAAAGCCATTTTCTTTAACAAAAAATTTTTTTTAATCTAAACAATCCAAAAATGTGCTTTTTGTAGATCAAAGTTTCTGAGGTCATCAACAGCTGCAAAGGACTTTGCAGTTTTACATTTGGAATATTTTCATAAAATTGGAACATCTTGAAAGATGTTTGGCAGATCACTAAACAGTTGTGTCAGAGGAAAGGTCCAGGCTCTTTTCTCAGGTTTTCCACTTGTCCTCTCTGGAAATGGTGTGAACTTTCAGGGCTGGAGGTGGGTGGTAGGGGAGGGGGGATGGCATTCAGTAGCTGCTGTTAGGATTGTTCCCTGGGCCAGTCACTCGCCTAGGGTGTCATCCTGGCTGAGGGCCCGCTGAAATCCAAGCTGCAACTCGAGAAGTTCCAGGAATCAGATATAAAAGGAAACAGCCCCTGTGCTGGTCTTCACCTCTCAGGGCTAATAAAACTGTTTTCTCTCCACAGCCTCCCAGATGCTAAAATGCCGGTCCAAATATCAGTCCCAGATAGACACTGCAGGTTCAAGTCTAATATCAAAGCCTGAATCATTTCCAAGAATAAAATGAGTCCCTCTCTTACCCCTATTTCTTAAAGCACAGAATGAAGGCTGGACTTAGAGAGATGGCTGGGAGATTCCCAGCCTTGTCCCAAGGAAATCAGATAAAGCACCTATTTTTGGTCTGTTTGGATTCCTAGAGCATTTAAATCTGTAGCCTCAGAGATGTTTGCTTATTTTTCACTGTGACATCATTACCCTCAAATAATATTATTACACATGCTAACTTTACACTTTCCTTAGGATTACATCGCATACACAAGTCATTACAGCCAGGGGTCATTTTAGTAATCTGGCCCATCATACGCTAAAAATGTTGTTACATAAAGTGTCATTTACTTGCAATTTTAAATTTGTCTAAGTCTCACAGGATGAAGGGCAGAAACATTCCACCAAAAAAAAAAAAAGCCTCTGATTCTATCAAAGATGCGACACAACAGACACAAATCACACATTAAAAGTCCTAGCATCCAACACACCCCCCTTCCTCGAATCCCCTTCCACACCCAGCTGCCCCGGATCACACGTTTTACACACTTCTTCTACACCATTCAGATCAAGGGAGAGAGCAAAGTGCTCGCAGGCTTACTTACACACGCCTCAAAAAGAAATGTAAGCCCAGCGCTGGGCCATACCCGCTGCTTCTACTTCCAAGTCTGAGTTTTTCAGAAAAGAGGACGAGAAGAAAGGCCCCGAATTCCATCAGACACCTACCGCTATGGACCCAGATGATGTGGCAACAAACACTTTGATAACCATTTTGAGAGTCGGAATGAGGATTCCCCCCAACACACCCCTGCGAGGGAACGCGGAGCAAGACAGATTCTGACAGCGACACAGACAAGGGCCAGATGGGGGCTGGCGGGGCCCCAGAGCTGTCTGAGCGCCTGCCTCTCGGCTCAACTTAAGCCCGGCCTCTCCCGGGCATCCTGGGCTCTCCCCTCCATTGGCCCGGGAATATTTGGGGATCTGGCAAGAAAATAGTTGATTGGTTGATAAAAGCAGCCACTGCACCCTTTCCCTTACCACTTTAAAAGCCCGACAACTGTCCCTAAAAGGCAAGGCTGCGCTCTGCACCAATCAGAGGCCTGCGCGGAGATGCCCGGGGCGGAGGGAGGCGGGGCCCGCGGCGAAGGGAGGCGGGGCCCGCGGGGGAGGGTGGCGTAGAGAAGCGAAGGAGCTGGAGAAGCCCAGAAAACCATCTGTGTCCCAGAGGAGGCTTTGTTTACAGGGCATTTGGCAAACGCACAAGGAAGGGTCAGAACAGCCACAGAAGCTTTTAAGTAAATAAAGACGGGCTTCCTTAATTTAAAATTTTATGACATTAAAAAATTAAATGACCTTCAACTGGAGTCCGCTTTAATGAATCTCCACTTTAATTCTGCATTACATAGGTCTTGCTTTATTATATTTTTGCGTCAGATAAATTTCGCTGAGTGAAAAAAATGAAGAAGGAACAAGTGATGAAAGTTTACTCAAGAAAGTACGTTTGTCATTAATACGAAAGAGTATCCCTTCTGGATCAGCAGTAGCGGTTGGTTATTAAATAATGTTTTTAAAGGGTGCGTGATTTTTACTATTAAACCATTCAGCAGTGGCACCTAATGTACGAAGTATGTTTGGTTTTTTTTAATCTTTTGACCACACTGCATGTCACGTGTGATCTTGGTTCCCCAACCAGGGCTGGAACCAGTGCTCCCAGTGTTAGCAGAGAGATATTTCAACTGCTATAGTGCCAGAGAAGTCCCCAAAACATGTATTTGCTAAATAATACTTAATCGTTTAACCCTATATGCAAAACAGAAAAAGAGACACAGATGTATAGAACAGACTTTTAGACTCTGTGGGAGAAGGCAAGGGTGGGATGTTCAGAGAGAACAGCATTGAAACAAGTATATTATCAAGGGTGAAACAGATCACCAGCCCAGGTTGGATGCATGAGACAAGTGCTCAGGGCTGGTGCACTAGAAAGACCCAGAGGGAGGGATGGAGAGGGAGGCAGGAGGGGGTATCGGGATGGGGAACACATGTAAAGCCATGGCTGATTCATGTCAATGTATGGCAAAAACCACTACAATATTGTAAAGTAATTAGCCTCCAACTAATAAAAATAAATGGAAAAAAAATACTTAACCGTTGTTCATTATCATTTATGAATATTCATCTTTCCCACATTCAAGTCTACTCTGAGGAATACCTTAATGAAACCTTCCAATACAATTCCAATGGATACAGTTAAAAAGTAAAACTAATGATGTTTTTTTTTTTTTCATTGAAAAAAAAAAATGCAATGAGCTGCCACACAATAGATTCCTTTAGGAGTGGCCTGTCTCCAGTTTTCTCCCTTTACCACCTGTTTCTCCTAAAGATCTGAAGCTGACAAGCCGAGGACCGTGTCAGATTTCACTGACACCCTAGAGCAGGCAGGGAGGTGGCAGCCTGCTTGTCAGCACCAGCAACATCAACAAACAAATTGTCTCCACTATTTTGGAGCCGTTGGGGGAGGGGGATCTGTTTGTAATAGGCTCTCTCTCTGCGTATTATTTGTATAGATGATTTGAATTCTGTTAAACATTAGCATTAAAATTCTAGTAAGAAGCCCAGATAGTAGCCACCCAACTCTCCTGATGGGTTTCAAAGTCAAGATCAAGGGCATTTGGGGCAAAGATGGAAGGCTACATTTAGTCTTCTTAATAGTCTTAGGACTTCCCTGGTAGTTCAGTGGTTAAGGCTCTGTGTTCACTCCCACTGCAGGGAATGAGGCTTAGATCCCACATGCCCTGTAGCATGGCCAAAATATGAAAATATAGTGATGGAGCATTTATGTAAACAAAGTTCTCCTCTTTCTTAAAAAACTGAGAGAAATAACCAAGTCACTCTCTTATTTTCAATCCCTTGGAGCACATGGCTGTGGGATCCAAAAGAAGGGAGGAACCTGTCAGGTTTTTGCATCCAACTCCTTCACCAGAGCCAAGAGGTCCAGAGGCCTCCTCCACTCCCCCTCACATAAGCTCCTTGCAAGAGAAGGCTACCCTGAGCCCAGAATATAGCTCAGTTCATTTACATCAGAATGAATGGTCAAGATGAACCCACCATAATTTAACTTACAGCCTCAACATGCAAAGTTTACTCCCCAAATTAGGTGAAGATAATTAATGCTTCCCCAAATTTAAGTCACAAGTTTTTTGTTTAAAAACCCCACCAACTCATTGTACCTAGTGGTTCAGATGGTAAAGAGTCTGCCTGCAGTGCAGGAGACCAGGGTTCAATCCTTGGGTCAGGAAGATCCTCTGGAGAAGAGAATGGCAACCCACTCCAGTATTCTTGCTTAGAGAATTCCATGGACAGAGGAGTCTGGCAGGCTACAGTCCATGGTGTTGCAAAGAGTCGGATATGACTGAGCAACTAACACTAACTAAAGATTATAAGTCGTTTTGGCTTTTCTTCTTTTCCATATTTTCAAAATTCCTACAGGGAATTCCCTGGTGGTCCAGTGGTTAGGACTCTGAGCTCCCACTGCAGAGGCCACAAGTTTTATCCCTACTTGGGGAAGTGATCCTGCAAGCCACACAACCAAAATAAATAGATTTTAAAAATTCTACTCTAAATAGTGAGTATATACTATTTTGTCATACAAGACATTTTTTCAACACCTTAGTCCTAAGTCCACCACGTAAGCATATTATGTTGCTCCAAATATTAAAAATAATAAGCTCTGAATATTTCTTAATGTCTTTGTAAATCATCATATACACTGTGGCTCATGTGCCCAGAAAATATACATTTACTGATCTTGTATATATACTGATTCTGCATAGCCACAGCTTACTCTGGCTTATTAAATTATAAAAGTCTTGCAAGAAACTTCAGACATAAAATTGGGTCAAATTCTAGAAAGGTTAAATATGATTCTATTTTTCATTATGTGTACCTTTATAGAAAAGCTATAGTCTCCCAGGCCTTCCCTGAGTCACAAAAGCCTGGCTCAAGAATTACTGATTGGGCTTCCCTGGTGGCTCAGTGGTAAGAATCTGCCTGCCAACACAGGAGACATGGGTTCAGTCCCTGGCCTGGGAAAATCCCATATGCCACAAAGCAACCAAGCCTGTATGCCACAATTATTGAGCCTGTGCTCTAGGGCCCGAGAGCCAAAACTGCTGAGCCCACATGCCACAACTACTGAAGCCCTCTCACCCCAGAGCCAGTGAGAAGCCCATACACTGCAGTTGCTCACTGCAACTAAAAAAAACCTTAGGCAGCAACACAGCCAAAAATAAATTAAAAAATAAAACTATTTTTTAAAAAAGAATTATTCATGGATGCATGAGACAAGTGCTCGGGCCTGGTGCACTAGGAAGACCCAGAGGAATCGGGTGGAGAGGGAGGTGGGAGGGGGGATCGGGATGGGGAATACATGTAAATCTATGGCTGATTCATATCAATGTATGACAAAACCCACTGAAATGTTGTGAAGTAATTAGCCTCCAACTAATAAAAAAATAAAATAAAATAAAATAAAATAAATAAAAAAGAATTATTGATTAAAAGTATGTGAGCATGTAGTGAGAAAAGTAGCAGTTCAACCAAGAGAATTGGTAACAATTTAAACAGTAAATCGGCCATATGGCAGTCACAGAATCTTTAGTTCCTCCCTGAAGTACATGGATAACATATCTCATGCACATTCCTGAGTTGTTTTACAGATACTAAAGCCCCCACCAATGGAAGAGGCTAACTGAATGATGTCCGTGAGCACATAGCCCTCAGACTGACTGGAGCCTGATGATATTAACTCCTGTGACACCACCCTGATAACTGGTACCCTCACCATCAACCAATCAAATAATTGTGCACAAGCTAATCACCTACCCTGCCGCCTCCCTGTCCCTCACTTTACCCATAAAAACACTTCCCTGAAGCCCAGGGGGGTTTTTTTTACCATCAGCTGCCCACACTCTTTGTTTTGGCACCTACAACAATCCCTGTGCTTTCCTTCACAACTCCATGTCAGTAGATTGACATTATGGTGCACAAAGCCAGAGAACCCAAGTTTAGTTTGGTAACAGTAAGGTAAAACCGACTTCAGTCTTGACATACCCTTGAGCTGCTTGCCACAGGGGTAAACAAATTTCCTACATAAAATAATAGCTAACAATTTTGAGCAGTTTGCCATGCCAGACCTGATCTAAGGGCTTTGCACAAACCACTCCCGTGATCCGAACAAGAGCCCTAAAACCGGATTCTATTACTATCCATCCTCAGGGATGAGGACTTAGAATGGGAGATGGGGGAATTCCCTGGCTGTGCAGTGGTTGGGACTCAGTATTTTCACTGCCAAGGGCCCAGGTTCAAGTCTTAATTAGGGAATTAAGATCCCAGAAACCTTGAGGCATGGCAAAAAAAAAAAAAAAGAAGGAAAGAATGGGAGATGATGGGAAAGGTAAACAGTGTATCCAGGAATTGAACCCAACCCCATTTACATCCATACCACACCAGAAAAACTCCTGATTTCCTACCTTCAAATTTCTAGTGCTCCTTTATTTCACTATGAATTATCCTTAGAAGCTTATCCTTTTAATAATGACCATGCAAATATACAAATCAGAAATTCGAAAACTCTAACTGAAAGATCTTTTGCTACAATGACACTCATGAGCTTCAATGTAATCAATACAAATACCAAACATTCCAAATGAGTCTTAAAAGAAAGTTCAATGAATCTCTGACTTTGAAGTTTCACTTCAGAAATAAGTTGCATGATCGAGTGAAGATTCAAGAGCCTAATTATTTCAGATCTGTAGTTCTTGATGTTAAAGTCAAATTACAATAGTTTTAGATATGACCTAATTTTTAACAGAATTTTCTTTTTTCAAGCTTTTTTGAGTTACAGTTCACAAATAAAATTGTAAGATATTTAAAGTGTAAATCATGATGATTGATAGATGTATACATTGTGAAAAGACAATTTCATATAATTTTAATTATAGAAGTATGATATATTGGCCCCAAACTTAGCAGAGCTCCTCGGATGATCTTACAATAAATGATACCAGGTGCTATGCTTAGTTTAATTATATAACTTTACAGGTAAAATAAAATGAAAAGTAAAGGCTGATTTTTATTATGCAGAATAACAGTGGTGGCTATCATGGTAACAGTTCAGTTAAGTTCAGTCGCTCAGTCATGTCCAACTCTTTGCAACCCCATGGACTGCAAAACACCAGGTTTCCCTGCCCTTCACCAACTCCCAGAGCTTACTCAAACTCATGTCCATCAAGTTGGTGATGCCATCCAACCATCTCATCCTTAGTCATCCCCTTCTCCTCCTGCCTTCAATCTTTCCCAGAATCAGGGTCTTTTCCAATGAGTCAGTTCTTCACATCAGGTGGCCAAAGGATTGGAGTTTCAGCTTCAGCATCAGTTCTTCCAATGAATAGTCAGGACTGATCTCCTTTAGGATGGACTGGTTGGATCTCCTTGCAGTCCAAGGGACTCTCAAGAGTCTTCTCCAACACCACAGTTCAAGAGCATCAATTCTTCAGTGCTCAGCTTTCTTTATAGTCCAACTCTCACATCCATACATGACTACTGGAAAAACCATAGCTTTGACTAGATGGACCTTTGTCGGCAAATAATCTCTCTGCTTTTTACTATGCTGTCTAGGTTGGTAATAGCAAAAGTAGTGGGTGGAATATTGTCCCCCCCCAAAAAAAATTCATGTTCCCCCCAAATCTCAGAATATGACCTTATTTGGAAGCAAAGTCTTTGCAGATGAAGTTGGTTAAGGACATTTTTGTTTCAGTAAAAGCTTTATTTATTCATTTATGGCTGTGCTGAGTCTTCGTGCTTTTCTCTAGTTGCAGCAATTGGGAGCTACTCTCTAGCTGTGGTACACAGCCTTCTCACTGTGGTGACTTCTCTTGTTGCAGAGCACAGGCTCTGGGGAGTGTGGGCTTCAGTAGTTGTGGCTCCCAGGCTCTGAAGCACAAGCTCAGTAGTCGTGGTGCACAGGTTCAGTTGCTGCACGGCATGTGGGATCTTCCCAGACCAGGAATGGAACCCGTGTCTGCTGCATTGGCAGGTGGATTCTTTACCACTGAGCCACCAGGGAAGCCCAGTTAAGGATCTTGAGATGAAATCATCCAGGATTTCAGGTGGGCCCTAGATCCAATAACTGATGTCCTTACAAGAAGAGGAGAAAACATAGTGAGACACAAAGACAGAGGCAGAAATTGGAATGATGTGGCCATAGTCAAAGAACACCAGGAGTCACCAGGAGGTGGAAAAGGCTGGAAGGATTCTCCCCAGACTTCAAATGGGGCACGACCCTGCTGACACCTTGATTTTGTATTCTTGACCTCCAAACCCATGAAAGAATAAATCTCTGCTGTTCTAAGCTACCAGCTCTGTAGTAATTTGTTACAGCAACCTTTAGAGCAATAAAAGCCTAGGTTAATAATGATGGAGATGATCACCATAATTACTAAGGGCTTCTCCCACTTCCATAACACACAAACAGAAAAGAAGCACCTCTTTCCAAGACAGAAGCAAAGACTATAGACTGCAAAGAGCTAGCAAAAAAGAGAGATAAAAACCATTCAGATGGGAAAGGACATTCTGAGGATCCTCCATCTTTCAGAGTCCTCCAATCCTGAGAAGCAAGGTTGGACTATTCCCTTAATAATAAGCAGTCACTTTTGTTGCTCTCTTGGGAGTGCCACCAGCCATGAACCAATCATCTTTCCATGAACAAGTCTAGGGCAATAATTGTCTAATGTATGTCTGTCTGGAGATGGTGCCCAGCTGATCCATAACAAAAACCACCATCCACTCTATATGAATACCTCATCATCCAAGATTGTAGAAACACATAGCGAACTACAGTATAGCACAGGGAACTATATTTAATCACTTCAGGTCAGTCGCTCAGTCATGTCTGACTCTTTGCGACCCCATGGACTGCAGCAGGCCAGGCTTCCCGGTCCATTACCAATGCCCAGAGCTTGTTCAAACTCATGTCCATTGAGTGGGTGATGCCACCCAACCATCAACTATATTTCAATAAAATTACTGAAGCTGAAACTCCAGCACCTGATGTGAAGAGCTGACTCATTAGAAAACACCCTGATGCTGGAAAAGATTGAGGGCAGGAGGAGAAGGAGGCAACAGAGGACAAGATGGTTGGATGGTATCACTGACTCAATGGACATGAGTTTGATCAAGCTGCAGGAGATAATGAAGAACAGAGAATTCTGGCCATACTGCAGTTCATGAGGTCACAAAAAGTCAGACACAACTTGGCAACTGAACAATAACAACAAGAATAAAATTAAAAAGAAAAGAGTCTGCCTAGAAATGCCCCCTGTCCCTATTACATAAAACCAAACACAAAAATCAAAAGGAAAATGGATAGATTTAAGGTATGAAATATGAATAACCTTAGATGAAAAAATATCAATATGTCATATGTCAACAGAAAATAACTGAAGAGAACACAAATATCAACTGAACTGAACTAAACTACACAAACACAAAATACACTGTAAACAAAATTAAAAGGTAATTGACAAACTAAAGGAGATATTTGCAACATATACTATAATCAAAAGTTCGAACAAATCAATTTTTACAAAGATTAACACCAAGTGAAAAAACTGGCAAAAGGAAGAAAAAGGCAAATCGCAAAATAAGTACAAATAATCACTAAAAATACAGCAAAAATGCCTATCCTTCCTAGTAATGAAAGTTGTGAATAAAATCAAAGTAACGTGTCACTTATATATATATAGTTATCATTTAATTTTATTTATTTGACAGTTCCAAGTATTACTTGCTCTGTGGATCTAGTTACCAGTTCAGTTGCTCAGTCGTATCTGACGTTCATGACCCCATGGACTGCGGCATGGCAGGCCTCCCTGTCCATCACCAACTCCCAGAGCTTACTCAAACTCATGTTCATTGAGTTGGTGATGCCATCCAACCATCTCATACTGTGTCGACCTCTTTTTCTTCCTGCCTTCAATCCTTTCCAGCATAGGGTTTATTCCAATGAATCAGTTTTTCATATCAGGTGGTCAAAGGACTGGAGTTTGAGCTTCAACATCAGTCCTTCCAATGAATAGCCAGGACTGATTTCCTTTAGGATGGACTGGTTGGATCTCCTTGCAGTCCAAGGGACTCTCAAGAGTCTTCTCCAACACCACTATTCAAAAGCATCAATTCTTCTGTGCTCAGCTTTCTTTACAGTCCAACTCTCACATCCATGCATGACTACTGGAAAATCCATAGCTTTGACTAGAGGGACCTTTGTTGGCAAAGTAAGGTCTCTGCTTTTTAATATGCTGTCTAGGTTGGTCATAGCTTTTCTTCCAAGGAGCAAGTGTCTTTTCATTTCACGGCTGCAGTCACCATCTGCAGTACTTCTGGAATGCATAAAAATAAAGTCTGTCACTGTTTCCATTGTTTCCCCATCTATTTGCCATGAAGTGATGGGACCAGATGCCATGATCTTAGTTTTCTGAATGTTGAGTTTCAAGCCAACTTTACACTGTCCTCTTTCACTTTAATCAAGAGGCTCTTTAGTTTCTCATCTGCATATCTGAGGTTATTGACATTTCTCCCAGCAATCTTGATTCCAGTCTGTGCCTCATCCAGCCTGGCATTCCCATGATGTACTCTGCATACAAGTTAAATAAGCAGGGTGACAATATACAGCCTTGATGGACTTCTTTCCCAATTTGGAACCAATCTGTTGTTCCATATCCAGTTATAACTGTTGCTTCTTGACCTGCATACAGATTTCTCAGGAGGCAGGTCAGGCAGTCTGATATTCCCATCTCTTTAAGAATTTTCCAAAGGAATCCAGATAGGAAAAGAAGAAGTGAAACTCTCGCTGTTTGCAGATGACATGATCCTCTACATAGAAAACCCTAAAGACTCTACCAGAAAATTACTAGAGCTAATCAACGAATATAGTAAAATTGCAGGATATAAAATTAACACACAGAAATCCCTTGCATTCCTATACACTAACAATGAGAAAACAGAAAGATAAATTAAGGAAACAATACCATTCACCATTGCAACGAAAAGAATAAAATACTTAGGAGTATATCTACCTAAAGAAACAAAAGACCTATACATAGAAAACTATAAAACACTGATGAAACAAATCAAAGAGGACACAAAGAGATGGAGAAATATACCGTGTTCATAGATTGGAAGAATCAATATTGTCAAAATGGCTATACTACCCAAAGCAATCTATAGATTCGATGCAATCCCTATCAAGCTACCAACAGTATTTTTCACAGAACTAGAAAAAATAATTTCACAATTTGTATGGAAATACAAAAAACTTCGAATAGCAAAAGTAATCTTGAGAAAGAAGAATGAAACTAGAGGAATCAACCTGCCTGGCTTCAGACTATACTACAAAGCCACAGTCATCAAGACAGTATGGTACTGGCACAAAGACAGAAATATAGATCAATGGAACAGAATAGAAAGCCCAGAGATAAATCCACGTACCTATGGACACCTTATCTTTGACAAAGGAGGCAAGGATATACAATGGAAAAAAGACAACCTCTTTAACAAGTGGTGCTGGGATAACTGGTCAACCACTTGTAAAAGGATGAAACTAGTACACTTTCTAACACCATACACAAAAATGAACTCAAAATGGATTAAAGATCTAAATGTAAGACCAGAAACTATAAAACTCCTAGAGGAGAACATAGGCAAAACACTCTCCGACATAAATCACAGCAGGATCCTCTATGACCCACCTCCCAGAATATTGGAAATAAAAGCAAAAATAAACAAATGGGACCTAATTAAACTTAAAAGCTTTTGCACAACAAAGGAAACTAAAAGCAAGGTGAAAAGACATCCCTCAGATTGGGAGAAAATAATAGCAAACGAAGCAACAGACAAAGGATTAATCTCAAAAATATACAAGCAACTCCTGAAGCTCAATTCCAGAAAAATAAATGACCCAATCAAAAAATGGACTAAAGAACTGAAAAGACATTTCTCCAGAGAAGACATACAGATGGCTAACAAACACATGAAAAGATGCTCAACATCATTCATTATCAGAGAAATGCACATCAAAACCACAATGAGGTACCATTACACGCCAGTCAGGATGGCTGCTATCCAAAAGTCTACAAGCGATAAATGCTGGAGAGGGTGTGGAGAAAAGGGAACCTTCTTACACTGTTGGTGGGAATGCAAACTAATACAGCCACTATGGAGAACAGTGTGGAGATTTCTTAAAAAACTGGAAATAGAACTACCATATGACCCAGCAATCCCACTTCTGGACATACACACTGAGGAAACCAGATCTGAAAGAGACACGTGTACCCCAATGTTCATCGCAGCACTGTTTATAATAGCCAGGACATGGAAGCAACCTAGATGCCCATCAGCAGACGAATGGATAAGGAAGCTGTGGTACATATACACCATGGAATATTACTCAGCCGTTAAAAAGAATTCATTTGAATCAGTTCTAATGAGATGGATGAAACTGGAGCCCATTATACAGAGTGAAGTAAGCCAGAAAGATAAAGAACATAACAGTATACTAACACATATATATGGAATTTAGAAACATGGTAATGATAACCCTTTATGCAAAACAGAAAAAGAGATACAGATGTACAGAACAGACTTTTGGACTCTGTGGGAGAAGGCGAGGGTGGGATGTTTCGAGAGAACAACATCGAAACATGTATATTATCTATGGTGAAACAGATCACCAGCCCAGGCTGGGTGCATGAGACAAGTGCTCAGGCCTGGTGCACTGGGAAGACGCAGAGGGATCGGGTAGAGAGGGAGGTGAGAGGGGGTATCAGGATGGGGAATACATGTAAATCCATGGCTGATTCATGTCAATGTATGACAAAAACCACTACAATTTGTAAAGTAATTAGCCTCCAACTAATAAAAATAAATGAAAAAAAAAGGAAGAATTTTCCAGTTTGTTGTGATCCACACAGTCAATGGCTTTGGCATAATCAATAAAGCAGAAGTAGATGATTTTGCGGAACTCTTTTGCTTTTTCAATGATCCAGTGGATGTTGGTAATTTGATCTCTGGTTCCTCTGCTTTTTCTAAATCCAGCGTGAACACCTGAAAGTTCACAGTTCATGTACTGTTGAAGCCTGGTTTGGAGAATTTTGAGCATTAATTTGCTAGCATGTAAATGCGTGCAATTGTGCAATAGTTTGAACATTCCTTGGCATTGCCTTTCTTCGGGATTGGCATGAAAACTGACCCTTTCCAGTCATGTGGCCACTGCTGAGTTTTCCAAATTTGCTGGCATATTGAGTGCAGCAATTTCACAGCATCATCTTTCAGGATTTTAAATAGTTCAACTGAAAAAAATAAATAAATAAATAGTTCAACTGGAATTCCATCACCTCCACTAGCTTTCTTCATAGTGATGCTTCCTAAGGTCCACTTGACTTCCCATTCCAGGATCTGGCTCTAGGTGAATGATCACACCATCGTGGTTATCTGGGTCATTAAGATCTTTTTTGTATAGTTCTTCTGTGTATTCTTGCCACCTCTTCTTAATATCTTCTGATTCTGTTAAGTCCATACCATTTCTGTGCTTTTTGTGCCCATCTTTGCATGAAATGTTCCCTTAGTATCTCCAATTTTCTTGAAGATATCTTGTCTTTCCCATTCTATTGTCTTCCTCTATTTCTTTGCATTGATCACTGAGGAAAGCTTTCTCATCTCTCCTTGTTACTCTTTGAAACTCTGCATTCAGATGGGTATATCTTCCCTTTTCTCCTCTGCCTTTCACTTCTCTTCTTTTCTCAGTTATGTGTAAGGCCGCCTAAGACAACCATTTTTCCTTTTAGCATTTCTTTTTCTTGGGGAAGGTCTTGATCACTTCCTCATGTACAATATCACGAACCTCTGTCCATAGTTCTTCAGGCACTCTGTCTATCATATCTACACTCTCGAATCTGTTTGTCACTACCACTGTATAATCATAAGATATTTGATTTAGGTCATACCTGAATGGTCTAGTTGTTTTCCCTACTTTCTTCAATTTAAGTCTGAATTTTGCAATAAGGAGTTCATGATCTGTGCCACAGTCAGCTCCCGGTCTCATTTTTGCTGACTGTATAGGCTGTACATTGTCACCCTGCTAACTTAACTTATATGCAGAGTACATCATGAGAAACACTGGGTTGGATGAAGCACAATCTGGAATCAAGATTCCCAGGAGAAAAAGCAATAACTTCAGATATGCAGATGACCCTACCCTTATGGCAGAAAGCAAAGAAGAACTAAAGAGCCTCTCGATGAAAGTCAAAGAGGAGAGTGACAAACTTGGCTTAAAGCACAACATTCAGAAAACTAAGATCATAGCATCCGGTCCCATCACTTAATGGCAAATAGATGGGGAAACAGTGGAAACAGTGACAGATTTATTTTGGGGGGCTCCAAAATCACTGCTGATTGTGACTGCAGCCATGAAATGAAAAGTTATGACCAACCGAGACAACATATTAAAAAGCAGAGACATTATTTTGCCAAAAAAGGTCAATCTAGGCAAGGCTATGGTTTTTCCAGTAGTCATGTATGGATGTGAGTTGGACCATAAAGAAAGCTGAGTTCCAAAGAATTGATGCTTTTGAACAGTGGTATTGGAGAAGACTCTTGAGAGTCCCTTGGACTGCAAGGAGATCAAACCAGTCCGTCCTAAAGGAAATCAGTCTAGAATATTCATTGGAAGGACTGACGTTGAAGCTGAAACTCCAATACTTTGGCCACCTGATGCGAAGAACTGACTCATTGGAAAAGACCCTGATGCTGGGAAAGATTGAAGGTGGGAAGAGAAGAGGAGGACAGAGGATGAGATGGTTGGATGTCATCACCAACTCAATGGACAAGAGTTTGGGTAAACTCCAGGAGTTGGCAATGGACAGGGATGCCTGGCGTGCTGGAGTCCATGGGTCGCAAAGAGTTGGACACAACTGAGTGACTGAACTGAACTGAACTGATTGAGCTTCTCCATCTTTGGCTGCAAAGAATATAATCAATCTGATTTCGGTATTGAACATCTGGTGATGTCCACATGTAGACTTCTCTTGTGTTGTTGGAAGAGGCTGTTTGCTATGACCAGTGCATTCTCTTGGCACAACTCTGTTAGCCTTTGCACTGCTTCGTTTTGTACTCCAAGGCCAAATTTGCCTGTTACTCCAGGTATCTCTTGACTTCCTGCTTTTACATTCCAGTCCCCTATAATGAAAAGGACATGTTCTGGGGGTGTTAGCTCTAGAAGGTCTTAGGGGTCTTCATAGAACCATTCAACTTCAGCTGCTTCAGCATTACTGGTTGGGGTATAGACTTGGAATACTGTGATATTGAATGGGTTTGCCTTGGAAACGAACAGAGATCATTCTGTCATTTTGAGATTGCATCCAAGTACTACATTTTGGACTCTTTCATTGACTAGGAGGGCTACTCCATTTCTTCTAAGGGATTCTTGCCCACAGTAGTAGATATACTGGTCATCTGAGTTAAATTCGCCCATTCCAGTCCATTTTAATGCACTGATTCCTAAAATGTGGATGTTTACTCTTGCCATCTCCTATTTGACCACTTCAAATTTACCTTGATTCATGGACCTAACATTCCAGGTTCCTATGCAATACTATTCTTTACAGCATCAGACTTTACTTCCATCACCAGTTACATCCACAACTGGGTGGTGTTTTTGCTTTGGCTCCATCTCTTCATTCTCTCTAGAGTTATTTCTCCACTGTTCTCCAGTAGCATATTGGGCACCTACCGACCTGGGGAGTTCATCTTTCAGTGTCCTATCTTTTTGCCTCTTCATACTGTTCACGGGGTTGTCAAGGCAAGAATACTGAAGTGGTTTGACATTCCCTTCTCCAGCAGATCATGTTGTAGAGAGTTTGTCAGAACTCTCTACCATGGCCATCAGTCTTAGGTGGCCCTGAACAGTATGGCTCATAGTTTCACTGAGTTAGACAAGGCTGTGGTCCATGTGATCAGTTTGATTCAGTTCAGTTCACTTTAGTCGCTCAGTCGTGTCCAACTCTTTGTGACCCCATGAACAGCAGCACGCCAGGCCTCCCTGTTCAGAACCAACTCCCGGCGTTTACCCAAACTCATGTCCATTGAGTCGGTGATGCCATCCAACCATCTCATCCTCTGTCCTCCCCTTCTCCTCCTGCCCTCAATCTTTCCCAGCATCAGGGTCTTTTCAAATGAGTCAGCTCTTCTCATCAGGTGGCCAAAGTATTGGAGTTTCAGCTTCAACATCAGTCCTTCCAATGAACACCCAGGACTAATCTCCTTTAAGATGGACTGGTTGGATCTCCTTGCAGTTAAGGGGCTCTCAAGAGTCTTCTCCAAGACCACAGTTCAAAAGCATCAATTCTTCTGTGCTCAGCTTTCTTTATAGTCCAACTCTCACACCCATACATGACTACTGGAAAAACCATAGCCTTGACTAGATGGACCTTTGTTGACAAAGTGATGTCTCTGCTTTTTAATATGCCATCTAGGTTGGTTATAAATTTCCTTCCAAGGAGTAAGCGTCTTTTAATTTCATGGCTGCAATCACCATCTGCAATGAATTTGGAGCCCCCGAAAAATAAAGTCAGCCACTGTTTCCACTGTTTCCCCATCTATTTGCCATTAAGTGATGGGACCGGATGTCATGATCTTAGTTTTATGAATGTTGAGCTTTAAGCCAACTTTTTCACTGTCCTCTTTCACTTTCATCAAAAGGCTCTTTAGTTCTTCTTCACTTTCTTTCAGTTTGATTAGTTTTCTGTGATTGTGGTTTTCATTCTTTCATTCCAGTTCCCCAACTAGAGATCAAACCCAGGGCCCTGCACTGGGAGTATAATCTTAACCACTGGACCACCAGAGAAGTTCCAAGTGTCACTTTGCGACAATAACACTGGCATATATTTTTTAAAAAGAAATACGATTACCCTCAAATGTGGATTAAGGTTTGAAGACATTTATTGTATCACTAAAAACTCCTAATCAATCACTAAATTTTTTTTACTTTTCTTTGGTACTTTTCTCTACATGGTAACTTGCCTACACCAAACACGCATTGCTTGGGGATCAGATTTTTTGCTACCGAGAAATTCATCTTTATAGAGGTTAACACTGGCGCTCTGCTCTAGATCCTACCAGGCTGGGAAGCGGACATACACATCGGACTTGGATTCAACACACCCCATGCGCGGGCGCTTAGGGACCCACGCGGGAAGTATCCGCGGGAACTCCGCGCCCACACGGACGCGGCGAGGCCGTCTCCCTCGCCGCGGACGCGCCAGGACGCAGGCATGGTCCTAGACGCCGAGGAGGAGTGGTGGAAGGCTTATTTATGAACGTCTTCGCAGCCAGCTGACTTCACTCCCACAGTCAAGTGGGACAGAACTCACATCCCAGCCTAGGCCGCACAAACGCGGTCTCGAGTGCGCGTGCGCGCAGGCCTCGCGAGCCGGTTCCCTAGCCCTTTCCCGCTGGCCGGCCAGTCCCAGGAGGCCCCGCGCGCCGATCTCCAGGGCGACGCGTCAGAGCCGGGTGGCCAAGGGGTTGGCGCTGCCGCACGAGTAGCGCGGAGCAGGTAACGGCCCAGCCGCCGCCGCAGCCGCCGCCGCGCCCCAGCCGAGCCTGCTGCTAACCTTTCTGAGCCCTCCGGTGTCTCCCGATCACTCAGTCCCGCCCCTGCCCAACTCGGGCTTCGCTGCCTGGCTCTGGAGTTGGTAACGTAGCCGGGTCGTCAGGCCGCTTCCTCCTGCAAACGCGGTCTGGTGAGGAGCGGCCCTCGGCGTCCTCTTTCCTGGTTCAGACACTGTGATTGAGCCCACACAGCGCACTCACAAGCCCACGCTGTCCCGGGGGAGTGGCAGGCCGCCCGCTCGCGGACTGGCCGCCAGAGGCTGACGGGCAGGGGACGGCCGGCCCCAGTCACCCCACCCCACCCCACCCTCCTGCCCCATCACGCTGGGGCAAATTTCACCCCTTCCCCAAGTTACTCGCTTTCACTATTTCCCTTTTAAATCTGGCGCCTTCATTTATGCATCTACCTGCTTGCTTTTGCTTTCCTTTGTTTTCTCCTAATCTAAGCGCTGACGTTTCCCTAATCTCCATCCCCTGGAAATCTGAACTCTTTGCGACAGCGTCTGTGTCTGCCCCTCCCCTGCTGAACTCAGGCTAGGAGCTCTCTGGCCGCAATTTCCCGGTGGCGCTTTACCATTTCCTTGCCACACTTGTGCCAACAGGTAACTTTTTTCAGACCAGATTTTTCACTGCGGAACATGACCTTGAGTCTTTTTTTTTTTTTAATCCACACCCACTTTCTTAATGAATTCATCCAGTGTCATAGGCTCAAAACCGATCTAAATGCGGATGAACCCCAACTGCGTTTCTCCTGTCCTGAGCCTCCTCTGAGCTACAGACTCGGGTCTTCTGTCCACATCTCTCCATAGATGACTAACCATCTCCTACACAGCAAGTCCAGAACGTTTCTCCCAAACCTGCTCCTCTCCGGCTTTTACCCATCCTAGTTACTAGAGGCCATTGTCAGTTGTCTGGGCCTTGGGGGTCCTCCTGAGCTCCCTTTCTTCCTCCCTCTGCACCTTCAGTCTGTCAACACATCCTTCAGAATGTACCCAGAATAGATGTACAGTCCTACTATTTCTCCCAACCCCCACTGTCACCACCCCGGTCCAGGCCTGGATTATGTCAGAAGCCTCCTAATTGGTCTCCCTGCATTGAGTAGGGAGAAGCTTATGCTATTTTCCCTTTCTCTGTTATTTCATGTGAGTTAGGTGGGGTTATTTTTTTTAAGGATTTGAATTTTTATAGTTTATAGATAACGATACAACATTTTCAGTATGTATTTTGAGAATTGTGACCTTTAAACCAAGTAGACAAAGCTCCGTAAGCTAAAAATCAAAAGATGCCCTTCAGCTTTCTGAGGTTTAGGGCAGTGTCTCTGGATAGAGCTATGGCAAGAACATTAAAACTGACTTTAGGGAAGAATGAAAGAATCTGTAGACTTCTTCCCAGTGAGAAAAAGAAGTCGTGGAGGAATTTACACTCTATCTGTTGAGTAGTCTTTCTTGTTTGGTGTTTTAGAGAAGCACCAAGAGAGGCAAATTGAAATGGGGACACAGAGCATTCGTGTGCTGATCCCTTTGATAGCAAGTACCTGGGTGCTGATAATCCTGTCAGTCACAGAGTGATGCAGTGATTGACAAGACTTGTCCGCTCCTCTCTGGGAGCGGGTGGCCCCGCCCACCTGTCCCCTGGCCAATCGCAAACGCCGGCCTCCGTTTTCTTTTTTTTCCATCCGGTGAAACCCTGGCTGAGGAAAGGAACAACAGTAGGACAACTGCGATTTGCAGAGGGTCTGTGGGATGTTCCACTCTCCCGCGGCTCCTACTCATCCCGCGTACTTTCACTTCCCAGAGCTTCTTAAAACCACATGAGGGGACTCTCCTCCAGCCCCAGCCACCACCACAGCAAGCTCCCCTGCGCGTTGAGTCTCACCCCGTCCTGCTTGCTGTTACTCTTGGCTGCCCATTCTCTCACCCATGTCATCACCTCTCCCATCTCTGCTGGCTCTTTCCCTTGGCTTTTGAACATGCTTAAGACCTCCCATCACAAAAGAAAAAGAAACAAACTCCCTGATCCCCGCTCCTCTTCATTTTCTAGCTATTAACTGTCGACTAAAAAAAATATGCACAACGTGAGAGCTGCAAGTTAAGTTTTATGTGGGGCAAAATGAGGACTAAAGCCCGGGGAGGCAGCACCCCATCTGCCTGAGAGACTGCTCTAAAGAGGCAGTGCTGTACTTAGTCACCGAGTCGTGTCCAACTCTTTGTGACCCTGTGGATTGCAGCCCATCAGGCTCCTCTGTCGAGATTTCCCAGGCAAAAATACTGGGGTGGGTAGCCATTCCCTTCTCCAGGGGAGCTTCCTGACTCAAGGATAGAATCCAGGTCTCCTGCATCACAGGTGGATTCTTTACCATCTGAGCCACCAGGGAAGCCCAAAGAGGCAGTGGGGGAAGATCAATATATAAGATTTTGGTGAAGGGGGAGTCAAGGCAATCAAGCACTAACTTTACAAAAGGTTTTCTGCTTGTCATGGGGAGTTGATGTCACCATGAAGGGATTTAGTGCTTTTCTAGATATGAGGAGATGCAAAGATTGAGATCGTGCAGTCAGTTCCTAAAAATAATCTATCTAAAGACTTGTCCCACCGGTTTCCATGGAGCACAGAATGCCTCACCCTCCACCCTACACTCCCTTCAGGGAGTGTTGAAGGTCAGCAGCTGCAGCAGCCCAGGCAGATGGCAAATGTCCTTCTTCTTGTTGTTCGTGCATGTGTGCTAAATCACTTCAGTCGTGTCCAACTCTTTGCAACCCCATGGACTGTAGCCCACCAGGCTCCTCTGTTCATGGGATTCTCCAGGCAAGAATACTGGAATGGGTTGCCAGTCCCTCCTCCAGGGGATCTTCCCCACCTAGGAACTGAACTCACGTCTCTTATGTCTCCTGCATTGACAGGCAGATTCTCCACCACTAGCGCCACCTGTTGTTGTTCAGTTGCTGCCAAATGCTCTCGGCAAGTGCCAGTTTGTAGTTGACATGCCCAATTTCTCATCCCCCTCAACAGGCAAACTTTGGTAAAGAACCGCCATATTCAGTGTATCCATTCCTCGTCTCTCATTCCTCAGCCCACTCCGGTCTGCCCTTCACTCTCACCTCTGCACTAAAACAAGAACCGCTAATCAGCCATCCCTGGCCACTCAGTCTTGCTCAGTCTCCCAGCAGCATTTAAGTCTGACCCCACAGTAAAGGGCTGCCTTCCCTCGGTTCCTGTGCCCTCAGCCTCCACACTTCCTGCTCCCATCTCAGCTAGTGTCTGCTCCTGGCTCCTTAGCACTGCAGATCCTCAGAGTGCAGTGTCCTCACCTCAGGCCCCCAGATTCCAACACTAGGCACAAATCCACGCCCACCATCTCTATGCTCTTGGCCCCCCAACCTGATCTCTCCACTTGGCATCTTCTGAGCTCAACACATAGGTCCAGCTGCTGGGTAGCAACACAACTTATACCTCTCAGATCCCCTGCAACTTAGCACACACAAGCCCTGACGGTCTCCCCCACCTACCCCACTGGGACCCCTGCACCAGAAACCAGGATTCCTCCTTGACATTTCCCCTCCTGCCAGCATCCAGTGGGCCTCCAAGCCCTAGTGACATTGTCCCCCATGCATCTTTCAGATCATCGCAGGCACCTCGGTCCGAGCTCCTGTCTTCCTTAGTCCCGCCTTCTGCATCCACTGCTCTCTGACCTTTCCCTCTTCTGTTCTCCATCCTGCAGCCAGAGTCATCTCTTCAGAAGGCAGCGCTCATCATATTCCCCTTCCCCAGCCTCTCTCTCTCTCTCTCCTTACTGCTAGCTGCCTGTTCCTCTTGGATGAATGAGTCAT
This sequence comes from Dama dama, assembly GCF_033118175.1. NCBI lineage: Eukaryota > Metazoa > Chordata > Mammalia > Artiodactyla > Cervidae > Dama > Dama dama. The sequence continues at coordinate 78,226,773 of NC_083699.1, forward strand.
ATCATAAATGTGACTTCTGATGACCCTGCAGCTTGCTCACCCCTTGGACCTCTGGAGACCCATCTGCTTCCACTGGAGTTTCTCACTGGGCCCCAGACATGGGCCCCTCCTCCACCGACTGGCCCTGGTACTGCCTCCCCTGTCCACACCGTTCTTCCCTCCTACCCCATACACCTCTCTGCCCAGGCAGTTCCCACTGACCCCTCGTATCTCAGTCAGCTGGCACTGCTCTTGAGACGCTTCCCAGGTCACTGTCTGGATCAGGTTTTTTTGTCATATGTCCTCACAGACTTGTAGCTCTTTGCTTTGAAACATATAGAACAGTTGCTATTGTGGTTATTTTATTACTGACATACTAGCTCCACAAAAACAGACACATTTTTCTGTTCACTATACCCTCCACACCTCACACAGCTCCTGGCACGTGGTAAGCACTCAACTGTGTGTTGAAAGAGTGAATGAGTGAACATCCAAATGTGTAAGATCAAATTTGGGATATTTTCATGGAATTTTATTAAAATAAACATTATAGTGAAAAAGAGTCAGGTCAAGGCTGGAAATTAGAAAGATATGTGGCATGGGGAAGGAGGTGGGAGGGGGGTTCAGGATGGGGAACACATGTACACCCATGGAGGATTCAAGTCAATGTATGGCAAAACCAATACAATATTGTAAAGTAAAATTAATTAATTAATTAATTTTAAAAAAAAGATATGTGGCAGCAGCTGGGAGGAGGAACTAAAAGTTTACACATCTATAAATTTATCCCTAGAGTGTTGAATTTCTCTGTAGCCCATGCAGTAGTTGGGCTTACCTGGTGGCTCAGACAGTAAAGAACCTGCCTACAATACAGGAGATACAGGGTCAGGAAGATCCCCTGGAATCCCCAGGAATTCTTGCCTGGAGAATTCCACAGACAGAAGAGCCTGGCAGGCTACAGTCCATGGGGCCAAAGAGTCCCACATGACTGAGCAAGAGTGAGCACACACAAGTGCAGTAGTTGCATTTGCCACTGCTTGGTGGGAATAGAGCTTCTAACCCTGAAGGTGCTTCTTTGGGGGGCCTGGTCTGGTAATGGATTTGAACTTTTTGTCAAAAATAAATAAAATACATAAAATTGTTAAATACCCAAAGCCTACATAACTTGTCTATAACCATCCAAACCTTGAACATGGCACAATCCCATGTTATCCAAGAAAGCTTGCAACTTCTGACGTTTATAGATATATTTGACGTATGTATTTTTGTGCTGGACTAAACCTCAGACATCATTGAAAGTAGAAAACTTCATACATTAAACCATTCAATGACAGATCCTGCCTGTTTCAACTAACTCTTCAATAGGCATCAGTCATTGTTTCTTTTCTCTGTTCCTTCTACATTTATTAACTGTCATTATGCCATAAGGAAGAGCTTTCTCTTCCTTTCTCTATTTACTTATTTATTCATTTGTATTAGTATGGACTCATAGGTTCCTATCTTATTTAATAGGATGTCATCATATTTCATCCTTATTTATTTTGATGTTCAAATTGTCCTAGATTTGATCAGAGAATACTTCAAGTTGGCTTCTGTGTCCTTTAAACACATACCAGCTTTATCTTGAACTTTATCTGGTCCGTGCCTGGAATTATCCATTTCTCCAAGGAACTCTGATTTGACTTCGTAGTTGTTGTTCAGTTGCTGAGGTATCCAGCTCTTTGTGACCCTGTGGACTGCAGCACACCAGGCTTCCTTGTCCTTCACCATCTCCCGAAGTTTGCTCAAACTCATGTTTTTTGAGTCACTGATGCCACCCAACCATCTCATCCTCTGTTGCCCCCTTCTCCTGCCCTCCACCCTTCCCAGCATCAAGATCTTTTCCAATGAGTCAGCTCTTTGCATCAGGTGGCCAAAGGATTGGAGCTTTAGCTTCTGCATCAGTCCTTCCAATGAATATTCAGGGTTGATTTCCTTTTGTAAAGAATGGTATTTAGTGAAGAATGGAGCTCGGTGTGCTCACTGTTACTGGGGTGTCATTGCTTCTAGGCCCTCAACAGAGTTAGGAAAAATACACACACACACACATCTGTATTTCTATATCTGTCCCTGTGTGTATAAAATGTGTAAATATATATATATATATATAACCTAACACTTGGGGTTATTTTGAGCCTTCCCCCTCTCTATGTAAGTAAAACTCTCTCAGGCAGAAAGCAACTTGATTTCCTCAATGATCTTATTTGTTCTGTGTAGATAAGCTCCTGATCTTGTTGTCACCTTTTGTCACCCACCCCCCCAACACACACACACATCATCTCCTCCCTACCCAGCTTTCTCAGCCTCCAGCCATGCCACTATTCCACCAATGCCTTTGCACCAGACAGCCTTCTTGGTTTTTAGAATCTCCACCCTGAGTGTTTGATGAGAGAGCTGGCTAGTTTCTCTAGCTAGTTTTTTCAAAGCAAACAATCCAACCAGCTCTTCAGAGTTGGTGATCTTTTTTCTAGATGTAGTCTGGACAAAGTATAGAAAGCTGCTTTTGAGAGCATTAAGTTACTTCCCCAAAGCACTTGAAGTCACCCTCTTCTTTGACTTTCAACTGTATAATAGTACATTTATTTTACATTTTAATAGCCTATTTTAGTCTCATTTCAATTCATAATTATTTTCAAGACAATCTCTATTAGTTTCCTGTCAATGTTCTAACAAATATCACAAGCCCAGTGACAATACAAATCTCTTCTGGAGGTCGGCAGTCTGAAATGAATCTCATGAGGCTAAAAATTAAGATATCAGCAAGGCTCCTTCCTTCCAGGCCTTCAGGGAAGAATCCATTCCCTTGCCTCTTACAGCTTCTAGAAAAGATTGTATTTGGCCTGTGACCCCCTTCCTCCATCTTCAAAGCCAGCATAAAAACGAATGGGGACTATTCTTCATTGCAGTGCATGGACTTCTCATTGCAGTGGCTTCTCTTATTGGGGAGCACAGGCTGCAGGGGCACTGGCTTCCATAGCTGTGCACACAGGCTCAACTGCTCTGTGGCCTGTAGAATATTCCTGGACCAGAGATCAAACCTGTGTCCCCTGCATTGGCAGGCGGATTCTTATCTACCATATCACCAGGGAAGTCCTAAAAACCTTTTTATATATTTTTGGTTGTCTTTGTTGCTGTAATGTGCTTGGTATATAATGTGTTCATACCTTTCGCCCATTTTACTCATGGATTATCATGAGTTCTTTATAAATAAAGGAGTTAAGTTAGCTCTTTGTCACATATGTTGAGAGTAGTCTTCCCAGTTTCTGATGTGCCTTTTAAGTTTATGATTTTTTGTTGTTGTTGTTACAGAGAAGTTTTAAAAATTTTATGTATGTACCCAACATTGAACCACCTAAATACATAACAGACATAAAGGAAGAAAGTGACAGCAACACAATAACAATAGGGGATTTTAACACCACACTAACATCAGTGGTGGAGAAGGCAATGGCACCCCACTCCAGTACTCTTGCCTGGAAAATCCCATGGACAGAGGAGCCTGTTGGGCTGCCACCTATGGGGTCGCAAAGAGTCGAACACGACTGAAGTGACTTAGCAGCAGCAGCAGCAGCAACATAAGTGGATGTTAACAGAGGATGAGATGGTTGGATGGCATCACCAACTCAATGGACATGAGTTTAAGTAAACTTCAGGAGTTGGTGATGGACAGGGAGGCCTGGTGTGCTGCAGTCCATGGGGTAGCAAATAGTCAGACACGACTGAGTGACTGAACTGAACTGAACTGAACATCAGTGGACAGATCATCAAGGCAGAAATCAATAAAGAAACTCTGGCTTTAAATGACACATTAAAACAGATAGACTTTTGGTTTTTATTTATTTATATTAGTTGGAGGCTAATTACTTTACAATATTGTAGTGGTTTTTGCCATACATTGATATGAATCAGCCATGGATTTACATGTGTTCCCCTTCCTGAAACCCCCTCCCTCTTCCCTCCTCATCCCATCACTCTGGGTCATCCTAGTGCACCAGCCCTGAGCACTTGTCTCGTGCATCAAACCTGGACTGGCGATCTGTTTCACAATTGATAATATACATGTTTCAATGCTATTCTCTCAGATCATTCCACCCTCGCCTTCTCCCACAGAGTCCAAAAGTCTGTTCTATACATGTGTGTCTCTTTTTCTGTCTTGCATATAGGGTTATCGCAACCATCTTTCTAACTTCCATATATATGTGTTAGTATACTGTATTGGTGTTTTTCTTTCTGGCTTACTTCACTCTGTATAATGGGCTCCAGTTTCATCCATCTCATTAGAACTGATTCAAATGTATTATTTTTAATGGCTGAGTGATATTCCATTGTGTATATATACCACAGCTTCCTTATCCATTCATCTGCTGATGGGCATCTAGGTTGCTTCCATGTCCTGGCTATTATAAACAGTACTGTGATGAACATTGGGGTACACGTGTCTCTTTCAATTCTGGTTTCCTCAGTGTGTATGCCCAGCAGTGGGATTTCTGGGTCATATGGCAGTTCTATTTCCATTTTTTTTTTTTTTTTTTAGCACATGTATTTATTTTTTTTATTTTTTATTTATTTATTTTTTCAGTGGGTTTTGTCATACATTGACATGAATCAGCAATAGATTTACACGTATTCCCCATTCTGATCCCCCCTCCCACCTCCCTCTCCACCCGATTCCTCTGGGTCTTCCCAGTGCACCAGGCTCGAGCACTTGTCTCATGCATCCCACCTGGGCTGGTGACCTGTTTCACCATAGATAATATACATGCTGTTCTTTTGCAACATCCCACCCTCACCTTCTCCCACAGAGTCCAAAAGTCTGTTCTGTACTTCTGTGTCTCTTTTTCTGTTTTGCATATAGGGTTGTCATTACCATCTTTCTAAATTCCATATATATGTGTTAGTATGCTATAATGTTCTTTATCTTTCTGGCTTACTTCACTCTGTATAATGGGTTCCAGTTTCATCCATCTCATTAGAACTGGTTCAAATGAATTCTTTTTAACGGCTGAGTAATATTCCATGGTGTATATGTACCACAGCTTCCTTATCCATTCATCTGCTGATGGGCATCTAGGTTGCTTCCATGTCCTGGCTATTATAAACAGTGCTGTGACGAACATTGGGGTGCACGTGTCTCTTTCAGATCTGGTTTCCTCAGTGTGTATGCCCAGAAGTGGGATTGCTGGGTCATATGGCAGTTCTATTGCCAGTTTTTTAAGGAATCTCCACACTGTTCTCCATAGTGGCTGTATTAGTTTGCATTCCCACCAACAGTGTAAGAGGGTTCCCTTTTCTCCACACCCTCTCCAGCATTTATTGCTTGTAGACTTTGGGATAGCAGCCATTCTGACTGGTGTGTAATGGTACCTTATTGTGGTTTTGATGTGCATTTCTCTGATAATGAATGATGTTGAGCATCTTTTCATGTGTTTGTTAGCCATCTGTATGTCTTCTTTGGAGAAATGTCTGTTTTGTTCTTTGCCCCATTTTTTGATTGGGTCATTTATTTTTCTGGAATTGAGCTTCAGGAGTTGCTTATATATTTTTGAGATTAATTATTTGTCTGTTTGCTTCATTTGCTATTATTTTCTCCCATTCTGAAGGCTGTCTTTTCACCTTGCTTATAGTTTCCTTTGTTGTGCAAAAGCTTTTAAGTTTAATTAGGTCCCATTTGTTTATTTTTGCTTTTATTTCCAATATTCTGGGAGGCGGGTCATAGAGGATCTTGCTGTGATTTATGTCAGAGAGTGTTTTGCCTATGTTCTCCTCTAGGAGTTTTAGTTTCTGGCCTTACATTTAGATCTTTAACCCATTTTGAGTTTATTTTTGTGTGTCGTGTTAGAAAGTGTTCTAGTTTCACTCTTTTACAAGTGGTTGACCAGTTTTCCCAGCAACACTTGTTAAAGAGATTGTCTTTTCTCCATTGTATATTCTTGTCTCCTTTGTCAAAGATAAGGTGTCCATAGGTACATGGATTTATCTCTGGGCTTTTTATTTTGTTCCATTGATCTATATTTCTGTCTTTGTGCCAGTACCATACTGTCTTGATGACTGTGGCTTTGTAGTAGAGGCTGAAGTCAGGCAGGTTGATTCCTCCAGTTTCATTCTTCTTTCTCAAGATTGCTTTGGCTATTCGAGTTTTTGTTTTGTTTTTTTTTTTTTTTTTTTTTGTATTTCCATATAAATTGTGAAATTATTTGTTCTAGTTCTGTGAAAAATACCATTGGTAGCTTGATAAGGATTGCATTGAATCTATAGATTGCTTTGGATAGTATACTCGTTTTCACTGTATTGATTCTTCTGATCCATGAACACAGTATATTTCTCCATCTATTTGTGTCCTCTTTGATTTCTTTCATCAGTGTTTTATATTTTTCTATATATAGGTCTTTTGTTTCTTTAGGTAGATATACTCCAGAGTATTTTATTCTTTTTGTTGCAATGGTGAATGGTATTGTTTCCTTAATTTCTCTTTCTGTTTTCTCATTGTTAGTGTATAGAAATGCAAGGGATTTCTGTGTGTCGATTTTATATCCTACAACTTTACTATATTCATTGATTAGCTCTAGTAATTTTCTGGTAGAGTCTTTAGGGTTTTCTATGTAGAGGATCATGTCATCTGCAAACAGCGAGAGTTTTACTTTTTCTTTTCCAATCTGGATTTCTTTTATTTCTTTTTCTGCTCTGATTGCTGTGGCCAAAACTTCCAGAACTATGTTGAATAGTAGTGGTGAGAGTGGGCACCATTTCTTTGTTCCTGACTTTAGAGGAAATGCTTTCCATTTTTCGCCATTGAGGATAATTGTTTTTTAAAGATTTATTTATTTATTTATGGCTGTCCTGGGTTTTCATTGCTTTCTCTAGTTGCAGTGAGTGGGGGCTAATCTCTGGTTGCAGTGTATGGGTGGCTTCTCTTGCTGTGAAGCATGGACTTTAGGCTCATGGGCTTAGTAGTTGCACTCGCAGGCTCTAGAGCACTGGCTCAGTAGTTGTAGTGCATGGGTTTAGTTGTTCTGCAGCATGTGGGATCTTTCCAGACCAGGAATCGAACCTGTGTCCCCTGCACTGGTAGGTAGACTCTTAATCACTAGAGCTTCAGGAGGCCCTTAGAACAGATAGACTATATATATATATAACATTTGATCCTAAAGCAGCAGAATACACGTTCTTTTCAAGTAAACATGGAATACTCTTCAGGATAGATCAAGTGCTAGTCTACGAAACAAGTCTCAGTAAATTTAAGAAGAAATCATGCTTCAAGTGCAGTAAAACAGGCATCGTTATACTGTAAACACTGTTTGTTCAAAATGTAAATGCTACCGAAAATCTGAAAATCTGAACTGTACACTATCATAAATTGGATATATCAAGACAGCACACTGGATGTTCCCCATGGTCCAGAGGTTAAGAATCCGTGTGCCAATGCAGGGAACATGGGTTCAATTGCTGGTCCAAGAAGATCACACTTGCCATGGGACCATGTGTCCCAAGTACTGAACCCTTGCCCCCTGGAGTGCATGGTCTGCAACAACAGAAGCCCGCACTCCAGAACTAGAGAGTAGACCCTGCTTGCTGCAACCAGAAAAAACCCACAGGCAGTAACAGAGACCTGTGTGTGTGTATATATAATATTATGTACATTAATATAAATTATATTAATAATATTAATATATTATAAAATTACTTATTTATTATATATAAATAATGTAAATATAATTTATTTATTATAAGTGCAAGTAAAAGTGTTAGTCACTCAGTCATGTCTAACTCTTTGCAACCCCATGGACTGTAGCTCACCAGGCTCCTCTGTCCATTGGATTCTCCAGGCAAGAATACTGGAATGGGTTGCCATTCCCTCCTCCAGGGGATCTTCCTGACCCAGGGACTGAACCAGGTCTCCCACATTGCAGGCAAATTCTTTACTGTCTGAGCCACCAGGGAAGCCCATTTATTATAAACAAATGATATTAATGTATTTATTACAAATAATAAATGTAGTATTAAAAAATAAATAGATAAATAAGTTTATTTTTTTAAGAGGGAAGTCAGAGTCCTTTAGTTACCTCATCTTAGAAGCCACCTCTGAGTCACACTGGAGTGCAGGGGATTACACCAGGAAGTGGGCATCAGTGCAGGCCACCTTAGATGGTGCCCACCACCTGTGTGCATTCCAAAGTCAATCTCTGAAGGGTAAATGTAGCTCTTCTCTCGATCACTCTCTGGGGAAGAACAGTGACCACACATGGAGGAGCCACCTGGTTGTTTTCCCAGGTGAACGAATGAATACAGTTAGGTGATCCTCACCATCCAGTAAACAACAGTGAGGTGCCACTTATCCCTCTTGATAATCAGCAGGAAGGCCTTGAAATCTTCCAGACAGTGCCTAATCATCATTTCCCAAAACCAAACACAGTTCAGACTGAGTCTAAGGAAGTTCAAAGTGGTTCTTACAGAAAGATTCAGAAATAGAACTGGTTTGGGAATTTAAGGCATTCTGTGTTCTAGCATGTATGTGTATATATACAACTGAATCACTTTGTTGTACACCTGACATTAACACAAGGTTGTAAATCAACTATATTCCAATTTTTTTTATATTCCAATTTTTAAAAATCCCAACAGCCAGCCTTAGAGAATGAGAATGTAATTCACTAACTTTTAAGTTGTCCCTGTTGTTGCTATCTGATGTGAACAAAATTCCTGTCAATACAGTCTCCCCAAAGTCCAGTCTCAGGAGTCTTATATTTTAGGTAGAAAAAATATAAAAACCAAATTGAAATTTTTTTCTGGAACACACTTCAAAAATAATATGTTGTTTTGCATTCCTAATTGTGCATTTATAGTTAGTTAACTATAATAAAGCATGGGCTTCCCAGGTGGATCAAGTGGTAAAGAACCCACCTGCCATTGCAGGAGACATAAGAGACACTGGTCCAGTCCCTGGATCGGGAAGGTCCCCTGGAGGAGGAAATGGCAACCCACTCCAGTACTCTTGCCTGGAGAATCCCATGGACAGAGGAGCCTGGCAGAATACAGTCCATGGTGTTACAAAGAGTTGGACACGACTGAACACACACAGGTAATAAAGCGTGGGTTTGTTTTAAGGGCTGTAGCTCTAAATCTAAAAATACTTTTCTTCTATTAGGTTGTTTACTATGTCATTGGCTGGTCCAACAGAAACAAATCTAGGTGGACATTTCCGCGGCACGGCCATCGAAAATGGCAGGAGTTCCTCAAAATGGGAGGGCAGCAGCCCAGGTGTTCCCAGGAACAGTGATGCTTCTGACAAGAGTGTTGATTACAGCAGATCTCGGTGCTCCTGCAGAAGCCCAGACTCCCACTGCGATTATTCAGAAGACTTTCTGTCTGAGTTCTCAGAAACCACAGCTAGGAACAACTACTTAGAGAAGCCTACAGTAAAACAAAAGAAGGAGAAGAAGAAGTATAATGTTTCTAAAATCTCCCAACCTAAAGGTAAGAAGCAAAATCTCCCAACCAAGACCAAATTTCGGGTTATAATGACATTATTATTTAACGCACTGGTAACCTGGAGTGGCCCATATTCAGTTTTATTGTTTTTCCAGATTGTACCAGTACTTATAAAATTATAAGTATTACAAGTGAATTTTTTTATAGAAAGAGTAGGAAATAGAGAAATTAAGAATAATCACAAAATGACAGAAAGCCCTCTTGCCCAGCTTTCCCTCCTGGAACCCATGAGTGAGGTTAGTTCCGTTTTTAGTTAACAGGTGGCCTTGTTACAGAGCACCACAGTACTTGGATTTCACAGGCTTCTTGCCTTTCATCTTAGCTGAAGAGTCAAGGTTTCAATCTCCAATGAAATGTAACTATCTGTCTCAGCATCCCAGGAAGATGGTCTTCAAGTCCGGTGAGGCATATTGGCAAAGATGCTCTTTAGGAAAAGGGCTGGTCAAAAGGCTGTTAATGTCATTTCCTTGTGGATTTTAAGAGTAGCAACAGCATCAGCTTCTAACTGTCCCAAATGGGAGTAGCTCTGCACCATCCTTGACCTCCTCACTTCCTACCCCCTTGCCTAGACTATGGTTATTCCCAGGCATGCAATGCTGGGCTTATAAATATTCCCTGTGTAGAAACCACTGCCACTCTCTTCCGGCTGTGACCATCAGAACTGGTGTCAGTAAGTGGCCAAAAAACAATTAAGAGCCTGTTGAATGTGGAGCACGTCCAGGGCCACATTCACCCAGTGCCTGCCTCTCACACCCAGCCTGCCTGGGACCCTGTGAAGAGCTAGAGTCTTCAGTTGCCCTTCTTCCCAGCTTCAGAGCAGGGACTCTCCATCTAAGACTTGACTCTGGGAGACTTAGGGAATCCTTTGCAGTGTGTGTGTGTGTGTGTGTGTGTGTGTGTGTGTGCGCGCGCGCGCGCATGCATGCATACACACGCACATCTATTTGTGTTTGTGAACTTTCTAGGGAGAAGGACCCATAGTTTTCCTCCAGGTTCTCGAAAGGTTTCACAGCCCTTTCTCTGGAGAGGTGGGAGTCCTGCACCCACTGCCAAGGCCAGAGCAGAAGACCCTACCAGGAAAAGGCTGAGCCACGAGGAAAGCCCATCACAAAGAATAAATCCCCCAAAATACAGAAGTAGTCTGGCCCCCATGGGTTTATGACAAGAAATCATCAAACAATATACTACATCTTAAATTGAGTCTAGGATTTCACAGAACTGTGTAAGAAGGCAGTTAGTGTTTATAAAATTATTTCTACAAGAAACAAACTGCATGTTGTTTCTAAGAGCCTTACAATACAAATTTTTAAAACTGATTCCTCATTTATTTATTCCACAAATGTTTATTGTGTCCTTTATGCAAGATACTTGTTCATAAATTGGCAGCAGCCCAAATGAACTATCACTTCACAGTGGACTGGAACCTAAATTCCACGATCCAAGTGAGGGTTTCCCAGGTGACGCAGTGGTAAAGAATCTGCCTGCCAATGCAGGAGACTTCGATCCTTGGGTATGGAAGATCTCCTGGAGGAGGGCATGGCAACCCACTCCAGTATTCTTGCCTGGAGAATTCCATGGACAGAGGAGCCTAGAGGGCTACAGTCCATGGGGTCACAAAGAGATGGACACTGCTGAAGCGACTGAACACGCAGAACCTAAATTCCATGATCCTAGTGAGGGCTCGCTCTCCCTTGGGTACTCTTTTGTGTATGAATACTCTCAAATTATTTTAAGTAAATCTTGGATGCTTCTTTAACCCAAATTTTATGCCCCTGAAGATGCGCTGTACCCCAGTGTATAAGGACCTTCAAACACTTGTAACATCAAGCTTTGTCACAGAATGATAAAAAATATTCTTGGTGTATCCTTTTATTCTTTTGTTCCTTCACAGCCCATGTTGTGTAAATGTGTGCCAAAAAAATTCAATCAGCAAGTAATTAAAGAATCAATGCTCGGGTAATGTAATTCTTGGGCTTCCCTGGTGGCTTTGTGGTAAGGAATCTGTCTGCCAGTGCAGGAGATGCAGGTTCAATTCTGGATCAGGAAGATCCGCTGGAGAAGGAAATGGCAACCCACTCCAGGATTCTTGTCTGGAGAATTCCATGGACAGAGGAGCCTGGCAGGCTGCAGTCCATAGGGTCACAAAGAGTGGGACAAAATTTAGCAACTAAGTAGGCACACAAAGATGTAACTAACCTCAGCCAATAAGGCATAATGATTAACCAGTGCAGTGCCTTCTTGAGTGAAGGTTCAGTTTCTATTATCTTTCTGATATATAAAAGGAGACCTCTGACCCTCAGAGGCTGGTAACACTGAATCAGGAACCACCAATAGAGACCCAGAATTCACTCAAGGATAACAGCTTCAGAGATTATTTTCAATTCTCATCTTAGAAACGCAAATTTTATAGCAGAAAAACATCTCATAGAGAAAAATTATAAGGATAAAATGACAACTTCAGTTTGACAGGACTTTTGCTCTGGTTAGATACCTGAGATTTATATACTTAGATTAATATAAATAGCAAGCAATATATTTCTATAATTTTATCTTCAAAATGTGGTTATTTCTTTCTTTGTAGAAAAAATGTACTTTCAGAACTCCTTCAATTATACCTTCCCTTGCTATGATTTGTCGATATAACGCCAAAACATGTGTGCACATGGGTGCATGCTAAGTTGCTTCAGTCATGTCTGACTTTTTGTGACCCCATGGACTGTAGCCTGCCAGGCTCCTCTGTCCATGGGATTCTCCAGGCAAGAATACTAGAGGGGGGTCGTCATGCCCTACTCCAGGGGATCTTCCTGACCCAGAGATCAAACCTGAGACTCCCTATGTCTCCTGCATTGGCAAATAGGTTCTTTACCACTAGTACCACCTGGGAAGCCCACCAAGACGTTTTGCGAAGGTCATTCAAAAAACTGGTATACCTTCTCTGAGATCCGCTCTCACTGAAGTGGATCAATGATGAAAATAGCCAAATCTGAGCCGCAGAAGAACTCCTAGTCTACCTGATGCATGATCTCTGTTGTTCTGAGAAGCAAGAAAATAATTTAAAATAAGATGTGTGTGTGTTTGTTTAAAGGTGACAGTAGATAACTGAGGACTTATTGGTGGGTGAGTGAGAGCTGGCTATGGATGTAGGTGTATGAAAGACTGATCATTTCTGAGCAATGATGAAAAGGTTTTACTGTGGACCTTTATAACTATGAAGGTTTCTACACTTGCTCTGAGCTCAGAATTTTAAAAAAGGGGGGAGAAATGGTATACCAAAAAAGAAAAGTTATTTTACTGTGTTCAGTTGCTCGGGACACCTTTTGCCCTGTTGCCTTAGGGCAGAGGTGGGTGGAAGCCCTAAGGTGGGGTTGAGGAGGTATACTTTGTGACTCTGATGCTGGAGCTGTGGAGAACAGGCAGGGGAAAGGCCTGCCTTTGAACCTCTTCCTACCCTGGTCCTTGGAAGAAGGGGCCACCTCCTTTAAGGTGACCTGGAAGAGAGAGAGGGCCCAGCAGAGGGCAGAGCCAGCACCAGCAGGGACCTGGCTCAGGTTGCGGACCTGAACCAGACTGAGGGCGCAGACGGCAGGAACAGAATGGGACTGTGACACAAAGAGGAAGATGACAGGGAGACAGGACCACAACGGGGCCAGGGAGGATGGGCACAATGGTGTGACAGGAAGACAGAGGTGCTTTGAAAAGGAGGATGGGAGTGAGGGTGCACCTGGGGCAATGGCTGAGCAAAGAGGAGAGGTTGGAGCCAGTGAAGCGGGGCTTGGGCTTAGGTCTGTTCAAAGAGCTTATTTCACTCTTTGTACTGGGAAGGCGTGACTAGTCTTGAGTAATAAGAGTCCCCTTTTTACTAACTATGGACCTAGATATACATGTTTTTGGTGAATTAATTTAAGTGTTTTAGCTTAGTGGTTTAACAACTAGGTATCTTAAGAGTAGCTTAACCATTCAGCTTTAAAAAAGGAAAGTGCTAGTCACTCAATCGTGTTTGACTCTTCGCGGCTCCAATATGGACTATAGCCCACCAGGTTCCTCTGTCCATGAGGATTCTCCAGGCAAAAATACTGGAGAGAGTTGCCATTTCCTCCTCCAGGGGATCTTCCCAACCTCGTGATCAAACCCATGTCTCTTGCATCTCCTGCATTGGCAGGCAGATTCTTTATTACTGAACCACCTGGGAAACAGATAGTGTGGTCACTGTGAAATCTGTGTGGTCTGTCATACCCAAGATCCATATGCTTTATCCTCAGAAAGTGTTCTCTGTCTCTGCTGGCTCATGGTTTCCATCACAGGCAGAATTGCCTTTCCCACCACCAGACCAAGCACACTGAGCCGTGTCTCAAACAATGTGTCCTCACTCAGGCCAGTAGCTCAGGGCCAGGACCCCAGTGACACTGGTCACTAAGAGCCTTTCTCTCTGCAGGAGGAGAATCATACATTTTTAGATTCTAGAATCCAGTTCCAACCGCTCTTTCTCAGAATATAGGTATACTGATATGTATACAGGCACACACGTGTGTACATCCACAGGTGCACACATGGATATCATAGAAACGCACATACCTGTGGGGCAGTGGCAAAGGCACACGGACGTGGGTCTGTTTCACCACCTACGAGCTGTGTGCCCATTGATAAGCATCACCATTAAAATGGGATAATAGACACTGCAGATACCATATATAAAATAGATAACTAATGAGAACATGCTACAAAGGGAATTCTACTCAGTGCTCTGTGGTGACCTAAATGAGAAGGAAATCCAAGGGAGAAGGGATGTATGTACACATATAGCTGATTCACTTTTCTGTATAGCAGAAACTAACACAACATTGCAAAGCAACTATACTTCAATGAAAATTAACTTAAAAAATAAAATGGGATGATAATACAATAATGTTACGCACATGCAGTTGACATATGCAAATTCAGTTATATGAGCTTGGTATAATATCATTTAGATGCTTTTTGATCAAAATAGTTTCCTGACCATAAACCATCTAACTGGTTAATTGAGTGCCCAGTCAAAAGCAACAAAGGAAAAACTGCCTATGTTAGATATATTGAGAGATAGAATACTTATATGAATTCTCTAAGCAATTTAATGGGTCTTTAAAAATCTTTTTAAATCTATGAGACCTTCATATATAACTCTTAGCTCTAATGTTACCCTCTAGTTGCCTCATAACATTTTGTTGGCAGAATTAGATCAGATAATCTATTACATAAAGCATTTAATTCAATGCTTCACATATGGAAAACGCTTGGTAAATGCTATTTATTCTTATGGTTTTTAGTTTACCTTTTATAATAGAAGTAAGTACGGGTTTTAGAGTCAGAGAAGACCTGATTTCAATTCCTTTTATGTCACTTTGTGGTTATGTAACCATGGACACATGACTTATAATCTCCAGCTATAAAATGGACTACTACTGACCTTAAAGGATTGCATTAAATGAGATAGCTAGACATAAAGTACCTAGCCTAAAGCATGAATATTCATTCAGTGTTAGTTCCTTCCCCTTCTACCTTGCATGTGTATGTGTATATGTGTGTGGGAGTAGGGGGGGAGGTGGGTGTGGGTATTACAGACATCTGCATACTTACATATCTATATGCATATGATTGGGCTTCCCTGGTAACTCAGCTTGTAAAGAATCCACCTGCAATGCACGAGACCCTGGTTTGCTTCCTGGGTCAGGAAGAGCCCCTGGAGAAGGGATAGGCTACCCACTCCAATATTCTTACCTTGGAGAATCCCCATGGATAGAGGAGCCTGGCGGGCTACAGTCCATAGGATCACAAAGAGTCACACGTGACTGAGCAACTAAGCACATACGTATGACTATAGTAACAAACGGGATTATCTTCTTACACAGGCCAGAAGGAAATCTCGGTTGGAAAAAAGCGCAGCTGGAACTTACCATTTCTCAACTCTCATATCAGTGTCGCTGCCCAGCGACGTGATGCCATGGCCCACCGCATCCTGTCAGCGAGGCTTCATAAGATCAAAGAACTGAAGAATGAGTTAGCTGATCTGCACCACAAAGTAGAGGCCACAGTCATAGAAAACCAATTTCTGAAACAAGTCCAGCTTAAGCACTTGAAAGCTATAGGAAAATATGAGAATTCACAAAATAATCTACCTCAAATTATGGCCAAACATCAGAACGAAGTGAAAAATTTAAGACAGCTCCTCAGGAAATCCCAGGGAAAGGAAAGAGCCGTGTCAAGGAAACTGAGAGAGACGGACGGTGAGCTGCTGAGGACAAAAGATGCCTTGCAGGCCCTGCAGAAGATTTCTGAAGACAAGAGTCTTGCAGAGAGGGAAGAGCTCACTCAGAGATTGTCCATTCTTACAGCAAAGATGGAGGCAAACGACAAAAAGATACAGGTCTGTACTTCAGAGACCTAAAAACGTTAAGGTTCCAAAATCAATCTGGAGAGGGAGCGCATTCATCATACTTGCCTGAGGAATGAAGCTCTACTGGGCTGAGCACACAGATGGTGGTGTTCGGTGGGGATGGGGTGGGTGCAGGGAAGGGGAAGCGCTCAGGAGAGACGGAAACAGCCCCTCTTGTTGTGGACTGAGCCAGGGCTCCTTCTGTGTCTGTGTCACCCAAACTAACTCAGGTTCACTCGTCCACGGGCAGCAAAGCCAGTCTACTGACACTGTGCTGAGGTGCTAAAGGAAAGCGCAGCGTTTATTGCAAATGCCAAGCAAGGAGTCCCGGTAGTTAGTGATCAAAACGCCTGAACTCCCCCAGTGGCTTTCAGGAGAAAATTTTTAAAGACAAGGTTGGGGGTGGTTGTATTATGTGATCAGTTCATGGACATTCCTCTGACTGGTTGGTGGTGAGGTATTCAGGAGTCAACATCATCAACCTTCCAGTTCCAACCAGTCTGGGGTCTATGTGCTTGTGGGCAGCATGCAGTTAAACTTCTTCCACCTGGTGGGGGTTCAGTATCTGCAAAACAGCTCACAGGACATGGATCAGAATATTGCCTATAGCCCTTGAGGAGGAACTAAAAGTTCTTAACTTTAATAGCTAAACTATTATTATTTTGTCTTGTGCTGTGTTTAGTCACTCAGTCATGTCCAACTCTTTGCTACCCCGTGGATTATAGCCCGCCAGGCTCCTCTGTCTATGGGATTTTCCAGGCAAGAATACTGGCATGGATAGCCATTCCCTTCTCCAAGGTATCTTCTTGACCTAGGGATCAAACCTGAGTCTCCTGCATTTCAGGCAGCTTCTTTACCATCTGAGCCACCAGGGAGACAAATTGTCTTACTTTACTATTTTCATTTCTTTCTGTATCTTCTCACTTCTCTGATTAAATTTGCTCCTTGGAACTCAAGCAAGTTGTAGGAGGCTAAATTTTTTCTAAAGACAGGAGGCAGATGGAGGACATGTATGTGGTAGGGAGGGGTCCCTGTTCCAGAAAAGCCCTGTAGCGTCCTGCTTGGTTACAGTTGGGCTCATTTATCTGGAAATGACCATTCTCTAAGGCAGTCTGGCGACCAGGGTTAGGGGAGTCTGTTCACATGCTGAAGGGTGGTGTGTTGTCCTGTGTTGTGGGAAACCTTTCTTAGAAAGTGAGCCTCTGCTCCAAACTGCTTCTGAAAAGATCACTTCCCTAAACTGTAAGTGCATCTCCTCACCCTCTTCCTTGTTCTCTACCTCATCCATCTGTCCAGTCATTACCACAAAGACCCGTGTCCTGGAAACAGAAAATTTTTCTAGGTAATATTCCTGAAGACAGATAGGGAAAAGGAATGTAAATCACTGAAGGAATGGATAGGTTGGTATTCCTGAAGGGTGCATGGTGGTCAAAAGCTTGGAATTACAAGGGGTGATTTGAGAGAACACTGATTACACTGAGAATTCTGCCTATTTTACATTAGGTGGTTTTGGTCTCTATGAACACAAAATGGAATGGACACAAGTGGACTTAACTTACTCTTTCAAATTCCTTAATGGTGAGAGACAAGTATTTTATATGAAATAGACATCGTTCATGAAGTAGACAAGTATTTACTTGAAATAATAAGACATTAAGTTCATTTCAGCCATTTCTCAGTTATTTCTTTTTTTTTTGGTAAAAAACCCTCCTCTATTTTCAAAGAGAATTTTCTCACATAAAATGGATATGTAAGCTACAGGACATAATGAGGAACCTCCTTTTTTACTGATGTAAATAGTGTCCCAAGGTTCTAATGTTTGGCATTTCAGGTAGCATTGAATCCATCTTAGCATCTATCTGTCATGTGAAAGTTCATGTATTTGTATCTCATATACATATTTTTACACATATGTTTAAGTAGCTCATGTCTCTATACTACAACCAAAACCAAAAAGAATTCAAGAACTACTTAGCTATTTTCTTATCAGGAGCACTTGGTCATATAGGAGATTTCATTTGATTTTAGGGCATTTGGTGGGGGGAAAACATTTCTGAGAAAAAACATGTAGGTATTTTTTTAATGTTAATATTTTAGAAAGTGTGATTTTAAAGATTATTTCATTTCAATCCCATTAGTTTACCATATTTTACACTTTAATGAGAAAGTGTTAATGTTATAATGAGGGAATCCATAAAGGGAAACTTTATGGTAAAAAAGGAAAGAAAAGGTCTTTAGGCCAACCTCCTATTAAAGTCCTGCTCAAACAGTTCTCCAGTAAAACAGGTCTCATTCCAGAAAGGTGAATATGCAATAGTAAATCCTGCATTTTTATAGAAGGTTATTGTGCTATAATAAGTCAGTCATTTCACTGTCTCACATATAACCCACTCACACGGGTGTGGCCCTGTGAGGCCCCAGCATAATTTCCAGTCTCAGTTATCTGAGAATCACAGTCCCTGAATCATGATCTGCACTGATGCTGGTAAACCTTTCAGCAAGAGATGCTTGAAAGATTTTCACAGAGTGCACTATGCCAAGTTAGTGTAATACTTCATTTCAACACAATTGCTTAGGTTTAGTTTGAAAGTGTAACACTGATTATACTTACTGATTTTCAGGCTCTGTTCCAAAAAAAAATTTTTTTTAAATCAAATTCCAGAGTGTAAAAAATATCAGACTGTAAACATGATATTTATTCTCTAGAGTTGGGATCTGAGATTTTTGGGCTTTGTGCCTCTCTCTGTGTGTATGATAATTTTTAGTTCTAATATGTGTTCTCCCTACTAAAATTTTATTAAAATCTTGACCTTTTCATAAATGTAATTAGTTTCACTACAGTAGAAGTTTTGTATAATATTACACTGGTCACAAAGAGCTGAAATATGTACTGTTTTCAGAGCTTGGAGAAACAATTGAGGCTGAACCATAAAGCCTTTACTCGGCAGCTGACCTTTGAGAACCGGAAGACCTTAGCAGCTCAGGCTGCCACAAAGACTCTGCAGATGGAAGTAAAACATCTTCAACAAAAACTTAAGGTACTTTTTTTAAAAGCAAAATGTACCAAAACTTGTGAAATTCAGCTTCCAAAAATATCAGAGCTGTTGTTATTCAGTCATGTCCGACTCTTTGTAACCCCATGAACTGCAGCACACGAGGCTTCCTTGTCCTTCACTATCTCCCGGAATTTGCTCAAACTCATGTCCATTGGGTCGATGATGCCAACCCACAATCTCATCCTCTTTTGCCCCATTCTCTTCTTGCCTTCATCTTTTCTAGCATCAGGGTCTCTTCCAATAAGTCAACTCTTCCCATCAGGTGGCCAAAGTATTGGAGTCTCAGCTTCAGCATCAGTCCTTTCAGTGAATATTCAGGACTGATTTCCTTTATGATTGACTGGTTTGATCTCCTTGCACTCCAAGGGATTCTCAAGAGTTTTCTCCAACACGACAATTCGAAAGAAAGCATAAATTCTTTTGTGCTCAGGCTTCTTTATGATACAACTCTCACATCTGTACATGACTACCAGAAAAACCATAGCTTTGACTATATGGACAATTCAGTTCAGTTCAGTTGCTCAGTCATGTCTGACTCTGCAGTCCCATGGACTGCAGCGCACCAGGCCTCCCTGTCCATTACCAACTCCTGGAGTTTGCTCAAACCCATGTCCACTGAGTCAGTGATGCCATCCAACCATCTCATCCTCTGTTGTCCCCTTCTCCTCCTGTCTTCTATCTTTCCCAGCATCAGGGTCTTTTCAAATGAGTCAGTTCTTCGCATCAGGTGGCCAAAGTATTAGAGTTTCAGCTTCAACATCAGCCTTTGTCCACAAAGTGATGTCTCTGCTTTTTAATACACTGTCTAGGTTTCTCATAGCTTTTCTTCCGAGAAGCAAGCATCTTTTAATTTCACGGCTGCAGTCACCATCTGCATTGATTTTGGAGCCCAAGAGAATAAAGTCTGTCACTGTTTCCATTGTTTCCCTGTCTATTTTCCATGAACTGATGGAACCAGATGCCATGATCTTAGTTTTTTAAATGTTGAGTTTTAAGCCAGCTTTTTCACTCTCCTCTTTCACTTTAATCAAGAGGCTCTTTAGTTCCTCTTTGCTTTCTGCCATAGGGTGGTATCATCTGCATATCTGAGGTTATTGATATTTCTCCCAGCAACCTTGATTCCAGCTTTGAGCTCCGTCCAGTTTGGCATTTCACATTACATACTCTGAATATAAATTAAATAAGCAGGGGACAATATGCAGCCTTGACATACTCCTTTCCCAATTTTGAGCCAGTCTATTGTTCCATATCTGGTTCTAACTGTTTCTTCCTGACCTGCATATAGGTTTCGCAGGAGACAGGTAAGATGGTCTGGTATTCCCATCTCTTTAAGAATTTCCCACAGTTTGTTGTGATCCACACAGTCAAATGCTTTAGCATAGTCAATGAAGCAGAAGTAGATGTTTTTCTGGAATTCCCTTGCTTTTTTATGATCCAACAGATGTTGGCAACCAGTTGATCTCTGGTTCTTCTACCTTTCCTAAATCCAGCTTGTACATCTGGAAATTCTTGGTTCATGTACTGTTGAAGCCTGGCTTGAAGGATCTTGAGCATCACCTTGCTAGCTTGTGAAATAAGTGCAGATGTACCATAATTTTTACATTCTTTGGCACTGCCCTTATCGGGAACTGGAATGAAAACTGACCTTTTCCAGTCCTGTGGCCACTGCCTAATATATCTTTAAATTACTTACAGAATAGCTTTCTCAAATTAAGTTTTTCCCCTAGGAACAGAAATTATTAGAATGAGTTAACAGCCTGATGAATATGCACCTATAATTAGAAAAATTAAAACTCTATTTACAAGACTTCTGTTAACCTTTTTTTATCTCATCACATGAAGTAATATTATTGTACCTTGTTAACACTTTCATTTCAGTTCAGTCACTCAGTCATGTCTAACTCTTTGCAACCCCATGAACCGCAGCATGCCAGGCCTCCCTGTCCATCACCAACTCCCGGAGTCCACCCAAACCCATGTCCATCGAGTCGATGATGCTGTCCAACCATCTCATCCTCTGTCATCCCCTTCTCCTCCTGCCCTCAATCTTTCCCAGCATCAGGGTCTTTTCCAATGAGTCAGCTCTTTGTATCAGGTGGCCAAAGTATTGGAGTTTCAGCCTCAACACTTTAGTGGAACCCAAAATAAATTTTTGGATTAAAGAATTAACTTATTATAATATTTCAAATAATTTTAGTGGCCCATAAATTCATTTTATTTGTTTTTTTGAAGCATAGTTGATTTACAATATTATGTTAGTTTCAGGTAGAAAGTGGTTCAGTTATATTTTTTCAGGTTATTTTCCATTGTAGGTTATTATAAGATCTTAAATATGATTGCCTGAGTTATACAGTAAATCCTTGTTGCTTATCTATTTTATATACACATAAATTCATTTTAAAGTCTCACTTGCTTCTTACAAAACTGACTTTTAAAGTATGGCCTAACTGGGAAGGTATTATATCAAGTGAAATAAGTCAAACAGAGAAAGACAAATACTGTATGATAGCACTTAAATGTGGAATCTAAAAAATACAACAGCCTAGTGAATATAATACAAAAGAAGCAGACTCATGAGTATAGAGAACAAACTTGTGGTTAACAATGGGAAGGGAGAGGTAGAGGGGTACTATAGGGGTAGGAAAGTAAGAGGTTCAAACTATTAGATATAAACTAAGCTATAGGGAAATACAGTACAATATGGGGAATATAGCCAATATTTTACAATAAGGAGTGTAACCTTTAAAACTAGTGATCACTATGCTACACCTGTAACTTATATATTATACATCAACCATACTTCAATTTTTCTCAGCAAACCAGGGTGTCAAACCTTCTGTTTTGCCAAGACTTAAGAAGTCAGCACTGAAATCTCAAGCTAAAGAGCAGTGTTTTTGTTCCAGGTCCCACCCACCCTACACTGGCTGTGCAGACAGAAGTTTCTGTGATGAGGACAGTATTCTCTCTCACTGTCCAACCCTGTGGTCACCACCCACATGCAGGACTGAGCATCCACAATACAGTCATGTGACTCTGAGAACTGAGTATTTTTAATTCTACTTAATCCAAGGAACAACATGGCTAGTGGCCACTGCATTGGACCACAAAGAACAGTAAACTTGTTGGCACAGACCCAGGGAACAGAAAAAAATACTGTGAAAGAATTTGGCCTGCAAACTCTTCAAAATATTGTCTGAGTCACAATGGTTTATCACTCGGTTTAGAAGCTAGTGCTTTTTGGGGACTTCCCTGGTGGTCCAGTAGCTAAGACTCCCCAAAGCAAGGGACCAGGTTCAATCCCCAGTCAGGGAACAATATCCCACATGCCACAACTAAGACCCAGCATGGCCAAAATAAATAAATATTTTTTTTTAATATTTTTTATGTTGGGAATAATATACGATGATATGGCCAGTTTTTGTTTCTGCTGGAGCTTACCAAGCTCCTCACATTAAATAGTTTTTTACAGGAAATGAAGGTTGATAAAAGTAAACACTTATAGAAATATTGGTATTGTGGTTCTTTATAGGAGAAGGATCGAGAGCTCGAAATTAGAAACATCTATACTAACCGGATACTCAGAAATTTACATGACAAAGAAGATTATCCAAAAGGTAAAGTGTGTTTCAATTATTTTTGCTTGAAATCTGTTTTAAAGTATGTAGCCAAATTTTCCTAACTAATATCATCAAGATAATGGACATTTTTAAAATTTATTTATTTATTTTAATTGGAAGCTAATTACTTTATAATATTGTAGTGGTTTTTGCCATACATTCACATGAATCAGCCATGGGTGTACATGTGTCCCCATCCTGAACCCCCCTCCCACCTCCCCCTCATCCCATCCCTCAGGGTCGTCCCAGTGCACCAGCCCTGAGCACCCTGTCTAATGCATCGAACCTGGACTGGGATCTATTTCACATATGGTAATATAAATGTTTCAATGCTATTCTCTCAAATCATCCCACCCTCACCTTCTCCCACAGAGTCCAAAAGTCTATTTTTTAAAAAATCATTTTATTAGGCATTGAAACATAATATAGAATAATGAAACTGCCACATGGTTGAAACAGCTAGAAGAAAACAGAAATGCATTCCTTCTCCCCATCATCGGCTCAGTCCTTTTTGTCCTCACTTGGGTGAATGAGAGGATAACTTTCAGTTTGATGCAAAATGTCCACCAAATACTGAACTTTCTAGGTAGATCTGTCATCCAGTGTGTGGATTTTTTGTTTTGTTTTGTTTTTTGTTTGGGTTTCTTTTTTTTTTGGCAGAGCCTCATGGCATGCGAGATCTTAGTTCCCAGACCAGAAATGGAACCCACACCCCCTGCAATAGAAGCACCAAGTCCTAACCACTCACTGGACCACCAGGGAAGACCCTGTGTAGATTTTTAAGGTTAACTTTATTTAGGTACCTTTGGCTCAGATGGTAAAAAATCTGCCTGCAATGCAGGAGACCAGAGTTTGATCCCTGGGTTGGGAATGGCAACCCACTCCAGTATTCTTGCCTGGAGAATTTCATGGACAGAGGAGCCTGGCAAGTACAGCCCTTGGGTTGCAAAGAGTCAGACGTGACTGAGCAACTAACACTCTCACCTCAATACAGTGGGTTTCCTGGGTTGCTCAGTGGTAAATCCACCTGCCAATGCAAGAGACAAAGGAGAGGCAGGTTCGATCTTTCCCTGGGTCAAGAAGATCCCCTGGAGAAGGAAATGGCAAACCCACTCCAGTATTCTTGCCTGGGAAATCCCATGGACAGAGGAGCCTGGCAGGCTACAGTTCATGGGGTCGCTAAGAGTCAGACACAACTGGGTATGCATACACCTCAATGCAGTGCACCCATTTTAAGTGTGCAGTCCAATGGGTTTTGACACGTGCTTATACCCATGTAACCACCACCTCTGTCTAGATGTAGAATATGGCCATCTCCTCAGGAGGTGCCCTTGTCCCTGGCACTCAGGTGAGGGACCCTCCAGCCCCAGCCCAAAGCCACCTCTGACCTCCCCTCAGTCAGAGATGCTCAGTTTGCCTGCTCTACAGATTCACAAGTGGGTTATACAGCAGGTCCTCTCTTGCATCTGTCTTCTCTTGTTCAGCAGAGTGTGTTTGAGACTCATCTGTGTTGTGCTATTATCATTAGTTTGTACCTTTCTATTGCTGTGTTGTGTTTGTGTTTAGTCGTTCAGTCATGTCTGACCCTTTGTGACCCCATGGACTGTATGTAGCATGCCAGGCTCCTCTGTCCATGAGATTTCCCAGGCAAGAATACTGCAGTGGGTTGCCATTCCTTTTTCCAGGGGATCAGTAGTACCTTTTCCTTCAAGACAGGATGTACTTACTCACTCCCCTCCCCACCCCACCCCGGACAGACAAGACTGGCCAGCAAGATTCTGCTAAGAAGAGAAACAACAGAAACACCTCTTATTTTGCTAGAAGTAACTATGTATTTACTGTTCAAGGCAACAATCTCTTTGCTTTTGCTTTATAATCCAGAATAACAGACAGCAGAGATGATAATCAAACATGGGGTTATTTAAATAGGATAAAACCTCCAAGGAAAGTGGCTACCAGATTTAGAAGTCGTGAACTTTAGCGTGGGCGATCTAACCATTGATAACCAAGAGCTCTGACGCAGGAGACACGGTGGCGCCCCTCTCACAACTGCAGAACTATGCTTCTGAACCCCTCCTGCCAGCAAGGGCCGCTGTGTCCTCCCAGAGCAATGCCCACCCATCCTCATGCCTGCTTGTCTGAGTACCACTGTGATACCCATAACCTCTGCAGCCCAAAACAGGACAAAAGTGCTGACGTGGTGGAGGAGAAAGTGAAACTGGCAAATGTTTGATATTTACTGAACATCTTTAGAAAATGTCTAGTATACTTTGTTTTATTATTACATTACCAACTTCAGTTGTTATTTTCTATTTAAAATCAACATTGCTTCCAAATGCAAGTTATGCTTCTTACATATAATGAATGTAACTGTTCTGTAGTTTCTTCAACAAAGTCAGTACAAGCAGACAGGAAAAGTTTTCCATTTACAAGTATGCGACACCAGGAAACCCAAAAATCGGAAGATATTCCATCTTGGACAAGTAAGGTACAGCAAATTTGAATTCTTGAAGTGTCTAATTAAACATACTTTTGCAAACATAGGCTCTACACACTTGTTCTATACAAAAAGTAGCTGTATTCATTAAATAAAACACAATTTAAAATTATCTCTACCACCAAAAAACATTTTTTGCCACTTTTCTAAATTATAGAGCAAAAAGACAACAGGAAACAATGGTCATAAAGAAAAATCTATTGAAATAATCCATGCAATTACTCCCTGTATCAGCAAACTACCAAACCAAGAGGATTCCAAGAGAAAATATGAAGGTAATTTTAACAACTGGTAAAAGTCTCGTTTACACTGCGTTTTTTTAAGTTGTAAGTACTGTGTGTGTGTTTAAAAGTATACATAAAACAGATGTGTTCAGTTGAGAGAACTGTTATAAAATAAACACCTGTGTAGCCACTACCTTGTTTAAGAAACAGAACATAAGCATCCCCTGGGACACCCTGTGGGCCCTTCATAACCATAACGCTCTTGCCCTGCCCCATCACCACCACCAAAAGCAACCTCGATATTCCATTTTCTGCCACAGCTCCCAAACCAGTGTGTATCCTAAACAACATATTCAGTTTTGAAAAACTGAGTCTCAAACCCAAACCCAGCTGAATTAAGGGAAGCACCGTCCCTGAAGAAGATTCCAGAGCAGGCAGGCCGGACACAGACTGGCTGCAGCTTCCCTGAGGGCACAGGGCCTGGCCAGGGTCAAAGTCACTCACAGTCCTGGGGGATGGGGACCCGTAAGAGCCAGACATGTGGCAGGGCTGCTCTGCTGGTGCAGGAAGAGGCCCCGTACACTGGGCCCTGGAGCATTCTCGGCCCACCCAGGCTGCAGACACCACAGGGGGAGGGACACCGCCCCCAGGCCGCGGCCGGCCAGGATGGACCAAGGACGCTAGAAGCTGGGGGGTTAGCTGGCAGAGTCTCGGTGATGCCAGCCCTTAAGGCCGAAGCCCTTGGCCTCGGGCCTGGTGCCCTTTGCCTCTGTGGTCCGGGGGCTCCCATCACCCTTCCTGCTGGTTCCTGCCCCTTCTCCACCAGGTCTCTGTTACTCCCCTGTGTCCTCCTGTAATGAATGCCACCCTGGAATGGGAGCACAACCTCTACTGGCTTCTTGAGAAACAGGTGCACGTAAGGCAAATCCATGCACTTTTCCCTGGGGATGTCATGGTTCTGCCCTAGACTTGGTTAGTAATGGACTGGAAAGAAAACTCTAGGCTGAAGATCATCTTCCCTCAGAATGTTGAAGACACTCCCCCATTGTTTCCATGTTAAATTATTGATATAGGGGCATCTGAGTGACCCTCCACCCAGCTGGGCAAGCACAACCCCCAGGAAAGAGCAGCCATGGGGAAGAGCCCTCGGGGGGCCCTCAGGGCCTCGGGCAGTGGGCCTGGAGAGGCCACATCTTAGCTGTGGGGTCCAAGTGGCTTTATTTTCTTTTTGTAATGTTTATTTATTTGGCATGCCAGGTCTTGGTTGCAATATGTCCAACTCTTTGTGACCCCAGTGGATTGTAGCCTACTAGGCTCCTCTGTCCATAGGATTCTCCAGGCAAGAATACTGCAGTAGGTTGCCATTTCCTTCTCTAGGGGATCTTTCTGACCCAGGGATTGAACTTTGGTCTCCTGCTTTGCAAGCAGATTCTGAGCCACCAAGAAAGTTTCATTTTCTTTTTGTAATGTTTATTTATTTGGCTGTGCCGCGTCTTAGTTGCAGCATGTAGGATCTAGTTTCCTGACCAGGAATCAAACCCAGGCCCCCTGCATTGGGAGTGCAGAGGCTTAGCCACTGGACCACCAGGGAAGTCCCCAAATGGCCTTAGAATGAAGTTTAAACAACCCCCGGGTCGGGCTGAAACCCCTGGAAAGCCACTGCTCCAATGCAGTAAATACTGATTCTGTTTACATTTTCCACCTGTTTTTTAGTTCATTTTGGTAATGGCTCAGAAGATAAAGTATCTGCCTGTAATGCAGGAGACCTGAGTTCAGTCTCTGGGTCAGGAAGATCCCCTGGAGAAGGAAATGGTAACCCACTCCAGTATTCTTGCCTGGAGAATCCCATGGACAGAGGAGCCTGGTGGGCTACAGTCCATGGGGTCACAAAGAGTCAGACACCACTGAACAACTAACATACACACATATTGTCCTAGAAAGTTTCTTCATTTGCTTGACAAATATTTTCTGAGCATATACTGTGTGTCTGGGACTGCTCCAAACACTGGGGGAAAATGCACCCTAGGGATCCTGTGGCCTTGGGGAGATCTGCAGTGAGGGAGGGCAATGGGTATGAAAAAGAGGGTCCAGACTAAGGAGGTGGTAGGGAGGGGCTGGGGTGGAGGAAAGGATGAGGTTGAGTCCAGACAGCTCAGGAGGAGAGACCAGTAAGGACATGACCTACTCCTGGCACAGAATGTCCCTGGGATGCCAGGGCCAGAGGAGGGGTCATATAAGGGCTGTGGCCTCCAGAAAGGTCCCCTGGAGCTGGAACCAGCTGGAGCAGAGGAGGGAGCATACCCACTTCTGGGGCCAGGGGGGCCAGGCGGGGGCAGGGGAGGCAGTGGAAAACAAGCACGTGACCCCCATGGTCTCAAATGTTAACATTCTCATCAAGTGTTATAGGGCATAATATTAACAGTTATTTAGAAGTAATTATATGTTTGACTGACTTCTAGGCTCACCATTAATTCTTGAAACATACTACTTTCTCCTCCTAGTATTTTTTTTTTCATTTTCCTAGAGTGTAGGTAAATTATTTTATTCAAGAATCTATTCACATGAGAAAACATTTCAACTCTCTGCATACCAGACTGTGTCCCCATTCCCCCTCACAAATGATAGCCTCGCTGAGTGCCTGGCAGGGAGTGATGCTGCTTCCTCAGAACCCACACGGGTCTGGTCCTGGGACGAGCAGAGGGCTGCACACGTGGCTTCCTGGGTGCCTGGGGAAGAGGTAGCAGAGGAAAGAGCATCTCTACACCCAACAGTGTTCTGCGGTTGTCTCTTCTGTCAGCACATGCTACCTTCTCATTCTCTGTAATTACTGCCCAGATTGCACAGCCACACGCATTCTTGGGGGCTTCCCAGGTGGCACTAATGGTAAAGAACCTGTCTGCCAACGTCAACACAGGAAACATAAGAGACGGGCCTCGGTTCCTGGGTCGGGAGCATCCCCCGGAGTAGGAGATGGCAACCCACTTCAGCATTCTTTCCTGGAAAATCCCATGGATGGAGGAGCCTGGGGGGGGCTACAGTTCATGGGGTCCTAAAGAGTTAGACACGACTGAAGCGACTTAGCATGCATGCACTTGCTCTAATTGATTCAACCAGGACTCCTTTCAGGGATGTTCCGGATGTTTCACTCTTACTAAATCAGGCGACAGTGAACATCCTTAGACACACTTTTGTATATTTTGGTAGGGTTTGGTTCTAGAAGGGAAGTTGTTGGGTCTAAGGGCATGCTCACCTAACATTTTGATAGAGACTTCCAAATCACCATCCAAACTACCTACCAGCTTACACCCACAAATGGGGAACAAAAGTTTCCATTTCCCCATATTCTCACCAGTTCTGAAACTTACTTGCCAATTGGATGGGTGAAAAATACTCTCATTGTTTTTTAATTGGCACAACCTAGCTGGTGATGTTGAACATCTGTTAATAATATATTGGCAAAGTTTATGAACATCGTTTTCTTTTGGCTTCATAATTTTCACTTATCTGGTATGTTCTACAAAAGTATAACATATCAGACTTGCTAATAGCACCTTTCCCTGGATTCTAGGGTTGTATGCATTACTTTTCTTTCCTTTTTGTCATTTTAA
Organism: Dama dama; assembly: GCF_033118175.1. Classification (NCBI taxonomy): domain Eukaryota; kingdom Metazoa; phylum Chordata; class Mammalia; order Artiodactyla; family Cervidae; genus Dama; species Dama dama. The sequence goes on from NC_083699.1 coordinate 78,255,688, forward strand.
TGTGCTTGTCAGGAGGTGTAAATAAGTGTGCTCAACATGCCATCTTGAAACAGAAATTTATTAATTTTAAAAATCAATAAATTGACTATTTTTCTACTACAGACTTATCCAAGGAAGAGCAAAATTTGGAAGCACAACCGTCTCTGAAGAATACTGGACAACAGAGAGAGAGAACAGAAAATCAAGAAACGAAGGCCACTTTAGTGAAAGAAGAACAGGAACTACCACCAAAAAGAATTCAAGTAATCCATCCCGAAGGGGAAGGTGGTCAGGAAGATGATACAGAAAAAGACAAGTTTAAAGGAAGTCCAGAAATCAGCGACATGGGTGATATGCCAGATAAAAATGCTGCTCCAAATATCAAAATACCCTTCAGACAAAGAAAGCATTATTCATTCACAGAAGCAATCGAAAACCTGCATCACGGGCTTCCTGCCTCAGGCGGGCTGGCCAATGCTGGCAGCATAAGACACACTCATAGCACAGGCAAGCACCACAGTCACTCGGAAGAAATGAAGCCGGAGCATCCTCCCATCGCCTACGAACCCTCCTTCGCTAAATCTTCCAGAACAAACGCAAAAGACACAACTTTCAGGGAGAAGAAAAGCCATCTAATGGAGGAACTCTTTGGGTCAGGCTATGTCTTAAAAAACAACCAAACAAGTACTACTGTTATGAAAGAGCCTGAGGAGACTTTGCAGACTACGAAGATGCATCATCTACCCGCTAGCCAGGCATCCGCCAGCAATGGTTTTGGAGATTCTAGAGTAACCGTAGTAAATTCTATTAAGTCATCTTCACCCACAGAAGGAAAGAGAAAGATAATTATTTAAATACAATCAGTATCCTAACCCACTCTGGATTTATGTGCCTTTAGTCTTATAACTTTAATGTGTGTGTTTTCAATACGTAAACTGATTTTTAAAAATTAACATTTTGTTTTATTGCTAATCTGATTTTAAAAGTTCATTGTATATTAGCCAATGACAACATTTCAAATACAAAATTACATCTTTTTTTCCTACAACTGAAACATGTCCACTATCTTTTGGAAGACTGATTCATTATATTATTTCAATATTCTATGCGGCTCCACAGCTAATAAGTCTAAGTTAGTCAACCCAAAACATACATATTTCATACCTGTCAGAACCTTATCAGGAATCAGACTACATTGTAACTTAAAAACATGGAAGCAGCTCTGAAAGAGAATATAAGAAGTCTCTTTTTTTTTTAAAGAAAAGACAAAAAAGCACATTGATTACCAAGTTTGGTTTTATGAAAATTATTTTTGAGCATCTCTTAATCAGTAACTGTACAAACATGTTTCTTGATCAGTTGTTGAGCGGGTAAACACTCAGGAAAGTGGGCACCAGGGAGGCAGGAAGGAGGGCTCTGAAGTCAGCTTCCGCCTAACAGGTTGTTGACTGGAAAAAAAAAAAAAAGCACAAAGTAAGAGTTGAGAGTTATGCCTTATTCCACAGACAAAACTGAGGACCTAAGCCTGGGACGTATCATCCCAGGTCACTCTGAGGGACTGCTCTGAAGAGGCAAGCAAGGTGGGAAGCCAGGATATATAGGAGTTTTCACAACAAAGACCAGGTAGTCAGAACATCAAAAGATGACTGTTCAAGAAAACCAGGCATCTCAAGTTAAGGAATTTAGTGCACCTACATATGAGTCTGGGCTCACTGAAATCATTCCTTTGATGCACACTTGTTCTGAGGCCAGGATCCTGTGTTTTTTTTGCATGCTGAGTCTCCTCAGGGTACAGTCAGGGCAGCTGCAGCAGTTGACCACTAGATGGCGGGCACCCTGTTCCTCTGGCGCTCACCTTGGGGAGGCTGAAACACCGTGGCTGCAGCGTCCTCTGTTAATGGATATGGCAGGGACATTTCTAGTTCACGGGGCATTTGATAAGTATCCAAAAAGCCTCCAGGATAAAACCCAGAGGACAAAACCAGCCCAAGGAGGAGCCTCAGAGGAGTTCCCTCCCACATAAGGGGACATCCAGCCTCCATGAGCTCCCAAACTGTCTTAAACTCTGAAACTCTGTAACCGTAATCAGCATTCATCCTCAGGAGAGCCTGAATTGGGTGGTTGTTGTTCAGTCACCAAGTCATGTCCTAACCTTTGCAACCCCATGGACTCGCAGCCTGCAGGCTTCTCTGTCCCTCACCATCTCCCAGAGTTTGCCTAAGTTCATGTCCAGTGAATCGGTGATGACATCCAACCATCTCATTGCCTGTTGCCCTCTTCTCCTCCTGCCTTCAATCTTCCCCAGCATTAGGGTCTTTTCCAATGAGTCAGCTCTTCCCACCAGGTGGCCAAAGTACTGGAGCGTCAGTTTCAGCATCAGCCCTTCCTAAGAGTATTCAGGGTTGATTTCCTTTAAGATTGACTGGTTTGATCTCCTTGCAGTCCAAGGGACTCTCAAGAGTCTTCTCCAGCACCACAGTTCAAAAGCATCAATTCTTCAGCACTCTGCCTTCTTTATTGTTCAACTCTCACATCCATACATGACTAATAGAAAGACCATAGCCTTAACTATATGGTTACCCGGTATTTGTAATCTAAAGTTTAAAGTGATCGAGACAAGTGGTACCCCCAGGGCAGTAGAGATGCAAACCCTCTCTGGACGAAGCTAGCTTTGATCCAGGTCTCAAGAAATTCCCAAGAGTGGTAAGAGAAAGACACGAGAAAACAAAGTGCTAAGAGAACCAACAGGAACAATAGATACTAGGATCAGCTCTGCAAGTTATTAACATGTTAGTGTTATAACCACTGTGGACAAAGAATGTCATCTGCCATCTCAGTAAACAAAGGATGCTGGGGCCAGAAAACCATCAGCCACTGCAGCTGCCCCTGATGGCCGAGGGAAATTCGGGATGGAGAAAAACAGGATACAGGCCCTGGATAATAAACATGTATATCAAAGGAATTATTTCAGTAAGCCCAGACATCTCAGGGCATGGCTGCATTCCAGTAAAGTAAACACACTCAGCCTATAGGCCAAGTCCAGCTGCTGCCTGATTTTGCAAATAGTGTTTTGTGAACCCTGTCCTAACAGATAAACTTCAGGCAGGAGAAAAGTCACTTGAGATGTTTAAAAGGTCTCGTATGCAAGAGAGTAGTAAATGTGTAATTTTAAGTGACTTACTGCTTTTAAAAATTTTGTATTTATTTTCATTTGTGCTGGGTCTTCACTGCTGAGCTGGCCTTTCTCTAATTGCATCAAGTGGGGACTACTCTCCAATTGCAGCCCATGGGTTTCTCACTTCAGTGGCTTCTTTTGCTGCTGAGCACAGGTTCCAGGGCATGTGGGCCCAGCAGTTGTGGTTCCTGGGGTCCAGAGCACAGGCTCAGTAGTTATGGCACAGGTTTAGTTGCTCCGGAGAATGTGGGCTCTTCCCAGAACCATGTCTCTTGCATTTGCAGATGGATTCTTTACTACCAAGCCTCCAGGGAAGCCCCGACATTACTGTGTTTTATTTAACTTTTTATTTTGTATTGGGAAAGAGCCAGTTAACCATGTTGTGACAGTTTCAGGTGGGCAACAAAGGGACTCAGCCATACATATACATGTATCCATTCTCCCCCAAAATCCCCTCCCATCCAGGCTGCCACATAACATTGAGCAGAGTTCCCTGTGCTATACAGTAGGATGAACAAGTTAAGGAATTTAGTTTTATATAATTGATCCCTCATGGACTTGCAAAAAAGAAAGATACAGCTAAGTATCCTGTATCTATCACATAAGTTTATGACAAGCATAGCATACACACTGGGAGGAAAGGACTGGAGTTAAAGTGTTGTGAGTCTTACACTGCTGATGAGGAGTTAGCAGTCACTTTAAGCACTGATAAATTTTCTAGTGTAAGCACTAAAGCAAAAGTCAAGTGACTTTAAAACATGTGGGAGACAGATGTGAAAAACAAAAGGTAATCGTGAGATTAAACAGAACATGTAATGGTCTCTGCCCCTGGTTCTGGCACAAGGCTCCTGAAACCCTGGCGATTCCAATAATGAGACCACCAGGAGCATCTTTTGTTCTGGTGTTTGGTCCTTGACTCCAGCTCCTGGCACTGAGCTCTAAAAGCCCTTGCCATTCCCTGGGTGATGGGAGGGTCTTTTGTTCTATGAATTGACTCTGGGTGGCTCCTGAATGGCTCCTGGGTCGGGGCTGTTCACCACAAAGACCGAGCTGTGGCTGGAAGCTTGGACCTCGTCAGCCGTGCATTCCACTGTCTTGAGTGGGGAGGGGCTGAAATGGAGTTAATGACAATCATGCCTACATGATGAAGCCTCCATAAAATCCCAACAGTACAGGGCTGGGGAGCTTCTGGGTTGGTGACCCCCTGAAGATTTGGGGAGACTGGCATGCCCGGAGAAGGCACGAGGCCCCTGCCCTATGAATTCATTCCTCTTGATGTTCATTGGAGTTCTTTATCCCATCCTTTATAATAAAACTGGTAATAAACTAGTAAATGTACATCATTTTGCAGACAAAGGTCTGTACAGTCAAAGCTATAGATTTTCCAGTAGTCATGTACGGACGTAAGAGCTGGACCATAAAGAAGGCAAGAGTGCTGCAAAATTGATGCCTTCAAACTGTGGTGCTGAGAAGACTCTTGAGAGTCCCTTGGACTGCAAGGAGAACCAACCAGTCAATCTTAAAGGAAATCAACCCTGAATACTCATTGAGAGGACTGATGCTGAAGCTGAAGCTCCAGCACTTTGGCCACTTGATGCCAAGAGCCAACTCACTGGAAAAGTCCCTGCAAAGACAGAAGGTGGGAGGAGAAGGGGACAGAGGATGAGATGGTTGGATGGCATCACCGACTCAATGGACATGAGTTTGAGCACACTCTGGGAGGTGGTGAAGGACAGGGAAGCCTGGTGTGCTGCAATCCATGGGGTCACAAAGAGTCGGACATGACTTAGCAACTGAACAGCAAAACAGTTGAGTACGTGGTTTTCCTGAGTTTTGTGAGCAGCTCTAGCAAATTAATCAAATTGCAGTTGCTGAGGAGAGGGCTGTGGGAACCTCTGATATTTAACTGATCGGTCAGAAGCACTGGTGACAACCTGAACTTGGGATTGGCATCTGAAGTGGGGGAAGGGGAAGGGGCAGTGTTATGGTACTGAGACCACCTGTGGCACCTGACACCATCTCCAGGTAAAGTTTGTCAGAACTGAGTTAACTTGTTGGACATCAAGCTGGTGTCCCAGAGTAGCTTGTTATACGGTGTGAACTTAAAAAATATTCACAGCCTAAGTTGAGAGTTATGTTTTATTCATTGAGAATTTTTAAGACTTTAAACCCAGGAGGCAGCACCTCAAGTAGCCCTGAGAGAATTGCTCCAAGGAGGCAAGGGGAGAAGCCAGGTTATATAGAAGTTTTGCAACAAAGGACAGGCAGTCTGAACACCAGGCTTCCCCAATGGCTCAGCAGTAAAGAATCGGCCGGTAGTGCAGGAGATGCAGGTTTGATCCCTGGGTCAGGAAGATCTCCTGTAGGAGGGTATGGCAACCCACTCCAGTATTCTTGCCTGGATAATCCCATAGACAGAGAAGCCTAGCGGGCTATAATCTATAGGGTCTCAACGAGACATGACTGAAGTGACTGAGCATGCACAAAGTCTGAACATCAAAAGTTGATTGTTAAAGAAACCCAGAAATCCCAAGTTAAGGAACTGAGCACTTTTCTAAGAATGGGAAGATGCAAGAGTCTGGGCTCACTGCAATCATTCCCGTGATAGGCACCTCACCTACCTGGGGCCAGAACCTTTTGTTTTCACATGCTGAATTTCCTCAGGGTTCAGAATAGGGAGTGGCTGCAGTCTGATGGCTCCTAGATGGCAGGTATTTTTCGTGACTTCCCACAGGGTTCACTGGCTTACACTGGAAGGCTGCAATTGCTGATAATTGTGACAGCCTTGTTTACTGATATGACAGGAAATATTCCATTTCTCAGGGGTAAAACCCACTTGCATTTGGGGACAGGAAGTGTACTGTGTGTGTACTAGAGGAGATACAAAGAAACACAGGGCTAGGAAAGAATAAGTTCTCCTGAAACAGCAAATGAGGAGGAAAAAGAAAACAGAAAAACGTGCAATGAATAAAAAAAATAAATAAAAACACAAAATATATGACAAATCCAAATATATCGGTAATTTCAATAAGTATAAATGGGTTATATGTTCCAATTAAAAGGCAATATGGATTGGATTTTTTAAATACAGCCATGTGCTCTTTGTACACATATCTAAGCCACTGAGATACAGAAAGTCAAAGGGTGGGGCTTCCCTGGTGGTCCAGTGGGTAAGACTTCAACTTCCAATGCAGGGGGTTCAAGTTAGATCCCCAGTCGATGATGTCAACTGAAAAAAATACATGTGACCTAAAAGTTGAGAGTTACGTTTTATGCAGTGAAAATTTCTAGGACTTGAGCTTAGGAGGTAGCACATTCAGAAAGGACTGCTTGGAGGATGTGGGGGAGGAGCCAGGTTACTTAGAAGCTTTGCAACAAAGGGCAGGTAGTCTGAACATAACAAGTTTTTTGTAAATTAAAGAAAACCAGATATCCTAAGTTAAGGAATTTAGTGCTTTTCTGTGTATGGCAAGAATCTGGGCTCACTGAAATCATTCCTTTGATATACATCTCAGCTCTCTGGGGTCAGCATGCTGTGTTTTTCACATCCTGAGCTTCCTCAGGGCTCAACATCCGGAGAGGCTGTAGTTCTGATGGCTGCACCGATGGCAGAAGTTCTTTTCCTCTGAGTCCCCTCGGGGCTCACCCACTTACCTGCGGGCTGTAATTGCTGAAGACTATGACATCCATTGCTTACTGATATGACAGAAAATATTTCATTTGTCAGGAAGGTAAGAGTCCACAGGTCTTGCAGCCAGAAAACCAAAACAAGACAGAAGCAATATTGTAATGAATTCAATAAAGACTTTAAAAATGGTACAAATCAAAAAGATCTTAAAATTAAGTCAGAGTGAAAAAAGGTCTGCCAGGCAAATACCATCCAAATGAAAGTTGGTGTTAAAAAAAAAAAAAAAGACATGAAGGCAAAAATTATTACTTGAGATAACACGGGTTATCAAGACACAATAAAGAGTTCAATTCACCAGGACAATATATGAGTCCTAAACATACATACAGTTAATAATAACTTAAAAACATAAAGCATATGTAACATAAAACAATAATAACATAAACACATAAAGCAAAAGTCGACATAACTATAAGTCTACATTACAATAGCAGACTTTCACATATCTTTCTCAGTAATGGACAGCTCAGCAAATTAAAAAGCAGCAGTAAAGATAAAGATTTGAATAAGACAACCAGTAATTCTGACCTAGTGGACATACACAGAAACTACATCCAACAACTTTAAAACGTGTTTACCATCACCAACAGAGTATTTGTAAAAATTTTTATCCCAATATATTCGAAAGTTGACAAGAAATTTCTAAGTCCCTACCCTAAAATGCCTAATATGACTCAAGAAGAAATATTTAACCCTAGAATCACTATAGACATTGAAATCAGTAGTTAAAAATCTTCCAATAAAAACAAGAGAAAACTCAGACAAGGTTTTACCAGCAAGTTCATATGTTCAGAGAATAAATAATCCAGGCCCTAGGCAGGCTAGTTCAGAATACAGAAAAAGGAGGCGCACTCTCCAGCTCATTCTTATGAGACCTGACACCAAACCAGACAAGGGAAAAGGCAGTGAATCTACACTCATCACTTCTCAGCACCACACTGGACATCCCTGTAACAGCAATTAGGCAAAAATAAAAGGCAATAACTAGAAAAGAAGAAGTAAAACTCTCCCTATTCACAGGTGACATAGTCTATACATGGAAAATTCTGAAGAATCCACTAAAAAACTATTGGAATTGCTATAGGAGTGCTGAAGGTTGCATAAGACAAGATCAATGTGCAAAAATCTATTTCTATATACCTGAAACAAAAAATCTGAAATGAAATTTTAAAACAATTCCATTTATAATGGCATTAAAAGAATAAAATACTAATGCATAAATTTAACAAAAGATATGCAATGTCTATCATTTGAAAACTACAGAACATTGTTGAAAGAAACTAAAGATCCAAATAACTGGAAAGACACCCTGTGCACAAGGACTGAAAGATAATGTCAAGGTGGCAACAGAATCCCAGCTAATGTCATTGAAGAAGCTGAAAAGCTGATTCTAAAATTCAGGTGAAATCACAAGGGACCTAGAACAGCCGAAGGCTTCACACTCCCTAATTTCAAAACTTACTACCAAGCAACAGTAATCAAAACACCATGGAACTGGTATGAGAATGATATGTAGATGGATGGCATGGAACTGAGTCCAAAAAACAAATCCATGTATTTATAGTCCACTGATTTTTGAAAAGGTTACAAGACCACTCAGTGGGGAATAAGTCTCTTTAACAAATGGCACTTGGACAACAGAATGCATGTGTGTATTCTCAGTTGCTAAGTCGTGTCCAACTCTTTGTGGCCCCATGGACGGTAGACCACCGGGCTCCTCTGTCCGTTGAATTTTCCAGGCAGATATACTGGAGTGGGTTGCCATTTCCTCCTCCAGGGGATCTTCCTGACCCAGGATCATACCCCAGGTCTCCCATGTTGGCAGGTGGATTCTATACCACTGAGCCATCAGGGAAGCCTGGCCAACAGGATACCCTCATGTAAAAGAATAAAATTGAATCCTTACCTCACTCTGTATATAAAATTAACTCAAAATGAACCAAAGACCTAAATGTAAAAGCTAAAGCTATAAAACCCTGAAAAGAAAACACAGGCATCAATCAACCTTTGAACTTGGATCTGGCAATGGATTCTTAGGAATGACACCAAAAGCACAAGCAACAACTAAAGCATCAGCAGAACACACAGCATTCATTCAACTGAAGGCTGGACTCAACAGCAAGAGTCAGTACTCTCCATACTGAAAGAGGGATGTGTACACTTTACGATCCAAACACGCAGGCAGCAAAGCCGACACACACAAACAAGAATGGTGAACCTGGGACTTCCCTGGAGGGCCAGTGGTTAAGACTCCACACTTCTGCTGCAGGGAGCAGAGGTTTGACCTCTGGCCCAACACGCTAAGACCCAACAAGCAGCACGGTGCGCACACCGCCCCCCACCCCCGAAAGGAAAAGAACAGTGAACCCAGAGAGAAAATGAGCCGTGTGTCCCAGGATCCACATGGGGTGAAAACGCCAGAGCTGTGGATCTGGTGACACCACCGAAAGGCTCCGCCGTGAACTTGTAACAGAACAGCACCCAAGGAAGTTCCCCAACTTCTGATTGGTAACAGCTCAACTGTGAAGATATACTTGCTGAAAAGGCGTACATGGCCCTAGGTGAAAACCATTATTTGGTGGAGTTTTGTTTTTTTTTAAGTTAAATATTCCTGGGTTTTGACTTACAACATGCTGGGAGGGGTATAAAAAAGCCTAAGGAACAGTCTCTGGCCCTAAAGGAACTTACAGCATCAACAGAAGGAAAACCCTTTATCACAAAAGAAGTATCTAAACATTAGGAATCAGTCTTCCCTAGTGGCTCAGATGGTAAAGAATCTGCCTGCAATGCAGGAGACTGGGATTCAATCCCTGGGTTAGGAAGATCCCCTGGAGAAGGAAATGGCAACCCACTCCAGTATTCTGGCCTGGAAAATCCCATGGAGAGAGGAGCCTGGCAGGCTACAGTCCATGGGGTCACAAAAATGTCAGACAGGACTTATCAACTAAACCACCACCAAACATTAGGAATAAAAACACACAATAGCAGATATCACAAGTCAATACAAAATTTGTTGACAGATCAGTCATACTGATACTACTTCAGATGTTCAGACGAGGAGGGGAAGAAAAAAGAAATCACTATCATCTAAAGTGGTCAGAAAAAGCTTCACAAATAATCTTCAAGGCCCATTAAAATATAAACAGGAGACATAAGTAACAGGGGGTTCGATCCTGGGGTTCAGAAGATCCCCTGGAGGAGGGCATGGCAACCCTCTCCAGTATTCTTGCCCAGAGAAACCCATGGACAGAGGAGCCTGGCTCCTCTGGGCTATGTAGCCCTCCTATGGGCTATAGTCCATAGGGTTGCAAAAGAGTCGGACACGACTGAAGTAACTTAGCACACAAAATATAGATTGGACAGAAGAGGCATCACACACACTTGCATGTGCACACACACAGATACACACCACACACACACACACACACACACACACTGCCCCCACAGACCTATGTATAAGAAAAATCATGGGAGGCCAAACAGTCTGGCCATGTTAAGGAAGAGTAAACTAGCTGAGGTAGCATTCCACCCATCTGTGCCAGTAACAGACTATTCAGTTCAGTTCAGTTCAGTTGCTCAGTCGTGTCCAACTCTTTGTGAACCCATGAATCGCGGCACGCCAGGCCTCCCTGTCCATCACCAACTCCCAGAGTCTACCCAAACCCATGCCCATCGAGTCGGTGATGCCATCCAGCCATCTCATCCTCTGTCGCTCCCTTCTCCTCCTGCCCCCAATCCCTCCCAGCACCAGGGTCTTTTCCAATGAGTCAACTCTTCGCATGAGGTGGTCAAAGTACTGGAGTTTCAACTTCAGCATCAGTCCTTCCAATGAACACCCAGGACTGATGTCCTTTAGGATGGACTGGTTGGATCTCTTTGCAGTCCAAGGGACTCTAAAGAGTCTTCTCCAACACCACAGTTCAAAAGCATCAATTCTTCGGCGCTCAGCTTTCTTCACAGTCCAACTCTCACATCCATACATGACCACTGGAAAAACCATAGCCTTGACCAGACGGACCTTTGTTGCCAAAGTAATGTCTCTGCTTTTTAATATGCTATCTAGGTTGGTCATAACTTTCCTTCCAAGGAGTAAGCTCTTTTAATTTCATGGCTGCAGTCACCATCTGCAGCGATTTTGGAGCCCAGAAAAATAAAGTCTGACACTGTTTCCACTGTCTCCCTATCTATTTCCCATGAAGTGATGGGACCAGATGCCATGATCTTAGTTTTCTGAATGGTGAGCTTTAAGCCAACTTTTTCACTCTCACCTTTCACTTTCCACATACAAAAATGATTTGTATGGATTTGTATCTAAAAAGATTTCCCTGCTTGATTTATCATAAATCTAGAGCAAACCAAACTGGTATGAAGAGAACTTTAGAATTTTTTTTTTTTTTTTTTGGCTGCATTCTGCAGCTTGTGGGATCTTTGTTCGCCCACCAGGGAACAAACCCTGGCCTGGCAGTGAAAGCACAGAATCCTAACCACTGGATTGCCAGGGCAGTCCCACTTTAGATGTATTTTAAATCAGACAGATGTCTATTTTCATGTGAAGCTATAAACCATATCCAGTAATTTTTAATAGGAGCACAAAACCTAAAGCTATCCACAAAATTTTACAAAGGAAAAGCTCAAACAGTAACACCACTGTCCCAGTTCTGTGGAATCTTGGGAGACTTCGCTTGCTAGTTCCTTTTCTGTACTTTCCAGCTAGGATTTTAAAAAAATAAATAAAACTTTTTGTGGAGAGTTTTTTAGGTGTTACTTTTATTTATTTATTTATTTTAGTTTTTTTTATTAGTTGGAGGCTAATTACTTCACAACATTTCAGTGGGTTTTGTCATTCATTGACAGATCACCAGCCCAGGTTGGATGCATGAGACAAGTGCTCGGGCCTGGTGCACTGGGAAGACCCAGAGGAATCGGGTGGAGAGGGAGGTGGGAGTGGGGATCGGGATGGGGAATACGTGTAACTCTATAGGTGTTACTTTTAAAAAGTTATTTTAAAAGCACATGTATCAATTTTCATAAAGGTATGAAATATCACTGGAAGAAACTGGTAACAATGACAACTCTGGAAAACTGAGTGACCTGACAGCAGAAGCTTAGAAGATGTACTTTTATCACATCTTTTTGTATCTTTTGAATTCAGTCCCACATTTACCATTAATATTAAAAAAAAAAACCCACCACTTTTCAAAAACCACAAGGATGTGAAACATACAGACATTTAAATACCCACTATTTAATCTTCACAAACTATTAATGTATGTGGGAAAAGGGAACAGCTGTGATTTATAAACCTTTTCTTCTAGCCTCAGTGAAATTTGTCAAAATGCATGCAGAAAGACTATATCCTTAGCAGAGAAATGAGGGTCTAGCCCAGGAGACGTTCATGGGTTAGTGATCCCAGGATGGGCTTGGGGTGGGTACCTGGCCACCCGACTGTGGACTGTGTCACCTGCCATTTACGCCTGAAGCTCATAAAATCACACTGGGTATGTGGCTTTCAAGGGGCCCGAGACCCCACAGCTTCCGTGTGCTGCTGTAATTGCCTCCACTGATGAGGACGAGGTCAGCGGCTCATCCCCTGTGGCTGAAACACACCCTGTGAGGTGACCGGACAGTGGCCACTGGTGTTGGCCGTAGGCACGGCTGTCTTGCCCGTTCTGCATCGTCTCCCAGAGCTGGGGCAGCCTGGGGCTGAGTGAGTCTGAGAGGAACCCGAAACCCGCTCTGGTGGTGCCCAGCTGAAGCAACACAGTGCTTGGTCTCTTCAAAGCATGATCAGCAGAAATAATAATGAGCTTACTCATCACAGCATCTGGAGTACAAGGATCCTCACATGATTTTTTAAAACTCGTGCTACATGAAAGCAACCTAGAAAACAGAGGAAGCGATAGGGAAGATGTGGTACATATATATAATGGAGTATTCAGCCATAAAGAGGGAAAAAACTGGGTCATTTGCAGTGCTGTGGATGGACCTAGAGTCTGTCATACAGCGTGAAGTCAGGAGGAGAAAAACAAGTATCACATATTAACACATATATACAGAATCCAGAAAAAGGGTACCGGTGAAACTACCCACAGGGCAGCAGAGAATGTGGCCTCTCTACCCACATGTGTAGAGAATGGGCCTGTGGACACAGCAGGAAGGAGAGAGCAGGACAGACAGAGAGTAGCAATGACGTACACACACCACCACGTGTAAAACAGCCAGTGGGAGCTGCCGGACAGCACAGGGCATTTAGCTCAGAGCCTAGAGGGAGGCCCGAGGAGGAGGGGATACATGTCTACAGATGGCTGACTCACGCTGTTGTACAACAGAAACTAACACATCGTAAAGCGATTATACTTCAATTCAAATAAATAAATAACTTAAAAACAAAACAAAAACTCACGCTAGAATTTGGCTTTACAGGGCTGAGTCCCACTTAGTGATCGGTGCAAGCTCCTAACACAGATCAGTCATAGCAAAAAGTGGCCCTAAGGAACGAAGTCACACACGCGCTTGCAAAAATTTTAATTAGAAAAAAGTGTTTTAAAAAATACTTAGCAGAACTGTACTAGATGGGGCAAACACACAGTCATTCAAAGGAATTTAATCAGGGGTCCTAGTTTGTTTTTTAACTTTGTTCCATTCTACAGAGCATAAAAATTATATGCTTTAAAAAATACCCTTCATTGGAAATACTTTATAAAACACACAGTTTAAGCATAAAACAATGCATTATGGGTTCATGAATACATTTATAAAACACAGCAATGAAACATTCACTTCAAGTAAGTAGACAATATCTGAAAGTTTGCCCAACAAATGACATTTGAAACAGAGGAAGAAAAGAGCACTATCAGTGTTACTCTCCCGGTACTACTGCATGAAACTAAAACACAAATTTTCAAATTCTAGTAGTGGTATTAAAATTAAGCTACTTGGTAATTGGGATTAAAAATAGCTCCAACTCTTTAAAGCACTTACGTTATTAGAAAAGTCTGACTTTCCAGTCGGCAAGATGACCTTTAAAACATGTCACGCATGCAGATCACAAGTAACAATGTGTAGCCCACAACGTCACGCACTTCTTGTCACAAATCTGGTGCCACGGTGGCCAGTGCACACGTGTGAGACTGACCTTCACGGCCCATGACAAGTATAGAAAATTGTGATTCTTCTAAGAATCTCAACATGAAGTCCAAGAACAAACCTGTTCAACAACTAATCTGTGGCTTTGTGTTTCTTTAAAGAAAAAAAGAAAGTATAAATCAGACTTGTAACCTCCCAAGTGAAAATTCGTTTTTGAAAGTGCTGTAGTCGAATTCATCTTCGTTTTCAGCTAAAAGGGTGAAGCACAATAGCCACGACTTTGTTACAGACTAAAATCCAACAGGTAATTCCAACACCACCTAAAAACAAAGAAATTCAACATGAGAGCATGCAGGAGTGCCGCCCACATTTCCTGCCCCTGCTGCCTTTGACTTCTGGGAAATGGAGCACGCCAGTCCTCTCTGAGTCATGCTGGGCTAGGTCTAAGTTTGTGTTCCGTGGGTTCAAACTGATCATGCTTTCTACCGATTTCATGGACCTGCAGGAATTATTCAGAACAATAAACAATGATTTGCATTTCTCTTTCCTGTCTGAGAGCTGTGCATCATTATTTATGATATTAACTGACGATAGGACCACCCTCTCAGACCACTTGTCTTTCCCTTCTCACAAAAGCATTACAAACACGGAGCAATGTTTACCGGGCCTTCCCTGCCCCACTGGTGGCTGAGACAGGACGGCAGGCCACAAGATGCCTGGAAGGGTGGCCTCTTAGCTCCTTGGCTCAGGACCACTGAGAATCACCGGCCGTGCCCTCCTGGTTGAATCCAGAAATGGGGAAGAGGAGGGGAAGGAAGGGGGTTGGCTAAGCTGATGTAGTAATTCACCTCCAGTGTGACCACAAATCACAGCCAGAGACTGGCCGAGCAGCACGTGTCCTACAGCGGCCACTCCACAGCAACAATCAGGACTCAAACAAATGTCCTTTAGCAGGGAAATTAATAAATTACAACACACCTAAATGAAGAACAGCTACTCAAAGTTCCTTCATAAAGAAATTTAGTACCATGGCTGATTCATGTCAATGTATGGCAAAAACCACTACAATATTGTAAAGTAATTAGACTCCAACTAATAAAAATAAATGGAAAAAAAAAAAAGAAATAAGATTGAAGGAAAAACAGTAAGGAAAAGCACATCAAATGACCAAATTCTGTAGATAGGTTGTAAGCAGACTGGCCCATCGTCCTTCTATGTGTGTAGCTGAATGCTCAGATGTGTACACTTTTATATGTACTTCTTTTCATTGAATAAACATAGCAGTTAAAAAAAAAAAAAGAAATTTAGTAAGCTGCCCTCTCAGCATAACCAGCAGCATTTCAGTCTCCTAATGTGAAGAAATTTAATCATGTGGGAAGTGAAAGTCACTCAGTTGTGTCCAACCCTTTGTGACCCCATGGACCGTACAGTCCACAGAATTCTCCAGGCCAGAATATTGGAGTGGGTGGCCATTCCCTTCTCCAGGGGATCTTCCCAACCCAGGGATCGAACCCAGGTCTCCCACATTGCAGGCAGATTCTTTACTGTCTGAGCCACTAGGGAAGCCCAATGTGGGAAAAGGCTTAAATAATAGGAAAGGTAAAAAAAATTGTATGTGCCAGATAACCTTTACTGTATAAAAATAAATAGGAAAGAAGACTGGAAAAAATACACCATAATGTTAGGAAGGATATTCATAGCTAATGAGTCTTTAAAAAATTTTTTTTCTGATATTTCTGTTCATTCTACAAACACATGCACTAATTTTTCTTTTTTTGGCCATGCCACGCGGCATGTAGGATCTTAGTTTCCCAGCCAGGGATTGAACCCGAGCCCCAAGCAGTGGAAGCATAGATTCCTAATCACTGGACTGCCAGGGGATTCCCATGACATGGACTGATTTTAACATCCGAAAAAAATTCTTTCAAAACTGAAAGAATGGCCAACAGCAGGAAACGCTGCTGAGGGACTAAGCATAGTGTGAACTCAAAAGGAGCCACAAATCTGGGAATTAGAAGTGGTGTTTCAATAAACGGGTGTCAGACCATGGTATTGGCCTTGGACTGCGGAGGCAGACTTGGGTTGAATTACAGCTCTGCTAATCCACAGTTCAGTCATGCTGGACTAGCTAAGTAAATTCTCCTGGTGTTGGCTTCTTCGCTCCAAGGTTCGTTGGGGGGGCGGGGCGGGGCGGACGCAGCACGGCTCATCTCAGGCGCAGCGTGAGGTCACCTGACTGCACACGCCCCACGTCAGCCTCAGCCACGCCCCCGCCACGCTCCCCCACCACGCTCCCCCGCCCCCTGCCACACTCCCCGACCACACCCACCACGCCCCGCCACGCCCCCGCCACGCTCCCCCACCACGCTCCCCCGCCCCCTGCCACACTCCCCGACCACGCCCACCACGCCCCGCCACGCCCCCGCCACGCTCCCCCACCACGCTCCCCCGCCCCTGCCACACCCCCCGACCACGCTTGCCAGAACCCTCTCACCTGCGACTCTCGTAGGAAACGCTACCAGGCGGTCCAGGGGAGTTATCCACTTGCTTGGCACCACAGCCACAGGGACAGAGTAATACTTCCAGATGAGCGAGACCATCAGGGCGGCCTGCGGAGACACAGCTGGTGAGCGGAGACACCCTGCCCGTCACACGACCCACCACCACGGAAGGCAAGGAAACAGGAAGACAGACTAAGGAAACCCTCCCAATCAGTGACCTCACACCCTGCCAATCCAGTCCTCACCATCCACACACACGATTAAATTAGCTGATACATTATCCAAGGTCTCCCACAGTGTACGTGTCCTCTTCCCATTAAGCAACTCCTCAAAGTGGCCAGCTTATGCTAAATACACCTCGTTTGTGACAAAAGTGATGTCTCTCGGACCCTTGAGAAAACTAGCTAGTCCCCCCATCCCCAACCCAAGCGCAGCAGTCAGCCCTCTGTGAAGTTCAACGGCTCCTCCTTTCCCAGCAGCGTTCAAAATCAGCTGTCTTCCGTCCTCTCCATGGTCTTGAAAATGCTACCCAGGTGACCAGGCCTAAGAGGGTGGCTCTTCCAACTCCTGCCCCTGTGAAACCTTTCTTGTAGAAAAGTGCCATTGCCCTAGGATCAAAGTCCTCACACGCCCCAGACCACCAGGACTGTGGAGACAGGGCTCCCAGCACCGACACTCGACACTCGGAGATCACTTAAAGCAGCTTCCAGCCTCTTGTGCAGCCCATCCACAACCTCAGGGTGGAGGGAGAGGAGCCGGGGCAAGAAATGAAACAAGGAAAAATCCACCAGGTGAGAAAGTTGGGAAGCAATGGTGCTGGACGTGGGTGAGAATATGGTGTCCCCTGACTGGAACAGACAGCTACTCGTCATCTGCACGGGTGACAAGCAACCACCACATCACTGACCACCTTAGAAAATATAACGTCTAAGTAAGCTATCAACTGCAAACAATAAAGGGCTTCCCTGGGTGGCTCAGACGGTAAAGAATCTGCCAGTCAATGCAGGAAGCGCAAATTTGATCCCTCAGTCAGAAGATCCCCTGGAGAAGGAAATGGCTACCCATGCCAGTGTTCTTCTTGCCTGGAAAATTCCATGGACAGAGGAGTCTGGTGGGCTCCAGTCCGTGGGGTCGCAAAAGACTTGGCACTAAACACGACTTGGCGACTAAACAACAGTAGCAACAGACAACAAATGCTGGAGAGGATGTAGGGAAAATGGGACCCTACTGCGCTGCTGGTGCAAATGTAAATTGGTACAGCCACTATGGAGAACAGTTTGGAGACTAGGAATAAAACTACCGTATGACTCAGCAATCCCACTGCTGGGCATATACCCGGAGAAACCACAATTCAGAAAGACACAGACACACGCCAATGTTCACTGCAGTACTGTTTACAATAGCCAGGACATGGAAGCAACCTAGATGTCGATCGACAGATGAATGGAATAAAGAAGCTGTGGTACATATACACAATGAAATATTATTCAGCCAAAGAAAGGAACGAATTTGAGTCAGTTGTAGTGAGGTGGATGAACCTAGAGCCTGTTATACGAAGTAAGTCAGAAAGAGAAAAATAAATATCAAATATTAATGCATGTATGTGGAATCTAGAAAAATAGTACTGATGAACCTATTACAGAGAAGAAATAAAGATTCAGACACAGAGAAAGGACTGGTGGACACAGCAGGGGAACAAGAGGGTGGAAAGAGAGAGCAGCACTGACATAGATACACTATCATGTGTAAAACAGACAGCTTGAGAGGAGCTGCTATGTAGCCCAAGGAGCCCAGGGTGGCACTCCGTGATGACCTAGAGGGGTGGAATGGAGGCTCAAAAGGAAGAAGATAGATTTATATAATTATGACTGATTTGCATTGATGTATGGCAGAGACCACCACAACATTGTAAAGTAATTATCTGCCAATAAAAAAATAAATAAAAGCAAATAGGAAGATGAAAAAATAATAAGCTCTCTGACTTGATCCCCCAGGCTCCCAACACTGCAACATGAAAGAACTCCAGAGAAGCTCATGTGCTAAAAAAATTCCAATGTTTAACAACTCTTAAAGAGAAAAGCTCAGTCACATCTGACTACAGATCCCATGAACTGTAGCCCTCTAAGTTCCTCTGTCCATGGAATTCTCCAGGCAAGAATACTGGAGGGGGTAGCCAGGAGAAATATCAACAACCTCCGATATGCAGATGACACCACTCTAATGGCAGAAAGCAAAGAGGAACTAAGGAGCTTCTTGATGAGGGTGAAAGAGAGTGAAAATGCTAGCTTGAAACTCAACATTCAAAAAACTAAGATCATAGCATCTTGTCCCATCACTTCATGGCAAATACATGCAGAAAAAGTGGAAAGAGTGACAGATTTTATTTTCTTGGGCTCCAGAATCACTGCGGACGGTGACTGCAGTCACGAAATTAAAAGATGCTTGCTCCTGGAAAGAAAAGCTATGACAAACCTAGACAGCATATTAAAAAGCAGAGGCATCACTTTGCTGACAAAGGTCTGTATAATTAAAGTTATGGTTTTCCAGTAGTCAGGTACAGATATGAAAGTTGGACCATAAAGAAGGTGGAGCGCTGAAGAATTGATGTTTTCCAACTGTAGTGCTGGAGAAGATTCTTGAGAGTCCCTTGGACAGCAAGGAGATCAAACCACCAGTCAACCTTAAAGGAAAACAACCCTGAATATCCACCGGAAGGACTGATGCTGAAGCTGAAACTCCAGTACTTGGGTCACCTGATGTGAAGAGCTGACTCACTGGAAAAGACCCGGACGCTGAGAAAGACTGAAGGCAGGAGGAGGACGGAAGAGGATAAGACGGTTGGATGGCATCACTGACTCAATGGACATGAGTTTGAGCAAACTCTGTAAAATAGTAACGGACAGGGAAGCCTGGCATGCTGCAGTCCATGGGGTTGCAAAGAGTCAGACACAACTTAGTGACTGAACAACAACAACAAAGAGAAAAGCTAAAAGAGACTAAGAGGCAGAAAGGGTTTTTTTTTTAAGTCTAACAAAAATTCAGTGTTCAGAGTCACACACTAGCAGGACCAGCCAGCAGACGAAAGTGGGAAAGCCTGAATGCCCAGGCCTGGATTCTGGGTCACATGGTTTTGGAGGACTTCAAAGACCCCAGCTGACACAAGAGGACACTTACTTGCAATATGTAGAAGGCAACACTCACAACCCATTTTATCTTGGCCAACTGAGCTGTCCGTGCTTTCACTGAAAGGAAAAACAAATGATATCAGTCCTAAAAAAAAAAAAAAATGAAGAAAATATTCAAGAACACAGAAATGTTTTTTCCTCTCATTAAATATTTTCTATGTATTGCAACATTTGCTCAACATGCTTAGAAAATATAAAATGGAATTTAAAAATCACCCACTATACCATTATTTAAAATAGAATCACACACAAATTATAAGATATGAAGCTTTAATTTTAAAAACTCTTAAAACTATTCATCTAAATCAGAGATTCATTTTACAACGCACTTAACCAACAGAACCATACTTTCTTTCCAGACTTCCCAGCCCACACAGGACACTAATCCATAGTCTAATTTGTCTCAGGCCTGGGGAGGCCCCCTCGGCATGTTTTACAAGCCACGCACACTCTTGGCATGCAGGCTGACCTCCTCTCCATCCCATGAGAGAGTTAGGAACAGTGGCTGAGTAAGACCTGATCCCCACCCTGAAGTCAACACTCAGATAAGGAGACTCCTAGGCAATTCCTAGAGAGTGTTCACAAAAGCCCTTGAAAATTCACTATAATATTTTCCTGGGCTTCTCTCAGAAAAGTGAATTTGAGAATATCAGCCTACAGAGAATGAAGAAAATCTAACAGGATGTTAGAGCTTTCTGTGTGGGTTTTTTTGTTTGGTTTTTTGAGTTTTTAAAGAAAATTTTTTGACCACACCGCGAGGCTTGCGTGATCTTAGTTTCCGAACCAAGGATGGAACGTGGGCCCCTGGCAGTGAAAGCGCAGAGTCCTAACCACTGGACCACCAGGGAATTCCCAGGTTTCTATGTTTAGAAAGCAAAGGTTCACCAGCAAACTAAGAAGAAAATAAGAATTATTGTCGGGTCTCTTCCAGACAACTTAAAACTCTCCATCAGGATCAGAACATTGAAGCTCAAAGAGTGTACGCTATGCATATTCATATAAAGGCTTCTCCGTGAATCAGCTCTTACAAAGCTTTCCAGGCTGCAGCTGAGCACAGTACCATGAGTTTTGAGTTTATCCGTCATCTTGTTGATCCTCCTCTCCAGCCTGGCATATCTGGCGAACTCATCCATCATGTTGACAGTGGAGAGCTCCTGCTTCATGCCCTGGATCTCGGCTCGCATCTGGGACTCCTGCTCTGCATCCTTCTGCAGCACCCGGGACATCTGGGAGAGGAAACAGCAGGGTCAGGGCCTTGTCACCCGCCTCCTCCTCCGTCCTATGGGCTTGCTGCCTCCTACCCCTGGGCGAGCTGCCCTTTACCGCCACAGCCTGGCTCTGCTGCATGTACTGGGCATGCTGCCCACAATTACCGCACAGATAAAGACTCCTTGCAAGCAAGTCTCCTGACAACTATGCCTTTCCTTCCATTGCTACAACACAAGTGTACACAGCCTTCAATTTTACTGTAAAACTGTGATTATAGAGTGAACACTGATTCCACCCTCAGAGCTGCACTCAGGCGGCAAGGAGTCCGCATCCTCTTCCTGCCCTTGAGAATTCAATTCTGTCCTCAATTAGGGCAGAGGTGGATGCTGGGTGTCAGGGATGAAGTGGTGGCTGGTGAAGACAGCACTCCTACAGAGGAGCTGCCTGGCATGAGCAGGTGAGGGGGGCATACGTGACAGGAAGAAGCAACCCAGCCTATCATGGTATCAGAGCCCCAGAGAGGGATGGGATGGTGCTGGAGACCGAGGATCATTTACAAAGCATTGAGCTAGTCAAGTAAACCTACTGAGGATAATGGTAGCAGTGTCCTCACTGTTAGAAAAGGGAGTGAGAAATACAAATCCGTAGAGAACTAGAATGAGTCCTGCAGGGGTAGATTAAAATTGGAGACACGTGACTTTCCAGATACAGAGGAAATAACAGACATAAACGTTTGCAAAGGATACACCCGCACAGCCAGGGCCCCCAGGGGAAGCAGCTGGCCCAGGCGCCCTCCCCAAGGTGTTCCTAGCGCCCAGATAGTGGAGGGGACCCACTCTCGCCACCCCTGACGCCCTTCCCAGGCACCACGCCCCAACACACACACACACACAAACCTGCCGGGAACGCCAGTGGCCCGGACTCCAGATGGCAGTGGCTGCCAGGTGGTGCCAAACCCACCAGGACGAGTGAGGGTCCCGGGAGAGTGAGGCGAGAGACAGGGGACCACTCTCACACCGGCGCACAGAGGTCCACGGGCCACCTCCTACGGGACCGAGAATCCCTCGGCACTGGCCCCGAGTGACGCATGTGCATCCCCAAATCCATGCCCACAGCACCTGATGAGATGTAATGAAACACAGCATCCTTCATGTGACAAACCCGCCAACATCGGACAGAGACATTCACAGAACGCCACCGTGCAACACCAATGCCCTGTGATCCCCGGGAATGTCAGCCGCACAAGTCGGGGTGGGACCAAGGCTCCTTCCAGACTAGAGGGGCGTCAGGTATGTGCTACACACAATGCTGACTAGGGTCCTTCTGCTCGGAAGGACCTCATCAGGACAGAGAACCCTCAACGGGACAGGAGGATCCTACCTAACTTTTGGGCTCTGGACAAGGCCGCTGTTTATACACAAAAGTATCGAGGAAAGAGAAAGAGGGTGTTCAGGTTGACAACTTACTTTCAAATGGCTCAGGAAACAAAACCAGTTCTTTCTATTGAACTTTTCTGCACATCTGTGTTTGTTTCCATTTTTAAAAAATATATTAACATATTTCAGTGTACTGGAACATAGCAGGTGCACAATAATTGAGTCTGTACGTCTAGCCCCGATGCCCGCTGCCCGGCACACAGTGGGGTGACTCTCCAGTTCCAGGCGCGCAGACGCGCCCCTCCCCTCAGCGCCCCACCAGGGCCCCTTTCCGGCACCGGAGTAATGAGGCCCTTCGGTCGCCAGAGGGCGCCCGCGCCGCAGCACACCGTGTTTACCACTGCGCACCCTCCACTCTAGTCGTCTTGTCCTCTCTGCCCTGGACCGACCTCTGCCCTACACTCTAACCAAAGAACATACACTCCGGCCAGACCCACCCTAGAGAAGAACATAGGAATGTGCCCAACTAGCTCTAAAAACCACAGAATCATGGTAAGAGGAAGGAGTTCATAGATGCTGCTTAAACTTTGTAAATCAAGAAAACTGCTGGGTGGGGAAAAGGACTTTCAGAAGTCACAGGGATATTCTTTGATTGTTGTGGTGGTTACCCTACTGATTCACCACTTCAGGGCAAACAGAAGGGGGAAAAGAGGAAGCAGTGACAGATTTCATTTTCGTGGGCCCCCAAATCACTGCAGATGGTGACTGCAGCCATGAAATTAAGACGCTTGCTGCTTGGAAGGAAAGCTATGACAAACCTAGACAGCACATTAAAAAGCAGAAATACTTTAGCCACCTGATGCAAAGAGCCAACTCACTGGAAAAGACTGATGAGATTGAGGGCAGGAGAAGGAAGCAACACAGGATGAGATGGTTGGATGGCATCATCGACTCAATGGACAAGAGTTTGAGCAAACTCCAGGAGATGGTGAAGGACAGAGAAGCCTGGTGTGCTGCAGTTCGTGGGGCTGAAGAGAGTCAGACGCAACTTAGCGACTGAATGACAACAACAACTGGCTTGGGATTAGAGAGGCTATACAGCAGCAGGATGCAGCAAAAGGATATGACCTGGGTCCAAGGACAAACCCAGAATCTTTCACCTGAATGACAAACAGCCACCTGATAAGGCCAAGCCTCATGCATGTGCAGACTGCGGCAATAATTTCTTATGAGAATGCGGTAGCTGCAGGGCTTAGGTTTGGTATAAGCTTGGGGAAGGAGCTGGAGATGACGACAGGTCTTATTTACAGCTGTTATTTTTGTGTTTGTTTAGTCGCTAAGTTGTGTCCTACTCTTTTTCGACCCCATGGACTGTAGCCGCCAGGATCCTCTGTCTATGGGATTTCCCAGGCAAGAACACTGGGGTGGGTTGCAATTTCCATCTCTAGCGGAACTTCCTGACTTAGGGATCAAACTCGCATCTCCTGAAAGACAAACAACCCAATCAAAAAGTGGGAAAAAGACCTAAACAGACATTTCTCCAAAGAAGACATACAGATGGCTAATAAACATGTGAAAAGATGCTCAACATTGCTCATTATTAGAGAAATGCAAACCAAAACTACAATGAGATATCACCTCACATGGGTCAGAATGGCCATCATCAAAAAGTCTACAAACAATAAATGCTGGAAAGGGTGTGGAGAAAAGGGAACACTCCTGCACTGTTGGTGGGAATGTAAATTGATACAGCCACTATGGAAGACAATATGGAGATTCCTTAAGAAACTAGGAATATAACCACCATATGACCCAGCAATCCCACTCCTAGGCATATACCCTGAGGAAACCAAAATTGAAAAAGACACACGCATCCCATTGTTCATTGAATCACTATTTACAATAGCTAGAACATGGAAGTAACCTAGATGTCCACTGACAGATGAACGGATAAAGAAGGTGTGGTACATATACACAATGGAATATTACTCAGCCATAAAAAGGAAGGCATTTGAGTCAGTTCTGATGATGTGGATGAACCTAGAGCCTATTATATGGAGTGAAGTAAGTCAGAAAGAGAAAGATAAACATCGTATACTAATGCATATATACAAAATCTAGAAAAATGGTACTGAAGAATTTATTTGCAGGGCAGCAATGGAGAAACAGACATAGAGAACAGACTTATGGACATGGGGAGAGGGGAGGAGAGGGTGAGATGTATGGAAAGAGTAACATGGAAACTTACCATATGTAAAATAGACAGCCAACAGGAATTTGCTGTATGGCTCAGGAAACTCAGACAGGGGCTCTGTATCAACCTAGAGGGATGGGATGGGGAGGGAGAGGGGAGGGAGCTTCAAAAGGGAGGGGATATATGAATACCTATGGCTGATTCATGTTGAGGTTTGACAGCAAAGAGCAAAATTCTGTAAAGCAATTATCCTTCAATTAAAAAATAAATAAATTAAAAAAAAAAAAACTTGCATCTCCTGCATTGCAGGTGGATTCCTTACCACTGAGCCACCTGGGAAGCCCAGGAACAATTCACTGAGGAATACAAAACCAACAGCCTCTTTGAACAACTGAGATTAGTTTTGTGTATGATTCTAATATGAGGTTTCATCCCTGGGTGGGGAAGATCCCCTGGAGGAGAGCATGACAACCCACTCCAGTATTCTTGCCTGGAGAATCCCATGGACAGAGGAGCCTAGCAGGCTACAGCCCACAGGGTTACACAGAGTCAAACACAACTGAAGCGACTATGCAGCAGCGGCCAACACAAGGTGGAAAGAGATGGGGTACGCTGGGAGAATCTACGTGATTCTCTAGGTGTGCCAGGTAACACACAAAATGGGAGAAAAACCTGCAAGTCATATATTTAATGAGGAGTTAATATCCAGACTATGTAAAGAACTTCTAGTGAAAATGTTAGTCTCTCAGTTGTGTCCAATTCTTTGTGACCCCATGGACTGTAGCTTGCCAGGCTCCTCTGTCCATGGAATTCTCCAGGCAAGAATACTGGAGTGGGTAGCCATTTCTTTCTCCAGGGGATCTTCCTGACCCAGGGATCAAACCCAAGTCCCCTGCTTTGCTGGCAGATTCTTTACTGTCTGAGGGAAGAAGTGAAGGGTTAGTCGCTCAGTCATGTCCAACTCTTAACAACCCTATGGACTGCAGCCCACCAGGCTCCTCTGTCCATGGGATTTCCCAGGCAAGAATACTGGAGTTAGTAGCCATTTCCTTTTCCAGGGGATCTTCCTGACCCAGGGATTGAACCCAGGTCTCCTGCACTGCAGGCAGATTCTTCACTAACTAAACTAGGAGGGAAGCCCTGTCTGAACCACCTCCTAACTCAACTCTGAAAACATAGCCCCTTACTCTGGAGGCGCTCCTGCAGAGGGCACCCTTCTCCTAGGGAGAGCCCCTGAAACCCCATTAAAAAATGGCCCACAGGGAATCCTGATGTTCCTGCAGTCCACTCACTAGCTCTCACTGAGAGGGCTGAGGGTCCAGGTTCAACCCCTAGTCAGGGAACCAAAATCCCACAAGTCATGTGGCATGGCCAAAAAAAAGGCCACGGATCAGAATAGACATTTTCCATATACTGATGGCCAATATACACATGAGATGGTATTCATCACCACTTATCATTAGGAAAGTAAAGATAAGCCACTCAGCATCCATTAGGATGGCTATTATCCAAAAAGAAAAAAAATAACAAGTGATGGAGAATGTGGAGAAATTGAAATGATGAGAATTTAAATGATGTAGCTGCTGTGGAAAACAGTATGGCAGTTTTAAAAAAAATAATAAAAATAGAATTACTGTATGATCCAGCAATTCTACTTCTGGATATTTATCCAAGAGAAGTGAAAGCAGATTCAAATAAACACTTACACACCAACGTTCCAACAGCATTACTCACAACAGCCAAAAGGTGGGAACAACCCAAATGTCCATCAAAAGATGAGTAACAAATAAAATGTAGTATATACGTAAGTGCATGCTCAGTCGCTCTGTCGTGTCCAACTGTTTGTGACCCCATGGACTATAGCCTACCAGGCTTCTCTGTCCATGGAATCTTCCATGAAGGGATACTGGAGTGGGCTGCCATTTCCTACTCCACATACAACAGAATATTATTTGACCTTAAAAAAGAAGGAAATCCTAACACAGGCTACAACAGGGATGAACCCTAAAGACATTATGCTGAGTGAAGAAATAAACCAGACAGCAAAGGACATGAAATGTAAGACAGAAAAATATGATTTCACTTATACGAGGTGCCTAGAAGAGTCAAACTCAGAGAGACAGAAAGTAGACTGGTAGTTGCCAGGCACTGGGGGAAGCGGCAAGGGGCTAACTCCCCCTGTTCAGTGGGGATAGAGTCTCTGTTTAGGAAGCCGCAGGTGTTCTGGAGATGGACGGTGGTGACAGGTGCACATGATGTGAACACTAACCTAACCTAAAAATAGTTAGTGCTCAATCTCATGCTATGCATATTTTACCACAAGTTTTTAAAAAATCAGATGAAAGAAAAGTGGACAAGGGCCTGTTCTTCAAGGGTATTTTATGCAATGCTAAGTACTTGGGACATCATCTTTAAAGACAAGACAGCATCAGCAAAAATTCTGAACAGGGGATGGGATTAAGACAGAAATCCCCATGCCTCAGGGCAAGGTGGTGCTAGTGGTAAAGAACCCACCTGCCAAAGCAAGAGACAGAAGAGATGCAGGTTCGTTCCCTGGGTCAGGAAGATCCCCTGGAGGAGGAAATGGCTACCACCACTCCAGTATTCTTGCCTGGAGAATCCCAAGGACAGAGGAGCTTGGTGGGCTACAGTCCATGGGGTCACAAAAAGACGGACACGACTGAAGCGACTTAGCACGCACACAGGGCAATTTGGGTGGTAAGGTCCTAGAAGAGAGTTTTACATAAAACAGGCACTCAGTGGATACCAGTTGTTGTTCAGTCGCTCAGTCGTGTCCGATTCTTTGCGACCCCATGGACTGCAGCACGCCAGGCTTCCCTGTCCTTCACTATCTCTTGGAGCTTGCTCACACTCATGTCCATCGAATCGGTGATGCCATCCAACCATCTCATTCTCTGTCGCCCCCTTCTCCTCCAGCCCTCAATCTTTCCCAGCATCAGGGTCTTTTCCAGGGTAGAGTAAAAGAAAAAGAAGTAGAAATCTTGTCTAGCTTTAAATCCCCGACCATCATCGCCGCAGATTTATATCAGGAGAGAAGAGCAGAACTGAGTTCCCAGGATGCTGCTACAGTGGGGTGCACCCCACCTTTGAAGTCTGGGTCTGAGTCAGACAGCTCCTCAGTCCCACTGTGGGCATACAGAGGGCGTCCTTCCCCGGGGAACAGCTGCCTACGCTTCCCACACACACCTCCCATCAAATGTGCCACCCAACCCCATCCATATTCATGATCCAGAAGGGCAGACCTTGGAGAATCACAAACCAAAGATCAACTCTACAGCCATCAGCCACCAGCTGGATGACTTGGTACAACTACTAGACTCTGGGCCAGACACCTCCCCTGGGAGGTAGAGGAAGATGGGATGACAGCGACAGCAGTCCTGGCGACTGAACCCGAGGAACTGTACTCATGATGGGCAAAACGCCCCGCAATGGGCTCCCAGGTGGCCGTGGCTCCTCTGGGTACGGGAAACAACACGAAGAGCACTGAGATTCTCTGTCTGTGCTGTCTCCAACCCCTCCCGCCCCAAGAATGGGGGCCCCTGCACCCTGAGACCCGTCCCCTGGGACCTGGAACAATAGACACTGCACACGACAAGGCGGGACCTCCCGGAGCCCCGGCTGCCGGCTGCCGAGCTGCGGGCACTGGCCCTCAGCACCCGAAGGCTGCTCTCTGCCCCCAGGGGCCAGATGATAACGGAAATGAGGGGGGAGGCGGGCAGAAAGGCACTGAGCACTCCAGGCTTAGGGCTGCTGCCACGTGAAAACGTGGCCAAGTGTGGGCAGGTTATGATAGTTTGTTTTTCTCTCCGAGAATCCAGAAATCCAGATTTAGGGGTAAGGCTTTGTACCCAAACGCTAGCACACTCAAAAACATCTTAGAACACAGAACAGCCCAACCGAGACGCCTCAGCAGGCTGAGGCCCTCATGCGGCCAGCTGGAGACGCCTAAGTCCACCGCAGGCTGGCCGAGGACCGAAGCTGCGACCCCACCGGTCCCTGGAGGGCCAGGGAGCCACTTACGAAGAAGGAGAAGGACGGGAGGAGGATCCTGAGCACATTGCACCCAAACACGAAGCTGAGCACCAGCAGCCACGCCCAGCGGTCGGCCTCGGTAGCGCTCATCTCGGAAGCTAGCGGCGTCGCCGGGTCTGCTAAAGCAGCTCCATGGGGACCACGCCGACGGCCGCGCGTGCGCAGTGAGCACTGCGCCCCAGAGGGGCGCCGCCGCGCCTGCGCAGTGCGCCGCGCTTCGGGAGGCGGGGCCATCTTTTCTTCCAATTTCTTGACATTCCCGGCTTCCGTAGCCTTCTAGCTCCGGCTCATTCATCCCTGTGGAACCTATTTTCCAAGTTCGGCCTCCACCATGTCTTTAGTTTTGTTTTATCAGCAAACCACTTGTGTTATTGTGTAATTAATACTTTCTTTAAATTGACTCAGCTTTATTCCTAAGTAACTGTATTTTTTTTATTCCTAAGTAACTGTATTTTTAAAGACACCCTTCTGTAAATAGTGACTGTCATTATAGTAGCAAGGAAACGTAAAAACAAAAACGTTTTGCAAGTAAAGTAGTCTTTACATTTCAAAACTAAACACTGTAATAAATCTAAGTACTTTACAAAACTGTATACCTGAAAAATAAGTATTAACGTAAAAGGCCCTGGTTACATTCAACTTGTAATAAAGGGCTTCCCAGCCGTTGGTGCTGGTGGTCAAGAACCCGCCTGACAATGCAAGAGACAAGAGACGCAGGGTTCCATCCTCGCATGGCAACCCACTCCAGTATTCTTGCCTGGAGAATCCCATGGACAGAGGAGCCTGGCGGGCTACAATTCATGGGGTCGCAGAGTCAGACAGGACTGAAGCGACTTAGCACAAACGCACATGTAGGTGAAGATGACGCTTTTGCAGTAAAAGGATTCTAATCCCATTTATGTGTAGTAGATAAAGCAAAAGATGATTAGCCGTCTCTTCTGCCTGGCTGGAGTCTGAGAACTAATTTCCAATCAAAATGAATCGAGCTGTGGTTCTACAAATTTCTGGTTAAAAAAGACATGTGAGTCAATATATGGCAAAAACCACTACAATATTGTAAAGTTATCAGCCTCCAACTAATGAAAATAAAATAAAAGACATGTGAGATGTAACTGTTCAATAGAGATAGAGTGAATTATTTTCATGGAAAGGTGATGCTACGCTTACCTTAGGCTTGGAGCCTGCTTCTCCTCCATAGCCTTACCCTGAAGCCAGACCATCCAAGGCTGCACCCTGGCTACCTCTACCCACTAAAGGTTTAGAAGAATTGGATGCAGCAACAACCTTGTGAAAAGTGATGGCAGGTCCTCCTGCGTCCATTTCCCGGCAGCCAGTCTCTGCCTTTCAGGAGGAAGAGGAGAGTATTGCCAGCTCCTCACGATTTGGTTTAAAAAAAAAAAACCTGGAGTGTGTCCAGTCTAGGATAGTACAACAGTGGTGAGAGAAGACCAGCAGTACCTGGTCTTCAAAGGCAACCTAATTCAAGTAACTCAGCTCTCTCCTATTGCTCTACTTGGGCAGCTCTCAAAAAGCAGAAACATCACTTTGCAGACAAAGATCCCTATAGTCAAAACTATGGTTTTTTCAGTAGTCATGGATGACCATACAGGATGGACCATACAGGATGGATGACATGAGAGTCTGACCATAAAGAAGTCTGACTGGTGAAGAATTGATGCTTTCAAACTGGAGAAAACTCTTAAAAGTCCCCTTGGACAGCAGGGAGATCAAACCAGTCAATCCTAAAGGAAATCAACCCTGAATATTCATTCTAAGGATTGATGCTGAAGCTGAAGCTCCAATACTTTGGCCACCTGATTCAAAGACTGACTCATTGGACAAGGCCCTGATGCTGGGAAAGATGGATGGCAGGAGGAGAAGGGGGCGATAGAGGATGAGATGTTTGGATGGCATCACCAACTCAATGGACATGAGTTTGAGCAAGCTCCAGGAGATGAAGGACAGGGAAGCGAGGTGCGCTGCAGTCCATAGGGTCGAAAAGAGACATGACTGAGCGACTGAACAACAAAAAAGCACCAACAGTTGAAGGCTGATAACAGTATCCAAGCATCACACTAGACTGTCAAGTTTAAAAAAAAAAAAAAGCAGCCATCCCTTAAAAATAAAGATTGTGATAATGTCACAAATGGATTTCAGTCCAGAGCAAGACTGGAAGAAGATATTAACACCACTGGGGGCTTTCATCAAACCATTTCTTTTTCAAAACTGGGCCCTCAAAAAAAAAAAAAAATGGAAACTCTGACACAATACAATTTCTCTTCATACCACTTCACAGAATAGGTTTATGGAGCCCTATATCAGTGGCTTTTATGTCAATGTTAAACCACTACTGAGACTGTTGCAGTGAAAAGGAAAAAAAGAGGAATGAGTTTTTCTTTCCCTTTCTTGAGAACAGTGAGCAGACCTGAACATTCCTAGTTTTTACTTTAACTGTTCCTAATCG
Organism: Dama dama; assembly: GCF_033118175.1. NCBI lineage: Eukaryota > Metazoa > Chordata > Mammalia > Artiodactyla > Cervidae > Dama > Dama dama. Next base: position 78,286,598 of record NC_083699.1, read on the forward strand.
GTAGTCTGTAACTAAGCTTGCTTTTCTGCCCCCTGACTCTGCCTATCTGTAACTAAGTGTGCTTTTCTGCCCCCGAAGCCATTTTGTACCTATTATCCTTTGACCTGTGCTAATTACATCCTGTAGGTAGTGCTCACCTTTGCAGCACTCTCTTCACAGACCACCCCTTTTCTCTTTTTACAAATCAGAAAGAAGGCCACAGTACAATAACCAAAAGACAATGGATCCAACTACCGGGATACCAGACTGTCAGAGGCTACCAGAGGCCAGCCAATGACTGTTTTTGAAACATTGCAAAAGGAAGAATATGAGGTCCTAATACTTTTGCTCCTTATCACCGACCCCTGGCTTCGAGCCTTCATCTTATATCAGTCCCTAGACTCCTCATACAGAGAGGAAATCAACCCTGAATATTCATTGAAAGGACATGATACTGAAGCTAAAGCTCCAACACTTTGGTCACCTGATGGGAAGAGATGACTCATTGGAAGACCCAGATGCTGGGAAAGATGGAGGGCAGGAGGCGAAGTGGACGACAGAGGATGAGATGGTTGGATGGCATCACTGACTCAATGTCATGAGTTTGAGCAAGCTTCAAGAGATAGTGAAGGACAGGGAAACCCAGTCATGCTGCAGTCCATAGGGCCACAAAGAGTTGGACACGGCTTAGTGACTGAACAACATCAAGACTCCTCATGGAAATGGGGGGCACAGTTCTTGAGGCATAAGCCTACTGTGTTCCCCTCTCCCCCAGCTGAGGATAAAGGCACCTTTCTATTTCCTCCAAACTCTCTCTCTGCATTTTTTATTTGGCTTCGGTGGGTAGAGAAAGCCAAGATTTTGACCGGCAACAAGTGGAGAAATAAGTTTTCTAATAGAGACCAAATCTTGATCAGATACTTGGAGGAACTTCAGCAGGAACCAGAGACATGCCCAGAACTGAGTGATTTAGGGTCAGTGACTGAGGGTGGCCCACATGTGGAGTCTTCTCAAGACAGGCACACCCAGAAGGCAACACTGAACTGCAAGGTGAAAATGAGATAGCTTCAACAATTCCCAAATCAGGGGAAACAGAGGGGATAAAGAGAAGAAACAGTTTAGTAGGAACTGAATTTACCTCTTTATAGCTTTGCCCACTTGGTTGTACTAAATGTCAATAATGATGATGATCACATACAAGGTTGAACCAAGGAAATGACCCACACTTTCCACTGGGAGCTAGGAGTATATCGATATTCAGAGTAAGTTAAGTAAAATCTGTAGTGTTTGTTTCTGTAATTGACTGGCATAAATGAAGTGAAGGCAGGTTCCTCACTTACACAAATCTTATAGTCATCATCTTGCTCAGTGGCTGTCAGAGGCTTCGACTTATCTGTATATTGGCAGCCAGTCCTAGATGGCTAACGATGAATGAAGTATTAGGATCTGTTGGAAAACTGCATTCTATGATAGTTGAATATTCAAGCATTCTTGTGTGTATATATGCATGTGCCTGCACATGTGTGTATAAGGAGCTAATTAGAAAGGAAAGTATAGCAGATTGTAATTTGAGCTGTTTTGCTGTTTTTTCTTAACTGTTGACTCTTAGTTTTTAAAAAGCATTTGTGCAAATTTTAAAGTGAAAATGTTAAATATCTTTAAAGGCAAAAGGTTATTGCTAGATAGTGGTTGAACAACATCATGAATGTACTGGATGACAATGGACTGTATACTTTTTTTTCCAATTTGTGTCAAGAACCATTTCTACTGATACCTAAATTTTTAATTCTTTTATCACATAGGCCATTAAGTGGGTTAAGTAGAGTTCCCTGTATTATAAAGGTCTTATTAGTTAGATATTTTATAAATGTTAATACTAATGTGTATATGTCCACCCCAATCTTCTGATTTATCCCTTCCCCTCTTACCCCCAGTAACTGTTAAGTTTATTTTCTACATCTGTAACTCTTTCTGTTTTGTAGATAAGTTCGTTTGTACTCTTTTTTAGATTCCACATATAAGCAATATCATATGATATTTGTATCTCTCTGTCTGACTTACCTCACTCAATATGACTATCTCTAGGCCCATCTATGTTACTGCAAATGACATTATTTCGATATTTTGTTATGGCTGAGTAGGACTGTATGCTTTAAAATCATTAATTGAAGTCATGTGAATTTCACCTCTATTTAAGAAAAATATTGCTAGAACCATTCTCTGTGTTATGCTAAGCTGTTCCAAATATGCAAAATTCAGTAGGGTAAAAATTAATCTTCTTACTGTTAGTGCAATAAATCTCATTTAGACCTCAAATTTTCATAGGCTTTTAATATGTCCAGAAATACATCTCTAAATAAAACTGTTATGAGCTTTTTCTTATAAAAAAAACTATTTTAAAATAATAGCAGGGACTTCCCTGGTGGTCCCGTGGTTAGGAATCTGCCTAAGCATGCAGGGGACTCCAGTTCCATCTCTGGTGAGGGAATTAAGATCCCTCATGCTTCAGAGCAACTAAGCCACAACTAGAGAGCCCCTGTATTATAAAGGAAGATGGGTGCCTCATGCCACAACTAAGACCCAATGCAGCAAAATAAGTAACAAAATAATTTCAAACATAAAAATATATATAAATGGTGTCCAAAAAACCCAGTACCCTTTTTTTATATTCACCTACTTTAACATTTAACATTTTACCCTATGTTTTATCATTTACTTTATATCTTTCAATATACCACTAAGAACATTCCCTTATATAATCACAGTACATTTATCAACTATGGTGAAGTAAACATTGATCCAATTTTTTATCTAATCTGCCATTTGTGCTCCAGTTTTGTCAGTTAACCAAATAACGTCCTTTGTAACATCTTCCCTCCAGCACAAGATCTGGGGCATGGTCTGACATTATACATTTTTTTTTTTAAAGAGCCCACAGCTTATCTATTTGATCATTTTTTGTATTTAAAGTACTCCTGCACTCCTTGTTAATGGGGAAGGAGCCCAATTATATGGTAGTGTGAAAATTCTTTGGGATTGCCCTTCTTTGGGATTGGAATGAAAACTGAACTTTTTCAGTCCTTGGCCACTGCTGAGTTTTCTAAATTTGTGGCATATTGAGTGGAGGACTTTCATAGCATCACCTTTTAGGATCTGAAACAGCTCAGCTGGAATTCTATCACTTCCTCTAGCTTTGTTCCCAGTAATGCTTCCTAAGCCCCACTTGACTTCGCACTCTAGGATGTCTGGCTCTGGGTGAGTGGCCACATCATCATGGTTATCCAGGACATTATGACTTTTTTGTACAGTTCTGTGTATCCTTGCCAACTCTTCTTAAACCATTCTGCTTTCATTAGGTCCTTAACAAAGACCTTTGGTCCTTTATTGTGCCCATCTTTGCATGAAATGTTCCCTTAATATTTTCAATTTTCTTGAAGAGATCTCATCTCTCCCATTCTATTGTTTTCCTCTATTTCTTTGCATTGTTCACTAAAGAAGGCTTTCTTTTCTCTCCTTGTTATTTTTTGGAATTCTGCATTCAATTAGGTGTATCTTTCCCTTTCTTCCTTGTCTTTCACGTCTCTTCTCTCAGCTATTTCCTAAGCCTTCTCAAACAACCTCTTTACTTTCCTGCATATTTTTTCCTTTTGGATGGTTTTGATCACCACCTCCTATACAATGTTACAAAAAAATCTGTCCATGTTCTTCAGACATTCTGTCTACCAGGTCTAATCCCTTGACTCTATTCATCACCTCCCTGTATAATCATAAGGGATTTGATTTAGGTCATACCTGAATAGCCTACTGGTTTTTTCCCTATTTTCTTCAATTTAAGTCTAAAATTTGCAATAAAGAGCTCATGATCTGAGCCACAGTCAGCTCCAGGTCTTGTGTTTGCTGACTGTATAGAGCTTCTCCGTCCTTGACTGCAAAGAATATAATCAACTTGATTTTGGTATTAACCATCTGGTGATGACCATGCGTAGAAAGGTTTGTGTTGTTGGAAGAAGGTGTTTCCTATATTTCCAGTGTGTTCTCAAGCAGTACTTTTAAACAAAATTTTCTTATTCAGCAAAGAATCGATAGATGGTGACTGCAGCCATGAAATTAAAATACGCTGGCTTCTTGGAAGAAAAGCTATGACAAACCTAGACAGCATATTAAAAAGCAGCGGCATCACTTTGCCAACAAGGATCCATATAGACAAAGCTATAGGCTTTCCAGTAGTCATGTATAGATGTGAGAGTTGGACCATGAAGAAGGCTGAACACCGAAGAATTGATGCTTTCAAGCTGTGGTGCTGGAGAAGACTCTTCAGTCCCTTGGACAGCAAGGAGATCAAACCAGTCAATCCAAAAGGAAATCAACCCTGGATATTCATTGGAAGGACTGATGCTGAAGCACCAATACTTTGGCCACCTGCTGAAAAGAGCCAACTTACTGGAAAAAACGCTGATGCTGGGAAAGACTGAGGGTAGAACGGGATGACAGAAGATGAGAGCGTTGTATGGCATCATCAACTCAATGGACATGCGTTTGACCAAACTCGTAGGGCAGGGAAGCCTGGCTGGCCATGCTGCAGTCCATGGGGTCCCAGAGAATTGGCCACGACTCAGCGAGTGAACAACAGCAAGAAAAGAAACTGGGTAACGTGATCTCATCCAGTTACGGAATTCCAGCTCTGACCTCCAGCCTGAAGCTCTTTTCCACCTCAGAAAGGTGCTTGGGTCAGCAAGAGGTCTAAAAAAAACAGGCAGGAGCTGGGTGGCTGTGCTTTCCCTTCTGCACAGGAGGGGATGGGTGGTCCAGGTGGGGTCTGAGAGAGGGTCTGCGTCCTGGGCCTGGTGTGTGTGGGGAGGGGCGGGTGGCGACTCAGACGCCCACTAAACTCCTGAGACGAACTGCCAGCACTCTCAGCCCCTCAATGAATGACTTAAAGAAGCTACGCAGAAAGACTCCACCCCAGAAACCTAGCAGGGAATCCCGTCCAGGACCCGCGCCTGCGCGGTGGCGCCCCGCACCAACTTTCCTTCCGAAGACCCCCCCGCATCCTGCGCCTGCGCAGTAAGACCCGCTTCCCGCAGACCACCGACCCTGGAGACCTTTTGTTCTTCAGTCGCTCAGTCGTGTCCGACTCTTTACGATCCCATGGACTGCACCACGCCAGGCTTCCCTGTCCACATCTCCGGGAGTTTGTTCAAACTCATATCCATTGAGTCATACCTTTTCTTGAGTGCTGCTGTCCAAGACGTCACAAAGAGTCGAACACGCCTGAGCGACTGAACAACTGAGAGGCGAGAAACTGGCTCGTAGTTAAACCCGTTGTCTCTCCCTTCCCATTCTGTGAACTATAAACCTTCCAACCCAACTGCCCCTACAGAGAAGGGACTCTATCCTCGGGGTTTCCCTGGCGCTGGCTGGCGACCAGGTAACCCGGAGGGTTGTGGGTGGGCGCACCCGGAGACCACGTGGCGGGCGTCCGCCAATCAGCACGCAGACCGCACTTTGCGGCTAGGCTTCAAACAAACTACCGTGAGGCGAGAGCGGCCTGTGGGGCCCCGCCCTCTCGCCTGGGTCTGGGGCCCCGCGAGACGGCGGACGGCTGGGGGCGACGAGAGCGGGGGCGAGGCGCAGTGGTCGAGTGACGGCCGGCCTCACTTATTCGGGGTGCTAGCCGCAGAGCGCTGGACCCCGCAGCATCTAGGCGGGGGCGAGGGCGAGGGGCTGCCTGACCGGCGGGGAGGGGGAGGAGGGGGCGGGCTCCCAATCCGGTTCCATCCGGTTCTCCCACTACCCTCGCCGCGGGTCCCAGCAGCTCGGGCGGCGGGAGGAGCATCAGCGGTCAGGCTACTCAGCTTCGCGAAGGCTCTCGGCGCGCCGCGGCCCTCAGGCACCCGGCTCTCGCCCGCCCCGCCGCCACGATGCCAAAGAGGAAGGTGAGCAGTGGCCGTGTCCCGCACAAGCCGACCGCGCCGCGCGGCCGTCCTCAGAGCCCCGGCCCGCAGCTTCCTCTGCAGCGCTGGGCTGGGGAGGCGGCCGGAGAAGCTTGGGTGGGCGATCCGAACGGTGCGGTGAAGGCCGCTGATGTCACACGCCCGTGGCCGCTGGGCGTCAGGGCAGTATTGTTCGCGAGCTGCGCTCACCGGTTGTCTCTTTCCTCCTGCAGGTCATCTCCGCGGAGGGGTCAGTAAAGGAGGAGGTAAGGCGCCATCCCGCTCAGTTCCCGGGGGTGGTCTCGGTTTGCACCATACCACGCATTCCTTGCTCGTTTTATATCCTTCCAGAGCTCAAGAGGAGATTGGCGAAGCTATCAGCTGTAGGTAAAGCAAGGCCCCTAACCTCTCTTTTTCTTGGGGTTCAACCCAGGGAAGAAATTGAGTGTTGTTAGGTATTGGCAAACAGTAACTGTGGTTTCAGAAGGTGAATTTTAAATCATTATAACTAGGCTTAAACATGTTTACTAATCAAAGTAGGAACCATCACAATCAACACGTTGTTGCCAATGAGAAATGTTTGTTTATTCCTTTAGTGTATAAAACCCTGATTTCGGATTCCATGAACTCTTGGAAAACATTTTCTTAGTCATTCTGGTTGTGGAAGCAGCTTTTGTGCAAATAGTTGTCAAGAAACGAAGAAGTGGCTGGCAAGAGGGTAGGTAAATAGGGCAGCAAATTAGGCAAAACTTTGTAGCCCAATGCATAAAACTTCTGAAGCATGGTTGTGCCACCTATGGTCTGGCATTGTCATGGAGAATAATTGGGCCCTTTTTGTTGACTAGTGCTGGCTGCAGGCTCTGCGTTTTTTGGTGCATCTCATTGATTTGCTGAGCATACTTCTCAGATGTAATGCTTGCACTTGGATTCAGAAAGCTGTAGTGGATCAGACTGGCAGCAGACCACCAAATAATGACCATGACATTTTTTTTGGTACAAGTTCAGGGATTCCTCTTGATCCAACCACTGAACTGGTCACTGCTGGTTGTTGGATAATAATCCAGTTTTTGTGGCTGGTCACAGTTGGGTTGAGATACGGTTCATTGTTGTTGCATTTAGACAGCACTTCAAATCACGATTCTTTTGATCTGAAGTCTTCGTGAGACACGCACTCATCGAGCTCTTTCACCTTTCTAATTTGCTTCAAATGCCAAATGACGGTAGAATGGTTGATGTTGAATTCTTGGGCAACTTTTTGTGTAGTTGTAAGAGGATCACCTTTGATGCTGCTCTCAGTTGGTAGCTGTCAACTTCTGATGGCCAGCCACTACACTCCTCATCTTCAAGTCCCTTGTCTCCTTTTCGAAACTTCCTGAACCACTACTGCACTGTACTTTCCTTAGTACCTGGGCCAAATGTTTGTGCGATCCATTTTGAACTTGAATAAAAAAGTCACTCTAATTTGCTTTTTCTCTTAACATCACTTTTGTAGTATAAGATAAATAGCAAGCAATAAATCATAACAAAAGTTTGAAAAGCGATAAATGCACATTATATTCATGTATAATGAATATTCATATAACCTCATTAAATTTTTAACGTATCCCTATATCAAACAGCCAAGTTCAACAATGCAAAACCACAGTTACTTTTGCACCAACCTAATAACTTTACCTTTTACAAATCTACTCCTTCAAAAGTGGAAATGAAGCCAAATGGGCAGCAGGAAAGGTAGGTTTCAAACTCACCTTTAAAGACCATGGTGTCTTCAAAATGTTCCAGTGCTGCTAATGCATACTGCTGGCCACTGACATCTTGACTGTGAGTATCTCAAAATCAACCAGAGTTTGGTGTCATAGCCTCTTGAAAAGTAGGAGTTTTATCTTATTCACCACTTTTTAAGTTTGTGTTATAATAGGTTCACTAAACAACGTTGTTTCTGGTCTGGGTAAAATACAGTAGATATAGTCATTGTCCTGTGGCTTCCCTAGTGGCTCAGGGGTAAAAAATCCCCCTGCAGTGCAGGAGCCTCCGGAGATGTGTGTTCTATCCCTGGGTCAGGAAGATCCCCTGGGAAAGGGAATGGCAACCCACTCCAGTGTTCTTTCCTGGAGAACCCCATAGACAGAGGAGCCTGGTGGGCTACAGTCCATAAGGTCGCAAAGAGTCAGACATGACTGAAGCAATTTGGCACATTTACCTGGCTTATGGTAATATTAATATAATGTATCAGATTAATGCTACTGCAGAATTTGGGAAATTTAAGACAGCTGAAAATACTGAAGAATAACCTTCGCTTATCAGGGAAATCCATTCTTTCCATTGTGTGTATTTTGGTTAGTATATCTGTTGGTTACATGCTTGTACTTCCTCATATGACAATATCAGCAAAGCTAGGGCTGAGGCCAGGAAATGGGCAATGTGTAACTTTTTGCAAGTAAGGTTCCCAGGGCAAGATAGGGGGTCATACCTTACGTGCAGGGGGAGATCAAGAGGTGTGTTCTTTGAGAACATGACCAACAATCTTCTAAAATTATTTTATGTACAGTAATGTGTATTATTGGTAAGTCATGTTGCTTTTTGTGGCCCCGTGGACTGTAGCATACCAGGCTTCCCCGTCCTTCACTATCTCCTGGAAATGCTCAAACTTAAGTCCATCGAGTTGGTGATGCTAACCAACCATCTCATCCTCTGTTTCCCCCTTCTCCTTCGCCCTTGATCTTTCCCAACATCAAGGTCTTTTCCAGTGAGCTGCCGTTTCACCTGACGTAGCCAAAATATTGGAGCTTCCCCTTCAGCATCAGTCCTTCCAGTGAATATTCAGGGTTGATTTCCTTTAGAATTGACTGATTTGAAGCTATCCAAGGGACTCGAGTCTTCTCCAGGACCACAATTTGAAAGGATTAGGCACTCAGCCACCTTTAAGGTCTAACTGTGACATCTGCACATGACTACTGGAAAAACCGTAGCTTTGACTCTTGGGACCTTGTCAGCAAAGTGATGTCTCTGTTTTTTAATACTCCGTATGGGTTTGTAATAGCTTTTCTTCCAAGGTGCAAGTGTCTTAGTTTCATGACTGCACTCACTGTCCATAATGATTTTGGAGCCCAAGAAAATAAAATCGGTCACTGTTTCCACTTTTTTCCCTTCTAGTTGCCATGAAGAAATGGCACCAGATGCCATGATCTTAGTCTTTTGAATTTTAATCCAGCTTCTTCACGCTTCTCTTTAGTCCTCATCAAGAGACTCTCTAGTTTCTCTTCACTTTCTGCCATTAGAGTGGTGGTATCTGCGTATCTGAGGTTGTTGATATTTCTCCTGGCAATCTTGATTCCAGCTTGTGATTCATCCAGCCCAGGATTTCACATGATACACTCTGCATAGAAGTTAAATAAGCAGGGTGACAATATATAGTTTTGACATACTCCTTTCCCAATTTTGAACCAGTGGATTGGTCCATGTCTGGTTCTAACTGTTGCTGCTTGACCTGCATACAGATTTCTCAGGAGACAATTATGTTGGTCTGTCCATTTCTTTTAAGAATTTTCCATAGTTTGTTGTGATCCACATAGTTAAAGGCTTTAGCATAGTCATTGAAGCAGAAGTAGTTGTTTCTCTGGAATTCCCTTGTTTTTCTGTGATCCAGCAGATGTTGGCAATTTGATCTCTGGTTCCTCTGCCTTTTGGAACCCACCTCGTGCATCTGGAAGTTCTCAGTTCACATACTGCTGAAGCCTACTTTGAAGGATTTTGATCATTGTCTTACTAAAATGTGAAATGAGCACAGTTGTGCAGTAGTTTGAACATTCTTTGGCATTGCCCTTCTTTGGGATTGGAATGAAAACTGACCTTTTCCAGTCCTGTGGCCATTGCTGAGTTTTCCAAATTTGATGGCATACTGGGTGCAGCACTTTAACAGCATCATCTTTTAGGATTTGAAATAGCTCAGCTGCAATTCTGTCACTTCCTCTACTTTTCTTTGCAGTAAGCCTCCCTAACCCCGACTTGACTTCACACTCCAGCATGTCTGGCTCTAGGTGAGTGACCACACCATTGTGGTTATCTGGATTATTAAGACCTTTTTGCATAGTTTTTCTGTGTATTCTTACCACCTCTTTTTAATTTCTTCTGCTTCTTAGATCCTTACTGTTTCTGTCCTTTATCATGTCCATCCTTGCATGAAATGTTTCCTTGATAACTAATTTCTTGAAGAGATCTCTAGTCTTTCCCATTCTATTTTTCTCTCTTTGGGATGGTTTTGGTCACCACCTCCTATACACTCTTACAGACTTGTCCAAAGTTCCTCAGGCACTCTGTCTACCAGAGTCTATTCCTTGAATCTATTCATCATCTCCACTGTATAATCTTAGGGATTTGATTTAGGTCCTACCTGAATAGCATACTGGTTTTCCCTACTTTCTTCGATTTAAGGCTGAATTTTGCAATAAGGAACTCTGAGCCATAGTTAACTCTGAGCCATAGTTAACTCCAGGTCTTGTTTTTGCTGACTGTATAGAGGGTCTCCATCCTTCACTGCAAAGAATATAATCAATTGATTTCAATATTAACCATCTGGTGATGTCCATGTGTAGAGTCATCTCTTGTGTTGTTGGAAAAGGGTGTTTGCTATGACCTGTATATTCTCTTGACAAAACTCTATTAGCCTTTGCCTTACTTCATTTTGTATTCCAAGGTCAAACTTGCCTGTTACTCCAGGTGTCTGTTAACTTCCTTAGCTTTGCATTTCAATCCAGTGATGAAAAGGATATTTTTTGGTGTTAGTTCTAGAAGGTTTTGTAGGTCTTCATAGAACCGGTCAACTTCAGCTTCTTCAGCATTTGTGGTTGGGGCATAGACTTCGATTACTGTGATGTTGCATGGTTTTTTTGGAAAGGAACTGAGATCATTCTGTCATTTTTGAGGCTGCACACAAATACTGCATTTCTGATTCTTCTGTTGACTGTGAGGGCTACTCCATTTCTTCTAAGGGATTCTTACCCACAGTAGTAGATATAATGGTCACCTGAATTAAATTTGCCCGTTCCCATCCATTTTAGTTCACTGATTCCTAAGATGATGTTTTCTCTTGCCATCTGCTTGACCACGTCCAATTTACCTTGATTCATGGGCTTAACATTCCATGTTCCAATGCAATACTGTTCTTTACAGCATTGGATTTTACTTTCTTCACCAGATATGTCCGAAACTGAGTATTGTTTCTGCTTTAGCTGAGCCTCTTCATTATTTCTGGAGCTATTAGTAATTGTCCTCTGCTCTTCCCCAGTAGTATATTGGATACCTTCCAACAAGGGGGGCTCATCTTTCATTGTCTTATCTTTTTTTCATTTTTACATAGTTCATGGAGTTCTCGTGGCCAGAATACTGGAGTGGTTTACCATTCTTTTCTCCAGTAGATCATGTTTTGTCAGAATTCTCCACTATGACCTGTCCTTCTTGGGTGGCCCTGTGAGGCATGGCTCATAGCTTCATTGAGTTATGCAAGCTCCTTCTCCACAACAAGTCACTGACCTATGAAGGAAAGAAGAGAAGTGAAAAGCAAGGGAGAAAGGGAAAGGTTTACCCAGCTGAATCTAGAGTTCCAGAGCAACATGAAGACCTTCTTCAATGAACAATGCAAAGAAATATAGGAAAACAGCAGAAAGGGAAAAACTAGAAATCTCTTCAAGAAAATTAGAGATATCAAAGAAACATTTCATGCAGAGAAGAGCACAATAAAGGATAGAAATAGTAAAGACCTAATAGACACAGAAGAGATCAAGAAGAGATGTCAAGAATACACAGAAAAACTGTACAAAAAAGATCTTAATGACGCGATAACCACGATAGTGTGGTCACTCACTCAGAGCCAGACATTCTGGAGTGTAAAGTCAAGTGGGCCTTAGGAAGCACTGCTTCAAGTAAAGCTAGTGGAGATGATGGAATTCCAGCAGAGCTATTTAAAATCCTAAATGATGATGCTATTTAAGTTCTACACTCAATATATTAGCAAATTTGGAAAACCCAGAAGTTGCCACAGGACTGGAAAAGGTCAATTCATCCCAATTCCCAAGAAGGGCATTAGTAAAAAATGTTCAAACTACTGGCCAGTTGCACTCATTTCCCATGCTAGTAAGGTTATGCTCAAAAGCCTTTAAGCTAGGCTTCAGCAGTACATAAACTGAAACTTCCAGATATTCAAGCTGGGTTTAGAAAAGGTGGAGGAACCAGAGATCAAATTGCCAGGATTCACTGGATCATAGAGAAATCAAGGTAATTCCAGAAAAACATCTATTTCTGTGTCATTGACTACCATAAAGCCCTTGACTGTGTATCATAACTGTGGAAAACTCTTTCAAGAGATAGGAATACCAGACCATCTTCCTGTCTCCTGAGAAATCTGCATGCAGGTCAAGAAGCAACAGTTAGAACTTTTATGAAACAACTGACTGGTTCAAGACTGAGAAAGGAGTATGACAAGGCTGTTTATTGTCATGCTTTTTTAATTTATACGCAGAGAACATCATGGGAAATGCTGGGCTGGATGAGTTACAAGCTGGGATCAAGATTGTTGGGAGAAATATCAACAACCTCAGATACACAGATGACACCACTCTAATGATAGAAAGTGAAGAGGAACTAAAGAGCCTCTTGATGAGGGTGAAAAGAGAAGAGTGAAAAAGCCAGCTTTAAACTCAATATTAAAAATCTAAGTTCATGGCATCTGGTCCCATCACTTCATGGCAAATAGAAGGGGTAAAGGTGCAAACAGTGACAGATTTCCTCTTCTTGGGCTCTGAAATCACTGTGTGTGGTAACTTCAGCCATGAAATTAGAAGACGATTGTTTCTTGGCAGGAAAGCTATGACAAACCTAGACACTGTATTAAAAAGCAAAAACATTGCTTGACTGACAAAAGTTTGTATAGTCAAACCAGTAGTCATGTATGGATGTGATAGTTGGACCATAAAAAAGGCAGAGCGTCAAAGAAATGATGCTTTTGAACTCTAGTGCTGGAGAAGAATCTTGAGAGTTCCTTGGATAGCAAGAAGATCAAACCGGTCCATCTTAAAGGAAATCAACCCTGAATACTCATTGTAAAGACTGAAGCTGAAGCTCCAATACTTTCACCACCAGATGTGAATAGCCTACTCTCTGGGAAAGACCCGATGCTGAGAAAGATAGAAGGAGAAGGGGATGACATAGGATGAGACGGTTGGATGGCATTACTAATTCAATGGACATGAACTTGGGCAAACTCCAGGATATGGTGAGGGACAGGGAGGCCTGGCATGCCACAGTCCATGGGGTCACAGAATTGGACACAACTTAGCAACCAAATACACAGAGTGGAGTGTAAGAATTCTAGTGCTTTTCCAATAGAAGGTTCTGTTTTGTGATCTTTTATAAAAGGATTCAGGGAAGGTATAGGCATAGTATGTCCGCTTAGAATTTCTCAGACCAGAAAAATTGGAAGAATTCTGTACAAAAATTCAGTAAAGGGAAATTTCATGAAGGTGGGGAAAAAATAGTGGATCTTGTTGCAAAATATCTGCATGAAAAGTTTACTATTATTATGTATCTTTATTTGCTTTTTCAGTAAACCAGTTGGCTGAAATAGTATGCCTATTTTATGTTACATCTTTCTTATTTATCTGGTTTTATTTTGATCTCCCCTAAAAGTTTCTTTTTGTTGTTGTTAATAAAAAGAGTTCAGGAACTTCCCTGTGGTCCAGTGGTTAAGACTCCAAGTTCCCAATGCGGGGAGCCCAGATTCCTTCCCTGGTTAAGGAACTAAGATCCCACATGCTGATCTGAGCCGCCAAAAGAGGGTGGGGGGAAGAAAAGATTTTACTTCCAGTTTGGCTTTGGACATCAGATGTAAATAATGTTTTTCTTCCTCCCATGGAGAGGCCAGCAGGTAAGTTTTTGCATGTTCCTTGAGAAACAAACCTGTTGGTTTAGTTTTCCCAAAGGAAAAATGATGGGGAAAGGAAGGAGCTTTTTTCCCTTTAGTTGTCTTTGTAATTGATCCATTTTGAAGGCTTAAACAGAAGGTAAAGCTTTTGGTATCTTTAATACCATGATGCAGACATGTAGATTTATTTTGTTTCCTCTTGCTTTCTAGCTATTAGTTAAAAGTAGTATTATTTCAGTACAGGATATGTTCAGATTTAAGGTTTCACATTTGTATGTTACTATGCTAGTGATTATAAAATTAGTGAGAAATTGAAAAGAAATGATTGTTTTAAGAATGTTTTTAAATACATAAACAATTGTGACACTTCATGGTATCAGTGTGTGTAGCAGTGTTGTCCCAAATCTGTTTGTTATTAGATAATTTATTATTTATTCTAAAGATACTGAATTGCTAGTGGTTGTCATGCTGTCATATATGAAATGCCACTATTGGCACAGAATCTATTCCACTGATTTTTTTCCCCATCTTAGCATTGAAGTTGTGAGATCTGCTTTTGTAGCTGTTTAATGCAGGTATTGGTCAGTATTGTAAAACTCATTAGTGACTTAATTTGGCTGTTAACTACCTTCTCTACTTAAAGGAAATAAATATTTTTACATTTCTCCTTCCTCATCGGTGAATGGTATCCAAAAATAGTTGTATTGATTGGTGCAAAAGTTATTGTGGTTTTTGCATTGTTCAAATTTTCCGTTTGATATTGGAATATATTCTTAAATGTAGTTTTGTTATACATCACTTTAATGGGCATTTCTTGATTTATGTTTTTTTCCTAATGACTTACTATTTGCTGTTTATGTTGATTTTAGACTATGAAAATGATGTTAGAGAAAAAGCAAATTCGAGCAATTTTCTTATTCGAGTTCAAAATGGGTCGTAAAGCAGCAGAGACAACTCGCAACATCAACAACGCATTTGGCCCAGGAACTGCTAAGGAACGTACGGTGCAGTGGTGGTTTAAGAAGTTTCGCCAAGGAGATGAGAGCCTTGAAGATGACGAGCGTAGTGCACGGCCATCAGAAGTTGACAACGATCAATTAAGAGAAATCATTGATGCCGATCCTCTTAAAACGACACGAAAAATTGCCGAAGAACTCAAGGTAAACCATTCTACAGTCGTTCGGCATTTGAAGCAAATTGGAAAGGTGAAGAAGCTCAATAAGTGGGTGCCTCATGAGCTGACCGAAAATCAAAAAAATCGTCGTTTTGAAGTGTCATCTTCTCTTATTCTACGCAACAACAACGAACCATTTCTCGATCGGATTGTGACATGCCACGAAAAGTGGATTTTATCTGATAACCGGCAACAACCAGCTCAGAGGTTGGATCAAGGGAAAACTCTGAACTTGTACCCAAAAAAGATCATGGTCACTGTTTGGTGGTCTGCTGCCGGTCTTATCCACTATAGCTTTCTGAATCCTGGCGAAACCATTACATCTGAGAAGTATGCTCAACAAATCAACGAGATGCACCAAAAACTACAACACCTACAGCCAGCATTGGTCAACAGAAAGGGCCCAGTTCTTCTCCACGACAACGCCCGACCACATGTCGCACAACCAGCCCTTCAGAAGTTTAATGAATTGGGCTACGAAGTTTTGCCTCATCCGCCATATTCACCTGACCTCTTACCAACAGACTACCACTTCTTCAAGCATCTTGACAACTTTTTGCAGGGTAAACACTTCCACAACCAGCAGGATGCAGAAAATGCTTTCCAAGAGTTTGTTGAATCCCAAAGCACAGGTTTTTACACTACTGGAATAAACGAACTTACTTCTCGTTGGCAAAAATGTGTTGATTGTAATGGTTCCTATTTTGACTAATAAAGATGTGTTTGAGCCTATTTATAATAATTTAAAATTCATGTTCCAAAAGTGCAATTACTTTTTCACTAAATTTGTTGTTTATAAGCCACCCAGTCTATGGCATTTTTGTTACAGCAGCCCCATCATATTAAAACACTTCCTTTCCATATTTGGAAAGGCATACTTCACTGGGAGCGGGAAAGAACAATGTGACCAGGTTCCTCCTGGCTTAATGCTCTTTTTAAAATAACAGTAAGTACATTGGACTGCTGGAAAGGAAAGCTTGTAACAATAATAATGCCAGTGATCTTGTCTTGTAACAAGTATTTATACAGTCATGTATCCATAAATAGTCATGTATCCATAAAGTATGCACGCAGGCTAGAAACAAGCACTGCATGATAAGATCTGTATCTGTTGTTCATCCTTGGGCTCTTTGTTTTGCAGCATTTCTGGCCAACTTATTGAACAGAGTGGTCCTCAAGAGCTCTTGTATCAGGGCCCATATCTTTGTTCTCTGCATCCCTTACATCTCATCCTTCTGCAGCTTGGATATCCAGCATAGTAGTGAACAGAGGCATTTAAGTCTCTGACCATCGTCTCCCCTCTCACCTTCTTTTGCACGCTGGCTCACAGCTGCCCTTGTTTATATTCAGTCTTCACCACATGAACAAACTGGCCCAGAGACTGGGCTTCTTGGGATGCAGTACAGCACAGCCCAGCACAGTAGGGTTTGGAACTCACTCTGCTTCTTACCTTCCTTTCTACTCTCTAACTTGAGTCTGGTTCCTCCCTACCACTTGCTGAAATGGTTCCATCAGGAACAGTTGGTGACATACTTAGTTCTCAGTGTGGTGACACTTTCCAATCCCTGGTTGACTATTCACATCTGCTTGGTTTCAGCCCCCAGAGCACATCACTTCTTTCAGCTCTGTCCTTCCCCAGAGCTCCAAACCTGTAGATCCAACTGCCTGCCAGACTCTGGATGTTTCCCAAGCCCTTTACACTCAGTGTGGCAACACCAAGCCCACCTGCTTCCCCAAAAGCTCCCTAGGTCCCTAGCCTGGCGAGTGGCTCTCTAACCACACAGCCTACTAGACACAGGTGATGATCAGCTTGTTCCCCTCTTTGTCCTTCCTCACAGGACCCTTCTTTTGTTCAGGCATCCACTCCCATTCTCGGCCCTATGCCCAAATCCAGGATTGCCTTGATTTTCTCTAAGGATATGCCATCTCCCTTCCATGTGAAAGTTCCAACCAGTAATAAAGGCAACTAGTCAGGGCTTAGGATAAAAGAGACATGCTTTTCCTGGATGCTGTAAATCTGCATGTAACATCTGGAGCTGCACTTCTGGACCACAGGGGAAGCCGGCTCAGGAGGGAGGAGTCAAGAGCCAGCATCCTAGTCATTTGTTGTCTAGATAACTTTAACATTTTAAAATACTTATGTGGCCGCACCAGGTCTCAGTTGTGGCAGGCGGGATTTTTAGTTGCAGGCTGTGGGATCTGGTTCCCTGACCAGGGATCTAACTCAGTGCCTCTTGAGTTGGGTGCTGGAGTGTTAAACACTGAACCACCAGAGAAGTCTCTCCTAGACAACTTTAAAACCTCTCCTGGGGTGGGAGGGGGGATCGGGATGGGGAATACATGTAAATCCATGGCTAATTCAAGTCAATGTATGACAAAGACCACTACAATATTGCAAAGTAATTAGCCTCCAACTAATAAAAATAGTTGAAAAAAATAAAAACAATAATCTCAAAAAAAAAAAAACAAACAAACCTCTCCTGGTCTCCTGTGCCTCCTCCCAGCAATGAGACTTCACATCCCAGCCTCTCAGCCCAGCCTCCACTTGGGAGTCCAGATCGATGACTTCAGACCCTCTCAGAGCTCCATCACTGCTCTCACACCCTGGCTGCTGCCTTCCCTAAGCACAACACATTTGCCTCCTTCCTGGACACCAAGCTTGGTCCTGCCTCAGGATCTTTGTGGGAGCTGTTTTCCTCTGTCCAGAGGCTTCTCCCTCAGATGCCCCAGAGTACAGATCATTTCAACCTTCCCTTCACTCCCTTGGGACCTTCCCGAACGATCCCATGTACAGCAGCCCCCTTCTGCATGCCTCCAGCACATTCTATATTAGGACATTGCTTCCTTCACCACGGGAAAGAATCTCGTTACTTTCCTTATTGGTATTCCCACTGGAGCAGAAGCCCCAGGAGGACAGGCACTTAACTCTTGTGCCTGTCTATCTCGAGGTCACTCTATCCCTAGGTTGAGGACAGCACCTGGAAAGGGGTAGGCAAACTGTTGCCTCTTATCCATTCTTTCTCAGTTCCCCTCAGAACCTTCTCTGTCACCACCATTTCTGCCCTACATTACACTTGTAATTCTAAAATTCCTGCAAGCACGTCCTGACCAGCTTGAATCAATGCATGATTTTCCAAAGTGGGTCACGTGGACCCTGGGTAGCATGGTGGTGAGAATACTTTTGTGAATGTATACAAAAGTCCTGTGGGTTCTTGGGGAATTTTAAGATGTTTGTGTGTTCACGTGATCATCTGACATTCTGCATCACCCAGCATAGATTCCCACTTTTGACCAAGCATTACCTATTTTTGTGCCTGTTTGGGGTGTGTGTTTATATTTGGCATCAAGTGCGACCTGCTTTCCACAGTTTATGGGTAATAATAAAACTGTAGAAACGATTTTAATTCGTAAATAGTGTATATCACATGAAACCCAAGTCATACCACAGAAGGCCAAATGAAGGATGGCTTGTCAATTACACAAGGTGCCAGAACAATCTCTGCAGAGATCATATGGGCCAAATACCATATGCATGCAGCAATTTGCTTTTAGCAAAACTCATTCTTGTTAATGTTACTGGTTTAAATTTTACTGGTTTTGTAGACATTTGGGGAGACTCAAAAGTTAGTTCTAGCTATATAGTTACCTAAAACCGCCAAGTGTTAAACATTTCAACCTTAAGTTTGTAAAGGCATAAGTGGACTTTATAATAGCAATCATTTCAGCCAGGGGCTTACTGGAGCTTGAAAGCACATTTGTTTTATACAGTATGCACATGATGTGTATATACATGTTTATTCATTGCAACATCCTTTGTGGGAACAAAACACTGGGCACAATTTGTAAAGTTCAGTCAATGCAGAATTTGGTTTTAAAATCTTTGGTACAAGGATTTCCCTGGCTATCCACTGGTTAAGTCTCTGAGCTTCCAATGCAGGGGGCAAGGGTTATCCCTGGTTGGGGAACTAAGATCCCATATGCTGTGTGGCATGGCCAAAAAAAATAATAAACATTTGGTACATCTATACGATGCACTTCAATGCAGCAAGAAAAAGGAGGAATCTTAACAAATACTCATAGGAAACAAACTCCATTAACTGAAAAACACAAGGTGCCAAACTGAAAAGAAGTGTATATTATATATACACTTATATTTAAATAAAGCCTTCTGGAAGGATCCACAAGCAGCAGCACTGGCTCCTCCTCGAGACAGCCAGACCTCTGGGGGAAGAGAAGCAGAATGGAGACTTCTCTGGGAAGCATTTTGCTCTAATTTTGAGCCACATAATTATTTCTTCCAAAAATAAACAAATATAACAAGTGGCATCTATAATTACGTATGCTTACATACAGGCAGGTCAAACTAGAATGCCTTCAGAGGCTTGGTAGAAGACAGAGGTGAGGAAAATCACCAGGGCTGGGACCCTGACACACTTCCCTGAAAAAGGAAGCCTCCTTCCAAGTCAGAAGGTCAAGTGCACTGAGGAATCACACACAGAGGAGAGCAGGAGAAGTTGAAGAGCCCTATTAGTAGGTGAAATTACCAGATTTTGGAATGTTACCAAAAAAAAAGTTTTACAGGCTTCACTGCTGAAGTCTCTCCAGAAATACACATGCACAGCTCAATGAATATTCACAAAACAAACACAACAGTACAAGTAACATACAGGTCAAGAAATACAAGACTGTGGAGAAGGAAATGGCAACTCACTCCAGTATTCTTGCCTGGAAAATTCCATGGACAGAGGAACCTGGCAGGCTACAGTCCACAGGGTCGCAAAGAGTCGGCCACAACTGAGCACATCAACACATACTGTAATCTTAAATGGTGGTTTCCTGTTGTATTCTTACCAAAAGAGTTTGGGACTTCCAGTTCTTCCATATCCTTGCCAGTATGTTTAGTCTTTTTAAACTTTTGACGTTTTAAATAAATGTGTAGCATTAAAAAAATAAATAAATACAACATGGGACTTCCCTGATTGTCCAGTGGTTAAGACTCCAAGCCTCCACTGCCTGGGACCCGGGTTCAATTCCTGGTCATGGAACTAATATCCCACATGCCACTCGGCCAAAAATTAAAAAACTAAGTTGAGCCAAGATACAAAAATACTAAAAAACCTTTTTTTAAATAGAAGATGGCCAGCTCCCTGAAGCCCTCCATTGCTCTCTCCCAGTCACTACTGTCCTGACTTAGACACACTGGATTTGTTTTGCCTGCTTTTCTGTACTGTATGAACAGGATCACACAGTACTGTGTCTGGCTTGCCTCTCAGTATTGTGCTTGGCCTCATCTTGGGTGGAGTTGCAGACAGCCGTTTCTCATTGCTCATACTTTCCCACTTATCCATTCTCTTGTTGGTGGGCATCAAAGTTGCTGCCAGTTGGGTTTATAAAATAGTTCAGTTATGAATATTCTATTTCATGTCTTCTTGTGAACAGATGTAAGCTTTTTTTTGGTATGTTTTTGGAGTGGAGTTACTGAGTCACAGAGTATGTTTACTTTTTTAAAAAAATACTAAGGGTTTTCCTACTGTATTCCAGTTGCTTCACATCCTTGTCTTGGCAACTTTAAGAAAACATCACAAGTAAAGCAAACACCTGCGGGCCACCCGTCTGTCACCTCTGGCCCAGTGCATCGTCAGCTCTCACAGGAGAAAGACCTTCATGAGGCTGAGCTCTCAGCATGTCATTCCCTTAAGACCTTGTGGGATTCCCTAGTGGTCCAGTGGTTAGGAATCCTGAGCTCTCACTGCTAAGGGCCCAGGTTCAGTCCCTGGTCAGGGAACTAAAATCCCACAAATGGACAGCAGGGGGGAAAAAAGAAAAAACAAACCTTGCAATGTCTCCCACTATAACAGCCAGATCACTTAGCCTAGCATCCAGTGCCCTCTCCAGGATGCCCTTCTCTTTTCTGCCTCTTTTCACTAATCTTCCCTTCCCACTGTCAGTGTGTCCATCCATGCCACTCTAAGGGTTCTGCACGGCTGTCTCATTCTGCTAAGAACCTATGCCTTGGGATGTTCTGTCCCTTTTAGTGGCTTCCTCTTCCACTCAGTAATTCAGGCCAATTTGTGCATTAATACTTTTCTCTCCACTGAAGTACCACCCACATTCTTGGAATTAAGTCCCTCTAACCTAGGGATTATCACAACCACTGGCAGAGGGTAGGGGTTCAGTACATGTTTGTGCCACAAACTGGGAGGCTCTCTGATGCTATTCTTTAGAATAAATATTTATTTGTGTGCACCAGGTCTTAGCTGCAGCACGTGGGATCTAGTTCCCTGACACGGAACTGAACTGGAGCCCCATGCACTGGGAACAGGAGTGTTAGCCACTGGACCACCAGAAATCCCAATGCTATTATTTTTTAATGTATATAGATAGGAGCGGGGGGGTGGGGGGGTGGGTAAACAACCTGTGAGGGAAAAGAATATTAAAAAGATTACATGTATGTGTGTGTGTATAATTGAATCACTATTCTATACACCTGAAATGAACACAACATTGTAAATCAAATATACTTCAATTCTGAAAGAATTATTAATTGAATATCTAAGGTTCTGGGGATGAAGTGCTGTGACGATTAACAGGGTTCCTACCCTTATGGAACTCCCACTCTTGTGAGGGAGACAAGCAGCAAATAACTAAACACATAAAGCAATTACAGAATGTGATCAATCATAAAAGAAATACTGCAAAGTGACGTGGAAGGAACTGAAAAGGGGGAGATTACATTAAAGAGCGACAGGATTGCCAGAGTAGATCTCAAGAAGAAAAAATTAGGGTTCTTGTCCAAAAGAAGAAAAAGGTAAATTTTCATTTTTCCCTACTCCCCCAACTGTTCTCACAGGCAACCAATCGCACCACCTCTCTGGGCATTTTGCTGAAATATACAACGAACATGTAATTTTATACTCAGCATAGTCAGTCAACAGATGTGGCAAGAACTGGAGATTGGGAGGTGCAATCCTAAACTGACAGGTCAGGAATGGTCTCAATGAGATGGTGACATTTGTGGCAAGACCCACAAGAGGTGAGGAAGAGATGGCACTGGTCTGAGGAAGCGCAGGAAGCGTTGCAAGCAGAGTGAACAGCAGGTGACAAGGCTGAAGCAGTGACGCCCAGACTACTTGAGGCTGGGAATGAGAACCAAGGGAAAAACCTTTTGAAGTGGGCCCACGGGCAGAGGACCATATAAGCCACTCTAAGAACTTAAAACTTTTTTTTTGGCCAAGCCAGGAGGCATCTGGGAATGTTACTTCCCAGTGCAGGCATGTGTGTTCGGTGGCGTCCAACTCTTTGGGACCCTATAGACTATAGCTCACCAGGCTCCTCTGTCCATGGGATTTTCCACGCAAGAATACTGGAGTGGGTTACCATTTCCTCTTCCCCACTCAGGGAAGGAATCTCCACCTCCTGAAGTGGCAGGCATGATTCTTTACCCCTGCACCATTTGGGAAACCCTTTAGTTTCCGGACCAAGAATCAAACCCACACGCCCTGCAGTGGAATCCCAGAGTCTTAATCACTGGACCGCAAGGGCAGTCCAAGACTTTCTTGAATGAGATCGGAAGGCAGTGGTTATTGATCAGGAGTTGGAGTCTGACTAGTGGTTTCGAAAATTCACTTCTACAAAGAACAGCCTCATTCTTTCGCAGTAGCTCATTCTTCCACTATGTGAAAGTGTTATGGCTTATCTGGAGCTCTCCAGTGGTGGCCTTTCGGTCTGTTTTCAGTCTGTTTCTTCCTCTCCATGAATTTCAATTAACAATGTTCTGATTAAAAACTTCTTCTGCAGTAACTCAAGTGGTCCTTACAAGCAAAATTTTCTTATTCAGTAAAGAAACTGGGTAACGTGCTCTCACTGGTTCCCAGCTCAGACTCCCAGCGTTAAGTTCTTTTTTCCACCTCAGAAAGGTTGGGTCAGGAAGTGGTTAAAAAACAAGCAAGAACTGGGTGGGCGTTCTTGCCCTTTCACTTCAGTACAGGAGAGGATCGGCCGGCCAAGGGATTTGAGAGTGGGTCCACGCGTCCTCGGCCTGGTGGCTGTCGGGACTCAGGCGCCCACTGAGCTCCTGAGACGAACCGCCAGCACCCCCAGCCCCTCAAGGAACGGACGACTTTTTAAAAAAGCTATACGAAAAGACCAGACCAGGGGAACCCGGTTGCGAATCCAGCGCCGTCGCAAAGATCCGCGCCTGCGCAGTGGCGCCCCGCGCGGACTTTTCCTTCCCACGACCTTCTATCCCGCGCCTGCGCATTAAGACCTGCTCCCCACAGGCCAGCAAGACTAAATCTAGTAGATAGCTTTTCTTACCGACTGAGGTGGGGAAAATTGGTTCGTAGTTAAACCCGTTGTCTCTCCCTTCCCATTCTGTGAACTATAAACCTTCCAACCCAACTGCCCCTACAGAGAAGGGACTCTATCCTCGGGGTTTCCCTGGCGCTGGCTGGCGACCAGGTAACCCGGAGGGTTGTGGGTGGGCGCACCAGGAGACCACGTGGCGGGCGTCCGCCAGTCAGCACGCAGACCGCACTTTGCGGCTAGGCTTCAAACAAACTACCGTGAGGCGAGAGCGGCCTGTGGGGCCCCGCCCCCTCGCCTGGGTCTGGGGCCCCGCGAGACGGCGGACGGGTGGGGGCGCCGAGAGCGGGGGCGGGGCGCAGTGGTCGAGTGACGGCCGGCCTCACCTATTCGGGGTGCTAGCCGCGGAGCGGTGGACCCCGCAGCCAATGGGCGGGGGCTAGGGCGGGGGGCGGCCCGGCCGGAGGGGAGGGGGAGCCCGCGGCCGGGGGACGCGGGGGGAGGAGGGGGCGGGCTCCCAATCCGGTTCCATCCGGTTCTCCCACCACCCCCGCCGCGGGTCCCAGCAGCTCGGGCGGCGGGAGGAGCGGCAGCGGTCAGGCTACTCAGCTTCGCGAAGGCTCTCGGCGCGCCGCGGCCCTCAGGCACCCGGCTCTCGCCCGCCCCGCCGCCACGATGCCCAAGAGGAAGGTGAGCAGTGGCCGCGTCCCGCACACGCCCACTCCGCCGCGCGGCCGTCCCCAGAGCCCCGCGAGGCCCAGGCCCGCCGCTTCCTCTGCAGCGCTGGGCCGGGGAGGCGGCCGGACTTGCGGCGGGCGGGAGGGCTGGCGCACGGCGGCCTCGGTGCTGCGTTCTGGAACGTTCGGCAGCCCGAGGAGCCGGATCCGAGATTCGAACGCGGCGGCGGGAAGCCGCTGACGTCACGCGGACGGGCATTGTTCTTGCGCGCGGACGAGCCTGGGGCGCGCGGGCACTTTTGTTCACGGGCTGTTCCCACTCGCGCTCTCCTTTCTCCCGCAGGTCAGCTCCGCCGAGGGGGCGGCGAAGGAGGAGGTAAGACCCCGCTCCGCTCCCGGGGGTGGGCTAGGTTTCCTCCGCACCGTGCATTCCTTGCTTATTTTTCTTTTTTCTCCCAAAGCCCAAGAGGAGATCGGCGAGGTTGTCAGCAGTAAGTAAAGCGAGCCCCCTAACCTTTCTTTTCCGCGGGTTCGAACCTAGGGAAGAAGCTCAGTGTTACCTTTGTTTTTCAGAAACCGGCTCCTGCAAAAGTGGAAACGAAGCCAAAAAAGGCGGCGGGAAAGGTAGGTTTCAGACTCAGCCTTTAGAGATCATGGTGTCTTTGAATTGTTGGAGGTCTCTAACGGTCACTGCTGGCCCCGGAGGTCTTAACTTTGAGACTCGGCAAATCAACCACAGTTTAGTGTCACAGTCTCCTGAAAAGTTGTCGGAGGGTTATTTTATTTACCGCTGGAGTTTTATGTTATAATAATTTCAGTAAACAGTGCCTTTTGTCAGTTCAGTGGCTCAGTGGCGTCCGATTCTGCGACCCCATGGACTGCAGCATGCCAGACTTCCATGTCCGTCACCAACTGCCTTTTTTAGTATGAGTAAAATTCAGTGAATGTGGTCGTCATCCTGGCTTACGGGAATATAATATCACATTAGTGCTGCTCCAGAATTTGGGAAATTTAAGACGACTGAAAATATTGAAGAATAACTTTCACTCACCAGGGAAATCCATTCTTTGTGTTGTGTATGTTATGGTTAATGGTTCCCTGTTGGTGGTTTTCTGTTGCATGCTTGGCCTTCCTCTTCTGAGTATCAGAAAAGCTAGGACTGAGGCCAGGAGATGGGGACTGTGTAAGTTTTTGCCTGTGAGGTTCGCAGGGCAAGGTCAGGGATCATACCTTACGTGCAGGGGGAGATAAAAAATTATGTTCTCTGAGAACATTCCTCTTCTACGATTATTTTGTATAGTTTATGTGAAAGTTCTCTAAATTATTTTATCCTGACATTCTTTGAGATTATCGTAAATAGTGTTGCTCTGGAATAGATTCCTGATTGCTTTATTCACATGGCGAGTGTTTGGGTAGTTGGATATTTGTATTTTGAAAACCTAAGTTGGAACAGCAAAATATGTGTACATCATTTGTGACTCTTTGGATCTAGCATTGATACCACCCTCTAAAGCTCTTATTTGTTCTACAGGGGAAATTCATGGTGTGATTAACTTCTCTTAACTCAAAACTTAGGTCAAAGTTTGCTTTTAGAAGTCTTCTCTCCCCTCAATCTTCATTGTCATCTCCCCTTTCCTAAAAGTATAGGTGAAAGCTAAATACTGAATAATACCGAAAAATTTTCCCATGTCTTTATTTAAACATTCTACAGAGCTGAGTATAAGAATTTCAGAGTTTTTCCAATAGAAAGTTCTGTTTTGTGATCTTTTTAAAGTGGATTTAAAGAAGGTATAGGTGTAGTAGGCCCACTTGGAATTTCTCAGACCTGAAAATGAAGAATTCCATACGAAAACTCAGTAAAGAGAAACTTCATGAATGCAGGGAAAATAGTGTATCTTGTTGGAAAATATCCGCATGTAAAGTATGCTATTACTACTCGTCTTTTATTATTTATTATTTCAATAAACCAATTGGCTAAAATGCTATGCCTGTTTCTCTTACATCTTTTTTATTCACCTGTCTCTGTTTTGATCTGTCCTAAAAGTTTGGGTTTTGTTTTGTTTTTTTAATGAAAACAGTTCAGGAACTTCCCTGGTGGTGAATTTGGTATGACTCTTGAGTTCTCAATGCAGGGGACCCAAGATCGATCCCTAGTCAGGGAAGTGAAATTCCACACGGTGCAGTGCGGCCAAAAGGAAAAAAGTCAAATTTTACTTTCAGTTGTGTTTGGGGCCATTGGATTTAATTAACATTTTTCTTCCCTTTCAAAGGCCAACAGGTAAGTTTTTATGTGTTCCTTGAGAAACAAACCTGCCTGCTCAGTTTGCTAAAGGAAAAGTGATGGCAAAAGGGAGGAGTTTTTTTTTTTCTCTTTAATTTTAATAAAGTAGTATTGTCTTCGTAATTGATCCACTTTAAAGCCTTAAACAGAAAGTAAAGTTTTGGTATATTGATTACCATGCTAAAGACATGTAGACTTATTTTGTTTCATCTGGTTTTCCAGCTGTTAGTAGTTAAAAGTGATATTTCAGTCTAGGCTGTTAATCCATTTAAGGTTTTATATTTTTATGTTTCTCTGACCGGTTATATTATTAATGAGAAATTTAAAGCAATCAAATTGTTAAACAATTATTTTTAAATGCAGAAAGTATTGTGATACTTCATGGTGTGTCTGTATGTAGCAGTGTTGCCCCAAATATGCTTTTATTAGATAATTTATTGTTTATTCTAAAGATACTCAGTTGCTAGTGGTTGACTTGCTGTCATGTATGGAATGCCACTATTGGTACAGAATCCATTCCACTGATCCCCCGCCCCCTTAGCATTAAAGTTGTCAGGTCTTTTGTATCTTTGTGGCTGTTTAATGCAAGTATTGGTCAGTATTATGCAACTCACTGGTGACTTTACTTAATTTGGCTGTTAACTACGTTCTCTACTTAACAGGAAATAAATATTTGTTAGATTTCTCTTTCCCCATTGGTGGATGGTATCCAGAAATACTGTTGTATATTATTTTAAAGTGGCATAACCTTTGAAGGTCTTTTATCATCATATACCTGTGTGTTTTCAGATACTTCATACACCTAAATGAAATGATAAACTCAAAGTTGATCTTTTTAGCTGTTGATTATATATCAAGGGACTAACTGTAGCAGGATAGTCAATCTGACCTTACAATATGGTGCTTTTCTCAGGTGAATCCTCGGGACAGTGGTTATTTGACAATTTGATTGTTGTTCCCACTTAAAAGTTTGGGGGTGGGTAGGGTTACAGGGCAGGGGGAGAGCCCTCCAACCATTCCTCAGTTCCTCTGTTCTCTCCTGTGGAACTTCAGAGAATAGTGGAGAAGGGGAGTTGCTGAGGCTTTAGATGTAATTGTCTTGAGTCTGGTGAGGCTTGGTATGCAGGTGCTGTTAGGACCTCAGCATGTTATGTGGTCCTGTTTCTTGGGGGCTGACCTTGAAGTGTGTCCTGTAACTCAGACTGACAAGCAGCAGCACTAACATTGCGGCTATGGTGGGGACAATTTCCAGCAAGTCAGAAAATGTCGGCAAATGCAGAGTTGATACTTAAATATACTCTTACTCTTATCACAGGATAAATCTTCAGACAAAAAAGTGCAAACAAAAGGGAAAAGAGGAGCAAAGGGAAAACAGGCAGAAGTGGCCAACCAAGAGACTAAAGAAGACTTGCCTGCAGAAAATGGAGAGACTAAAAACGAGGAGGTCAGGAGTGTGTGTGTGATTAATTTTGACTCTGAACAGTGGGTAATGCAGCAGATAAAACAGTCTTTATAATATGGAACAAAGTTTGTATTCTGCTCCAAGTGGGCAGAATATTTTTTATGAATTTAGATGATATTTTAAATTTTACCTGTAAATGGGTTTTTTTTTTTTACTGTAAATAAGAAATCATACACTAAGATTTCATTTACTAAATGATATTTCTTTATGTAACATAGGGATTTTGTTTAAACATTCTAGTCTTTTTTTTATTGAAATTGCCGTGTATAGATCTGTTAATAATCTTATTTCTTTTTTTATATAAATTTATTTTTTAATTGAAGGATAATTGCTTTACAGAATTTTGTTTTGTGTCAAACCTCAACATGAATCAACCATAGGTATACACACATCCCCTTTGTTAGTTTCTAATATTCTGGATGTTCCTTTTACAAATTTTTTAATCCATTCCCTTATTTTTCACATTTTTCTCCTTTTTACATAATGAAGTCTTACTTTAAAGTAGCCACTTGTCTAGATTTAGGTAGTAACTTGGATCAATTAAAAGGGTTGATGTCCTCAATCTATGCTTTTAAGCTCTGAAAAAAAGATTTTACCTATAAAAATAAGTAGGTTTCAAGGTTGTGGTAAATAACTAATACATTTATAAGGGGAGAATGTCACCTTCTAATCCCTTTTATCAAACTATAGTTGATTCTCATTATCTGTGATGGTTGTATTCTATAAGGTTGCTCCAAGTACTAGATAGTTGCATGTAGTGGAAATATAGGGTTAGATTCTCAAAATACACTCACTGCAACATTTCCATCAACAGATCAAACCATAACCTTAAGTGTGTGTGTGCTTAGTCACTTCAGTCATGTCCATCTCTTTGCAACCCCATGGACTGTACCCTCCCAGGCTCCTCTGTCCATGGGATTCTCCAGGCAAGAATACTGGAGTGGGTTGCCATGTCCTTCTCCAGGGGATCTTCCTGACCGGGGATCAAACCTGAGTCTCCTGCGTCTTCTGCCTTGCCAGGTGGCTTCTTTACCATTGAGCCACCAGGGAAGCCCCCAACCTTATTTGTATTCCTGCTTAATACGTGTTTTTGAGAAATCATACAGAACGCAGGGCCAAGAGAAGCAGCACTGTAACTTGTGCTTCAGTGAAGCTGTCCGTTGTCGGTTTTCTCCATATAGCACACCACAACCTTGTTGCACATAGTCTTGGATAACACTAGACTTGTCTGGTCAACATTTTCTCCACCATGAGGACAAAAAAAAAATGATACATGTAGCACTAAATAGACTGTGAAATAGATGCTTGCTTACAGTGTTAGAGCTGAAACAAGAAGGGTTAGCTGAGACTGCTTGTCACGTGACTCATGGTTTTTACTGCTGTGTATTTGCACAAGACCATGGAAATGCCATCAGTATGGATTTGGGTTTACAAATAACTTTTAGTGAGTTGGTGAATTCACCGGTACAGAATCTATAAATATTGAGGATTGAATGTATTTTTAAGACTTTACAGTGAGGAAAGCTTACATTATAATAAATGCTAAATATTGGTGACTTCATAGCAATGACGCAGGAGTCAAATGTTTGATCCCTTTTTTTCATTTGATTGCAGAGCCCAGCCTCTGATGAAGCAGAAGAGAAAGAAGCCAAGTCTGATTAATAACCACACACTCAGTCCTGTCAGTGGTCCCTGTTTCCCTTCTTGTACAATCCAGAGGAATATTTTTATCAACTATTTTGTAAATGCAAGTTTTTTAGTAGCTCTAGAAACATTTTTAAAAAGGAGGGAATCCCACCTCATCCCATTTTTTAAGTGTAAATGCTTTTTTTTAAGAGGTGAAATCATTTGCTGGTTGTTTATTTTTTGGTACAACCAGAAAATAGTGGGATATTGGATATGGGAGGCTTTGATTGTCTTGGGTGTCAGCTTAACATTCCATAGATGGGGGGTAGCTTTTATATCCTATAATACAAAAGCATACTAAATGGCAGTTTGGAGTCAGTTGTGCATTCAATGTCTTGAACACTTTAAATTACTTCTCTTGCCATATTGTTTTGGTAGAATTATTTCCTACAGCAAACCACTTTTTGATCTTGGCTCTCCTGGTCAGAATTTTGTGCACTATACTATAACATCTTTGGTCGTGGTAGTCCAGTTTTCCTAGTAACTTGGTTAATGTGCTGTGAACAATTGACAGTTTGGGTATGTAGTGTATATGATATTAAATTGTGAATCAGTGG
This sequence comes from Dama dama, assembly GCF_033118175.1. Lineage (NCBI taxonomy): Eukaryota > Metazoa > Chordata > Mammalia > Artiodactyla > Cervidae > Dama > Dama dama. The sequence goes on from NC_083699.1 coordinate 78,316,566, forward strand.
GACTTACGATGTAACAACATATCAATATTTGAAGATATTGGTACTTGATATCCTGTTAAGGAAAATTGCTCCAAATTTTAAGCTGGAAAGTCACTGGAATAACTGTTAAGAATCACAACTACATGATATTTTAGATTTCTGGTACGTATGTGAAGAATTGTGTACAAATTGAAATGTCTGTGTAGTGATCCTCAAAACAACCAATAAAATCTCAGTTATAAAAGAATTCCTTGAAATGCATGTATTAAGTTCTGGTTTAAATTTTATATATATATTTATTTATGGCTCAGTGACTTAGAGGATCTTCATTCCCCCTCAGCAGTGAAAGCCTGAAATGTCCGGACCCTTGGACTTCAAGGGAGTTCCCTAGATTTTAAAGAATTGTCACATTTGTTCTTACAATCTTACTAAAATTTTGGAAGACTGAAATGCTTCCTTTTTTCTATAATACTTCTACAGTGTACCTTGCAGATATTTTTGTGACTAAATTGGCTTATTGGGAAATGAGCCACTTGTCCTCTGAAGCAAAATAAATACATGATTACTTTTCTTAAAAAGTAAGCTTTAAATACTGAGTAAGCTAGAACTACGTGTGTGTTTGCATATTTTCAAGACTTGTTTTCATGTGTATTGTCCTGTTTTCCTATCTAAATAGTCTTCAGAGATAATACTGGACACCTGTGCTGATTTGGTAACTGCAGAAGTGGGGCCAAAGATAGCACTTTGCAAGGGTCAGCACTGAAGAGGGAGAAGCCATGGAAGAGAGTTTAGAGCTCTCTACACTTGATGTTACGTCACATGTGGATTTGATGAGTAGGATGCAAGAGTGCTTTAGAAACGAGTCCTACAGGGCCATAGGACTCTGTGAAGGCCGTGTGCCATTTGAATGGCCCATAAGATCAGAGTTCACAAGAAGTGGCAAGATGTGGCATCTTAAAAAGTGAAACTACAGGAAAAAATGCAGAGGACGTTGATTTGGGTTGATCTGGTACCCAAAAGAGGGCTTTGACAACCCTTGGAGAATGGGAAGATTCTTGATCCTGACACCAATAAAACTTGGTTGTTCAGTCATGTCTGATTCTGGGACCCCATGGACTGTAGCCCGACAGGTTCCTCTGTCCATGGAGTGTTATAGGCAAAAATACTGGAGTGGATAAGCCATTCCCTTTTTCAGACAGTCTGTAAGTTTCGATAGAATAGGTCAGAGTGTGCATATGCAAATTTAAAGGAGCTGAAACATTTTGCTGTGTGAATGGCTACTTCATGCAGTTTTTGGGTACCAGAATTTCTAGCAGCTATTTTCTCATAGGTTAAGGGGTATCTAAAAAACCAATGGGAAACAGTTTTAACCCTGTAATCCATCTGGCAATGTTTATTGTACTACCCAACCATCCCACCCCTAAGAATGTGATACATGTTTACAGTCACAAGTATTTTCTTATTCTGAACTCATTGCTATAATAGTATGTTTAAAGAGACATTAATTTTCTAAAAAATAGTGTGATAGTTAAGGTTTTTTGACTTATAGGTTGATACCTAAAAGAAATTGACTTTCCTGTAGAAAATTGGAATGAAGTACTTCTAAATCCTTGGCCTTTAAGCATTGCCCTTTAATAACTTTTTTTTAAATGATAAAGTGAACTCTTTAAGTGGGTGTTCCCCTCAGCTGTCAAAACTATTACTTTAAAAAAACTGTGTCTTAGGTATGTATACCTATGGCTGATTCATGTTGATGTTTGACAGAAACCAATTCTGTAAAGCAACTGTCCTTCAATTAAAAAATAGATTAGGAAAAAGAAGACCACTTTGAGGCATCTTTTCTGGGATCGGTACTTGGGAAAAGTTTCATCTCCTAACACTGAACAACTAGTTCTGAACAACGAGAACCGAGTGATAGGAATGCTTGAGTGGACATAGTTCAGCAGTCCTAGAAGGACAAGGAAGAGAACTTTACTAATAATGATGACAAACGGAACCAGGGCTCCCTGGTGGCTCAGCTAGTAAAGAATCCACCTGCGGTGTGGGAGACCTGGGTTCGATCCCTGGGTTGGGAAGATCCCAACTGAGGAAGGGAATGGCTACCCACTCCAGTATCCTGGCCTGGAGAATTCCATGGACTGTATAGTCCATGGGGTCACAAATAGTCGGACACGACTGAGTGACTGACTTCACTGACAAATCTTAGCCTCATTTGTTAGCTAGGGAAGTCAGCAAGAGCTCTGTATTTGGGCTTGTCTGAGGTTGGATTTGACCTTCAAATGAGTCCAATTAGAGGATTTAAAGCACGAAGCCTGGTGCGTGATGCAGAGATGCATGATAATCACAGAGGCCCCAGAAAAGAGTTGTAGGGGCGTTGGGAAACAGGCAAAAGCCTGTGAGGTTGGGGACAGGAATTATGGGATTTGGCAGGTGCAGGGAGGAGAAATGTATGTATGTGCGTCTAGTTTGAGTACAGGGGCAATCCATGCTCACTGGGGGGAAAAATTGCAGGAAACAGACAAGCTAAAAACACCTGAAATTATAATTCACTTTCTAGGCAACTATTTAAAGATGTGTTTTTCTCAGATCCTTTTCTGTGCCTATATGAATTTACAAAATTGGTGTCATACATTCTGGTCTTTTTATTTTTTCGGTTGTGCTAGGTCTTCATTGCTACGAGCAGGGATTTCTCTAGTTACAGAGAACAAGGGATACTCTAGCTGTGGCGCTTTGGCTTTTCATTATGGTGGCTTCTCTTGTTGAGGAGCACAGGCTCTAGGGGCATGGGCTTGGTAGTTGTGGCTCACCTCCTTAGTTGCTCTGAGGCATGTGGGACCTTCCCGGACCAAATATCAAACTGCTGTCCCGTGCATTGGCCAAGTGATTCTTATCCACAGTACTACCAGGGAAGTCCTTTTTTCCATTTTTATTTTTTGCTTTTGGCTGAGCCACATGGCTTACAGATCTTATTTCCCCAACCAGGAATGGAACCTGGGCCCTGGCAGTGAAAACAGAGAGCCCTGACCACTGGGCCACCAGGGAATTCCCTCTGCGTCCAGTTTTGTAGTCTCTCCCATACTGTGAACTTTTCCCCTCGGTTAATGAGTATTCTTCCATAGCATTTGTAAGCACTGCGTAGTATTTTATTTCAAGAACGTAATTTGTCAGACGTTTAGACATTTTCCCCATTAAAACAAGCATTGTGAAGCTGAAATATGGGTGAGTTCTATTAACCTCTACAGATAAATTCTAAGTATGTATCTGCCTATTACAATCCAGAGTTGTTCCATCACTTAATTGCAAGGCAGCTGAGAGTTTCAAAACATTAACCTTAAATAGGTAATGAATCTTAAATAGATGATGGGAAGCAGCTCAGAAAGTAACAAATTGGTTTTCAGTCATAAATGTTTAGGATTACATTAAAAAACTGAAAAATACAAATCATTTAATCCTGGAAGCTAAAAATAATTATTTTCAACATTTTGAATTTTCTTCATATATGTTTGGGGTTTTCTTTTAAATTTTTTTAAATTTATTTTTGGCTATACTGGGTCTTTGTTGCTGCTCGGGCTTTTCTCCAGCTGTGGTGAGCAGGGGCTACTCTGGTGCTCAGGCCTCTCGTTGTGGTGACTTCTCTTGTTGTGGAGCACAGGCTGTAGGGTGCCTGGGCTTCAGTAGGTGCAGCTCCCAGGCTGCAGAACGCAGGCTCAGTAGTTGTGGCCTGTGGGCTTAGTTGCTCCGAGACACATGGAAATTCTCAGATCAGGACTGAACCCGTATCTCTTGAATTGGCAGGCAGATTCCTTGCCACTGAGCCACCAGGGAAGCTCTGGGTTTTTCTTTATTTGTAAAATGTTTTAATATTGGCTTAATAGTTACTTGTATGGCTGTGCCATAATTTGGCCACTACAGTTTTTTTAATTAGGGATGATTTTACTCACACTCAGAAGAAGTACCGTATACTAAACCCCTATGTTCCAGTCAACCAGTCCCCAAAGCCATCCAACCATGACCAGTCTAGTCCATCCTTATTATTGTGAAGCAAATAAAGATGGATATTTTAAAAATACCTATAAATAGGAAACAAAGTGAACAGAATGTACAGGAAGCAGATATTTACATAGGCGGTAAAAATTGTTCATTTATCTTTGAAGTTTTACATGTTTGGTCAGGGTTTCATGCAGATTCAATTTAACAAGAAGCTGATATTTAAAAAAGAAAAAAAAAATCTGGTGTGGTTAGTCCCACCTGTAACATCATCAGACGCTGATTCCACTTTGATTTTTTTTTTTTTTTTAAGTAAGAAGGTGTTTGGAAATTTTTGGAGGGCGTAGAAATGGAACATGATTGGTAAGAAAGTTGCTAGAGAGAAGGGAAACCACAGTGCCGAAAGTTGCTAGAGAGAAGGGAAACCACAGTGCCGGGGTCCAAGAGATAGCCTGGACAACATGGTTCAAACGCAGGTCTGAGTCAAGGGTGGTTATAGCAGCTTCACTACCTTGGTTGCAGAAGCCTGTGACCCCACCAGGGAAGGGGAGAAGGACTGGTAATAGGACTTAACTGGAGTGATATTAATGCCTTTTTCAGAAGGTCCAAGGAGTTAAAGCAGTGCTGGCACAGAGCACGCAATAAAATGCTTGTTTAGTCAGTCGCGAAGTCGTGTCCTACTCCTTCCCACCCCATGGACTGTTTCCCACCAGGTTCCTCTGTCCATGGGATTTTTCGAGCAAAAATACTGGAGTGAGTGGCCATTTCCTTCTCTAGGGTGTCTTCCTGACCCAGGGATAGATCCCATGTCTCCTGCTTTGGTGGTCCGGTTCTTCACTGCTGAGCCACCAGAGAAGCCTGCCCAATAAAATATCTGATGTTGTTATTCCTCAGTGATTCTCAGAGCTTACAGTACCTAGATTCTTGTTAGATTTAGTCCCTTTACACCGATATATGTTTTGGGTGTAAAACCTTAGACAACACATTTGATTGAACCAACTTTAAGTTGAGTGCTATAAATGAGAACACCGGCTCATCAGATCTGGCTGTGCTTACTCACTAGAATGCGGCATTGGTTAAGTCCAGTAGTATTCCCTTACATCTTTAACTTACTGTAAAGGCTACTGTTGCATTGTAGGTGTAATTCCTAACTGCAAATTCTGCTAATATTACTTTTTATCTCGGAAAGCAGTTTTTTGGGGGTTTTTTGTTTGTGTTTTTATGGAAAGCACTTTGTTACCCAGAGAAAATTCAAGTTGAAAAATGCATGAAAGCAAATGATACATTCAAGTAATGTATGAATAATTTTGAATATACTAATATACTAATCTGTTATACATGCTTTATAAAGAGGAAAAGCTGAAAGTCTTGCATGCTTGGATGTGTCTGTATAAGGTGATGGCTGTTTATCAAAATATGCAAGATTAAAATTTCCACCAATGCTGATTTGGGCTTTCACAAGAAATGTATTTAAAGATAGTCTTAGCTGTTGTAGCATGATTTCTCACGTTCTGCTTCACTTCTTATTTATTTGGTTGCTTTGGGTCTTAGTTGCAGCATGAGGATCTTTGTTGCATCACGTGGGATCTTCCATTGTGGCTCCTGGACTCTGAAGTTGTGGCCCATGGGCTTAGTTGCTTCTCGACGTGTGGGATCTTACTTCCCCCACAGGGATCAAACCTGAGTTCCCTGGACCATCTGGAAGTCCCCTTGGTTCACTTCTTTTTTATCTCCGAAGCCAAAGTGAACTAAATATTGAGTGAGATGTGTGTGTGCTCAGTTGCTCAGTCATGTCTGACTCTTTCTGACCCCATGGACTGTAGCCTGCAAGGTTCCTCTGTTCATGGAATTCTCCAGGCAAGAATACCAGTTGCCATTTCCTACTCCAGGGGATCTTCCCAACCCAGGGATGGAAACTTGGGTCCCTTGGGTTTCCTGCATTGGCAGGTGGATTCTTTACCACTATGCCATTCAACTAAGTTACCTGAGCTAATATGAATAAAATACTTTTCTTTAGATACCCGGATAAACAAAGCCTGGATACTTGACATTGACAAGGAGCACACTGCTCTTCTGAACTTTGGAATTCAAAATGGGTCTTGGCCAGCATTAAAAATGGGCATTTTTCTCTATGAAGAAAAACAACAGACTTGACTGAATAATGTAAAAGATCTGAATAAATGGGGAACACAGTGTTCCTACAAAGGGTCAATATTTTAAGGGTGGCATTTCTTTCTATCTAAAAATGTGATACAATTCCAATCAGAATATTGGTAGATTTTCCATTAGGAATTGGAAAGCTGATTCTACAGTTCATCTAAAAGATAAAATTGTGAGACTAGCGAAGAATTTTTTTGATAATATAAATAAGAGAAGCCTTGCTCTACCAGATATCACAAGCTCCTATAAAACTACAGTAATAAAAGCAATATGATTTTGGAGAAGAAATAGAGAAAAAGTCAATGAAACAGAATAGACCAAAGCAGATTTAATACATGATAAAGGTAGCATTTCAAATCAGTCAGGAAGAGATCATTCAGAAAAGATTTTCAGTTCAGTTGGCCATTCCTTTAGGAAATTATAAATTAGGTTAGTTTATAGTACAATAAACTAGTAAATTAGATTCTCTACCTTGAACCACACACACACACACACACACACACACACACACACACAAATTCCGATAGATTTAAAATCTAAATATAGAAAAGCTATGATAGTATAAAATAGTTTTATAATTATGAAATGGAGAAGGCCTGCTTTTCTCTGTAAAGCAATAAATATGAAGCCATAAAGGAAAATGTTAAATATTTGATCTTATAATATTTCAGGCTTTCATATGATTTTTTTAAAACAAATATCTGAGAAATGTTAGATTGAGAGAAAATATTATATATATATATGTGTATATATATATATATGTATATATATATATAAAACAAAGGATTAAAATCCAAAGCATAGAAAGAATTTCTTTGGCCACTATGAAAAAGAAAAATATCAATATAAATAACATCAATATTTAAAGAAAATTCACAAAAGAAATACAAATTTTAAAAAGTCATATTTTAAATTGTAAAATATGCATGACTTAGTAACATTTACTGTTTCAATCACTTTTTAAATTTTTTAAAAAATTATTTGCAGGATAATATGCTTTATAGAATTTTGCTGTTTTATGTCAAATATCAACATAAATCAGACATAGGTATTTCAGTCATTTTTAAGTGTACCATTTTCTGGCATTAAGTGCATTCATTGTTATACAGCCACCACCACCATCCATCTTGAGAACTTTTATCTCCCTCATTAAAACTCTGTACCCATTAAACACTCTATATCCATTAAACACTGTCTCTATGGATTGACTAAGTCCCTTGTGTAAGTGGATTCATGCAGTGTTTGTCATTTTGTGATGGGCTTTTTTCACTTAACATAATATCTTCAGAGTTCATCCATGTTCTCGCATATGTCAGAATTGCCTTTTTAAGGCTGAATAATATTCCATTTCCCTGGAGAAGAAAATGGCAACCTACTCCAGTATCCTTGCCTGGAAAATCTCATGGACAGAGGGACCTGGTGGGCTGCAGTCCAGGGTCACAGAGTCGGGCACAACTGAACGATTCCATTTAGGTATATAACATTTTAAAAATCCATTTATGGACACATGGGTTGCTCGCATCTCTCTGTAAAATATCTGCCACTGAGTGGCAGCTAATAGGCAGTTATGGATTCCAGCATCATCACCAATTTACTAATACGTTGAAAGACATTTCTGAAAGATCTTGCAGTCTGATCTTGGTGAGACAGCCTTGGCAGGAAGGAGGAATAGTATACCTCATGACAGTTTGTCATTAAACAGCAGTGTGCTCTCTGCATTTCAATCCAGACATCTCCAGCTTCTGCTCTGTCACAGTTTCCTTCAGATGAAAGGTTTTGAAAAGACATCTTTAAGTATCCGTAGTGCCAATCACTCAGTCATATTGGATTCTTTGCAACCTATGGACTGTAGCCTGCCAGGCTCTTCTGTCCATGGAATTTCCCAGGCAAGAAAGCTGGAGTGGCTAGCCATTTTCTTCTCCAGGAGATCTTCCTGACCCAGAGGTTGAACCCAAGTCTCCTACATTGCAAGCAGATTCTTTAACATCTGAGCCACCAGGGAATGTCCATAAATTACTATAAAAGACAAATTGGAGCATTCAAGGAGAAGAAAGTCACTCGAATCTATGCCCATCTCTTAACAGTCCTCGGCACACCCTCTGTCCTTCACCCTTCCATCCTTCACCCTTCCCTAAACAGCAAGTGCAAAGACCCTGAGGTCAACACAAGCTGGGTTTAGCCAAGGAAGTAAAGGCAGGCTTCATCATTGTTAGGAAGAGCAATAGGGGCTGAGGAGAAATGGGTACGTAGAAACCAGATCACAGAAAGAGTTTGGGTCTTAGTCTAAGTGTGATGGCAAAGCTTTATGATCAATGTGCTCCAGTTTTTACTTTTAAAAACTAACTCTGGCTGCTGGAACAAGCTGCCACAACACTGGTAGCTTACAACAACACAGGTTAATCATCTCACAGTCCTGGAGTTCAGAAGTCTGCAATGTATCTCAACAGGCTAAACATCAAGGTGCCAGCAGGACGGCATTTCTTTTGAGGGAAGACTGTCTCCTTGTCTTTTCCAGTTTCTGGAGGCTGCCTGCGTTCCTTGGCTTGTGTACCACCCCCTCTGGCAATTGCATCACTCTGTCCACTGCTTCTGTTGTCACATCTCTTTCTCTGCCTGTGACCCTCCTGCCTCACTTTCACTTATAAGGACATTGGGCCCACCTGCATGATCCAGAAGAATCTCCCTATCTCAAATTCTTCATTTAATCTCATCTGCAAAATCCATTTGCCATGTAAGGTAACAAAGTGACAGGTTCCAGGATTTAGACACGTGTGTAGGAGAGCCATTGTTCTGCCTACCTCACAGGACAAGAATGGAAGCGAGATAGCACAGGAGGTGGACAGGGGAGATGGTTTGCACCTTGGAGGGCCTTTCTTTAATATTTATTTATTTCTTAGTTGCAGCATGAGGAATCTAGTTCCCTGACCAGGGATTGAACCCAGGCCCCCTGCATTAGGAGCGTGGAATCTTAGCCACTGGACCATCACGGAAGTCCCTAGAGGGTGTTTCCTTAGTCCACACCTTTAGGATGAGGTTGGCCTGGAGGAGACTTTGCCCCTGTAGATAAAGGACTCTTGTTGACAGCTTCAGTTCCTATCAAGTCCTGATTACCAGCTCATCCTTTGGTAAAGAGGGTAAAAGGAATCAAATTTTGTTTACTGTTGTAAAGCAGTAGACAGTAAAATTCTACTCTCAAACAATGGAATTGAAAACTGTCTTCACGTCAGGATTTAAAAACCGTGCCCCTAAAAGTGTTCATGAAGTGAAGTGAAAGTCACTCAGTCGTGTCCAACTCTTTGCAACCCTATGGACTGTGTCCATGGAATTCTCCAGGCCAGAATACTGGAATGGGTAGCCTTTCCCTTCTCCAGGGTATCTTCCCAACCCAGGGATCAAATACAGGTCTCACTCATTTCAGGTGAATTCTTTATCAGCTGAGCCACAAGGGAAGCCCAAAAGTGTTCATGAACACGTAGTAAATTGCTCAACAAGTCATTCTTTATCTGGAGATTTGTATATGCAGATGTTTTAATTTTATTTTGAAAAAAAAAAAAAGAGGGTCTTCTCCCCTCACCAGATTTGCCCTCTTGAACTCATTCCTATTTCTAGGCCTTTCCTCAAGCTTTTTCTCCCACGAGGAAAGCCATTAGATTAGCTCCATCTAAATTCTACTCTTCTTTTAAAATCTCACCTCCTAAGAAGCCTCCCCAGATTTTTCTAGTCCACACTGCGGGTCATCTTCCTTGAACTCTTACGTTATAGTCACCAAGAGGAATATAAAAGTGCCCATTCATTGTTTACCTGCTATGTCTTTAATATACTTTAAGTATATTATCCGATTTCATTCTCACAAAACCCTCAAAAGAAGAATCATGACCACATAATATGTGAGAAAACTGCAGTAGACACAGATTAAGCAACTAGCTAGAAAGTTGTGTGGCTTGGATTTGAATCCAGTTTTGTCTGGCTCAATCTGAACCTTCCAATAAAAGTTTAGTTGTTGCCACAATTTGTGGTACAGTTTTTGTCCTAACACTTTATTATGATATTAATGGTTTCAGATATATGAAAAAGTTGACAATTTTTTAGAGAACACCCATGTAACATAGATGTTTTGACTACAATTGCTTTATTCCATGTCTTTCTGCCTTGGGGCTTCCCTGGTGGCTCAGATGGTAAAGAATCTGCCTGCAAAGCAGGAGACCGGGTTCAATCTCCATGTTGGCAAAATCCCCTGGAGGAGGAAATGACAACCCACTCCAGTATTCTTGATTGGAGAATTCCATGAACAGAGGAACTTGACAGGCTACAGTCCATGGAGTCGCAAAGAGTTGGACATGACTGAGCAACTAACACACTTTCTGTCCATGTACCCATTCCTCCCTCCATCCAAAATTTCATCTTGTGTTTTTCATTGATTTCACAGTCAGTTGCAGACATGAGCACACTTCCCCTAATACTTCAGCAGGCATATTATTTAATTAGAATTCAACATTTGCTTATGGTTCTATTTTTTTTCTTTTGAGGTTAGATTTTCATCTGCTGAAACGTACAACTCTCAGGTGTACTGTTGATGAGAACCACCTGTGTAACCCAAACTCCTATGAAGATACAGAAAATCATCATCATCCAGATGTCCCCTCATGGGTTTTCCTGTTCCACCCTTTTCCCACCCCAGCCTTACCTTATCCACCATAGATTAGCCCAATGCTTTTGAGTTGTGGTGTTGGAGAAGACTCTTGAGAGTCCCGTGGACAACAAGGAGATCAAACCAGTCCATCCTAAAGGAAATCAACTCTGGATGTTCATTGGAAGGACTGATGCTGAAGTTGAAGTTCCAATACTTTGGTTACCTGATGCAAACTGTCAACTCATTGGAAAACACCCTGATGCTGGGAAAGATTGAGGACAGAAGAAGGGGAAAACAGAGGATGAGATTGTTGGATGGCATCACTGACTCAATGGACATGAGTTTGAGCAAACTCTGGGAGATAGTGAAGGATGGGGAAGCTGGGCGTGCTGCAGTCCAAGTCAGACATGACTTAGCAAATGAAGAATTCTAGGACTTCATGGAAATGCGACCCTGTGACATGTACATTTATAACAGGCTGCTTTCACTCAGAGGAATGTTTCTGACATTCATCCATGCAATTCCATGTGTGGATTGTTCATTCCTGTTTTTTAATTGAAGCATAGTTGATTTACTATGTTGTGTTAGTTTCAGGTGTACAACAAAGTGATTCAGTTATCAATGAATATATAGGATTCCCTGGTGCAGTGATGAAGAATCCACCTGCCAATGCAGGGGATATGGGTTGGATCCCTGGTCCAGGAAGATCCCACATGTCGAAGTGACTAAGCCTGTGTGCCATGACTACCGAGCCTGTGCTTTAGAGCCCTTGCTCTGCAACAAGAGAAGCCACCACAATGAGAAACCCGTACATGGCAACTGGAGAGCAGCCTTCACATTGCAACAAAGACCCATTGCAACCAAAAATAAATATAAATAAATAAATAACCCCCCCCAAACTTGTATTCTCTTTTCAACTAAATTCCACCCATTCCAGCCAACCACATTCCACTAAATGTACCTTTCTTACAAATAAATCAAGAAATGTGAAAAATTGAACATATTATGTATGTAAAATTCGTGGGAGAAATCTTGGCGTAAAGATCATGCCGGGTAGCTGTTCAACTTTACTCCTTTTATGAACAACAGCCCTGTGAATGTACTTAATGCCATTGAGCCGTACACTAAATATGGTTAAGGTGGTAATTCTGTGTTGTGTGTATTTTAACACAATGAAAAACAAAAACCGTCATCTTGATGAATCCCCTCTGGAGTGAAGTGAGGTGACTGGGTCACATCTGCTCCAGAAACGGTTATGAAAAGCCCAGGATTCTTCCCAACTCTGATGAGACTCTTGGTTGTAGGCAACCCCCCACCCACCCCCTCATCCCAGTAATCTTCATGGCCGCCTGCATTGTCCATAGTCATAAAACTCCAGAAACAGCCCAGACGTTCATCCACAAGAGAATGGGTTAATAAGTGGTGGTATATCCATCCAACAGCATATTAAACAGTTCCTAAAAATGAATGAACCATCATCACACACAGCAAGGCTGAACCTAAGAAGCAATACTGGATGGAGTGAGAGAAAAATCTCCACCAAGTATAGACAGGTTTTCATTGATTTGCTTCCATCTGCCCATTCTCTATCCTTTTTTTTTTTTTTGGCTGCACTGTGCACCATGTTCTTTCTTGGTTCCCTCAGCTTAGACCACAACTTGTAGCTCCTTCAGTACAATCTTTTTCTTTGATCCATGACGCTTGTTTTCTAGAGAGATCCCAGCTGATACAACTATAGATGATATGATCGCATTTTTACAAAGCTTGAGACCAAGGAAGCTGAACAGTATGCTATGGAAGGAATCCTATGTACCTGGTAAAACTATTTAGAACTAAAAACCAAAGCAGTCACAGATAAACTTACAGTTTAGGCCAACAGGTTCCTCTGGGGGCCACACATGGAATAAAATTGGGAGGGTAACTTCGACAACAGTGATCTTTTTGTTGTTGTTTAGTTTTTAATCTTTTTTTTTGGCTGTACCACATGACTTGCAGGATCTTAGTTTCCTGACCAGGGATGGAACCCAGGTCAAGTCAGTGAAAGTAGAGTCCTAATCATTGAAAGGGAGTCCCAACATGTTCTAAATATCCAACTGAAAAGCTCTTTAGTTGGACGATGTGTTCTAGGGAGTTCCTTTTAATATTGGGCTGGATTAATCACTTAATACATAAATTATTTTACATGAATCAAACTGGAAAGCTAAAATATGGGGCAGGGATAGATCTGGTAAAACATAAGAAAAAGAGAAACAATCTCACAGGGGACTGAAACAAATGTCATAACATAACATTATCTAATAAGCTATTTGGATAGCCCAGAGGCAGGAAGAAAAAAAATACCCTAGGACTGATCATAAGGTTATTTGATGTTAGGTTTTAGGAGTTCTCTACATATTCTGCATAGTAATCCCTTATCAGATACATGATTTGCAGATGTTAAAAATTTGGGCCAGTTGTCTTAGTTCATTTGGGCTGCTATAACAAAAGGCCACAGACTGGCTGGCTTACACAACAAAATTATTTAGCAGAGTTCTGGAGGCTGAAAATCCAGAATAAAGTGCTAGCAGTTTCGGTGTCTGGTGAGAGTCCAATTCCTGGTTCATAGACAGCTATCTCTTAGTTGTCTTCTCAGGTGGCAGAAGAAGCAAGGGAGCTCTCTGGGGTCTTTTGTATAAGGACGTTATTCCCACTCATAAGGACACTATTCTCACTCATAAGGGCTCCACCCTCATAACCTAAAAGCCCTCAAAGGCCTTTTAGGCCTCTGTGACCCTCAAAGGCCACACCGCCTATGGCTATCACATGGGGGTAGAGTTTCAACATAGGAATGCTGGGCAGGGGGGGACACAAACATTCAGTCTATATTAGTAGATATCCCAGATCTTGTGAAGTGTTGAATATACCACCCTATGAAAGAGTGTAACAGTTGAAAAAATGAAAAACAGTGTGGATCTACTAAAACAAAGATTTTCAAAGTATTGCTTGAGACAAGCAAAATAATTTAATAATTAAATTACATTTAATCTAAAATTAATCATTGCATGATTTATGTTAATGGGCTTCCCTGGTAGCTCAGCTGGTAAAGAATCTGCCTGCAGTGTGGGAGTCCTGGGTTCGATCCCTGGGTTGGGAAGATCCCCTGAAGAAGGGAACAGCTACCCACTCCAGTATTCTGGCCTGGAGAACTCCATGGATTCTACGGTCCCTGGGGTCGCAAAGAGTCAGACATGACTGAGCTTAAATTACATTTAATCTCAAGCAAATTAATCATTGCATGATTTATGTGAAAAAAATAAGTCATCAAATTTGGCATTACCCCATATCATCTAAACTGATATAGTGCCTCTCTAATATGAAGCACTGAAAACCAAATGATAGGACTCCCCCGAAGTCCAGCAGTTAAGACTATGCACTTCCACTGCGGGTGGCAGGGGTTGGGGAACTAAGACTCCAAATGCTCAGCGACATGGCCAAAAAACAAACAAAAATTACTATAAATGGTATCACCTATGAGACAGCCTTGTCCAAAATGTTTGGCCAGAATCTAATCATGAGGAATAGTAGGAACAAATTCAGAAAGTGAAACGAAACAATTTCGAAGACAAATGGCCTGGACTGTTGTAAAAAAATCAATGTCTTAAAAAAAAGTGAGGGACAACAGATAACCAACGAGGACCTACTGTTTAGCACAAGGAACTATATTTAATATCACTCATTTCCTACCCTCTTTTATCCCATGAACTGTAGCCAGCCAGGCTCCTCTGTCCATGTGATTTCCCAGGCAAGAACACTGGAGTGGGTTGCTATTTCCTCCTCCAGGGGATCTTCCTGACCCAGGGATCAAACCTGTGTCTCTTGTGTCCCCTGCATTGACAGGCGGATTCTTTCCCACTGTGCCATCTGGGAAGCCCTCAATATCTTGTAATACAATCTATAATGGAAAAAATGGAAAGAATCTGAAAAGGAATATACAATACATGTGTCTATATATAAAACTGAGTTGCTGTGTTGTACACCTGAAACTAACATGATATTTAAATCAGCTATGAAAGTGAAAGTCAACCTCAGTCATGTCTGATTCTTTGCGACAATGGGCAATAGGCTGCCATGCTCCTCTGCCCATGTAATTCTCCAGGCCAGAATACTGGAGTGGGTAGCCGTTCCCTTCTCCAGGGGACCTTCCCGATGCAGGAATTGAACCCAGGTCTCCCAACTTTTCTTCAGTAAAAAAATACACAAAGGAGAAGGTTGGGGAAGGAACAATTCTAGAGACCAAAGAAATAAAACCAAATACAGTATCTGAAACTTGACTAGTTCTTGCATCCAAAAAAAAAATTTGTATTTGACAATTTTAGACAATTGGAGAAATTTGACTATACACTGCATAGTAGATAACCTTGAAAGATTCTTGTTTATTTACTTGGGTATCATCCTATACTGTGATCATGTGGCATAATGTCCTTATTCTTAGTAGATATGTAAGAAATTATTTGAGATGAAAAGTCATGATGTGTATAACTTGTTTCACGTGGGTCAGGTTAAACAAAATCAGGTTAAACAAATATAAGCAAATATGGCAAAAAGTTAACAACTGATGAACTACACGAAGGATATATTTTTGGTACCATTCTCTCAACATTTCTATAGGCTTGTGATTGTCAAGATAAAAATTTGAGGGGAAAAATGCAAAACAACAGTAAAAGAGCATCACTTGGTTAATAAAACAGTTATGCTTTTATGTTGTTAAACTTGGCATTGCATTTATTTGGAATCTTGAAATAAATATTTTTAAAATGCAGATACTTTTGCTGAAGCAATCTATATTTAGATTACAGGGTAGTCATGGAGAAACACTTGCTCTTTGAATTAACAGTTAACAAGGTAGAGTTGATGTTGGCAGGGTGTGCCTCTCCTACTGGCTGGAAGAAAATGTTCTCTCCATGCTAATCATATTTTAATTTTACAGTACAACTATTCACAAGATACATTTAATATTTACTTAATAGTTAGGAATTAAGACAGAAATTGTCACTCTTCACCTAAGGAGGAGCAAGAGAATTCTAACAGATGGGATAATGATAGAAAACTATATGGAGAGGGTGAGATACATGGTTGATCTTGGGAACACAGATAGGATCTAATTTTATGTATTTTTTCCTATGTGGAAGAGCAGAAGGTAGAATGTAGAGAAGAGTGTGTAAATGGAGTCAAAGGAAAGGGCTTGTGAAAGAAAGGCAAGGGGTGGGAGGAGAGGGTGGGACAAAAAAAGGCAAAGGTTTTTATGTGGAGATGGGGGATTGTTTCAAACATAACCTGTACATGTATTGTAGATGATTTTGAAGACCAAAAAAAAAAAAAAAAAACCACAAAGAATAAAACAAAACTACCGACATTCCATCAGGGAGGATAGTATTTAGGAGCTTCCAGGCTGTTTTCTACACACTAGAAAAAGTGATGATGACAATGAGCAAATGTTTATTATGGAACTCAAAAAAAAAAAAAAACCACACATAACAAAACAGACTAACAGAGAACAAACAGTTGGTTGCCAGACACTAGGGGGCTGGGGGATGAGTGAAATAGGTGAGAGAGATTAAGAGGTACAAACTTCCAGTTACAGAATAAATGTATAACAAATGTATGACATAGAGAATATACTCGATCATATTGTAAAATCTTAGTATGGTGACAAATGAAAACTAGACTTATCATGGTGATCATTTTGTAATGCATAAGAATATCAAAGCACTATGCTGTACAGCTGAAAATAATAAAATATTGTAAGTGAATTATACTTCAATTTCTAAAAAGAAAAAAAACACAGGGAACTTTACTCAATATTCTGTGATAACCTATGTGAGAAAAGAATCTAAAAAAGGATGAATATATATATGCATAACTGAATCACTTTGCTGTACAGCTGAAATTAATACATTAGAAATCAATTATACCCCAATAAAATTAAAAAAACACAAAATACTAGATCAGATAATGGTTTCAGATCATTTTGCTTTCAATCCCACAAAATTAGTCTTTTATTATTCAGTGGGGGTGGGGCAGGAAGAGTTTCTTTCACACTTGTATGTGTGAGGTACTATTTTAAGCAGGCACTCACTTTCTAAGTTAATATCACAACTCCAAGAGGTTAGAACTACCACTATCCCCTGTTACTCACACCACAGTCATCATGTACCTAACTTGCTAAGTTGACAAGTACAAGGTGGAGTCCAGGGTCAAATCCACATTGTCTGACCGCAGAACCGTTGTTTATGATTTTGGGCTTTTGTCGTAAAGAAATGGATGAAAGTTTTATGATGTTGTCATTCATCTTAAATTTGCATGTAATTCTGTTTTACAATTTCAAGGGGCTAATTATCTTTATGAGTAACCCATTTAGACTGAAATCACATTCTTTGAGCATCAAAGTTCACAATAGGATCAATGAACTCATTCAACAGAAATCTGAGTGTCATATTCTAGGCAGAGTCCTAGAATATATAGTCTTTCTTTTAAGTCTTATGAAAGTCTGTGTGAAATTACAACAGCTCCCACTTTTCAGAGGAAGTGAAGGAATTTTCTGCAAGGATGCTGGCTTTAAGAGTACAGCCATATGGTAGTTTTTAATGGGCCAACTCAAGGAGCAACACTGCACTCCCAGAATTCTCCTCTCTGTGTGTATCACTCGGATGGGTTGTTGTTTTTCAGTTGCTCAATCATGTTCAACTCTTGGAGACCCCACGGACAGCAGCGCGCCAGGCTTCTCTGTCCTTCACCATCTCCCGGAGCTTGCCATCCAACTATCTCACCCTCTGTTGAACCCCTTCTTTTGCCTTCAGTCTTTCCCAGCATCATCATCTTTTCCAATAAGTTGGCTCTTCACATCAGGTGGCCAAAGTATTGCAATTTCAGTGTCAGCATTAGTCCTTCCAGTGAATATTCAGGGTTGATTTCCTTTAAGATTGACTGGTTTGATCTCCTTGCTGTCCAAGGGACTCTCAGAGTCTTCTCCAGCACCACAATTCAAAAACATCAATTGTTTGGTGCTCAGCCTCCTTTATGGTCCAGCTCTCACATCTGTACATGACTACTGGAAAAACCATAGCTTTGACTATTGGGACCCTTTGGGCAAAGTGATGTCTCTGCTTTTTAATACACTGTCTAGTTTTGTCATAGCTTTTCTTTCAAGGAGCAAATGTCTTTTAAACTCATGGCTGCAGTCACCATCTGCAGTGATTTTGGAGCCCAAGAAAATAAAATCTGTCACTGCTTCTACTTTTCCCCCTTCTATTTGCAATGGAGTTATGGGACCAGATACCATGATCTTAGTTTTTTGAACGTTGAGTTTCATGCTCACTTTTTCATTATCCTCTTTCACCTTCATCAAGAGGCTCTTTAGTTCCTTGTGGGGCTATAAAAGACATTTTGCATCCACGTGGGAAGGGAGGGGTGGAGCCAGAGCCTGGTGGAGTCTTAGGCCCAGCAGACCTGTGCAGGGTACCAAGGCGCTGTTGACGTTCACATGCACAGGTTACCTGCTGGCCCAGCCTCTCCCAAGCTCCTGCTTTTTCCCTCTGGATTCTCCAGGTGTGACAAAGTGTGCTTTACCTTCTCTAACAGGACACACATCCTGTTGGAGTTGGAGGATGTGCAGTTGGAGGCTAGCTCTGACCTGACACAGCCTCTGTCTGTCTCTGTGGGTTTGTTTATCCTCCTTTCACACCCTTTATGTCCTTTTTTTTTTGTCTTCTTGACTGCCTGCCCTGTGGACACCAGACGCCAACTTAAGTAAGAAAGACGATAGTTTCACAGAGAGTGATTAACCAGCTTCTGCAATTGCAGAAGCTTTTCTTTTTTTGGCTCCAGTATCACTGCGGATGGTGACTGCAGCCATGAAAATAAAACACTTTGCTCACTGGGGAAAAAGCTATGACAAACCTTAACAATGTGTTAAAAAACAGAGACATCACTTTGCCCACAAAGATCCCAATAGTCAAAGCTACGGTTTTTCCAGTAGTCATGTACAGATGTGAGAGTTGGACCATAAAGAAGGCTGAGCACCAAAAGATTGATGCTTTCGAATTGTGGTGCTGGAGAAGACTCTTAAGAGTTCCCTTGGACAGAAAGGAGATCAGACCAATCAACCCTAAAGGAAATAAAAAAATTAATAAATAAAAAAATTTTTTAAATTAAAAAAAAATAAAAACCCTAAAGGAAATCAACCCTGAATATTCACTGAAAGGACTGATGCTGAAGCTGAAGCTCCAATAGTTTGGCCACCTGAGGAGAAGTGCCAACTCACTGGAAAATACCCTGATGCTGGGAAGGGTTGAGGGCAGGAGGAGAAGGGGGTGACAGAGGATGAGATGGTTGGATGGCATCATCGATTCAGTGGGCATGAGCTTGAGCAAACTCCGGGAGATGGTGAGGGACAGGGAAGCCTGGGGAGGCAGAGAGTTGGATACTGAATGACTGAACAACAGCAACAAGAGATGCTTGTTATATAACCAGTGGTTTGCTTTCTTTGATGGAATCCTGACTATTGACAGAAGCCCAAACTTTAAAAAAAATAAAAGAAAAAGTAAGTGGCCAAATGTAAATGATTTGATCACTCATCTTTAAATAGCTTGGAGTCACATCTGAACCTACTTTTCAGAATTATCTAACTAAATTGAGAGGAAGGAGAGAGGTATCTTTTCTAGAGTCTGGAATTTTTGAATGATAACTAGTTGCATGTAAATTGGCACAATGTTAATATTACTGGTGTTGATTATTAGGATCTTAAAAGTTGCTTCTGGGACTTCTCTGTCAGCCCAGTGGTTAAAAACCTGCCTTGCAGTGCAGGTTGATCCCTGGCCAGGGAACTAAGATCCCACATGCCAAGGAGCAAATAAGCCTGAGCACCCTAGAGCCCTCACTCCGAAACACAAGAAGCCACTTCAATGAGCTCTCTCAGTGCAACTAGAGAAAATGCAGGTGTAGCAACAAAGACCCAACACAGCCAAAAAGGGAGTTGCTCCTGTTGTGACAAATGACCACAAACTTAGTAGGTTATTATTTACTTATTATTTTATAGCTGTGGAGGGCAGACATCAAAATGAGTTTTAGTGGGTCAGAACCAAGGTATTGGGGGTGGCTGTGCTCCCTAAGGAGGCTCAGGGCTGGGGGCGAACAGTCTCCTGGGCTTTCCTAGCTTCTAGAGGCTGCCCCCATTCCTTGGCTTGTGACTCCTGCTTCCAACTTCAAAGCCCATCTCTAACCTCTGGTTTCCCTCCTCTTGGACTCTGATTCTTGCTTTTTTTGTACAGGGACCCTTGTGATGGCATCGGCCCTCCTGGATAATCTAGGTTAGGTTCTGAGTCACGACATCCTTAACCACATCACATCTGCAAAGTCCCTTTTGCCATGTAACATAATCTTGCGTTGGCCCAAAAGTTCAGTCGAATTTTTCCATAAAATGTTACAGAAAACCTGAACGAGATTTTTGGCCATCCCAATGCAGCCACAAATTCTGGGGATTAGGATGTGGATATTGTAGAGTGTCATTAATCCGACTGCCACAGGCATCATGGAATTTTTTTCTTGTTTCTTTTCTTCTAATATAAGCTGTTAATCAAGGGTAACATATGTTTAGAAAAGTGGAGAAGTCATAAGCATACGGATGAATGAATTTTTCACCAGGTGAATAATACATAATAGATTAAGAAACAGAGCACTAAGTCAACTATACTTGAATAAAATATATATATTAAGAAAAAAAGAAAAAGAAATCAAGCACACAGAAATGTCCTTGTGTTCCTCTGTCACTCACATACCCCACCCCCAAAGGCAACTGCTATCCTAACTTCTAATGCCACAGACTCGTTTTGCCTGGCTTGGAACTGCACATCAACAGAATTATATAGGATGTACTCTTTTGTGTCTGATTTCTTTCGCTTAATCCTTATAAGTCATTTATGTTGAACACCTATTTTCACATCTGTATATGTGTGCTTAGTCACTCAATCGTGTCCGACTCTCTGCAACCCCGTGGACTGCAGCCTGCCAGGCTCCTCTTCTCCATTGGATTCTCCAGGCAAGAACAGGAGTGAGTTGAACGCCCTCCTCTGGGAGATCTTCCCAACCCAGGGATCGAACCCAGGTCTCCCGCATTGCGGGTGGATTCTTTACTGTCTAAGTCACCAGGGAAGCCCAAGAATACTGGAGTGGGTAGTCTATCCCTTCTCCAGGGGATCTTCCTGACTCAAGAATCAAACTGGTGCCTCCTGCATTGCAGGCGGATTCTTTACCAGCTGAGCTACCAGGAAAGTCACAAAATACTGGTAAACTCACATCTGAATAGTTTACCTGTATTTTGTTTGTGTGTTGTTTTTGTTGTTGTTGGCTACACCTTGTGGCATACGGCAGCTTAGCTTCCCAAACAGGGATCGAATCAACGCCCCCTGCAGTGGAAGGGTGGAGTCCTAACCACTGGACCACCAGGGAAATCCCCCAGTATTTTGAATAAATGTCAGTTTCTTATCAATTCCACAGCTGACGGACATTTGGATGTTTCCGGCTGGGGGCGATAATAAGTTCTGCCAAAAACTTATTTGCATGTGTCTTCTGATGAACACAAACATACATCTCTGCTGTGTATAATCTGAGAAGTGAGACTGCTGGGTCATAGGGTGTGCATACACCCCGCTCCCCCAGTGGGTACTGGGGAAACCACCGTTTGGCTTCATTCGTATCCTTCCCATTCCTGATCCTGCCCCTTCCCCCTGTCCCTGACTTCCCTGTTATTCTGCAGTCCCTCTTACCCAGCCTCCCAACACCCTGGGCCCCAGGAACTGGCAATGGGGTAAAGTTCAGCTGTGGAATGAAGCTGGGAGATCAGACGAAAGTATCTGCTTCATGTGTGTTTTGGTTTACTTTTAAAATGATGCAGTTGTTGACGGTCTATTTATTTTAGGCTGTGACACACATCCCTTGGGTTAAAGGGTGTGTTAAGGTGCACACCAATAGTGTGTTAACATGCACGGAATGCACTCAGAAAAATACTGGGGTGTTTTGTCCTCGGTGGCAGGACGTTTAAGCCTCAAGAAGTGTCAGGTGGGAAAGTGGATCCAGAAGTTTAAAAAAAAACAGGAGCATGACAAAAAAAACGAGCTTCATCCACCTGCCGGAATCTTTGCTAGTTGTGGGTTCTCTTGGGGAACACAGAAAGTCTGGAAAGCTATGCTTGGCTGGGAGCAAGCAGGCAGGTTGTGTGTCTCCTGCTTTGTGTAACTGGCAAACTTTAGATCTGTGTTCTTGGCCGCTGGGGAAACTTTATACCTACAGGTCAATGCATCCCCATCATCTTCATGAGACAATCATGCAGCTAGAATCCTTGAAAAGTTTTAAGATTGTAGAAAATTCAAAGTATTGGGCTGGCCATTACTCTCTTTTATAAAGAAAAAAGAGAAAGCTGAAGAACTTATATCTTAATTATTCCAAAGCATTAGCCATGTGGGACCAAGTTCTGGTACAAGGAAAACATATATTTTATAGTAGATCTTGTCATGAAATTGAGTTAATCATTTACTGTAAAGAGCAAGATGTTCTGTCACGTTCTGCTCTCTGTAAAGTGAAAGTTATTCAGTCATGTCTGACTCTTTGCAACCCCATGGACTATACAGTCCATGGAATTCTCCAGGCCAGAATACTGGAGTGGGTAGCCATTCCCATCTCCAGGGGATCTTCCAAACACAGGGATTGAACCCAGTAAGAGCTTTATAACTAAATTCTGTGCAATGTGTAACCTTGGTGAGTTAGATTTTTGGCAAAGTTTGTCTAATAGGTTCATTGTAAGAAAATTATATTTTCTAGTTGCTGTTATGGATAGCGAATCTACTCACAAGATTATAATGAACATACCCACTTTGTGATAATTCTAGCACTACTTATGACTGCATTAATTTTGTTTTGTTATCTCCTTTTGCACAAATCCATTGGCTGGTCAGTGTGCTGGTATCTGCCCTCTTAAAAGCCTTGTGTGTGTGTGTGTGTGTGTGTGTGTGTGTGTGTGTGACGCTCAGTCATGTCTGACTCTTTGGACTGTAACCCTCCAGGCTCCTCTGTCCCTGGAATTCTCCAGGCAAGAATACTGCAGTGGGTTGCCATTTCCTTCTCCAGGGGATCTTCCCGACCCAGGGATGGAAACTTCATCCCTTGCATTGGCAGGCAGATTCTTGACCCCTGAGCCACCAGGGAAGCCCTGTCTAACCCCCTGCAAAGCCCAGTTCTTCCAGAGGTCAGGCTGGGTCCTATGGGGAGTGGGTTGATCAAGTCTTCCATCCCAAGTAGCCAGAAGGATCTGCCTGGGGTGGGGTGGGGGGCAGGAGCCATGCCCATAGTCCTAGTATTGGGGGGATGGGCCTCTCCAGGCGAGGTGAACCTGCAGACTCCAACTATGCGGAACCACCGTGCCTACTCGGGCCCTTTGGGGCTGCTTTGTCTTAGTCTCCTGAGACTGCTTGGCCTGAACAAATAATTCTATGTGCCATCTAACCTAGATTGCCAGGTGGTGGGCTCAGGGTTCATAAAGCAATCCCTGCAGCAGTGTCCACCACGCACAGACTTTCCCTGGAGAATTTGAGGAAGGAAGTGGCTGAAGGACAAGATTTGAGATTCTGGATTCTTAACTCAAACATTATCTTCACCTCATCTCAGTGCATGTGTGCTAAGTCACTTCAGTTGTGTCTGACTCTTTGTGACCCTATGGAGTGCAGCCCATGAGGCTCCTCTCTCCATGGGATTCTCTAGGCAAGAATACTGGGGTGGGTCGCCATGACCTCCTTCAGGGGATCTTCCCGACCTAAGGATCGAACCTGTGTCTCTTAGGTCTCCTGCATTGGTAGACGGGTTCTTTACCACTAGCTCCACCTGGGAATTCCCCTCATCTCACTACCAACATTCGTATCTTAAATGTTTGGTGGCTTTAATTATTTTCTTTTTTAAAATTTTTATTGGAGTGTAGTTGATTTACAATGTTGTGTTAATTTTAGGTGTATGGCAAAGTGAACCAGTTATGCACGTACATATATCCACTTTTTTAAAGATTCTTTTCCCACATAGGCCATTATAGAGTATTGAGTAGAATTCCCTGCGCTATACAGCAGATTCTTATTAATTATATACGTGCATTCTCTGCACGTGTGCTCAGTCGAGTCTGACTGTTTGCAACCCCATGGACTGTAGCCCACCCCCCAGGCTCCTCTGTCCATGGAATACTCCAGGTAAGAATACTGGAGTAGGTTGCCATTTCCCTCTCCAGGTAATTTTTAAAAATTAAGATTATTTTGTGTTAGACTTTGGGCTTCTGGATCCTTCTCTAGGCCAGACTTAATCATAAGTGAAAAAGAGGGACCAGGAAATTTTCTTCAGGTTGTAAACAGGGAAGTCATCACTGCAATTAAGTGTCAAACATCATCACAGAAAATATGCAGTCTTGCCTGAGGCACCAAGTTTACACATGCCATTGCCTGCAAGGAGATCAAACCAGTCAATTCTAAAGAAAATCAACACTGAATATTCATTGGAAGGACTCCTGTTGAGGCTGAAGTTCTAATACTTTGGTCATTGCATGCAAAGAGCCAACTCTTGGGGAAAGACTCTGATGCTGGAAAAGATTGAAGGCAAAAGGAGAAGGGGGCAGATGAAGATGAGATGGTTAAATGGCATCACCAACTCAAAGGACATGAATGTGAGCAAACTCCAGGAGATAGTAGGGGTTCAATCCCTGGGTCAGGAAGATCCCCTGGAGGAGGGCATGGCAATCCACTCCAGTGTTCTTGCCTGGAGAATCCCATGCAGCCTAGTGGGCTGCAGTTGATGGGGTCGCATAGAATCGGACACGACTGAGCGACCAACACAAAACAGGAGACAGTGGAGGACGGAGGAGCCTGGAGGGCTGCAGTCCATGGGGTCGCAAAGAGTCGACTCCACTCAGCGACTGAAAAACAACCAACAACCCTAGTTGGGAGGGGAGGGTTCCCCAGCCAGGTGACCCAGGGACCTTGGAGCTCTCCCTGCTTCCCTAGACTCCACCCTTTGTCCTTTCCTCTGTACAAACTTCCTCTTGAGCCTGCAGGGCTTCCCCTCCCTCCCCTCCCTCAGGGCAGCTCTGGTGGCTCACGTCTTGGGCAGGCGCTGAGGCCAGTTTACTCTCCTCCACTTTGCGAGAGTGAAACCTGGAGGAAACCCCAGAAGGCGGGGCCTGCTTGGGGAAGGGGCTGGGGAGGGTTCTGTGGTGGGCCTTCTGCTGTTAGGGCTCAGGCCAGAGGCTGCGGACCAGTTGGGGTGAAGCCAGCTGGTCTCCGGTGGGTACGGTGGGTACAGCGCACTGTGTGGCCAGGGAGGAGGCTGAGGCCCATGAGAAAGGCAGAACGGAACTTCCACCCATGGAGCGCTCTGATCCTCTCCCTAAAGCAGCCTCTGTTCCTGCTCTCAAATGTTCTTTCCACTCACCTTGGTCTCTCAAAAAGGCTTCCCTCCTGCCTTTGAGAGAAGCCAGGAGGTCCTTCTCCTGTGGGCTCACTGTGGGGAGTAGTTCTGGAGAGGGACAGGGCACGCCCAGCCTTCCAGGCTTGACTTCTGCTGGCCTTCTTTGTGGCAGCACTGGCCAGGCGGGGGGCCAGGTCTCTAGGTCTGTTAAGGGTTGTCGTGGGCTGTCGCCAGGTCTAACTACCACACCATCCAGAAGCTTTATGAGTGAGCGTTGAGAGCATAACTATCTCATATTTTAGGAACTGTCTGCTCAAGGAATTTTTCATTAAACATCAACAGCTATTTATTGTGTGCTTACTGTGTGTTAGGCTTTGTTGTAACTCTAGAGAGATTTCAGAGGGCAAGATGGCATATATCTCTGCCTGCCCTCAGAGTGAGAAGAGACAGGCAATGAACAAGAGAGATGAGCAAATTTCACAGTAGGTTAGAAGGTCAAAGGTACTAAGGAAGAAAAAAAGAATGCAGGGAGGAAAGAAAGGGAAATCGGCACGCAGAGTGAGGGTAGATTTTACTTTTTTTTGTAGGGCAGTCAGGGAAGGTCTCATTGAAAAGGTAACATCTAAGCCAAGACTTAATCAATGGATTTAAAGCCAAACTAACAGGAGGCACTCGTTTGCCAGTGCAGGAGATGTAAGAGATGTGGGTTTGATCCCTAGGTAGGGAAGACCCCCTGGAGGAGGGCACGGCAACTCACTCCAGTATTCTTGCCTGTAGAGGAGCCTGGCGGGCTACAGTCCATAGGGTCGCAGAGTCGTACATGACTGAAGCGACTTAGCATGCACACTAGAGCCAAAACTTAAAGGAGGGTAGGAAGGGAGCCACGAGGTTTTCTAGGGGAAAAGAGTTCTTGGCAGAAGGAACAGCACATTCAAAGGCCCTGGGGCAGCAGCATGCCTGGCATGACAAGGTGGCCAGTGTGGTCAGAGCAGAATGAAAGGAAGGGAGCACAGTGGGTCAAGAGGTCAGAGAAGGACCAGGGAGATCAGCTCCTCTGGGCCTCTTGGGCCTTGGCCTTTTCCTGTGAGTCAGATGGGAACCACTGAAGCATTTTTAGAGAAGGACACATCTGACTGGTTTTTTTTTTTTTTTTTTTCTGACCGGTTTTAAGGATCCATCAGTGGCCTGCTGAGAATGGGCAGTTAACAGGACAAAGACAGAAGGAGGAAGACATTTAGGAGATTGCTGTGCTCATTTGGGCAAGATGTGCTCAGATTAGAGATCCACCCTGAAGGTTGGCTCATCAGGGCTTACTGATGAGCACGTGAGGTAGAAAAGACAGATGATTCTAAGATTTCTGAAAAGAGATTAACTAGAACCAGAATGACTTAAGAAATGTTTTGTGAAGGAAGGAGTTTAGGGATCTAGGTGGATACTTTCAGGCTAGAGGTCAGATATGTACAGACAAGTAAGAAATCTGGGAGCAGAGGGGAGAGAGGGCTGGACAGGGGGTGCTCTGGACAGCCCCAGGGGATACAGTTGAGGGGAGCAGTCATGGCGGAAAGAATAAGCACCTATCAGATTTCTGGAAGAATACAGAATGCATAACACATTGGGATAAGGGAGGAGCAGTAGTGATGTGATTAACCAGTCAATCCTAAAGGAAATCAAGCCTGAACATTAATTGGAAGGACTGATGCTGCAGCTGAAGCTCCAATACTTTGGCCACCTGATGCAAAGAACTGACTCATTGGAAAAGACCCTGATGCTGGGAAAGATTGCGGGCAGGGGAAGGGGACGACAACAGAATGAGATGGTTGAATGGCATCACTGACTCAACGGATAGGAGTTTGAGCAAATTCTGGGAGATAGTGGAGGACAGAGGAGCCTGCCATGCTGCAGTCCACGGGGTCACAAAGAGTCGGATATGACCTAGTGACTGAACAACGATTACTTATAAGAGTGTGGGCAGTAAAAATAAAGGGACTTCCCAGGTGTCGCTAGTGGTAAAGAACCTGCCTGCCAATGCAGGAGGCATGAGACAAGGGTTTGATCCCTGGGTTGGGAAGATCCCCTGGAGGAGGACATGGCAATCCATGCCAGTATTCTTGCCTAGAGAATCCCACGGAGAGAGGAGCCTAGCAGGCTATAGTCCATGGGGTTGCAGAGTCAGACGTGACTGAAGCGACTTAGCACAAAGGATGGTGAAGCACCTTTAGGGACTTCTGTCTTACTGGGAAGACAAACCCAGGTCCTAAAGGGCCAGGGGTATCAAAACCCCAAGACAGTTGCTGTGTGGACACAGGGCTATTCCTCAAGAACGGCGGCCTCCAATTGAGGAACAGCAGCTGCCACCAACCTATGGCCTGGCAGGAAGGTAGCTGGGAAAATAGAAACCCACCTCTCCTACCTCCCTCGGGGGCCTCCTACTGTATGAAGCCGGAGGGCAAGACAGCCCTTTACTGTTAGTGCAGTCAGCTCGCCTGGGGATGCCGGGGGTGGGGTGGGGCGGGGAGGGAGAGGGTAGAGTGCCAGGCAGCCCACCCAGCTTTCAGAACCTGCCAGGAGTTTAACTTTAGGTGACAGGGATCAAGAAAGGCTTGAATAGAGAATACGCAGAGTTGTGCTTCGGGAAACTGGGTGGGGAGTCAAGGAAGAGCCTCTTCAGTGATCGAGGGAATGGAGCAGAGAATACTCATTTTTATGTGATGGCATCTCATTGAGAGAGAGGCATTGCTCAAAGAGCTCTGCAGGCATCAGGCAGCAGTCATAAGTAGTGTCAATTATCACGTGAGTGCAAATTGTACAGTCGATGGTTTAGCACAGCGCCCAGGAGACAGAAATATTCAACACGTGTGATCAATTAGCTGGCACCCCCATCATAAAGATGATTAAAAAATCAAAAACAAATGCTGAGCCACTGAGAGGCTGCTCAACTCTAAGCCGTGTTCAATCACAGGGACATTCTGATGCTGGCTCCCATGTTCCCAAGGTCATGCCCAACTTCACTGTTTTCTGCAGTGCCCTGAGAGACACTTCAAAGGAAGAACTGGTATGTCTTGGAGACGGACACGGGCCAGTGCCTGCAGTGTGGGAACATGAGGGACAGAAGCCAACGACGAGGGAGAGGCAGAACTGAAAGGGAAGAGATATATGTGGAAACAATCTGCTGAGGGAGGCAGGGACTGGCTGCATTCAGGGTACAGCTGGTTGGGCTAGACTAAGAGGGAAGAGGTCCTGAGAGAAAGGCGACACTGCCCCGAGGTGGAGGAGGGGCCTTGGGAATTAGATGCACGGTCTGCTAATGACTAGGGCCTGATCACAAAATTACTTTTTTTTTTTTTTCTTTCAAAGTTCCCTGGAAATCTATCAACATGTTAACTCTTCTACTTCTGGGGAAGTTATCTTACAGAAACCCAGGAGTCAGTGTTTACCCTATGTGGCCTGCCTTAGGGAAATTCGACTTTTGTTGAATGAATGAAATGTTGCCGGGTTTTGGGTGCACCTGAATTCACTTCCATGTACTGAGGCAGTTTTGTGGTATTGTTCTTCCACAGGTCCAGTGTCCTCTACTCTCTTTAACATCCCTCAGAACTATGCTGACACGGTTCCTGCAGTATTGGTTCCCGCTGATTGAAATGGAAGGCTTCCCAGGTGGCTCAGTGGTAAAGAATCTGCCTGCCAGTGTTGGAGAGGACAGTTCAATCCCTGGGTCAGAAAGATCCCCTGGAGAAGGAAATGCCAACCCACTCCAGTATTCTTGCCTGGGAAATCTCATGGATAGAGAGAAGAGCCTGGCGGGCTACAGTCCACGGGATCGCAAAAAGTCGGGACACAACAGAGCAACTAAAACAACAACAAGCTGAAACTAAATTCAGTTAACCACAGATATTTGCATTAACACACTGAAATTAGAATTAGAATGTAAATAATTTTCTTTGCATACTCTCCACTGCTCACAGACTGACCTCCTTTTTACTCTTTTAAAAGTGCCTGCAATCTACTCTGACCCTCATTTTGGACCACTCTCCTATGGGAGGTGTTGGAAACAGGCTGCTTTGCTCACCATATTCCAGATGTGCTTTTCACACTTCATGCCTTTGTGGCTCCTAAGCGGTGACTTGGAAGGCCCCATCACATTTTATTTTTTAAGACAAATTAGTTCTTTTTAAAGTTCTTTTAATCTTTTGGCCACACCACATGGCATATGGGATCTTAGTACCCCCATCCCCCAACTAGGGATCAAACCCACACCCCCTGCATTGGTGGCCTGGGGTCTTCTACTGGATCACTAGCGAAGCCCCTTGAGGCAAACTCTTAAACTTTCTAAGCCTCGGTTTCCTCATCCTTAAAACAAGAATAACAGAGTCTGGCTCAGACTTGACTGTGGTGAGATCAGGCACGTATCATGCATGTTCAAGTTTCAGCTCTTACCTACTAGCTGTGTGCTTTTGTCCAAGCTCTCTGGCCCTGGCTTCCTCCTTCATGCAATGCAGCCAGGGTAGAAAGCATCTTGCAGGGGCCTGTGCTTTGTCTTAAGGTAGTACTCTCCCACCAGGCTTGCAGCTTTGTGCCCTTGGGCCCTCCTCAATGTCTCTGGGCCTCAGTTTTCTCAGCTGAGGTCACTGTGAAGTGAGAGTACCAGTAACACCTGACCTTTGTGAAGATCAGTGATGCTTATTCAGGAGGACTAAAACATCTAAGGACTAAAATGTTGTAGTAGTTTCATTTTTAGTGGAGATGGGTGACAGCATTACAGCTGCTGTCACCAGCCATTGAGATCTTCCAACCCTTGCTTACCAAGCACTTCTTCAATAACTGCTTTCCTTCGACTACTTTGACATTCAGTTCTCTCCATTAACCTCCAAAGCAAACCTTAGTGTGTACATTTGGAATGGTGTGGATTCAGTTGTGTGAGAGACAGACATGATTCATGCCTTGTTTGGAGACCATTTCCAGCAAGTCCCTACTATGGAGTTGCTGATTGATAGTATTTCCCCCTTTCCTCCACTTCGCTGGCATAAGTGGGAGTCAAATCTGGGTCTCTGTCACTTGACAGCTGGAGGCGGGAAGATATTCTGCCTCCTGTCAGCAATCTTGCGTTTCTCCTTCAAAATCTAGGAATGGTGTTTGTCACAGACTTCAGAGTGAGCTGTAAAGGAACCAGTAGGGCTTGTGCAAAGGCCAACTCCTGCCATCTCTTCTGACCTCTTATGACGGTTACCAAGTTGCCCACACCAGAACTACAGTTTTGGACAGTGACCAGTGTTTGGGATATAAATTCTTGTAACATGTTTTTGGGGCTATCTTTTACTTTTATGAGACTGCTACAAAATAAAATATGCAACTGCCTGGCCATCTCTGAAAGGTGATTCTTCATGTTTTTGTTATTTGCTAACTTTGGTTATCTTGGAGCATCAGAGCATACTGTCCTACAGGGATATATGCACTGTAAGTTCAAATAATCACACTGTTCGGAGTAGTTATCCATCTTAACAATTTAGCTACCTCCTGTGTGCCCTACCTCAGTTGGTGGCACAACCTTGACCCTACTAAGCCTCAAACTTGAGATTTTTATGAAGTCTCTTATTCCACTTCAACCTCATCTTATGACTGAACCTCTTAGGTATTTCTGAAGCCATCTCTTTCTCTCTATCCTTAATAATGACTGTTTCCTATTTTAGGGGTCTAAGTGGTTTCCTGTGTTAACACTCTCAAATCTATCCTAGATGAAAAAGAATCCTTTCTCCATTCGAACCCTTCACTTGCTCCCAGTTTCAACTCCTCCTCCTCTAATTTTAACTTTGATTTAATGAGTCCCATTCCACCTCCAAACTCACCTCAAGCAGTCTTACTAAACTTGAGTTCCTAAACTTGGAATGTTATTCACATCTTGGCCCTTCCCACACTTAAGACTTCTAAAATCTCCCCATCCTGGTGGCTCAGAGGGTAAAGAATCTGGGTACAATGCAGGAGACCTGGGGTCAATCCCTGGGTGGGGAGGATCCTGTGGAGAAGGGAATGGCAACCCACCCCAGTATTCTTACCTGAAGAATTCCAAGGGCAGAGGAGCCTAGTGAGTTATAGTCCGTGGGGTCACAAAGAGTTGGACACAATCGAGTGACTAACACTTTGACTTTTCTCCCCCTCCCACAGGTGGGTTAACCTCCCTTCTATCCCGGCCCTAAATCTCAGTCATTCTTTGCACCCTTTCTCCTAACAGACACTGAAATCTGGGATGGCAAAGCTGTAGCTTATTCCTTCATCTTTATCCCCATCACTTGATAGGGTTTGCTGAACCAACAGATACAAGACTCACTTGCTCAAACACCTTTGGACTATTCCCTCACAAACATATATAAAAACTTTTGCCACGTGGTAGGAATAAAAGCTGGCATGTATATGCTGCCTGCTACATGCTAAGAACACAGGTTAACCCATGATATTCTCACAACCCTATAAAGTAGGGCCAAATACCTGCAGTTTATTTGTGAAGAAAACTGGCCTCAGAGGTTGTGATTTACTTAAAAGTCACACACTGAACAGCCCGGCAAAGATCAGGGTTAGTCCATTCCAGGGTCTGCTCTAAACCACTACCCTAACTTCTCCATGCTGTGAAGGTCACTCTACTCCGTAGGAACTGGAATTTTCAGTGTCCACTCTTTGATGGTTAGATAGCATCACGGACTCAATGGGCATGAATCTGAGCAAACTCGAGGAAACAGCAAAGGACAGGGAAGTCTGGTTTGCTGCAGTCCATAAGGGTCGCAGAGTCGGACACGACTTAGGGACTGCAGAATAAACAACTCCTTGAGGGCAGTGTTTTGCTTCCTGCTGTTCTTTAGGGCTCACAACAGGGCCTTGGCTAGGCGGAGTGAATGAATCCGCAGCCTAGCACAGCCTGAAGGGAATTTTCCGGATCCCCGTCCGCTGCCCCAGGCTCAAATCCTACTACTGCCTTCCAAGAGTATCCTAAGGACGCATGGCTCCCCCCTCCCCCAGGTGTCTTCTTAGGGAGTGGGCCGCTGCGTATCTTTGGCTCGCTTCCTCCCACCCCGCTTCCTATCCGGCTAAGTCATCGCCGGCCTGGACTGCCTTCCTCAACTAGCCAGGTCGACATCCTCTGCGATGTAGTGCGTTTTCTTTCACCCTTCTGGGTTTCCCCAGAACTGCGACGGGGTCTCACGATTCTTCTTCCAACTGCACTCTAGCAACGTGGAGTCTCCGTAACATTTGCAGTACCCTCCGAACCGCAGAGGGTTAGTGTCCGAGGCCGCCCCCCTTCCCCGCATTCCTCCTCCCGTCTCCGGGCAAAGCTTCTCGGGCCGGTGTTCTACTCTTTGCAGCTGGTACGATTTTCAGTTTTAAGGGTTTCGCGTCCTCAAAGCCAGCGTTCTTTCGTGGGGGGCAAACGCACTGGCCCCAGTTGACCGTCTGTGATGTTCTTCTGACAGCCCGAAGCCGGAGACTCCGCCACGCCTCCTGGGCCCCTGCGGCCCCGCGTCTCGCGGCTCGGTTCTGGCTGGCAAAGCGGGAACCTGTCCCCACCCCCACCCTAGCCCCGCCGCTGCCCCCGCCCGACCTCCGCCCCCGGCGCCAGCCCGGCCGCGCAGCCCGGCCGCCGCCTCACAATGGCCGGCTGCCGCTTCACCGCGCGTAGGGATCCAAGCCACGCGCGCTCCCCTCCCCCACCCGCCGCATCCCCGGGGCCCGACTCCTGGCGCATACAGCCTCCTCTCTGCGTCCCCTGAGCCAGAGAAGGAGGCGAGGCTCACTCTTCCGGGCGGGGCCCAAACGTCGTTCGTCCCGTGTCGCAGGTGGCTCCCACGGAGGAACTACTTTTTCTCCCGCGGGGCACTACTTCGCGGAGGCGTCAGCGCTGGCGGCGCGCACGGCATGGCGGCGGCAGCAGCGGCGGCGCGCCTGAGGTAGAGGGACGCCGGCCCGGTCAGGCCTCGGCGCGGCCTACACGCTTTGCTCGCCAGCTCCCGCCCCGGCCCCCGCCCGGCCATGGCGGAGCCTTCGCCCGCCCGACGCCCGGTGCCTCTCATCGAGTCGGGTAAGACGCGCGACGCCCGCGCCCTCCCCCGGCGCCCCCGCCCGGGCCCCGGCCCCTTCCCCGCCGCCACGGTCTCCCCGTCTCCTGACTGGTCTCCCCGTTTCCCCGCAGAGCTGTACTTCCTCATCGCCCGGTACCTATCGGCCGGCCCATGTCGGAGAGCCGCCCAGGTGAGTGCGGGCCCGCGGGCGGTGGCCGCGCTCCAGGAGCTCCGGCCCCGCCGCCGCCCGGGGTCGCGGGAGGAGGGCGCCGGGTGGACCGGGGTGCGGCCCCCGCCCCCCTAACTGCGTGTCTTTTCGGCTGCAGGTGTTGGTGCAGGAGCTGGAGCAGTACCAGGTCTGTGCTTGGCGGCGTCCCCCGCCGGCCCTGCCCGGGTGCCGCTCGATCGGCTCCCCGGCGCCCCCGCCCCTGCCCTGCCGCCCCCCGCCCCCCCCACCCCCACCCCACCCCTCCAGCCCCGCGCGGTGGTCAGTCGTGTGCATCTCGGGTCTTTGCAGTTGCTGCCGAAGAGGTTGGACTGGGAGGGCAACGAGCACAACAGGAGCTACGAGGAATTGGTGAGACTTTTGACATTTCCTTCCCGATGTTTCCCAGCGCCCGCCCCCCTCCCCCGCCCCCTTTTCGGGGCTCCTGCTGGAGGGGCGAAGTGACAGAGCGGCGCTCGGAGGGGGCGGGCAGGCGGCCGGGGAGCCACGGGGACGGCGGGACTTCCCCCCGTAGGTTTTGTTTTGTTTTGGGGTGGCTGGTTGGTTTGGGCAGGAAACGGCCCCGGGGGCGGCGGGGGTAGGTGGGGGCGACCCTGTGCCGCGGTTTGTGGCCGGGTGGGTCCCCAGGTGCGGTGCGTCTGGTGAGAGCGGGGGCGCGCCAGCCAGTCAGCGAGCTGCTCTCATCTGTGTTTCTTCGGATCCCGACTTGTAACTCGACCTCTGATTGGTCTTCCTCCATTTGCCCCTCCCAGATCCTCCAACCACTTGTTCCTAGGAATAGAAGCACCCGTGTCTGAAAGGTGGAGAGATGTTCCTTTCTCGGAACATTTTTCTTTTCTTTTCCCTCAGCAGAGTAATAAAAATCTTGCTGCTGTGAGACTCTGCCACTCCTTCAGTACTTGTGCCGCGCTAAACTGTGCTACACTTGTTGAGTGCCTTAGGAAACTTACTTTGATCAATTTTTAATATTGCTCTTTGCTGTATGTAACTGAATGTGGGCCCTAACGATGCAGTTTGTCTTGCTGGAGCACCAATAACATGGATTACAGTTCTCTTTTCGTTGTACTTTGTCATCTTTTTTAGTTCCTCTCACAGTATGTGATTTGGTTTGAGCCACTTGTTAGTCCTTAGTGAAATAAAACATTTTTCAGGAAAAGTTTTTTCCGACTTGTGTATTAGGACAAAGGATTTTCTTTAGTTGCATATTCAGCGTCTTGTACATGCAAAACAGCTGAGAGAAAAAGAGTTGAGTGATCTTTGATCGCAGTTCTAACAACTGCAAGTAGAAGTAGGTGTTAATATAGAATAACATCACCATTCTTAAATTATATAAAAGAACAGAAATGGAAGGATTTGTTATCTATATATGACAAGTTTTTTTTAAACCTTTGTTGAAGTCTAGTTAATTTAGAACATAATTTACAGTGTTGTGATAATTTCTGCTGTACAGCAAAGTGATTGTTACACATGCTTACATTCTTTTTCATATTCTTTTCCATTATGGTTTGTCACAGGATATTAACTATAGTTCCCTGTGCTGTACAGAAGTACCTTGTTTATCCATCCTAGATATAACAGTTTGCGCCTGTGAATTCCGAATTCCCCGTCTGTCCTTCCCCGACTCCCACCTCCTCTTTGGCAACCACAAGTCTATTCTCCGTGTTTGTGAGTCTTTATGCTTAGTAGATACTGAACAGTTAAGTGGTGACACTTAAAGCTGGGTGAATGTAACGAAAGATTCTGTTTTAATTGCCAGTTTTACTGTTTCCCTTCCTAGAGTTTTTTGAAGCGAACTCTTATTTTCAAGAAAGGGAGTTGTATAAATTCTTCATCATCGCAGAGTTTTTAATGGTTTCTTGAATTTGACATTTTGAACGTTAAGGGAATATTTAAAGGATGTTTTACTCCTGTTACTAGGTGCAAACTGTGTCCATGAAGCAGAAAAGCATAATTTTTTTTTTTTAGAAAAGCATTAGTTTTGAAAATCTTTTTTATTGAAGTATAGTTGAATTACAATGTGTTAATTACTGCTGTACGGCAAAGTGACTCGGTTACACACATATATACATTCCTTTTCATTTTCTTTTCCATTATGGCTTATTGCAGAATATAGATAGTTCCCTGTGCTATACAGTAGAACCTTTTTTATCCATTGTATATGTACCAGTTTGCATCTGCTAACCCCAAACTTCTAATCCAACCCTCTCCCACCGCCTCTCCCCATCAAAGCATTATTGATAAGACGTGCAACTATGTTACTGAGGATAAAATTGTTACATTTTGAAATAATCATGATGCTATAACTACTGGGAAAGTTACATTAAAAATAGATTTATATATTTTTTGGCTTTTCCTGTTAGTACTGCTTAAAACTTAAAATTCTGCCTTAAGGACTTCCCTGGTGGTCCAGTGGTTAAAACTCTGTGCTTCAACTGAGATCCTTCATATACTGCACAGTGTGGCCAAAAAAATAAAATTCTTGCTTTAAATTATTGGGAATCTTGCTCTGTGATGTATCCCTGTGATGTGGCTGTGACATACGTTTTCTCATTGCCTGGATGATTTGTCTTGTGAGGATCCTCTGCCTCCTTTACCTTCCCTCTGCCTCCTTTCCCAGCACTAAGTGGTAGACAGTAAGCTTTCTGTGTAGAGAATTATTCTTTTGTCAAGGGTATGTGAGTAGCTTCTAGTTCTCCAAACACTTTTTCTTTTTAAAAATATTTTTTAAGAAGTATTCCAGGTGGCACTAGTGGTGAAGAACCCTCCTGCCAGTGTGGGTTTGAACCCTGGGTCAGGAAGATCCCCTGGAGGAGCGCATGTCCTCCTGCTCCAGTATTCTTGCCTGGAGAATCCCACAGACAGAGGAGCCTGGCAGGCTATGGTCCTTATGGTTGGGAAAGAGTCAGACATGATTGAAGCGACTTAGCAGGGACACATTCAAATATACACAAATGAGAACAGTGTACGGGGTCTCCATATCATAAATTCATTACCAGTTTGCTATATTTTTCAATATTTGCCTTGAATTGGGCTTCATACAGGGTTCATGCATCACACTGAAATAATCTTAAATCTTTCTATCTTGTATAGTTTTTTTTTTTCCCCCTGTGCTGTAGATTTACTGAAGAGACTTGAGTTATTCTGTAGAATATTCACATTTTGGTTTTGTCTGATTCCTTATAATGTTGTTTGTTTCTGTATGTTGTTAATTCCTTTTTCTCAGTAGTTCTGATTCTTGGATCAGAACCATCTGGAAAGCTTTATAAAATCTGCCCAGGCTGTGCCCCAGACCACTTAAATCGGAATGTTTGTGGTGGGACTGAACATCACTATTATTTTAAAGCCTTTCAAGTGATTCCAGTATCGCTATCTGCACAGCTGCAGTTTATCTTAGGCTTGTGACTATGCTATTAGTCCAGCCTGTGCTTTGGAAGCAAGAATACTTTTGGTATTTTCTTAGGAAAATTGAAACTAGTTATCTCTCAATACCAACTCTGCATTAGCAGTTGAGCCTGTGAATTTTTATGTAATTTTTATGATTTATAGGTGGTAAAGAAAGGGGAAGAATGAAATAGAAGTATAGAATTAGGCATGAGAATTGGAAAGGTTTGTAAAGGAGGGGTATATTTGAAAAGGGGAGAGAGATTTGATATACTTTGTAATTGAGTGACATGATAGATCATTTTTTGTAGGCCAGTCTCTTCCTTGAGCAGAGAAAAAATCAAG
This sequence comes from Dama dama, assembly GCF_033118175.1. Classification (NCBI taxonomy): domain Eukaryota; kingdom Metazoa; phylum Chordata; class Mammalia; order Artiodactyla; family Cervidae; genus Dama; species Dama dama. The sequence goes on from NC_083699.1 coordinate 78,353,779, forward strand.
ATTCTTAAATTGTAGACTATCATGAGGGGGGTTATTGTCATTAACTTTTTTTTATTTGTTTGATCATGTTTGAATAGACCTTTTGTGTAAGGAGAACACTTCAGAGTGATTTGTATTGAAATCAGTATTTGGTTTATTAGAATTGTAAGTAGTCATTTTTCTTAAACCTTTAAGTTCACTTACAAATCTAATAAATCTAGTAATATGTAGAAACCAGTATATTTATTTCTACATTTTGATTAGTGTTTGATTTGTCATGGGAGTTTAATCTTAAAATATTTAACACGACTTAAAAAGTATTAACACCACTTAATTAAATTTCCTTAGGGGTTTCCACACTATATTTACAATGATGGATTTAATCTGTAGAAGCCTCTATATGGCACATTTAGATCTAAGCATAATCTTTCTAAGAATTTTAAGTGTTGTAAATATATTTTAAGTTTATCAAGTAGATTATTTTTTACTCTTTCAAACATTAAAAATAGTTTAGTAAGTGCAACATTTGTTAGTATATCAGAATAACTGTGACTTGTACAAATATTTCTCTGCTGCTTTTCTTCACTTCTACTTATTTGTCAACCTTCCTCAGTTTACGAATTCACTCTCCAAATTAAGGGGAGAGTGGTATAACCATCTTGAGCTTCTTACTGGATTGAGGACTCAGGTTATGATAGAAAATTCTAACCCAAGATGTGAGATTCGGGTGCTCCGCCAGGTAGATTCTATTGATAGAGTCTAAAGTTGAACCTTCTTTTTTTAATAGCAAGGCTATTTACTCATTTGAAACAAAACTCCCAGGACTTCCCTGGCAGTGGTTAAGACTCTGTGCTTCCACTGCAGGGGTCAGGGGTTCCATCCCTGGTCAGGGAATTGAGATCCTGTATGCTGTGCCAAACAGCCAAAAAATGAATAACTAAAATGATACAACTGTGTATTCCAAATCTGTATTGCAACTAGTCACAATACCATTTTTGTTGTTCATTGTGGTTTCTAAAGACCCTTTATCCTGAGTGCAGCCTTTTTTTTTCTCTCCATATGGATTCTGCATTTTCTTTGTACTTGACTGTAGAGATCTGTCCTTCTGTAGGCATTTCATTGATACCACTTGGGAACACTTAATGATCATAGCAGTGTGATAAGAGGCTGCAGTCTAGCAATAGGACAGTGTTAAGTTAGAAATTTGGGCTGTAATCCTGCCTTTCTAGTTGCTACTACATTTTCTTGTTCATTTGCTAAGTCGTGTCTGACTCTTTGAGACCCGATGAACTGCAACATGCCAGGCTTCCCTGTGCTCCAGTGTCTTCTGGAGTTTGCTCAAGTTCTTGTCCACTGAGTGAGTGATGCTATCCAACCATCTCATCCTCTGTTGTCTGCTTTTCCTCTTGCCCTCAATCTTTGCCGGCATCGTGATCTTTTCCAATCAGTAAGCTCTTTGCATCAGTGGCCAAAGTATTGGAGCTTCAGCTTCAGCACCAGTCCTTCCAATAAATGTTCAGGGTTGATTTCCTTTAGGATTGACTGGCTTGATCTCCTTGCAGTCCGAGGGATTCTAAATTAGAGTCTTCTTCAGCACCACAATTCGAAAGCATTAATTCTTCAGTGCTCAGCTTTCTTTGTGGTCCAACTCTCACATCCATACGTGACTACTGGAAAAATCATAGCGCTGACACATGTAATCTCAGGCAGATTATTTAATCTCTTCCTCAGTTCTTTAATCTGTATAACAATAAAAAGTGTTGTAAACATACTGAAAAAATGATTTTGCTGTGCTGGGCACACAGTAGTAATCAGTAGTATTTATGAGTAATAACACTGATGGGACAGTTAAGTCATAATGTGTAGACTTCCCCTTCACCTAGTTTATATTTGTAGTGTCTTGTGAAATAACAAAATACAGTCTATGTGAGCTCTAATACATGGGCTAAGGATACCCGGTTTTTACCCTTATGGATGACCACAAAGTAGGATGGAGAATGGCAGTCTCTCTAGCTTAGTCCCGAATCATGGTAGTGGTGTTGCTGTCTGAGCCACTTAGTCTTGGCTGTGCTACTTTTTTCCTTGTTCTCCACAACTTATTTTGATATTTCTTTTAATGAAAGTTTGTTGACAATGATTTTAGTTTTCCTTTTTGGTTTGAAAACTTGTTTTGATTTTATTAAATACATTTTTTTTTTTAAAGCTGTGAAATTCTGGTTGGTTGGTTCTGTTTTTTTTTTTTTTCTTTTCAGCACATTAGTATTGAAAAGCCAGCAGTCTTACTGTTTCTTCTTTTAAGATGTGTGTGTGTTTAATTAATTAATTTGGCTGTGTTGAGCCTTAGTAGTGACAGCTGGGCCTAGTTGCTTTGAGGCATTTGAGCCTGTGTCCCCTCCATTGTAAGGTGAATTCTTAATCACTGGATCACCAGGGAAGTCCCAATATAATGTTTTCCCCTCTGGCTGTTTTTCAAGATTTTAATTTTGTCTTTAATTTTCAAAAGGTTTATGTGATATACCATAGTCATTATCACTATATAACAAATTATCTGAAACTTACTGAATTAAAACAGCACTAATTAATTAATTTCTATTTGGCCATGCCACACAGAATATGGGATCTTATTTGCCGGACCACGGAAGGAACCCATGCCCCCTGCATTGGAAGCACTGAGTCTTAACCACTGGACCACCAGAGAATTCGTACAGATTTACTGTCTCACAGTTTGTTAGAAGTCCAGACACAACTGAGCTGAATCCTCTGTCTCAGTCTCTCAAGGTTGCACTCAAAGTGTTGGCCAGAGCTGGCTTTTCCACTGAAAGCTTGACTGTGGAAGGAGCTGCTTCCACATTGACACGGTTTTTGGCTGGCTACAGTCCCTGGAGTGGACTGTTGGGCTGAGAGCCTTGACTCGATTCCTGGTTGGCTCTTGGCTGCCCTCAGCTCCATACTAACTTGATCTCTCCAGCCTAGCAACTTGGATTGTCAGAAGATGAAAGCTGACAAGGCAGTAGCCTGAAGGCAAGACAGAAGTCACACTCTTTTGTAACCTAGTAATGGATATGTTACCCAGTTAGTGCTCTGTTGGTTAGAAATAAGCTACTCATGGGGAGGGGACTCACAAAGTCTGTGAGTACCAGAAGGTGGAAATATTGGAGTCCGTGTCAGAAACTGACTACCACATGTGCCTAGGTGGGTTTTTTGGGCACTTGAAGGTTCTCTGAGCTTCTTAAACCTGTAGGATATCAAGTAGTTCAATGAATAGCTTAAAAGTCCCATGTAGAAAGGATGGAAGCATCGGGCAGAGTAAGTATTTTGAGGAGATGATGGCTGAACATTTTCCAACATCAGCCAGTTCTAGGTCTGCTGCTGTTGGCCACTCCCTCTCTTGACCCTGGGTCTCATGTTTTGTTTTGCTGTGTTTTTCATCATCTTTTGAAGTATACTGGGCCTTTTTACATTAAAAGAGTAGTTTAGTTAGTCTCCGTAAAGAAGGTACTGGGACTTTCCTGGTGGTCCAGTGGTTAAGAGTCTGTGTTTCCATTGCATGGGGCAGGAGTTTGATTCCTGGTTGGGGAACTAAGATCCCACATGCTTTCAGATGTGGTCAAAAAAAAAAAAAAGATGTGCCTCTCACCACCCCCTCCTCCAGCAGCCCCCAAATTATTAGTGTGGGATTGGGTCAATCTAATTTGTATCCGATCATCTCTGACCTTTTGTGTGACTTTAATTGCATTCATTTAATAACTGGCTCACATGTTTTGAGGGTGGGATTAAGACTTTCTTTTTCAGCCAATTTTGAAATTTGGGGGCCATAATGAGTTTCTTGGGAGGTCATACTTTATGGCCCAGTTGCCAGATTTCCAGACTTTGTAAGATCGTGTACTGTTTTATAGTTCAGCTGCCAACTTTTTGTTTGATGAAGAATTCTCTTTGCTCTCCAGTCCAGCCATTGGCTTTCTACCTTGAACTGTCCTTACCTTAGGAGGTTTCTTTCCCAGCTGCCCTGTGTCCAGTTTTTGATCCTGTGTAGTTGGTGAAGGCCTATGGAAGGGAATGGGAGTGGGTGCCACTTACTCTGAGGAAGCTCCTTAGCATTCTCATCACTTGTTCGAGTCTGCAGGTGGTTGCTTAAAGGTTTGGCAGATTTTTTCTTTTTCTCATCTGTGTCAGTTCTTCCTGCCTGTCTGCAAGGGATGAAAACAGCTGAAGTCTTGTTTTCTGTTCACAGAAGGGCTTATCAGTTTCTGGGGTGTAGTTAATTTAGATTTGTTTCCTTAGCTCTGTGAAGGGTAGGTATTGATAAAAGTTATTTTAAAGATAATCCAGCTCGTTCTCGCTTTAAAAAAATTATTTTTGGTTGCACTGGGTCTTGCTGAGTGAGGGCTTTAGTGTGGTGCTTGGACTTCTGATTGAGGTGGCTTCTCTTGTTGCAGGACATGAGTTCTAGGCACACAGGCTCAGTGGTTGTCGAGCACAGGCTTCATTGTTTGGAAGCATGTGGAATATTCATTCCCAGACCGGGGATCGAACCCATGTCCACTGCATTGGTAGGCGGATTCTTAACCTTTGGACCACCAGGGAAGTCCCAGGTTGTTCTCATATTTAAGGTGAGAATTAGTTGGGATGTGTAGTAAGCTAGTGTATACAAAGTTCTTACTACAGTGTCAGATAATAATCACTATGTAAAGTATTAGCTGTTATTAATGTAATGAATTAGTCAAAACTTTTAAATACTTAGACATGTACACTGTAAATATACATTATTACCTCTTGTTATTTTTGTTAATATGGAATCTGAAGTCCTAGTGAGTACTTTGTCTAGCTTTCCCATAACTAGTTAGATGTAGAGGTAGAACTGTTAACTGTATTTCCTGTGGATCTGGAGAGTCCCTGACCCCCTTTTTTCTGGTATCAGTTGGTTAAATTATCATTGGTTTACGTGAGGCTGGCCGGGTTTTAGATGGAGAGACCTTTGCCTGAGAAAGATCTTGTGGTAGGGCCTCAATTTAAAGCCTTAAAATTTGCCCTTATTTTTATGTAAATATTTGAAGATATTGATAATGACCTTGCTATAGGTATTTAAAAACTGGCATGTAATCAGTTCATTAGCTTTTCTGGGTGAACTGTGGCTCAAAATAGGCCTAATGTTAAAGCTTGCTTACGTTCATTGTAGAATATTCAGAAAATGCAAAAGCAAAGAGAAAATGCAAAAAATTACCAAAATGAGAAGTGTTTATTTTTCTTTATGCATATAATCTAACAAAACTGGGGTAAAAAAATTAATTCCTTGCCATTTCTCTGGAAAATTTTACCTAACTATTTGCTTCTTGGACATTTGGTTGGTTTCCAGGTTTTTCTATTAGTGATTCTGTGAATATCAAAATGAGATCTATATGTCTATATTTATTTGTCTGTGTACATAATTGTCTCTTGTAATAAATTTCTAGAAATTTAATCATTGAGTAAAATGGTTTACTGACTTCCCTGGTGGCTCAGCTGATAAAGGGTCCACCTGCAATGCAGGAGACCTGGGTTCGATCCCTCGGTTGGGAAGGTCCCCTGGAGAAGGGAATGGCAACCCACTCCAGTATTCTGGCCTGAAGAATTCCATGAACTGTATAGTCCATGGGATCACAAAATCAGACAAGACTGAGTGACTTTCACTTCACAAAATGGTTTACATTTTTATAATATTTGATTTGTTCTCCTTAGGTTTTTTCCTTTTTAAACTTTCGACTACTGTATGCAGTAATACACTGATTTCATACCCACGTAACCTTTTTAATCTCTGTTAATTTGATGGATCAAATAGTATTCATGGTTAAGGTTTGAGGCATTTTTTTGTCAAGTATTGCACAGAAAAGCTTTAACCTTTGTATTTTCTCTCTTAGTTTTCTCAGCAACCCTATTACCTTATATGTATCATGATTTCCTGTTTGAAATGAACTTGGAAGAGACAAGTAACTTGGATGAGGTTACGTTTATCTGGGCTGTATGCTGTGCTTTGTGTGTTGACCATTCAGTAATGCGTGGTGCATTTATGCAATAAATAAGTATCTGCCATGTTCACAGTTCCGGGGTACCAGTCTGGAGGAGATGGACAAGGCTTCTATGTTCATGGAGCTGGCCCCTTGGGGTGTAGCTGACCAGGAGCAGCATACCAGTTACTGTAATACAAATTCAGACTGGTGATGGGGATTGGGAAAGGAGGGTGAAAGGAGATACCTGATATTTAAGGAATGGTGAGGGAAAGCTTTTTTTGATGGGATAACATTTGACCTGAAGGATGAAAAGGAGCCAGCTACGTGAAGATCAGAAGAAAGTGTGGTCACCGTCAGCCTTGAAAACCTGCATAACCTCTGACCAAGTAGTTAAATGTCTAGGATTTTTTTTAAAGGAAGTGAGTTTATTGGCTGTCGGTAATCATCTTTTTTGAATTGCCTTTTTATATCTTTTATCTGATTTTCTACTACTATCTTACTGTTTTGTAAGTATTCTCCATATATATATAGGTTATTCTTTAGTCTGTCACTTGTTCTGAATTCCTTTTTGCAGTTTGCAGGTTGCTTTTCAGTTTTCTTTGGGGGTTTTTCTTTTTTTTGATGGTTCAAGATTTTTAATGTTTTGCATCTCTTAATCTTTATTTTGCCTTTATGGTTGTCCTTAAGGCCTTTCTGTACAATAAAATTATAAAGGCAATATTGTATATCTATTCATTTATATTTTTTCCTATGCCATTTATAATTTCTTTTTTAATGTCTTTATGTAGAGTATATTTTAGCATTTGGTTAATATATTTGAGTCTAGCCTTTTCCAGTTTGTCAGTCAGTTAATGAGTACCATCTGAGTCATCTCTCTTTGTAGAGAATGCAGTCATCATTATTTTCTAAGTTCTTTCTGACTTTCCTCCATGATCTTTTTTTGTTCCTGTGACATTCTGTACTGTTTTCATGAAGGTGATCATTACATACTAGTGAATTGGCTCTGAACTGTAACTTAACCAATAGCTGTGAAGCCATGGGTCCTTTCTGGCTTTTTATTTGGGAATTACTATTTCTGTTGTGAGGGTTTAATTGCATTTACCTAGTATTTGATACATTTCTGGGCTTAGCAGCTGAACCTTTGAATCTGCATCAGCTACATTTCTTTTATATGACTCTGTAAACTCTTGATTTATGTTTGTATTGTTATTTTATGAATTTGTTTTAAAGATGTAGCTAAAAGAATAAGTTTTATTTCTTTTGATCCTTTGAAATAGGTACATTTCTTTTGATCATTTGAAACAGGTACAGACTTCTGGGTGAAATAATGAGCTCAGACTGACTAGGAGATGTTTTGCCTTAGTGTTGAAATCTATGGTCTTTACTATGTACATGTGACTGGAATTATTTGACCAAGAACTTTTATTATTTCATATCTTCTGTAGGCTGTAGCTTTTGTAAAATTCATGTGTTTAAAAGTGCACCTGTATTGGGAATTCCCTGGTCATCCAGTGATTAGGACTCTGCGCTTCCACTGCAAGGGTCACAGGTTGGATCTCTGGTTGGAAAACTAAGATTCCACAAGCTGTGTGGCCAAAAAAAAAAAAGTGTGCAGGTCTCTTCTCTTTTGTTGGGTTGGCTAAAAATTTCCTTTGTTTTTTAAGTAAAAATAAGAGACGGTTTTTCATTTTAACCGAGAACTTTATTGAGCATGTTCATCATTTTGTTCCACTACCTTCTGCCTTTTTTCAGGCAACTTCATAATTCCATCTTCCTCGATTTTTTTTTTTTTAATCTTTTTGAACAAAGAATTATTCCAGTGGCCTTTTACAGTCTTCCAGGGAATTGAATTTTTTTTCATATAAGAGAATTTTGAAAAGGCCATCCAAAGGTGCAGTGTCTGAATATAGCAGATAAATCAGAGCTTCCTAGCCAAGCTGTAACAGTTTTTGTCTGGTCATCAAAGAAACATGGGTCTTGTGTTATCGTGATGGAAGATTATGCATTTTTTTGTTGTCTAATTCCAGACGCTTTTCGATGAATACTGCTTTCAGTTGGTCTAATCAGAACTAATCATTAGGTTTTCTGGAAGGAGCTCGTAATAGAGGACTCCCTTCCAGTCTCACCATGTACACAGCATCACTTTCTTTGGATGAAGAGCAGCCTTTGATATGGTTGGTGGTGGTTCATTTTGCTTACCCCATAATCTCTTCCATTTCACATGATTGCAAAATAGTCACTTTTCATCGCTTGTCACAATTTGCTTTAAAAAACAACTGTTTTCATTATGTTTAAGTAGAGATTCACATGCAGAAATGCAGTCAAGAAAGTTTTCTTTGCTTAGCTTATGTGGCACCCAAATATCAAAGCAATGAACATGACCAAGTGGGTGCAAATGATTTTCAGCACTTGATTTGGATATTTAAATTTTTTATTTATTTAATTTTGGTTGTACTGGGTTTTCATTGCTAACTCGAGGATTTTCTCTAGTTGTGGTGAGTGGGGGCTGTTCTTCACTGTGGTATGCAGGCTTTTTCTTGCGGTGGCTTTTCTTGTTGCAGAGCACAGGATCTAGGTGCTCGGGCTTCAGTAGTTGTGGCACTCAGGCTCAGTCGTTGAGGCTCTAAAGCACAGGCTCAGAAATTGTGGCACATGGGCTTACTTGTTCCGCAGCATGTGAAATCTTCCGGACCAGGGATCAAAGCCATGTCCCCTGCATTGGCAGGCAGATTCTTAGCCACTGTGCTACCGGGGAAGTCTTGATTTGGATATTTTGAGTATGTTGGCTGACTGCCTCATCGTATAACTATTCTCAATGTCTCGCTTTGATTGTTATCAACTTTATCTGGTCTGCCTGACCATGGAGCATCATCCAGTGAGAAACCTCCAGCACAAAACTTCACAAACCACTTTTGACATGTTTGGGATCAGTCACAGCACCTTCTCCATACACTGCACAAGTCTTTTGTGTTGGGTTTTTACTTTTCTTGAAATAATAAAGCATAATATGCCCAAAATGTTGCTTTTTTCCCCTAGCTTCAATTTTAAAATTGCTACACAAAAATTCACCAATTTCAATAAGTTTTTTTTTTTTTTAATGTATGCTGATATGACGGTTGTCACAAGACAATCTAACTTCAAATGAAGTTAAAACAACTAAGTGCTACGAAAGCCATTGTAACTGTGAAAACGAACGAACTTTTTGGCCAACCCAGTGATACCATCTTGTTAAACATTTTTAAAAATGAAGTTTTTTTGAGGGGGGGGGTGGATATTTATCTCTTTATTAAGTTCCATATAGGATTCAGACTTTAATAAGTCCATGTTTTGGTCATACTCAGCTTAGAAAATTCTGTTATCTTAATTTGATACAGCAGAAATCTCAAAATGCGGCTTCCCAGATGGTGCTGGCACTAGTATTAAAGAACCCACCTGCTAATGCAGGAGACTTAAGAGACGCTAGTTCAATCCCTGGGTTGGGAAGATCTCCTGGAGGAGGGCATGGCTACTCACTCCAGTATTCTTGCCTGGAGAATCCCATGGACAGAGGAGCCTGGCAGGCTACAGTTCATGGGGTTGCACAGAGTCAGACAAGACTAATGCACACAAATTTCAAGAAGCTTCAGAAGTCAGTTGATTTATGGATAAAGTCCCTGAGAATTTTGCTTTCTGTATTTTACTCTTGTCAGATGATCTGATGATAGGTCTAGAAACAGCAAAAGAACTCTCTTAATCAAGAAAATCAGGTATCTTATGGGAATTCCCTGGCAGTCCACTGGTTAGGACTTTCACTCTCAGGGCCAGGGTTCAATCCCAAACAAGCAGACAATATCAAAAATGTTAGACTTTTTTTCTCCTGAGTAGTTTGTAATTTGGAAAAGCTTAAATGGTCTAGAAAGAGGGGTCATTGTTTTGCTAAGGGAGGATGAAAATGATATTAATAGATTGCATAACAATGTTAGCTAAGGCTGTATCTCTTGTTTAACATAGCAGTCAGCATTAATAGCATTTTCTAGGCAAGCCTGGCTTGATTGAGATGGTTGGCGGATTACTTTGTTACAGATACTCGGATTGGTAAACATGCTGTTAGGATTGGTGAGATTGCATGTGGCACGATAGACTTATCAAATATATTTGCTGAGAAGCAGTGGCTTAAGTAACAATAAAGGTCTACAATGGTTTCTTACATGTCTATAAATAGAATTGATGTAGGGGTCTAATGGTGTCACTAGAGTCAGTCTTTGCCTTTCTTCTTCGGCAGCCTTGCCATTTTGGTCTTTTTACCTCAGACTCTCAGTTTTTACGTTGCTGGATGGTTTTTTGCAGTTCTTGTCATCATACCCTAGAAATGCTGGGAGGGAAGAATTCTTTCTTCCTGTGACTATTTTATAGGGAGGAGAATTTTTCCAGGAATGTTCCCTTGCCTCAGGAGATTTCTTCTCAGTTTCATTGGCCAGAACTAGATCATGTGGTCTCTTGGTTATGAAAGACTCTGGAAAAGTGAGGTAATGCTGAAGTGGGGAGGTGATGGCTGTTGGGTAAGCAAGCAGTCACTGCTCTGAGAAGCTAGAGCTAGTTAACTTTCTGTAGTTAAAACGCACTGAAGTGCTTTTACATGAAGATCTCACGCCAGCACTAGAACATTTCTCTGCGTAGGTCCTTTTGTCTATACTGTTAAGCTCTTTTTTCCTCTTACTTCTGTGGTAATAATCTGCCATTGATACTAAACTTGCACTTTTTAAATAAAGAATAAGGTCTGTCATCAGAAGCTGAGGAGAATTTCTTAAGCAAGGAAGACACCAAATATTGTATTTTGTGTGAAAGGCAGGGCTTCCTGTCACTTGTGTTTCATTGTTGTACTGTAATTTTCATTGTTACAGGAGTTATGGTAGTTTACTCATACATTTTCCATTGCAGAATTTTTGGATGTAGCTTAAGATACTTTGAGGGAAAGGTAATGGTCAGACAGATAGATCTTTAAGATATTGAATATTCATTTTAGGTCCTGGTTAGATTACAGCATCCCAAACTTTACAGAACAAGCTATTTTCCCCCATAATTTTCCAATTAGGTTATCTAGACTCTACTCCCACTTTCTGTAACTGCTACCCAGGGCTTGAAGAGGCTCATGATCACTATGACCAGAACTTGGTGATAATGACACAGTGATTCTAGGGTTGTGGCTGATAAACTTCCTGAAGCTGAATATGGCTACAATGAACAAGATGGTAAAGGGATTGGCTGTTTGACCATTGGAGGGACTTGGTTTCTGGCCTGACTCCTGAGAACCTTGTATAACTGATTTACTGATTGAAGCTCTTGTTAGAAACTGTTACCCATGCTCCTGTCTAGGACTTGAAAATATTAAAGGAAAATTACCTATTTATTACTTATTATATTAATTTTTATCAATATATTTTTTAAAATTCAGGACTGTTTATTTTTTTTTTGGTCTATATTGGACCATATTATTTTTCAGATACATCTTATTTTGTATGAGAATAGGATGTCCCCCCCATGCCAGATCTCTGATTATTATTATTATTTTGATTTGGTTACGTTAGAATCCTCAGAAAAAATGCAGAGAATCTGTAATTCTCTTCATGAGAATTAATAGCTGCCATATGGAGTCCATATTCCTATAAGGAGTTTATCTAGATCCACTTGCCTATTATTTTAATGATCAGTTTTATTGCTTCTTCAACACAGGCAGTCTTTTACTGCATGTTTGTAAAGCTCTCTTTCCATATCACTTGAGAGAAAATAAGATTCTACCACTGGGAAACAATCTGTTTAAAATTTTCTATCCATACCTTTTCTCTCCGGAGAATTTTTTTTTTATCCATAGCTTTGATAGCTGATCTTCAAAAACAAGTCTCCATTCAACTCAAATAGAGTTGGTTGTGTATATAGTTAAGAGTTCTCTGGCACCTAAATGGGCTACCCTGGTGGCTCAGAAGATAAAGAATCTGCTTGCGATGCAGAAGACAGGGTTTGATTCTTAGGTCGGGAAGATCCCCTGGAGAAGGAAATGGCAACCCACTCCAGTGTTCTTGCCTGGAGAATCCCATGGACAGAGGAGGCTGGTGGTCTGCAGACCATGGGGTCACAAGTAGCTGGACGGGACTGAGAGACTAACACACACATCCACCTAAATAGTGGAAACCTTAAAGAGAACTATTAGAGAGGTGTGATTTTCCACCTTATCGAGGTCATGTTGCCATTGCCCACAGTCATTTTATCTTAAATATTTAACCCATAGGATATTTAATCCTTATGTTGTTCAGGTCACTCAGTACAATTGCTTTAACAGGGTTTTTGTTTTCAGGTTTTCTTTACTGACAAGGTCTTAGATCTTTGATTTTCTTGATCCTGTTGGAATTACCTTCTAGTTCCTTCTGTCTTCCTTTCCACTCTTACGATGAGCTAATATCTGCAACAGTTCTTGAACTTTTACGTACTGACACTTCGCAGCAGAGGGCTAAGTGTATCGAATGCTTTTTTGAGGTCTATCTGAGCTCTGATAATATCTTTTGAGTTTTGCCTTGGAATATCTATTATGGTGGGAAACGTTAAATCAGGTTGGAAAATTGAAGATGTCACCAGGGTTTATGAACCAAAAACTTTATTTTGAATCCAAGTTTATTTTACGTTTGAATTCATGATTCAGAGCCAAAAGAGATTTATTAATAGAACTTGGTTTCAATTTTTTTTTGGAGTGGTGTTTCTCAAGGAGTTTGGAAATAATGTGGAGCATTGTTGGTGTCAGAATGGCATGGGGAATATTTTTGGCATTAATGGAAGGGAGCAGAGATACTGTGTGTCTTGAATGTGGGGACAATCCTGACAGTGATGTTTTGTCAGAACTTCCTCAATGCTGGTAGCAACATGATTGAGGAGCCCTTGGGATGAAGTGTTAAAATTTATGCCAAATCATATCAGGTAACATTAGGTATTTTTTTTTTTTTTTTTAGATATAATTGACAGAGTAAACTGCATATAAAGTGTTTGAGTGATAGATTTAGATGTGTTACACCCATGAACCCATCACCACAGTGAAGATAGTGAACATACCTCTTAAACTTAAAGGTTTCCTCTTCATAATTGCTTCTGTTTCTCTCCCAACCCCCAGTAACCTGTGACCTGCTTTCTGTAACTATAAGTTAATTTGTATTTTCTGGAGTTTTATATAAATGAAATTATACAGCCTGTGCTCTTTTTCTGGATTCTTTCCACAGTTATTTTGAGATTCATCCATTAATTTGTGTTACTAAATTTCCTTATTGCTGAGTAGTATTCCATTGTACAGACACAGTAATGTGTCTAGTCATTCACCTGTTAATGGACATTTGAATTGTGTTCACTTGGGGCTCTTGAGAAGAAAGCTGTTCAAGAACATTCATGTGCAAACCTTTATGTGAACATATGCTTCCTTTTTTCTTGTGTAAACATCTACGAGTATTATAGCTGGATAAAATGGTTATGTATGTGTCATATTAAAGACACTACCCTACTGTTTTCCAAAGTGATTGTATTATTTTCCCTTTCCACCAGCAGTTTCTCTACATTCTTGTGATCTTGGTCTGGTCAGTTTTTAAAATTTTAGCTTTTTTAGTAGATGTGATATATCTCATTATGGTTTTAATTTGTATTTCATCTATTACCAGTGATGTTGAGCATCTTTTCATGTGTTTGTTTGCCATCTGTATATCTTCTTTGGTGAGGTATATAGTCAAACCATTCTTAAACATTAGGTTTTTAAAATTTTCTTGTCTTGATAGTTCTTTATATATTCTGGATATGAGTCCTTTATCAGATACATACTTTGCAAATATTTTCTTTCAGCCTGTGGTTGTCTTTTCATCCTCTTAACAATACCTGTTGAAAAACCAGAAGTTGTTTTGGTGAAGTATACTTTATCTATCTGTTCTTTTGTGGATTTTGATTTTGGTGTCATTTTCGAAATCTTTGCTTAATGTCAGGTCATAAAGATTTTTCTCTGTAAAGTTTTCTTTTATAGATTTTACAGTTTTAGATGATACATCTATGATATGTCTTGAGATAATTTTTGTTTATGGTGTTATGTACATATTAAAGTTAATTACCTGGTGGCTCAGATGGTAAAGAATCTGCCTGCAATGCGAAGACCCGGGTTTGATCCCTGGTTTGGGAAGATCCCTTGGAGAAGGGAATGGCTACCCACTCCAGTATTCTTGCTTGGAGAATTCCATGAACAGTGGAGCCTGGTGGCTACAAACTATGGGTCGCAAAGAGATGGACATGACTAAGCAACTAACACTTTGATTATTATTATAGTTAGTTTGACAAATGGATATTCCCTTGTTTTGACACCAAGTTTGAAAAGATTTATCTTTTCTTTTCTGCACCTTTGCTAAAAATCAGTTGTTCTTATATAACAGGTCCTGAAATCAGGTGGTTAGTCCTCAACTTTGCTCTTTTTCAAAGCTGCTTTGGCTTTTCTAAGCTGTTTGCATATACATTTTAGAATAAAATTTTCAGTTTCTAACAACGAAAAAAAGCCTACTGGGATTTTGGTTGGGATGGCTTTGAATCTGTAGATTAAGTTACTGCTTATTTTGTTTTTTAATTTCTCACAGCAGCATTTTGTGGTTTTCTTTGTATATGTTTCTCACATGTTTTGTCAAACTTGTCCCTAAGTATTTGTTTTTTTGAAACTCTTGTAAAAAATGTTGTTTTCAAAACTTGCTCTCCAATCAGGTCTTATCCAATAAGCATGTGGCTCCTGACCATCTGTTGCAAATCTGCCAACGCATCGGTCCCATGCTGGATAAAGAGATCCCACCCAGCATTTCAAGAGTCACTTCTTTACTTGGGGCAGGAAGGCAGTCTTTGCTACGTACAGCAAAAGGTACCTTAATTTGAAGAAGTGTTCTGCTTTGTATTACTAGCTTAATAATTACTATAATTGTGAAGTAATGTAAGCATTGTGGAAGAAAGGTGATATGTAACTAAAAACCATGCTGTGGACTATAAAATTCTCTGCATTTAGCCTAGGCATTGAATTCTATTACGTCAGTGTTTAATGGGTCCTTCTGCATTTTAAAAAATGATAAAGGTATAGATGTTAAGCTCAAATGCTTGAATTTATTCTGAGATGTGTTTGAGGTTTTATCAATGTGAGTTCTTAATTTTCCATTTTGTAGCTCACTTATAACTTCACTGAATGTAATTGTATGTGTCTAATAAACTCTTTAAATGCTAGAGTATTTCATTTGATATTTAGATTCTGCAAGCCCTTTGTTATAAGGGGAAGTGATTTTCTAAATTTGGTAGCATTTTGAAAATGAGCACCAAAAATGTACAATTGCATGGTTCTTTTTCCACCAGTTTTAATTTTTTGCAAAATTGTGTGGTAGCAAAATGTTTGGAATTGCTGTTTTTCTGTTAGCTTGGTATAAATCACTTAGACTGAGTATATGTATGTGATACGATCTATGTATACAACGTGGCTTAACTGCTAATGGGCAAGAATGTTGGCTCTTCTGATCCTGAGTATCCGTCACGTTCATCCCTCACGATGATTTTTAAGATCTGTTGCTGTTGTGATGCTGCCTCTTAGATGCCCCACCAGTGTAAAGTCTGACTGAGAAAGAACAACCCTTCCTCTTGGTTCCATGCCAGACTGGTTTGTCAGCGTTAGTTGTTTCTCAGTGCTCTACCTAGTCACGCCACACTGTGGCTCGAATCAGGAAACTGTTCATATTCCTCCTTTTTCTGTGTTCTACTCACCTTGTAATTATTCTGTTTTAGGTTGTTATATAGTAGTTGCTTGGGTAGCCTGTTTTCTTCTGTTTTCTTTACTTGTGTCAAGCTCAATGTTGTTTTGTGACGAGCACTGCTTTAGAACTGGCAGACTGTAGAAGAAGCTCTTCAGCAAGCTGTCCTAGGGTAGGGACTATATTTCTCTGTTTGTTTGTACTAGTGACACGAGAGGATGCCTTGTAACTGATAATGATAGTGGTGATGAATTCATTCCTGTAAAACATGATATGCCTGTTAGTTTGGGGCACCCGAGGCTCAGTGGAGGTTTGTATAATGCCTTTCTTCCCTTCCTCCTTCAGTTGTGCAGAAGCTAGTTTCTAGCACAGCATACTCTGTGCTCTGCTGCTATCTCCTCTAGAGGGGGTTAGACAGTTTTCTTTGTATATTTGCTAAGAGGGATAGGACTTCACAATTAAGTGTCCAGACTCACAGGTCCTACATGTGCTCTTGTGTAAAGGATTGTCTCTGATCCTAAAACAAGAGGAAAGCCATTTGTCAATACTAAGGAGATTAAAGTCATGGTAATATTGACCAGCATTAATTTTAAACTCAGTAGCATTTAAATAGTTAAGTCAAGGATTTTCATATAAATGAAAAAAAATAAAATTTTCCTTACAGAAACATCCATTTTGGGAAAATTGGATCAGTTGCGATTAAGACATTTATCACTAATGATTGTATGGTGTAATTCTGTGATGAAAAATAAAAATCCATTTGGCATTGAGTAGGACTTGGAATCAAAAGATCTGGTTTTATGGTCCATCTTGACAAGTCATTTGCAGCGGATCTCTTTAAAGGTCCTGGAACCTTTGAGCCTCAGTTACCTCACTTGTAAATTGGCGATAACACCTACCTCACAGGGTTGTTGTGAGGATTCAATGAGATGATGTATGTGGAAAGCACTTTGTAAATTGTAAAGTGCTACACAAATGTTAGTTGTTGTTATTGTATCTGAGATGTCTTAAATTTTTTTTTTCTTTCAGAAATAGTCTAATAAACCTCTAGGGCTTTTCTGTTAAAGTATATTAGTTGGTAAACCTTTTAATAAACAGTTTATTACAATATACGTAAGTATTCTATAAAATCTTTCTTGGGGTTAACTTTCAAGATTTTATGTGTATCTAAAATTCATTTTAAAGACTGCAGGCACACAGTTTGGAAGGGCTCTGCCTTTGCTGCTCTTCACAGAGGAAGACCTCCTGAAATGCCGGTGAATTATGGTTCCCCACCAAATCTTGGTAAGTGAGGTTGACTTTTCAGTTGCCCAAGATAATTTTTTAATTTCTTGACCAACTTTGTAACTGCTGTATTAAAACTTTAAAGAAGGTGCTGGTAATGTTTCAGATAATTTCTTTCCTAAAATTATTACTAAGAGTAATAAAAGGTAATGAAAAACAATCTTATTTAATAAATCTGTACTAGTGCTTATGGTAGAACAGAATTGGGAAGAAACTTCATCGTTAGGATTTCTCAAGTGTTAATTTTTGTGGCCCTCTAGAAATTGTTGTGGAGTTTTTCTTAGCTTCTCACATACTGGCTTCCCCTTAATCATTTTCGTGTTTTTATTTCCTAGTGGAGATCCATCGAGGAAAACAACTCACAGGGTGTTCCACTTTTAGCACAGCATTTCCAGGAGCTATGTATCAGCACATAAAAATGCACAGGAGGATTCTTGGACATCTGTCTGCTGTTTACTGTGTAGCATTTGATAGGACAGGACATAGAATCTTTACAGTGAGTTACCATTTTAAAGTCAATTTGGTATCATCTGGAGTACTTTAGTGTGCCTCACGATTATCTAGGAAAGCTTAATTAAACCTGTCTCTTCCCTTTCTCAGAAATTTTGACTTGGTCTGGTGTGGGGTCCGTGCATTTTTGTATTTTTATTTGCATTTTTATTAAGTATCCCCTGTGATTCTGAAGCAAATAATCAGGCCTTGTATGGTGTTTGTGGATTACCTCCAGCTCATTCTAGACCTACTGAATTAGGTTCTCGTGTGTATTAAACAAAAACAATCCAAAAAATCCCCCTACCTTAATCAGAAAGACCCTCTCCCCTCAAAATCCAAATGTCTACAGATGATTCTTATTCACATTGATTACTCGTGATCTGGGGAAATTGATTAACACTGAAAGATTATTTTATAATTATTATAAAGCTACATGTAAATTTTTGGAGTTTAACTTAACATTTCAGTGTTTTAAGGGAAAGTTAGGATGGCTAAGAAGTTTAGATTTCATTTTTCCATTGTTGAGATTCACAGTTGATATTCAGATATTTTCTGGATGGATGGATACTGGATGGTACTATAAATTTGAGACTCTATTGCTTAGTTATTTAAAATGAGGGCTTTAGTCCCATTGTTTTTTGTTTTTGAAATTGCCACTTATGCAACTTGTGTCCTAACTAATACTTACCAAGTTATTTAACTTAATGTGAATGAAACAAACATTTAGCTTTGTTAACTGAAATGGGTGAGCCTTGGACTTTTGGTTGGACTTATTATATGGCAGAGAATTTGGAGAAAATAGTATTTATAATAGGTCTAAGTCATAGAAATGAAAACTTCAAGAATGTATCTTTTTTATTATTTGATTTGAAGGAAAAAAACATTGTAAGTGTTCTTGGCCATCAGATTCATAATTTGAAGAGTATTCTTTTTTTTTTTTTTCCAGAGTATTCTGTAGTTGGAAAGAGAGGAGGAGATACAGACATTTAATTTGTGTGACAAGTGAATGGTATTTTTTTTAATGAAATATAAGACTTACTGTATTAACATTTTATCTTGGGGTATATTTTTTCTTAGGGTTCAGATGACTGTTTGGTGAAGATTTGGTCAACACACAATGGCCGCCTATTGTCCACATTAAGAGGTCACTCTGCAGAAATTTCAGATATGGCAGTAAACTATGAGAATACAATGATTGCTGCAGGGAGCTGTGATAAAATAATTAGAGTGTGGTGCCTGAGAACCTGTGCTCCAGTTGCTGTGCTCCAAGGCCACACGGGGTCAATTACATCTTTACAGGTAAAACCCCCTTTAGTGTGCACATCGGTGTACTGTCTCCTTTTCCTTTAAATGGTCATTATCTTTGGAGATGAGAAATAGTAAGATGTTTAGTAATTACATGATCTATTTTAAATTTAGTAATCAGGAAAATACAATCAATCAGAGTTCCATGCATCTTGGAAGGGTGATGTAATAGATACCTAGTGTAGTTAAGAGCTTTACTGGAATGACTTACTGTTTCCTTTAGGTTTACAGTTGAACTGAGTGAGTGGCAATTATATACTCATGGTGACAGGTTAATAATTTTTCTCCTTTAAAATTTGTGGATTTTGATAAGTTGATTAAATTAGCTGAACTATATTTTTTGTTTATTGTGGACAGTAATTTTGAACTGTATAGATGGTAGACAAAATAGTACGATGATCTTTTATGTGTCCATCAGCCCTGGCCAGTTCTTCTTCATCTATTTCACCTTGTACCTAAAGCAAATGCTAGATTTCATATCATTTCATCTGTAAATGCTTCAGTATATCTACTGTGTTTTATTAAAAACACAACCAAAAACATTATCATCACACTTGTTTGTTGATGTTCAAATTTCAGAAAGTTTCATAAATAGGCTTCCCTGGTGGCTCAGCTGGTAAAGAATCTGCATGCATTGTGGGAGACCTGGGTTCAATCCCTGGTTGGTAAGATCCCTGGAGAAGGGAAAGGCTACCTACTGTGGTGTTCTGGCCTGGAGAATTCCATGGACTATATCGTCTGTGGGGTCGCAAAGAGTCGCACACAACTCTTTCATAAATAGCATTATTTTATGTAATTTGTGTGAATTAGGAACCAAAGTCAGTACCTTACAATTGGTTGCTATACATTAAATGAATTTTACAACAAGTTGCACCATCTTGTCCAATTTTTTTGCAGTTTCTTTGTTGAGGAAATTGGGTTTATAGAGTTTCCACAGTTTGGGTACCATTTGCATCCTTGTGTAGATTAACATCTTTGTGTTTCTTGTAAGTTGGTTGTTGGGTCCGGAGTAGTAGTTTTATTTAATGCGTATGAGAGTCACTTGGAGGCTTTGTTTAAAACACAGATTGCTAGGCCCCACTGCTTAAGATTTTGTTTGATTCAGAATGTTGGAGGTAGGTGAGGATCATTGATTGAAATTAAAAGATACTTTGGCCCCGCCGCCCACCTCCGCCCAGAGACGGAGGGAGGAGCGGCGAGGGGCGGAGGGAGGGCGGAGGGAGGGCGGGTGGAGGGGTCGGGAGGAAAAAAAAAATAAAATAAAATAAAAGATACTTGGTTACCTTGATGCATATGCTCTTCCAGGTGGTCTCTCTGTATGTGTAGTTGCCTTAGATCCATTAGTTCCAAGAATGGTAACATTCAGTCACTTTTTAGAAATTACGTTTTGTTAGTAATTAGGTAATGATTTATAATGCCTTTTAAGGCATGTTGGTGCCTCTGATTTGAGTTTGATTAAAACAAGGAAAGTGGTTTCATTTTCATATGTGAATTTACCCAGGCTATATGTTGAGTGGCCTATAAATAGATTTGGTGTGAAGTTCTGTGATAAAAGTGACTTTTCTTAACTCCTGTGGTCAATATTTTTAAAGAACAGAGACTGCAAACTTGTTTTTTAAGCATGACAACTAAAATTGGGATTGTGTTTTACTTTGAATATTGGAGGAAAATCTTTGGTTTGCCTATTTATTTTTTGACAATGAGTATATTGTTCTCTAGAGGACTTTATAGGTTAAAAATTAATTCAAATCACCACTACGTTCCACAGGTTTTAAAATTTTAAAGTTTGTTATGAACTTATAGACAATATCACAGCAAATAAGACCATTTATAGTAAGTAGTTGGTGAGCATATCTGTCTTAAAAAACCATTATGGGATTGTTCATTGTGAGAGTGAAGCTCTGGTCTTCAATGAAAGCCCCATTGTTCTGATAATAGGGGCCCACCTGTATTTATCACCTACCAAATATATCAGAAAATTTACTTGTGTGGTAGTAAGTTTTTATACATCAGAAGGCTTATCTGTGCTTGCTAGTGGTTACTATGAAGTTCAAACACAAGTGCATGATATATTAATCTTTTTCATGTTCTTTGCCCTGTTGTTACTGGCATGTATAAACCATCCTAATTGTAGTAGTGGCTTTCTTTTTTTATTAAAAAAAGATATGTAATATTGTTTGCCAAAAAAATTAGACAGTAGTTAATAGCAGATAATATTGAAAACTTCCATAATCTTACCATTTAGAATAATCACTGTCAGTATTTCAGTACATAACCTTTCTCATGGGTAGCAGTATACAATATCACTTATAATTTACATTCTCAATAGTGTTAGTATTAGACTAACTGGATTAGAGTTAGAACCTTTTGTCTAAGAGTATCAAGTAACATTCTTGGGGAGTAAGAGACATAATGCATAGCTGGAAACTATTAATAGAAAAGTTGGATGAAGGTGAAAAAGTATCCCGAGTACTAATCAGTTCAATCGCTCAGTCATGTCTGACTCCTTGCGACCTTGTGGACTGCAGCATGCTAGGCTTCTCTGTCCATCTCCAATTTCCAGAGTTGGCTCAAACGCGTGTTCCTCGAGTCAGTGATCCCATCCAACCATCTCATCCTCTGTCGTCCCCTTTTCCTCCTGCCTTCAATCTTTACCAGCATCAGAGTCGTTGCTAAGGAGTCAGTTCTTCACCTCAGGTGGCCAAAGTATTGGAGTTTCAGCTTTAGCATCAGTCCTTCCAGTGAATATTCAGGACTGATTTCCTTCAGGTTTGATCTCCTTGCAGTCCAGGGGACTCTCAAGGGTCTTCTTCAATACCACAGTTCAAAAGCATCAGTTCTTCAGTGCTCAGCTTTCTTTGTGGTACAACTCGCACATCCATATATTACTTCTGGAAAAACCATAGCTTTGACTAGATGGACCTTTGTTGGCAAAGTTAATGTCTCTGCTTTTTAATATGCTAGGTTGGTCATAGCTTTTCTTCCAAGGAGCAAGCGTCTTTTTAATTTCATGGCTGCAGGCTCCATCTGCAGTGATTTTGGAGCCCAAGAAAATAAAGACTGTCATTGTTTCCATTTCCATTCCATTTCACGAAGTACTAACATAGAAATTATGTAGCCAAGATATGGAAAGCCCAGAGGGAGGAAGCTTGAATTTGAAGGCATTTAGCAGTTTGATAGGTGACTGAGAAGCTTGGCAGACATTTTGACAGACTTGTAGGGTTGGGGAGGATATATCTTGGAAATATCCATGCATAGTAAAATGAGCTATTGATGAAATTTCATCAGAGTACTAGAATTAGTAAAAAGGAAGTTTGAGAACTGAAGCGTACGACTGAATTTAGTAGTTCAGTAGATGGTTTTAACAGCAGACTAGATTCTCCTGAGGAAATCAAAGAGAGAATTAATGAGTTGGCAGTGAGGCCAGAGAAAAGAAACAAATGGAAGCACCGAGTGAAGAGTTTAGAATGTACCAAAAGAGGTTAATAGAGAGGAAATGCTGAAAAGATTCCACATGTGTATACATATATATGTACCATATGTGTAACTGGAATTCCTGAAGGAGAGAATGAAGCAAAAGCTGTGTTTGTAGTGATAATAGCTGAGAAGTTTGCAAAATACACTAAAGAAATAAAGCCACAGATTGAAGAAACGCTAAGGTTCCTGAACAGAGTAAATATACAGAAAACTACAACTATGGAACATCACAATAAAAGTTTTTTTTTTTTTTTTTAATGTTTATTTAACTGGTCTGGGTCTAAATTGTAGCATGCGGCATCTAGTTCCCTGACCAGGGATCAAACCTGGAGCTCCCTGTGTTGGGAGTGCAGAGTCTTAGCCACTGGACCACCAGGGAAGTCCCACAATAAAAGTTTTAAAACCAAAGACAAAGAGAAATCTTAAAGTAATCAGAGCAGAAAATACCGAAGGAGCAAGACTGATGGCCAGCTTCTCAGTAGAAGCAGTGGAGGTTCATAGACAAAGGAGTGCTTTTCTGAGAGTGCTGATAGGAAATGACTGCAGGTCCAGAATTCTGAACCTATTGAAAATCCACTGAAGTGTAATAAACACTTTTTCAGATAGATTCAGAGTTTCTTAGTAATGGGACAGCACTAAGGGGAATTTGATTTAGTATTCTTCAGGCAGAGAAGGAATGTGATCCCAGGCTTGGAGTAGTAAGAAGGAGTGAAAAATTAAAAAAAAATGTGTATGGGTAAATGGAAATAAACATTGACTACCTGCAACAAATATCATTTCTTAGGGTTTTAGATTATATATATAATTAAACTGACAGTAATAAGAGCTTATGTGTTTGGAGTTAACTTCAGTATTAGTGTAGATCTTTCTGTTACTATCACATACCACATTCCCTCTCACTTTTGTAGTTTTGTTCATCTTACTTCCTTTGCTGAGTGTGTTTTTCTTGTTTTCGTTATAATTCCTTCTCTTATTTTATAAGCTGCCTTGGATGTCTCTGGACCAAATGGATCTTCCTTTCTGTAGCTTGTTTGTGTAGCACAGTTGGAACTTTGTTAAACACAAGTGTTAACCCTATTCTGAAGTTACAATGTAATTCTTTTGTTATATTCCTTTTATGGTTTTGTTATTTAAATATTTAAAATGTTGATCACTTGGAATTTATCCTGTGTTACGGTCTGAGGAATGGATCCATTTTTCCCCAGATTGTTGCATAGTTGTCCCTTTACCATTTATGCATTTATGGTCCATCGTTTCCCCACCTGACTGAGATGGCTCCTTTGTTGTATGTCCTGTGCATTAGGGTCCAGTTCGGACTTCACAGTTTTCCGTTGGTCTTTCTGTTATAATGTACATACTGTGCCCCATAGTTTTAATTATTGAGGCTTTGTGTTAGGTCTTACAGCAACAGGACTAGATCTTTACTTTCTCTTCACAAAAGTTTTTCTGACCGTTCTTATTCATTTCCAAAATAATCTTTTATTGAGATCACATTATAAATTAGAGATTGACTTTCCTTTTTTTTAACTGGTTATGAGGTCTCACTGTAGTGTCGCCTGTATTTTGGATTTCTTGCGTGTTACTCAAAGTGTCAATTGAAATTAACTTTGAAAAACTTAAACTGTAATGTTAGTGGCAGCTCAGGAAACTGATGTGTAAATGTTTTTATTCCTTTTTAGTTCAGCCCCATGGCGAAAGGCTCGCAAAGATACATGGTTTCCACTGGTGCTGATGGGACTGTTTGTTTTTGGCAGTGGGATTTAGAATCCTTGAAATTCAGGTAAGTGGCTGTAATTATTTAGTAAGTTTTTTCTTTTTTCATGATGTTACAGTTTAGTCTAAAAATGAAATCTGATTATAAAGAGAAATTATGTATTGTGATTTGCCTTTGTACTTTTGAACTTAATTTTTGATACATACAGTACATGTACCATATTGACTGCTGTTTACACTGTACCATTTAGATATTTGGGTATGTTAAAGGGGCAGAGCCATTCTCTCTTAGTGGTCACATGTTTTTGAAAGAGTGATAGTATGTGAAATATTTTGAAAAATGTTAGAAATATACATAATTATATGCACAGGCAGAAATTTAGGCAGGAATTATTTAAGAATCAGACCTGGATTATGGCCCTACACTGCCCATCATGGTACCCCACTAGCCACACATCTCTGTTGAACACTTTGGTTGTGGCTGATGCAATTGAGGAAATCGAATTATTAAATTTCTAACAGATATGATTCAGTAATTATAGAACTTTTAAGCATATTTTAAACAACTTGAGTATGTGAATTAGTTTTTCAACCAGAAGTTTCATGAAATCTCAGTACAGATCAAGTATTTTTGATGAAAACTTTTCAAATTGAGATCTATTATAAGTGTCCAGTATGCTATGGAAGAGTTAAAGGATATACTATGAAAGCAATTAAAGTTCTCATATTAACATTGTTGTGGTATTTTGGATATATTGGGTTAAATGGATTAAAACTAATTTTATCTTTTTACTTAAGATGTGGCTGCTAAAAATTTAATGTTAGATATGCAGCTTGCTTTCTTTTTCTGTTGGAGCCTGCTATCATCTGGTGGTTTTAGAGCCTGTTCTGTGGCCTTGATAATGGGTTCTCTTACACTCTCTGAGCTTTAATCACCTCAGTTATAGAACAGTGGTTAGTGGGCTTGCTCTTTCTGTGTACTAGGATCCGTGTAAGTTTGGGGGTTAGATAGTCCTCTCACATCCACCCACCTATAACAGCGTTTGTGGAAATATTTGGTATACGATGAGGTACTATAGAAGTAAGATGGCAACATTTATGTATGCTAGATTAAAGCTGTTATCGTTTTAAAAAATTTATTCTTAATTGAAGAATAATTGCTTTAAAACATTGTTTTAACTTCCTGCCATACATCAGCATGAATCAGCCAGCCATAGATACATGTATGTCCCCTCCCTCTTGAACCTCCCTTCTACCGCCCATCCCGTCTCACCCCTCTCGGTTTTACAGAGCCCTGGTTTGAGCTCCCCGAGTCATGCAGCAAATCCCCATAACTGTCTGTTTTACATGTGGTAGTGCGTATGTTTCAGTTCTGCTCTCTCCGTTCATCCCACCCTCTTCTTCCCCCTCCCCAGCCCGTGTCAGTAAGTCTGCTCTTGGTCTCTGTGTCTCCCTTGCTGCCCTGCATATAGGTTCTTCAGCACCATCTTTTTAGATTCCATATTACATGCATTAATATTCAATACTTGTTTTTCTCTTTCTGACTTACTTCACTTATGTATAATAGGATCTAGGTTCATCTACCTTGTTAGAACTCACTCAGATGCGTTTCTTTTTATGGCTGAGTACTATTCCACTGTACCACAGCTGCTTTATCCATTCATCTGTTGATGGACAATCCATGTTGCAACTTCCATGACCTAGCTATTATAAATAGTGCTGGAGTGAACATTGGGGTACATGTGTCTTTTTCAATTTTGGTTTCCTCAGGCTATATGCCTAATAGTGGAATTTCTGGGTCATATGGTAGTTTTATTCCTAGTTTTTTTTTTTTTTTAAGGAATCTCCATACTGTCTTCCATCGTGGCTGTATCAGTTGACATACCCACCAGCAGTGTTAGAGGGTTCCCTTTGCTCCACACCCTCTCCAGCGTTTATTGTTTATGGGTTTTTTGATGATGGCCATTCTGACTGGTATGAGGTGATATCTCATTGTAGTTTGATTTAGATTTCTCTAATATTTAGAGTGATGTTGAGCATCTTTTCATGTGTTGTTAGCCATCTATATGTCTTCTTTGGCGAAATGTTTGTGTAGGTCTTTTCCCCACTTTTTGATTGGGTTGTTTGTTTATCTGATATTGAGTTGAATGAGCTGCTTATGTATTTTGGAAATTAATCCTCTGTCAGTTGTTTCATTTGCTATTATTTTCTCCCATTTTGAGGGTTGTCTTCTTCACCTTGTTAATAGTTTTCTTTGCTGTGCAGCAGCTTTTAAGTTTAATTAGGTCCCACTTACTTATTTTTGTTTTTATTTCCATTACTGTAGGAGGTGAGTCATAGAGGATCTTGCTGTGATTTATGTCATACAGTGTTCTGCCTATGTTTTCCTCTAAGAGTTTTATAGTTTCTGATGTTACATTTAGGTCTTTAATTCATTTTGAGTTTATCTTTGTGTATGGTGTTAGGAAGTGTTTTAATTTCATTCTTCAATTCTTCATTATCCATTTCTCCCAGCACCACTTATTGAAGAGACTATCTTTGCCCCACTGTATATTCTTGCTTCCTTTGTCAAAAGGTGCCCATAGGTGCGTGGGTTGATCTCTGGGCTTTCTGTCTTGTTCATTGGCCTATCTTTCTGTTTTTTATCATACTGTCCAGATGACTGTAGCTTTGTAGTATAGTCTGAAGTCAGGAAGGTTGATATCTCCAGCTCCATTGTTCTTTCTCAAGATTGCTTTGGCTCTTTGGGGTCTTTTGTGTTTTCACACGAATTGTAAAATTTTTTGTCCTAATTCTGTGACTAATGCCTTTGGTAACGTGATAGGGATTGCACTGAATCTTTATATTGCATTTGATAGTACAGTCATTTTCACAATACTGATTCTTTCAGCCTAGGAGCATGGAATATCTCTCCATGTGCTAATGTCATCTTTGATTTCTTTTATCAGTCTCATAGTTTTCTGTATACAGGCCTTTTGACTCCTTAGGTAAGTTTATTCCTAGGTATTTTATTCTTTTTGTTGCAATGGTAAATGGGATTGATTCCTTAATTTCTCTTTTTTGTTTTTCATTGTTAGCATATAGGAATGCAAGTGATTTCTGGGTATTGATTTTGTATCCTGCAACATTACTAAATTCACTTATTAGCTGTAGTAACTTCATGATAGCATCTTCAGGATTTTATATGTATAGTATGATGTCATCTTCAAACAGTGTGAGTTTTGCTGCTTCTTTTCCAATCTGGATTCCTTTTATTTCTTTTTCGTCTGTGATTGCCGTAGCTAAGACCTCCAAATCTGTGTTGGATAATAGTGGTGAAAGTGGACACCCTTGTCTTGTTCCTGATCTTAGAGGGAATGCTTTCAGTTTTTCATCATTGAGAATAATGTTTGCTGTGGGTTTGTTGTATATAGCCTTTATTATGATGAGGTAGGTTCGTTCTATGCCCATAAATGGGCAAAATAAGCTTTTGAATGTTGTCAAGAGGTTTTTCTGCATCTGTTGAGATTATCATATGGCTTTGATCTTTCAGTTTGTTAATATGGTGTATCACATTGATTGATTTGTGTTTATTGAAGAATCTTTGCATTTCTGGGATAACCCCGACTTGATCATGGTGTATGATCTTTTTAATGTGTTGTTGAATTCTGTTTGCTAGAATTTTGTTGAGGATTTTTGTGTTGATGTTCATCAGTGATACTGGCTTGTAATTTTCTTTTTTTGTGATGTCTTTGTCTGGTTTTGGTATCATGATGATGGTGGACTCATTCCATGAGTTTGAAAGTGTTCCATCCTCTGCAGTTATTTGAAAGAGTTTCAGAAGGATTGGCATTAGCTCTACTCTGAATGTTTGATAGAAGTCAGCTGTGAAGCTATCTGGTTCTGGGCTTTTGTTTTTGGGGAGATTTTTGAATCACAGCTTCGATTTCAGCCTAAAGCCAGTAGGTTCAGTTCAGTTCACTCACTCAGTCGTGTCTGACTCTTGATGACCCCGTGGACTGTAGCCTGCCAGGCTTCCCTGTTCATCACCAACTCCCAGAGCTTGCTCAGACTCATGTCCATCGAGACGGTGATGCCATCCAAAAGTCTCATCCTCTGTCATCCCCTTCTCCTGTCTTCAGTCTTTCCTAGCATCAGGGTCTTTCCCAATGAGTCAGTTCTTCGCATCAGGTGGCCAACGTATTGGAGTTTTAGCTTCAGCATCAGACCTTCCAATGAATATTCGGGACTGATTTCCTTTAGGGTCAACTGGTTTGATCTCCTTGCAGTCCAAGGGACTCTCAAGAGTCTTCTCCAACACCACAGTTCAAAAGCATCAATTCTTCGGTGCTCAGCTTTCTTTGTGGTCCAACTCTCACATCCATACATGACTACTGGAAAAACCATAGCCTTGACTAGATGGACCTTTGTTGGCAAAGTAATGTCTCTGCTTTTTAATATGCTGTCTAGGTTGGTCAGAGCTTTTCTTCCAAGGAGCAAATGTCTTTTAATTTCATGGCTGCAGTCACCATCTGCAGTGATTTTGGAGCCCAAGAAAATAAAGTCTGTCATTGTTTCCATTGTTTCCCCATCTATTTGCCATGAAGTGATGGAACTGGATGCCATGATCTTCATTTTCTGAATGTTGAGTTTTAAGCCAACTTTTTTACTCTCCTCTTTCACTTGCATCAAGGGGCTCTTTAGTTCTTCTTCACTTTTCTGCCATAAGGGTGGCGTCCTCTGCATATCTGATTATTGATCTTTCTCCCGGCAGTCTTGATTCCAGCTTGTGCTTCATCCAGCCCGGCATTTCGTGTGATGTCTGTCCTCTCCTTGGAAGTTAAATAAGCAGGGTGACAATATACAGCCTTGATGTACTCCTTTCCCAGTTTGGAACCACTCCATTGTTTCATGCCCAGTTCTAGCTGTTGTTTCTTGACCTACATACAGATTTCTCAGGAGGCAGGAAAGGTGGTCTGGTATTCCCATCTCTTTAAGAATTTTCCAGAGTTGGTTGTGATCCACACAGTCAAAGGCTTTGGCATAGTCAATAAAGCAAAAGTAGATGTTTTTCTGGAACTCTCTTGCTTTTCCTGTGATCCAGTGGATGCTGGCAATTTGATTGCTGGTTCCTCTGCCTTTTCTAAGTCCCGTTTGAACATCTGGAAGTTCTTTGTGCACTTACTGTTGAAGCCGCGTTTGGAGAATTTTGAGCTTCACTTTGCCTAGTGTGTGAGATGAGTGCAATTGTGCGGTAGTTTGAGCATTCTTTGGCATTGCACTTCTTTGGGATTGGAATGAAAACTGACCTTTACCAGTCCTGTGGCCACTGCTGAATTTTCTCAATTTGCTGGCTTATTGAGTACAGCACTTTTCACAGCGTCATCTTTTAGGACTTGAAGTAGCTCAGCTGGAATTCCATCACCTTCACTAGCTTTGTTCGTAGTGATGCTTCCTAAGGCCCACTTGACTTTGGACTCCATGTTGTCTGGCTCTAGGTGAGTGATCACACTATTGTGGTTGTTGGGATCATTAAGATTTTTTTGTACAGTTCTTCTGTGTATTCTTGTCACTTCTTCTTAATATCTTCTGCTTTTGTTAGGTCCATACCATTTCTGTCCTTTATTGTGTCCATCTTTGCATGAAATGTTCCCTTGGTATCTCTGATTTTCTTTAAGAGATCTCTAGTCTTTCCTATTCTGTTGTTTTCCTCTATTTCTTTGCATTGATCACTGAGGACAGTTTTTTTAATCTCTCCTTGCTGTTCTTTGGAACCTTGCATTCAAATGGGTATATCTTTCCTTTTCTCCTTTGCCTTTAGCTTCTCTTCTTTCCTCAGCTATTTGTAAAGCCTCCTCGGACAATCATTTTACCTTTTTTTGCATTTCTTTTTCTTGTTCCCTGCCTCCTGTACAATGTCACGAACCTCTGTGCATTGTTCTTGGTGCTCTATCAGATCTAATCCCTTGAATCTGTTTGTCACTTATCACACTGTATAGTTATAAGGCATTTGATTTAGGTCATACTTGAATGGTCTAGTGATTTTCTGTTCTTCAATTTCAGTCTGAATTTTGTGATAAGTAGTTCATGATCTGAGCCACTGTCAGCTCCCGGTCTTATTTTTGCTGACTGGATAGGGTTTCTTCATCTTTGCACTTGATCTCTTAGCCAGAAGGCCGAGAAGCAATAGAGCTTCTCCACCTTTGGCTGCAAAGAATATAATCAGTCTAATTTTGGTATTGACCATCTGGTGATATCCATGTGTAGAGTCGTCTCTTGTGTTGTTGGAAGAGGGTGTTTGCTGTGACCAGTGCGTTCTCTTGGCAAAATTCTGTTAACCTTTGCCCTGCTTCATTTTGTACTCCAAGGCCAAATTTGCCTATTACTGCAGGTATCTCTTGACTTCATACTTTCGCATTCCAGTCCCCTATGATGAAAACAACTTCTTTTGGTGTTAGTTTTAGATCTTGTAGGTCGTCATAGAATCAGCTTCAGCTTCAGCTTCTTCAGCGTTAGTGATTGGGGCTTAGACTTGGATTACTGTGATATTGAATGGTTTGCCTTGGAAACAGATCATTCTGTCATTTTTGAGATTGCAATCAAGTACTGCATTTCAGACTCTTTGTTGACTGTGAGGGCTACTCCATTTCTTCTAAGGGATTCTTGCTCAAAGTAGTACATAAAATGGTCATCTGAATTAAATTCACCCATTCCAGTCCATTTTAGTTCACTGATTTCCTAAAATGTTGATGTTCACTCTTGCCATCTCCTGTTTGACCACTTCTAGTTTACCTTGATTAATGGACCTAACATTCCAGGTTCCTATGCAATATTGTTCTTCACAGCATTGGACCTTTATGTCAATACCAGTCACATCCACAACTGCGCGTTGTTTTCGCTTTGACTGTGTCTTCATTCTTTTTGTAGTTATTTCTCCGCTCTTCTCCAGCAGCATATTGGGCACCTACCGGCCTGGGGAGTTCATCTTTCAGTGTCACATGTTTTTGCCTTTTCATACTCTTCTTGGCATTCTCAAAGCAAGAATTCTGAAGTGGTTTGCCATTCCCTTCTCCAGTGGACCACATTTTGTTAGAACTCTTCACCATGACCTGTCCATCTTGGGTGGCCCTACATGGCATGGCTAATAGTTTCATTGAATCAGACAAGGCTGTGGTCCATGTGATAGTTTGGTTGATTTTCTGTGATTGTGGTTTTCATTCTGTCTGCCCTCTGATGAAATAAGGATAAGAGGCTTATGGAAACTTCCAGGATGTTAAACCATGTTAATGTGTATTTTAAAACAACATGTTCTTCTTTTCTAGTCCACGTCCCCTGAAGTTCACTGAAAAGCCTAGACCAGGTGTTCAAATGCTGTGTTCTTCATTTAGTGTTGGTAAGATACCTTTAGTGTTTTTTTCTTAGTTTTGTTTTAGTTTTTTTGAGCAACCAACCACATGATGGCTAATGGCCTTTATCAGATAGATGGTGAATGACTTATGTTCATTTCATTAGATTTAACCTGTGATGTTAATTAGCCTTTTTCTTATCTTCCCCATTCTGACTTTCTTGGATTTTTCATAGTAATCAGAGCCAGGGATATAGGAGAACTGTCAAAAAGGACGCTTAAAGTGTCCAAATGAGCAATTCCTCTGCCATGTGCCCTGTGTGTATGATAAGCCAAGATTGTGATTTTCTTTGAATTGCTGGTTTTGGGGAGTTTAGGTTTGTTTTGCACACATCTTGTGAAATTATTCCTCTTTTTCTTTTTTTGTACAGTGGACTTGTGTGGTAACCTTTGTTTTGGGGAGAGGTCAAAGATTTTCCCCCATAGAAGTCTGAAAATACGAACAAGTGAACTTCATATACCATAGCTATGTTTAGGTGTGTAAGTGTTAGTCACTTAGTCATGTCTGACTTTCTGTGATCCCGTGGACTGTAGCCCACCAGGCTGTTCTGTCCATTGGATTTTCCAAGCAAGAGTACTGGAGTGGGTTGCCATTTCCTTCTCCAGAAGACCTTCCTGACCCAGGGATGGAACCTGACCCGGGGATTGAACCCAGGTCTCCCACATTGCAGGCAGATTCTTTACCATCTAAGTCACCAGGATCCCCTAGGACTGTAAAGGGATTTAGAGAGCAGAACCTGTTTTCATGCATTTTTGGAGTGGCAGCGTCTTAGTCCTTGTCACAACCAGTATGACAGAGGGAGATAATAAACATTTCCAGATTGAATTAACTTTTTAAAATTAAGTGTCATCTGAGGTGTACAACCCCCCCCCCCCCCCCCCTGCTATAATACCACCAAACAGTTCTCTGATACTAGCTTGGCGTCCTACAGTTCAACCCCATTCTGACACTGCCTACCTAGAGAATAGTGTGAGACTGCACAGAATACGGGCTCAGTCCTACAAGATTCCCAGACCACCTCCAGCCTCAGACCCGGTTGTCACCTTGCTTCTGCTGACAGGCTGTAGGTCAGAGGTTCCCACAACTTCTTCCTTGGATTTAGTTAATTTGCTGAAGCAGCTGACAGAAGTCCTTTCACTCAGTGGATTTTTGGTTTATTATGAAAGAACATAATTCAGGAATAGCTAGATGGAGGAGATGTTTAGGATAAAGTCTCTGGGAAGGAGGACTCTCCAGTCCTGCTATTCTTCTCTGATCTCCTCCTTTTCATCCACCTGGAGCTCTCTGAGTCTTGCCCTTTGGGTTTCTTATGAGGCTTCATCACACAGGCACAGTTGGGTAACTAATTGGCCATAAGGATGGATTCAGCTCTCTCCCAGCCCTCTCTCCCAATCTCTATCACATGGCTGGTTCCTCTTCATATGCTTTTCAAAAGTTACCTTATTAACATAAAGTCTGGTGTGATTGAAATGGGTTTGTTATATGAAAATCAAGACAGCAGTATCATTTCACTTAGGAAATTCTAAGGGTTTTAGGAGTTCAGCCAGAAACAGGGATGAAGACCAAATACAAATTTCTTCTAAAAATCATAACATCACAATATATTATGTTAATTTTTAAAAGTTCTTTATATAATGAGATGGATCTATTGAGATGAATTTACTTTTGGCATAGAGAGCTTACTTAATATAGAAGTTTGGTTAAGGCATTTGTTACAAACTGGATTTTAAAACTTAAAATTTTTGTTTCAGGTGGTATGTTTCTAGCCACAGGTAGTACTGATCATGTAATCAGAATGTATTTTTTGGGTTTTGAAGCACCTGAAAAAATCGCAGAACTTGAAAGTCACACTGTAAGTCTTCATGCTTTAAAATTAAGTAAATTTTTAATATTCTTGTTGGTATATAGTCTCAGTAACCATTATTGACTTTACTTTTAACTTAAATGGAGGAGGAATTGCGTTTAAAGATGAAAGATGACACTGACAGGCTCACCTGTCAGTATCTTACTGTGCTAATGCTTTACAGAGGTTATTTCTGCTTCAGGTCCATTTGATTGTGACAGTTGATTGGAGTGGATTAGGTTTGAACTGGGCCTGTTTATCTTAACCAAGCTCATGGAATTAGAATGCTGTTTTATTAACGTGCACTATAAGATAGATAACTCTCAGTGTTCTGGAGTACTGGTCAGCCGTCAGGTCATCTTTTTCTCCTTAAGGAAGTTCTGTGAAGTTATTTGATAAAAAACAGAATCACTTTCAAAGAAATTTTTGTTTGTTTGTTTTGCACATAATCAAGTGAATGCGACTTGTTTTCAGCTACTTAAACTTTTTTATCCCTTTCTATCCATATTAATTTTGTAGATATAATTAATTGTAAATACAGGTTTAATTTTAGAAGCAGGCTGTTTTTTCTTTTTAAACCCTATGTGTCTATCTTTGAGATAAAAGCTGTATCTTAGTCTGGTTTGATTTGTAGTTAGGTTCTTTGCTCTTAAACATACAATATATGTTTGAATGGCAGGATTAAGCAGCAAAAGTGCAGATCTCTTGCTTTAAACCAAATGTGCTTCTAACTGTAAAACTGGGTGGGCTCTTTGTTTGTTTACAAACTATGTAGATGATTTCTTTTGTGTTTGGTTTTCTCCTCTCTTTAGGATAAAGTTGATAGCATCCAATTTTGTAACAGTGGTGATCGGTAAGTAAGTGTGAGTTTGTATTCATGAGTGTGTTTTTGGGTAAATGTGTTATGCTTCCTATTAGTGTAGCTTATATGTCACTTTGCAGTTATATATCATATGGCAGGCCCTTGTTAGTAACTGAAGTAATTGAAGAAAAACTGTCTGACAGGGAGGAAACAATTAAGTTTTTAGAATTGTAGTTTCTGCAGCCTCCTATATCCAAAGTAGTTCTTTAGCTCACTACTGGCTGTTTGATTTACAGGAGAATTAGGTATAAGGATAATGAAATTTCTTATATTTGAGTAGTTGTGTGAAAGTGAAAGTCGCTCAGTCCTGTCTAACTCTTTGCAACCCCATGGGCTCTACAGTCTATGGAATTCTCCAGACCAGAATAGTGTAGTGGGTAGCCGTTCCCTTCTCCAGGGGATCTTCTCAACCCAGGGATTGAACCCAGGTCTCCCGCATTGCAGGTGGATTCTTTACCAGCTGAGCCACCAGGGATGCCCATTTGAATAGTTAAATCTTTTCTAATCAATTACTGTGATGTAATCTGCAACAAAATTATCCCTTTAATTATATCCTTTTTTGTGGTCCCCACTGTCTTTTCAGGTACCTCTTACCTCTTCTTTTTAACACTTAACTAAGTGATGGATTTATTTATACATAGTGACTAGCATGAAATTGAGTTTAGAATTTAAATGCTTAAAATGGCACTTTTGCTCTTACTAATTCTTCCATTCATCTTTAATTGTCCTTCCCTGCTCCCTAGTACTTATCACATATCTTTTCAAAACTATTTGTCAAGGTAATGATTGGGTTTGAAATGTGCTTTACAATAGGGCCAGGCAAATCAGAGCAAACCAGATTTTCTCCTTTTAGATAGGCCCTAAATCCCCGTCTTTTTGAATTAACACCTGTAGATTTACCTGCAGTCAAGATAGCTACATTAAAAATTTTTTTGCTTGTGGTTTTAACTGTAGCCTTTGGTAGCATGTATGTAAGTAGATCTGTTTCTTTTATTTTAAGGTTCTTAAGTGGTAGCAGAGATGGAACAGCACGAATTTGGAGATTTGAACAGTTAGAATGGAGAAGCATCTTACTAGATATGGCCACTAGAATCTCAGGGTAAGTTGAGATGGTTTGTTTCTAAGTAGGTGCATACTGAATACTTGGTCTGTCTCTCTGGTTGGTTTTTTGCTTTGTTCAGGAACTAGAGCCACCTCCGATCTAAGTGAATGGCTCTCTCCTGCATGTCTGACACATACTTAAACCTGTTAAAATCTTAGATTTATGTAGGAAAGAACACTGTATTTATTCCATTGTTCAAAGCATTGACTTCTTCTGAAGTGTTGCATTTAAAACCACCTACTGTTTTAAATATATAAATAAGTATGTCAAACGTGGAGATTTTCAGAAAATTCTATTTTTCTGAAGATAGGATGGGACCTCCCTGGCAGTCCACTGTTTAAGACTCCAGGTTTCCACTGTAGGGACCATTGGTTCAATCCCTAATCAGGGAGCTAAGATCCTATAAGCCGGGAAAACAAAAATGAAGATACGATTTTTGGAATTCTTATTTTTTTTATTTTTCTTTCACTTATGTAAAGATCTAGAATTTTTTATTTATTTTATTATTTTTTAAATTTATTTATTTTAATTGGAGGCTAATTACTTTACAATATTGTAGTGGTTTTGCCACACACTGACTTGAATCTTTAAAAAGTTACATTTTAAAAAGCCATATCTGGTTTGTAAATCCATGGCTGATTCATGTCAATGTATGACAAAAACCACTACAATATTGTAAAGTAATTAGCCTCCAACTAATAAAAATAAATGGAAAAAAACTATATCTGGTTTTAAAAAAAAGTAAGCAAATACATTTTATTGTTTCGATTTTTAAAAATTGATCTCCATTGGGAGTGATATTTTTATTTTACATGGTAAAATTTTGGTTTGTAAAATGGTATTGAAGGCAAATTTGCCTTAACTGTGGCCCCTCACCCCCATCTAACACTCCAGAGTCTCAAACATTTTCAGCAGCTTTGAGATAATTTTAGTATTTCCCAAGATAGATATTATAAATTTCAAATACATTGTGTTTTTGGATTTGTACGTACTGGGAGACTGTATAGGTGGTGGGAAGAATATGAGTTTTGGAGTCAGAACTTTGCTCAAGTACCATGTACACTTTTTATAGCTATATCATTTTGAGACCATCACAATCTGTTTCATCATCTGGGAGATGAAACTACCTGCCTGTAAGTACTATTGGCAATTGAAAATCCTATGCACATTTGTAGCAGAACTTGGTGTGGTAGTGGTGGTTCAGTTGCTAAGTCATGTCTGACTCTTGCGACCCCATGGACTAGCCCGCCAGGCTCCTCTGTCCATGGACTAGCCCGCCAGGCCCCTCTGTCCATGGGGTTTCCCAGGCAAGAATACTGGAGTGGGTTGCTATTTCCTCCTCCAGGGGATCTTCCTGACCGAAGAGTTGAATCTGGGTCTCTTGCATTGCAGGCAGATTCTTCAATGAGTGAGCTGCGAGGGAAGCCTA
Source organism: Dama dama (assembly GCF_033118175.1). Taxonomy (NCBI): domain Eukaryota; kingdom Metazoa; phylum Chordata; class Mammalia; order Artiodactyla; family Cervidae; genus Dama; species Dama dama. The sequence goes on from NC_083699.1 coordinate 78,390,392, forward strand.
GTCTACTTGGTGTAGAGTAGGCATATCACTGTTTTTAGCACTTTTTCTGGAAAATGTTACACATTCTGTTGTTTAGAAATCTTCATATCTGCTTTATTTTTAGTAATAGTAGGAGAAATTAACTCATTCTCCACTGTGACTCAAAACAGTTGTATTGGATTTCAAAGTAAATTTGATATTAATATTTTTGTGGAATGACCTGTGGTAAAGAATGGAAAGAACACATACTAGAAATCTGATAATCCCTGTTCACAAACAAATCTTTACCGTTACTTAAAAATGTTACATCTGGATATTCAGCATCTTAGTGTGAAAGTGAATAATAATGAATGAATAACAGTGAAGAAAATTTGAAACTGTATTCATGTATGAACAGCTACCTCATTAGGCAAAATAGGAACATTATTGTAAAAACTTGAATAAAATTTTTAAAATACTTTATTTGGCTGCCTTGGGCCTTGCCTGATGGCATGTGGACTCCTCCTGGACTCGGATTGAACCCAAGTCCTGCGTTGACAGGATTCCTTATCACTGGGTCACCAAGGAGGTTCAGAATTTTTTTAAATGAGACTGAGAACTGTTTAGTTTTCTTATTGCTATACTCTCTTCATGGAGAGAACTTTTCCTGTATTTCCCCTCTTGGTAGAAATATTCTTTTCTCATTTAAAGTTTTACCTCTTTTCGAATCTTGAAAAGCAGTGTTTTCTATGTGTATAAATTGATGGATATATTTGTTCTAGTGTTCTGATCTTGACTGATCAATTTGATGAAATGCAACATGTCTGTTAGTAAATTCAGGTGAAGCGTGGAAATCTTAGCTTGTACTCCATTTTGTCTCTTGTGTTACACTTCCTCTGACCAGTCTAGTTAGAATTATTCAGTCTTTTGTGTTCCATTGTGCTTACACAGGTAGCTGTTACATAGCACTCCTTCTTGTAGCTGTTTTCTTTAAAATACATGTTTATTTTATGTTTATACTTTCTTAGAATGTGCTGTATGACTTCAGAAGCAGCTAGGTTCTCCCCCCACCCCTCCATACTACTGACTGCTGTATTTTACACAGAATGTGCATATTGCTTTCATGAAGGCAGCAAAACATTGCAGACATGTGTATATAAGACCCTTCTTGCCAAGGGAGCCGTAGGAACAGTCTGTAGGAAGTGTAAAGAGATAGTTCAGCACACTGAAAGTCTGTCAGGCACTTTTCTAGACATTGGGGGCATGAAGGTGAATTACCTTCTTCCTGTCTTCCACGTAGCTGAAAATATTACCGATAAGCCTTGCAGTCAAGAGAAAGGAATCCTAGGTGTAGAGAAAAGCTTTGCTTTTATGAATAATGGTCGTGTTCTGGAATCTGCCTATATTCAGCCTCGGAACTGTTCCTGGATCATCCCTTTCCCCTTGGGATCTTGCCCTCATCTGTTAGTAGATAACCTCTTGTGGGTCAGACGTGATAAACTCTTGTGATGTGGATAAAGTGTGGACGTGAGCTAGATTATTTACTATTTTTGTATCGATGAGGGATTGTGTAGCCTCCTACACATACAGCACTGCACATGTTGTATTTTTTTTTTTTTAGAGATTTATCTTTGGAAGAGGAAAGGTTTATGAAACCCAAAGTAACAATGATAGCTTGGAATCAGAATGATAGCATTGTTGTCACAGCTGTGAATGATCATGTCCTCAAAGTGTGGAATTCTTATACTGGACAGCTGCTTCATAACCTGTTGGTAGGTAGTTTTATAACATACAACAAATAAAGATTTTTCTTTTAACTTAAAAAAAAAACCTGTTTCATTTATATTATCAAATGAATAGAAATTTGTATATATACTAATGTATAAATCACTGTAATTAATGCATTTTTCAAAAGCCCTTAGATACTGTGACAACATGGGCTTTTAATTTTAAACTTATAACTTGCAGACCCTCCTTAACTATATGACTTTGTTAAATAAAGGGACATGCTGATGAAGTATTTGTTTTGGAGACACATCCCTTTGATTCCAGAATTATGTTATCTGCAGGACATGATGGCAGCATATTCATATGGGATATCACAAAAGGCACCAAGATGAAACATTATTTCAATATGGTAAGTGGGGGAAGTATGTGTCTCCATGCCTGTTTGCACTTGTTTCAAATGTTTGGATAAGGACATGTAGCCGAAACCGATCTGCATGTTTTTGGGCAGTTTGTATTTCTAGAGATCAGGGTGCTACTTTATTTAAGGCTGATAAATATCTGATAGTCATATATACAAACGTACATATGTAAGTGAACTCTGTATAACTAATTCACACGAGGGAAGGATTTTCAAAATTTATTTATTTAGCTTTGTATCTGTGAATGTGTTCCTGTGTTTAAATTGGCAAAATTATGTATGGTAATTCACACTTTTTCACTATTGAAATTTATTAAAATACCTGGTAATAAAAATAATATTCAGTAAAGTCCTCTCAGGAGTCAAACATCATTTTTTGTTTCCTTAGTTTTTTTCTTTTTGCACACAAATATTTGAAAGCCAGATTATGACCTTATTGCATATTTTTAGAATTTCTTATTCATAGCTGCAATATAGTTACCAAAAATCAGCAAATTTAACATTGATAAGGTAGCATTACCTAATCCAGTTTACATTCAAAATTTGTCAGTTGTCCTAAAAATGCCTTTATAGTTATGTTTTACCCCTTGGACTAATTCAGGATCATGCATCATATTAAGTAGTTATGTATTTCCACTTTTGTAAAATCAGTAATCCTTCACCCTGCATATCTTGCCTTTTTACAGACAAGTAATATTATAGGATATTTGTTTTGTCTGGTATTTCCTCATGATGTAATACTGTTGTATATTTTTTGATAAAAAAAATGATAATGTGCCCTCCATGCATTATATTAGGAGGCTAATGATGTTTATATGTTCCACTATTAATGTGATAATTAGAAGTATTTGGTTAAGGTGACATCTGCCAAGTTTTTGCACTAATTTTTTAAATGTTTCTTTTCTTTGTAGTTTTTAAGCTGATTTTTTTTCCAGAGACTGTGTAAATGTCTGTTTCCTCATTAAACTTTCACAGGTATCAATATCCATTGGAGATTTTCTGATGGCATCATTCTTTACAGAATTATTAGTTGGCGTTCTTACACATAGTTTTTTGTTTTTACTCTTTTCACATACAGTTTTGTAATCCCTTCTTATTTTATGTAAAGAATGCTTTTCAAGCCTTTAAATATTTTTTAAGAATTTGTAAATGTATGTTTGATGGTAAATTCAGCCTTTCTTAGAAGAAAATTACTTATGTAGTTAATTTGCTATTGTTGAGTATTTCAGTAGTTTCTAAAACTTGCACAGCAGCAACAGTTTGAATATATATGGCTGTGTATGTCGATCCCTGATTATTTCCTTGGGATAAATTCTGAGGGGAATGTATAAAAGGACTTATACATGGTTAAGACTTTTGAGACGCACACAGGATAGGTTTTCTAAAATTACTCTTTATGTATATTGAGACCCAATTCAAAGGCTAATTAATTTTTGAGGCAGTACAGTAGCATCCTACAGATGAGTGATTCTTAGACCTTTTGATTGAAAACCGTCTTCGTCCATGTGTTCCATGTTTTTGCTCTTTTTTTTTTTTTGACCTGTAAAATTTTAATTTTAATTAAATTTTAATTTTAATATGCTTACACTGGACAGTTTAACTCTCTAAAGTGTTTTATTTACTAACATTAAATGCACTAAAACAACTCAAATAGCATAAAGTACATTGTTAGGCATCTCTGAATGTTGCATCTCTGTTCAGAATCCTTGGAAAAGAAAGAAGCCTTCTTTAGTTTTTCTGTGGCCTTAAAACTCATATGTACATCCATCTTCTTAATTGTCCTTTAAAACTCAATAGGAACATCCTAAATTTAATCTGTTTAAACAGAAGACTACATTAATTCAGGCTTTAAACAGAATATAATCTAAAATAACCACTAGGACTAAGAGTAACCTGTTAAGTCTCAAATGGACAATGATGATTTTATTTCTAGTCAGACACCAAAAATTGGCCTTGTAGGCTGAATAATTCTTACCTTTACTGATGACCTGAGAGTCTCCTAATTCTTGGGTTTTAAGCTACTAATGAGACAGTATTTCATTAAAAAAGTAGTAAACATAGTGTGACATTGAAGTGTTCCCCGGACACAGCTGCAGGTTATTTTTGTTTTATCGGGAATGATTGTGTAGGACTCTTCAGACAGCAGATAAAAAGCGCCGTGTGTCTTGCTCTGCCTAGGTGGGTTTGCCCATTTGGGAAACTTCCTTCTCAGTAGGTACCCTTAGCAGAACTTTTGGTGAGGTTAGTTGCACATGTGTGGTGGCAAAGTAGCTGCCACCAGTTTTGCCTGACCAGCCCAGGGCTTTTGCCTCCCCACCTGCCTTTGCTTTACTTGGACTGAGAGTCTCAGGTCAAGGGGGCATTATCTTATTCAGCAGGTCCCTAAGTATCCTGATATCTTAATTTTCCCCCCATTTTGTTAAAGGCACTCTTTCACGTGTGGTATAGCAGAAGTGAATTGTTTTTCAAGTGGGTATTTAGGTATGTATGAGAATTTGTTCTGGCAATGAAAATAGATACTTCTGTTTTGTTTGGGTGGATGATTCCTTTTTCCAGTACTGATTTATGTTAACTTGTCCTAGATTTTAATTATTATTTATAGGCTGTGACAACAGGTATGTGTAGCTCTATACTAATGAGTTAATGAAACATCTCATTGAACTATAAATTGTTGATACTAAACTAATCGAATATAGAGTTAAAATAACAAGAATAAAGCAGTTTAGAAGTTACCTATTTAAGGCAACATTCATGAAAGTGAAAGTTGTTCAGTCATGCCTCACTCTGCCACCCCATGGACTGTACAGTCCATGGAATTCTCCAGGCCAGAATACTGGAGTGGGTAGCCTTTCCCTTCTACAGGGTATCTTCCTGACCCAGGAATCGAACCAGGGTCTCGTGCATTGCAGGCGGATTCTTTACCAACTTGAGTTATGAGGGAAGCCCAACCTTCACGACACACTTAGAAATTTGTGGCAGTCTGAAGTAAGGTAGTTGCAGGTGTAAGAATTTACATATGCACCCTTGAGACTTTTGCAGCATTACAAATTTTGCATGGTGGTTAGTCATCTAAGTGAAAAGCTTAAACTCCATAAAAGTATTGATTTTAATTCATGAGTAACAAACTTTATTCATTTTTAATCATTTCCCATGTAAGTTATTAATCAATAGATTTTTGTTATGTACTAAAAAGTTTATGGAAGTTTCATTCTCCTGTAAGACATAAAGAAGGCCTTCATTTTGGGTTGGTCATGGCAAATAGATGGGGAAACAGTGGAAACAGTGTCAGACTTTATTTTTTGGGGCTCCAAAGTCACTGCAGATGGTGATTGCAGCCATGAAATTAAAAGACACTCCTTGGAAGGAAAGTTATGACCAACCTAGATAGCATATTAAAAAGCAGAGACATTACTTTGCCAACAAAGGTCCATCTAGTCAAGGCTATGGTTTTTCCAGTGGTCATCTATGGATGTGAGAGTTGGACGGTAAAGAAAGCTGAGTGCCGAAAAATTGATGCTTTTGAAGTGTGGTGTTGGAGAAGACTCTTGAGAGTCCCTTGGACTGCAAGGAGATCCAACCAGTCCGTCCTAAAAGGAGATCAGTCCTGGGTGTTCATTGGAAGGACTGATGCTGAAGCTGAAACTCCAGTACTTTGGCCACCTGATGAGAAGAGTTGACTCATTGGAAAAGACCCTGATGCTGGGAGGGATTGGGGGCAGGAGGAGAAGGGGACGACAGAGGATGAGATGGCTGGATGGCATCACTGACACGATGGACATGAGTTTGAGTAAACTCCAGGAGTTGGTGATGGACAGGGAGGCCTGGCATGCTGCGATTCATGGGGTTGCAAAGAGTCGGACATGACTGAGTGACTGGACTGAACTGAACTGATGATCCTTCATTTGATCATTTTGAGAACTAATTCTTAGAAGATCTTTCAAGGTTTGTTCTAGACCAGTGATATCTAAAGTGAATTTTACTTTTTGAAAATATTGATGTGCTTAATGAAAAATTCATTTTTAAATATTTTTTTTCAGAAGTTAAGATGTTACATAGAAATGGTCATGAAATTTTCCATCTTTGTTTCCTAGATTGAAGGACAAGGACATGGAGCTGTCTTTGATTGTAAGTTTTCACAGGATGGACAGCATTTTGCCTGTACAGATTCTCACGGTCACCTTCTGATATTTGGTTTTGGATGCAGCAAGCCATATGAAAAGGTCATTGTACATACTTTGATAGAGCATGTAAATAGTTAAGAACGATGTTTTAAAAATAGGTTAGATGTATTGTTTTGATTTTTTATCCTTTCTAATAAAATTAACTGGTTAATATTTATGTTCTTTAACATGTTTAATCCTCAAAATTTCAGTCTGTAAACTTTCCATTTCTAGATTCCTGACCAGATGTTCTTCCATACTGACTATCGACCACTGATTAGGGATTCTAACAATTACGTCTTAGATGAGCAGACTCAGCAGGCCCCTCACCTTATGCCTCCACCATTCTTGGTAGATGTAGATGGAAACCCTCATCCAACTAAGTATCAGCGATTAGTGCCTGGCCGAGAAAATTCTGCAGATGAACATTTGGTTCCACAACTAGGCTATGTGGCAACAAGTAAGTGCTAAACCTTTAAAAAAATTTTTTTTTAATTTGAAAAATGTGAGTAACAATACAGAGAACTCCTGTACTTTCAGATTTAACAGTCCTTAATATTTTGCAATGTTTGTTTTATTATTCTATCTCTAGATAGATATCATTGTTGTGACCCACTTGAGACTTAAGTTCTGGGCCTCATGTCCATTTACCCCTAAATACTTCAGTATGTATTTTTTAAGAACAAATATGTTTTCTTATATAATTATGAACAGTTATCAAAAATAGAACATTTAACATTTATGCTATTATGTAGCTAGCCTGTAATCGAATTTTGTTACTCTAATAATGCCTGTTACAGCTTTTTTTCCCTCCCCAGTGTAGATTTTAATTTGGGAAGTTCAGGTTGTGCATTTTTGAAGAGCACAACATAAATGATGTAGTCTTTTTGGAGTATCATGTCAGGATGCCTATGGCTGTGTTTCATCCAATTATTGATGATGTTGACTTTGAACACTGGGTATCTGCCAAAGTGCTCCACTCTGAAGGTTTTTTCCTCTTTGTAATTATTTAGTAACTTGAGTAAATAACCTATTCCTTTTCTAACTTTACCTGGAAGTTTGAAGATCCATTGGTAATTCTTGCCTGAATCAGTTGTTGTTCTGAAGGTTGCGAAATGGTTTTCCAGCTCTTTTATCATTGCTTCTTCATTTTATCATTAGCTGACCACCTACTATTCTCCCATTTATTAAGTTTTAGTCTGGATTTCTGGGTTGTTATATAGTGTGTTAAAATCCAGTACTGTCATTACTTAGTTGCTCATGTTATCCTTGGATTTGGCTGTGGAAACCCTTTAGGCTGAGTTTTGTGTCCTTTCCCAAGTCCCCATCATTCCTTGAACACTAACTTTCTGGCAGAGGAGGTTCCAGTTCCATCTTGTCCTTTGCCTGTCTTAGCCAAGGGCAGAGGTGTTTTGCTTTGTTTTGTTTTTGTTCATAGCAGTGTAGCATTTTTCTCTAGTATTCTTGTACTGAGCAAAGAAAAAAAGATACGTCTGTGCAATGAAGTGGTAGGGGGTACAAGAGGGAGGGGATGTGTATACCTGTGACTTTATTCATATTGATGTATGGCAGAAAACAACACAACATTGTAGAGCAGTTATCCTCCAATTAAAAATAAAAAAAGATACTTTTGTTCAGATGAGGATTGATTTGCTGAAACTTGAAGGTTAAAGATTTACAATCACCATATGTTTACTCTTCCAAATTCTTTTTATTAGTTTGATTAAAGTATACTTTATGTACAACAAAATTCACCACTTTTAAGTGTGCAATTCAAATGAATTAAGAAATGTTAAGACAGTCATGTAAGCCACCACCACAATGCAAATAACAGAGCATTTCCAGTGCCCCCAGAAATTCTCCTGAGCCTCTGTAGAATTATTCCTCTCCCTTCTCCTGGCCCCTTTTAATGACTGTTGTTGTCACTTTAATTTTTCCTTTTAAAGGAATTTTATATGAATGAAATCATACAATATGTAGTCTGTGGTGTCTGGCTTCTTTAACTTAGCATGGTGCTTTTGAGATTCATTCCTGTTGTTGCAGGTATCAGTCTTTTTTTTTCCCCCTTGTTTAGTGATCATGTACCATTGCGTGGATATACCATTATTTATCCATTCACTAGTAGCTGGAGAACACTTGGCTTTTTCCCATTTTGTGGCTGTTTTAAGGAGTGCTGAAATATCCAACTATCCTGTGGATTTGTCTAATTTTTTTCCTTCGATTCAATCAGTTTTTGCTTTATTGTTTTAAAATTCTGTTATTATGTAAATACACATTTCAGATTGTGCTCTTGGTGAATTAATTCTTTCATCATTATGAAATGTCCCTGTTTATTCTTGGGAGAGTATTTCTTGTTTTAAAGACTATTTGTTTCATATTAATGTAAATAATCCAGCTTTTTAAAATTAGTGTTATCATGGCGTATCTTTTCAGTTCTTCTAACCAGTCTGCATACTTTAGTCTTCCCGCTTGCTCCCAGACCCAGACCTCTGTCTCTCCACTCAGTGTGATTTCTGGATGGTGTTTGGGTTCCCTCTCCTTGGTCTGCAGCTTGGAAATTGCCTCCAGGCTGTTACCTGGAGCAGTCCAAAGACTGGACTCTTGTCTTCTCAGGGGGCCCAGTTATCCAGTATTTGAAAGCCTTTCTTTCTTGTATTCTTTCCAGTGCTGTAGTATTTTGTAGTGAAAGAATACTGTAGCATTGAAGCCTTCTTAAAATATTTGAATGGTGGTTGCATTATGCCAGATAGAAACCAGTATCATTCTTGATGGTGTTCGCCAAGCTTACATCTAAGTTCAGGGCCAGGAGAGAAGTGTAACATGGGTTTTGGGGGAGAGGGGAGAGGATTAGAAGTCTCCTTTTCTGTTCTTTTCCCTTTGGTTCCATGTTGTGATCTTAGGAATGTTACGTTACTCCTGGTTCTATTGAAAGTCTTTTTATCCTTTTAGATTAGGGCTCCACTTCTGCTTTTCTTAGCTCATTTTTTTTTTTTTTTGACAGTCATCAAAAAAGCTTCAGTAATTTTTATTTAGCTCTTTTAGGTTCTTCATTGATTTCCGTAGTAAAATGGAGATGTTACCTGAGACACAAGGGAATCTAACTCATGTAGTAGGATAGGAGTATTCTTTTTTTCCCTGAAATAGTATGACATTTTTCAGTTTCTCATGTGTTACTATGGATGCAAGTATACAAGTATATCTTTGCATTCTTTTTGCCTAATACCCTATTAATCTCAATTTGTTAGAATTCTGCTTATAAGCTGGTGTGGTTGGAAGGTCTATGTTCTGTGTTCAAAGAAGATGTATTTTATGGTGGGAGGAAAAGTAAAGAATTGTTTTTGTATGAAAATGTTACTGTCTTAAGTACGTTTCAAGACTCCACAGCCATCCAGCACTTCTTCTCCATTAACACTATGACTGTATTAAATATCTCTGAAAATGTATTATTTGAAAAATAAAGAAGCAAAGACACTTAAAAAAATCTGATTTTGTACCTGAAGAATTACAGCTGCGGTTCGGAGTGGTCATTTGCTGAAGGCCAAAAAGGTGTTACTCACTCTTTTTTATTTCTTAAGACTAAGGAAATGCCATTGCTTTTCTCTACATCAGAGACTGAGTTGTATAGAAAACTCAGAGGTATACAATGAAGTCCAGTTGATTCTTTGTTGATCTATTGTAGTCAGAGACCTTGGGAAATAAGATTTAATGAAATAATTGTATAAATAAGAGGCATTGATCTGAAACAGAAAAACAAGATTTTCGCTGAAATGTGTTTTCCTCTACTTAATTCGACGGATTTCAGAAGCTCTGTTGAGGTTTTTGTGGAACTTAGAACTGTAAAGTTGGTTTTGAATCTTTTCTCTAACTTAATTAGTTGTGAAAATAAAGGCTATCTTTAATGATTATTTTTGAAAAACAAGTCTTCTGACAGTTGCTAATGTCATTTTAATTGTAACTTGTTGAAAGGTTTTTTTCCCATCTTTGTATATATTATGATTTGATATTCATTCATTGAATTTGCAGGTGATGGAGAGGTAATAGAACAAATTATAAGCCTGCAAACCAATGATAATGGTGAACGAAGCCCAGAGCGCAGTGTCCTGGATGGAATGATAAGACAGTTGCAGCAGCAGCAAGATCAGAGAATGGGAGCAGGTCAGGAGGCTATTCCAAGTGGACTTTCAAATGGGGAAGAAACACCCCGAAGAGGTAAGAAATACAGCAGAGGTATTTTGCCTTAACATGGCTAGATTGAAATTAAAGAATAAATGAAGTCATTGTCCCTTGCATGCAGTGTGAAAAACTTTAAGCAGTATACATTTACAACTTTGAGCAGAAGTCTGGAGGATAGCTTTATGAGGTATAAGGTTGATGGACTAACAAATGAACGTTTGAATTTCAGGTACTTTGAAAGGCTGTTGAAGTCTTTTTGCTTTAAAATAAAAGTATTTACAAAATTATATTGTTTTGAGTTAAAAAGAGTAGAGAACAAACTGTTTTCTAAAGGAAACATTAGGTTTCCTTTTTATATAATCTTTTAAAAAGTTAATTGAGTAGAGCCCTAATGTTTCTTATAGAATTAGAAAGCTTGCAGTGAATTTCAGGGCAGAGTACTTAATACAGGAATGTGGTAATAATTATACTAATGGAAATAATCTAGAAGAGATGGTGATTGTTATGCAGCTGAACTCTGGGAAAGTTAAAACCCTGTGGAAGATTAGAGCTTTTTGAGTCCATAAAATGCTATAAAATTTCCTATCTCTTTATTGCTCTGTGCTCTGTTCTGAACAGTTTCTTCAGCTCTTTCTGCCCTTTCACTCTTGCTCTCTTTCATCTAATCTGCCTCATAACTAGACTAGATTTTTTATTATTATTATTTTTTGTTTTGGCCACATGACTGATGGGGTCTAGTTTCCTGGCCAGGAATCAAACCCAGGTCCTCGGCAGTAAAAGCAGAGAGTTGCAACCACTGGGCTCCAGAAAACTCGGAGAGCTTTAGATTTTTATTTGAAGTGACTGTTAGGTCTGGAAGTTTCATTAATTCTCTTTAAAATCAGTGCGTTATACTTTAAGTTTTACTTCTTTTATATATTTAGTTGTTTTGGTTTCTAGCAGCACAGAATTGTGTCTGTCAAAACTTTGTTCTTGGAACCCCTGGTAGTTGAGTGACTGAGACTCCATGCTGTTGGTGCAGGGGGCCTGGGTTCGATCCCTGGTCAGGGAATTAAATCCTGCATGCTACAGCTAAGACCAGGTATAGCCATGTAAATAAGTAAATACTTAACAACAGCAACAAAACTCTCAAATTTTGTTATTGACATAGTCTTATCATTGGTTCACAGATGCTCTTCATTTTCTTTTTTTTTTTTAATCATGATAATAATACACATCTTTTTATGTGGTCCTGCCCAATTTCCCTCTCCCAAGATGACAATTCTGTTGATCCTTCCTTTGAATTCTAAAAATAGACTTGACATTCTTAAATGTATTAATAAAAAGCATTTGTTTTTAAACTTTATAAAAAGGTCTATAAAGGGAACTTTGTGTCTGATTCTTTGTGACCCCAGGGACTGCAGCACTCCAGGCTTCTCTATCCTCCTCTGTCTCCTGGAGTTTGCTCAGATTCATGTTCATTGAGTTGGTGATGCCATCCAACCATCTCATCCTCTGTTGTTGCCTTTTCCACCTGCCCTCAATCTTTCCCAGCATCAGGGTCTTTTCCAGTGAGTTGGGTCTTTTCCAGTGAGTTGGCTCTTTGCATCATGTTCCAAAGTATTGGGACTTCAGCTTTAGGAACAGTCCTTCCAATGAATATTCAAGGTTGATTTTCTTTAGGATTGACTGGTTTGATCTCATTGCTGTCCAAGGGACTTCTCCAAGAGTCTTCTCTAGGACCACAATTTGAAAGCATCAATTCTTTGGCGCTCCGCCTCTGTGATCCAGCTCTCACATTCATACCTGACTACTGGAAAAACCATATAGCTTTGACTAGACGGATCTTTGTTAGCAAACTGGTCTCTGCTTTTTAATATGCTGTATTGGTTTGTCAGGCTTTTCTTCCAGGGAGGAAGCGTTTTTTAATTTCATGGCTGCAGTCACCATCTGCAATGATTTTGGAGCCCAAGTAAACAAAATCTGTCACTGCTTCCATTATTTTCCCATCTGTTTGCCATGAAGTGATGGGACTGGATGCCATAATCTTAGTTTTTTGAATGTTGAGTTTTGTTTTTTTTTTTTCTTTGAATGTTGAGTTTTAAGCCAGCTTCTCCACTGTCCTCTTTCACCCTCGTCAAGAGGCTCTTTAGTTCCTCTTCACTTTCTGCCATTAGAATGCTGTATTTTTAAGATTGATCAGTTATTGCATTGGATTAGTTTTGACTGTTGTGTACTCTGTTGTATGCCTATTTCTGATTTTATTCACTCAATCTCTTGATGGATTTGTGGGTACTTTTGAGAGTTTGCTAATCTCAAACAAATGATATTAACAGTCTTGTATGGTTCTCATATACACTTGAAATAATTTCTGTCTCTGGTATTCTTTTTCGTATATTTTAGAGCAAGTTGGAGATACTGTGAACTTTATCCCTTCAGACATGATTCTGTATCTTCCAAGAACCAGAAACATTTTTATACGTTCATAATACAGTGATCATAGGTCAACAAACTATAATACTATACAGTGTACAAACTATAAAATGCTGCTACTTAATGTATAGTCTTCATATTTCATCACTTGTTCCAAAATTGTCCTTCAGGGCTTTTTAAAATTTTAGGATTTAATCAAGCCTTGGTTGTTGTGTTTAGTTATTATCCCTCCTAATTTAGAATAGTTCCCTCATGGCGTTGGTACTTAACGAGAATGCAGGCCTGTTATTTCACAGATTTTCCCTCAATTCCCTGAATGTGTCTAATTATCTTATAATTGGATTCAGGTTCAATATTTTAGGCAAGAATACTGGAGAAGGAAATGGCAACCCGCTCCAGTACTCCTGCCTGGAAAATTCCATGGATGGAGAAGCCTGGTAAGCTACAGTCCATGGGGTCGCAAAGAGTTGGACATGACTGAGCAACTTCACTTTTTTTCTTTCTGTAGTTTCTTTTGGAGAAGGAAATGGCAGCCCACTCCAGTGTTCTTGCCTGGAGAATCCCACAGACAGAGGGTCCTGGTGGGCTACAGTCTATGGGGTTGCGAAGAGTCGGACACGACTACGCAACTAACACACACACACACTACATAGTTGCTGCTGTGTTTATCTCAGTGCATCAGAGCAAGTGATACAAGATATGTATGAATTCTTTTCACACCTTGCTTTTTTCCTTTACAGTATGTTCTATAAATCACTCCTATTCATTCATAGAACTCTTCTTCATTCCTTTGTATAGCTTCATAGTATTCCACTATGTGGAATAACAGTTCTTTGTAATTAATCTGTTTATGGTCACTCATGTTACTTTTCATACTTTCAACAGCAAGTATGAAAAGTAACCTGAGATAAGTTACCTGTGCATGTGTTTTCTTCAAATTGGAGAATAATGCTGTGACTTGGGCAGTTAAATTTAGAATTTATTTTTAGTTCTAAATGCAAAAAGTGTTTCTTAAACATCAGTATGTTTTAATATAAATTTTGGATTAATAGAAGGCTCACTTAACAATTTTTAATAGATGAAGTATAGTGTGTTGTGCAGTACAAACTGGTTCACATTTGATCGGTAAACAGAATGTTGTATGTAGAAGAGTGCAGAGGTTGCATTCACTCATATTTGAGTTTTATCCTAGGCACGGAGAGCTGGCGTATTTGAAGTAAAATTTAATAGCCTCCTTCAGTTCAGTTCAGTTTAGTCACTCAGTCATGTCTGACTCTTCGAGACCCCATGAACCATAGCACGCCAGGCCTGCCTGTCCGTCACCAACTCCTGGAGTTTACTCAAACTCATCTCCATGGAGTCAGTGATGCCATCCAACCATCTCATCCTCTGTTGTCCCCTTCTCCTCCTGCCTTAAATCTTTCCCAGCATCAGGGTCTTTTCAAATGAGTCAACTCTTCACATGAGGTAGCCAAAAAGTATATAGCCCCCAGTTAGTAGCAGGGTCCTCTTCACTCTTTTTTTTTTTTTTTTACTTTCTTTAAAAAAAATATTTTTAAATTTGAGTATAGTTGCTTTACAACATTGTGTTAATTTCTTCTGTGCAGCAAAGTGAATTAGCTATACATATAGATATATCCCCTCTTCTTTGGAATTTCTTTCCATCTAGGTCACCACAGAGCATTGAGGAGAGTTCCCTGTGCTCACCCTGTATTTTAAGGAAACAAGTACTTGCCTGGGCTTCCCCCCACAACCCCTCAGGGTGGTCTCCATCCTTCATGACTTGCAGCTCCTGGAGGTTACCCTGCGGCCTCCTGTGAGCCTTCCCAGCTCTGCGCAGGCTCAGGACTCCGTGTTGTCCGCATTGCTCTGTTACCCGAGCTCCACTTTAGGTGCTGCCGGCATTTCCCCACTTCACATTTTTGTGAATTTTTAATAATGGTCTCTGGCAGGCTGCCTGCCTGAGTGGCTTAGATTATCTCTTTAGGTCATAAATAATGTTTGTTATTAGATCTCTTATTATCAAGCCACCACAGTTTGAGACATCTATTTGCATTGCTGATTTTTCCAGAAAGATGATATTTTAGCTTGCAGTTTTGAGGAAGGCAAGGTTTTTAGGACTGCAAGTATAACATTATAGAAAATGCTTGTAACATAAAATTCAGAAAGTCTAGTAAAAATGGAAAATGATGTTAATAGTCATGTTTTGTATTCTACATTTTAATCTCAGTCACATTAAAAGTTCTTTTTTCCAAAGTTTTTTCAGTAGATCTTTTATTTTGGTTCGTATCATGTTAGGAATGTATATGCACATTAGATTGAAGTTTGTTTTGCAGTCATTCTTTACAACTTTTTCCTAGGTTTTAGAAGACTAAGCTTAGACATCCAGTCTCCTCCAAATATTGGTCTGCGTCGTAGTGGACAAGTGGAAGGTGTCCGTCAGATGCACCAGAATGCTCCGCGCAGTCAGATGGCTACGGAGCGTGACCTGCAGGCCTGGAAGCGAAGAGTGGTTGTCCCAGAGGTACCACTAGGCATATTTAGGTTTGTTTTAGGATATCTATTAATATTGTTTATATCTATGAAAATATATCTATATGGTTATTTACACATAGTTAAATTTTTAATGGTATAAATAATCATATACATATATTTTAGTAATGGATTGGGATATATTTTAATTGTGGTAGGAAAATGTCATAAGTGTTCTCTAACTTTTTACTGTGGTAAGTTTTTTCATAACTCATCTTGTTTCATCTACATAAACACCTGCCTTTTCTTCCTTCAGTATTATTTTGAAGGATGTTTCAGACTTCCATTTTGTCCAAAAGTTTATCAGTATGTAATTTCTAAAGATAATTACTTATCTTAAAACCATAGTGCCATTGTCATATCTTAAAAAAAAAAAACAATTCCTCAATAGAACCAAATATCCAGTGTTTAAATTTCTAGTTATTCCAAATGTCTTATTTTTAGTTTTATGTGAGATTATTTCATAAGTGGTAAAATTCCATCAGAAGGCACATAATTTCCTTTTTTTTTTTTTTGTGGTAGCAGGTATTGATGCTGACTACCCTCGATGCATTAATTCTTTAGAGGTTATAAAAGAGTGATATTTCAGCTCTGAGTTCTTTATTATCTTGGATACTTCTAAACAAAAATTTACCCACTTCTATTATTTGATCATCTAGTAGTAAAGTTTGTATAAAAAGCAGGATAATGCTTGCTGATTTTGCTTTATTTACCTTCAAAATAAAAATTTATTCCTTTATGTCCTAGAGTGGCCAGTTCATATGTGTTTGTGTTTTTCACTGTATTAATCACACTGTTGTGATATAGCTATTTCTAATGTCCTTATTGATATTTAAGTTTTTCCATCTCTGGCCAGGAGGAGCTTCTGCAAGTTGGCCCTGGAGTCCTTTTGAAATGACATAGTAGCCTTGCATATCGTCTTTGATGTCAGGCATGACAGGGTTACAGATTCATTTTGTAAATTTCTTTACCTAGATCTAGGATCAGTCTTTCCTCTTAAGTAACCCTATTCTCTTTTAGGGAGAAATGATATCTCCTAAGTATGCTGTGGATGGTAGGATTTTCCTTGTACTGAATTGTACTATACTGATTTTCAAGTTACCACAATGGAGGTAGCAGATACTATTTTTTGTTGATATCTAAAACCTTTCAGCATTCTGTCATGTTTGTGTCTCGTAATAACTAATACCTTGAAGATAATTTTGTGTAAGTTTTCATGTGTTTAGCCAGAAGAGTCAGGGATTAGTATTTTATGATACTTCTATTTTATACAGTGAATTTAAGAATGTTTATAAGTATACAGTAAACTGGTGAAAAGCAAAATCTGAAATTGGGATAAGAAATACAGAAAATCACCACCATGTGTGTAGTATGCTATAATTAAGCCTTAAAATTTGTCTTGAGTTGCATGATCATTGAAACTGAAAGTGTCATTTTGCTATACTTTTTGTTGTCAAAATCAAGGGAAGCAAACAGTTATCAGAAATGAAAGTCCTAAAGAATAGTTCCTTAAACAAGCATTTCTTTTGTGTTTTTTTTTTAAAATACTTTTATTTATTTTTGGTGATGCTGTATCTTCCTTGCTGGGTGCAGGCATCCTGTAGCTGTGGCAAGTTGGGGCTTCTTACTGTGGTGTGCAGGCTTCTCATTGCAGTGGCTCCTCTTGTTGCAGAGCACAGGCTCTAGGGCACAGTCTCCATAGTTTTGGTGCATGAGCTTATTTGCTCCAAGGCATGTGGAATCCTCCTGGACCAGGGGTTGAATCCTGGTGTCCCCTGCACTGGCAGGCGGATTTGTATCCATTTTGCCACCAGGGAAGTCTCAGAATTCCCTGGGTTGGAAAGATCCCCTGGAGGAGGGCATGGCGGCTCCAGTATTCTTGGCTAGAGAATCCCATGGACAGAGGAGCCTGGCGGGCTACAGTCCACGGGGTCACAAAGAGTCGGACATGACTGAAGTGACCTAGCATGGCCTGGCATGGTTCTGTTTGGGGCTAAAGTTCAGGTATATCGTTTGTCTAAATCCAATAAATAGAAATTATGTTCATTCTAAATGAATGAGTGAATCACATATATGTATTGTGATCTTTCATAATGTTACTTTTCTTAACTGACCACCTCACATAGGTGTGGAATCACATACAGTTGAGTGTGGTACTTTTGAAGATCTAGAATCTTCCTTTGCTTTATTATTGATTGAAAATAAATTGTGTGTAGTGGTTCACTGTCAAAACAAAGGGAGGTGTACAGGTATAGGGTAGGAGTTTCATTTGGCTACAAGTGAAAAACCTCATGGTAGTTCCTTAAATACATATACTGCTGGTGAAATTGATTACTTGTGAAGGGGAGTCTGATTTAGAACTCCCCTGTAGATAATGTTTGGCTGTCATATGAGTGTGGGCTGCTGATGTATTTTGAGAAAAAAGTGATTTCCTTGGAAATCAGTCTTTGTCTTTATATCATTTATGCTTATACTCATTTCAGTGTTCACTTACATCTTAGAGCATGGGTACAAAGTCAGTTTTGAAACTTTTCTAGTGGAATTTTAAAGTGAGCACACAAAGCATAAAGCCATGTTTTCAACAACATATTTGAGAAAAAAGACATTTAGTTACTTGAACTCTCTAGTGGTGAAGAAGGAAAATGATCTTCATTGCCAAAGACCCCTTGCTCTATAATTGGTCACAGCAGCATTATAAATTTTCTTTTGTGTCATGTGAATGAAATATAGGTGATTAGAAGAACCAGTAACATTGCTGTTCTGGTTTCTAGAAATTATAAAATGAGAAGTGTTAAGTTTGGAGAAGGATTCTGCTCTTATTTTTTCTTTAGAGACTAGAATTGCAATTTTGAAAAATCATAGGTATATTTTGAGTAGCTAATGTGAGAGATCCTGTTCAGATTGGTCCTCATAGGGCCAAGCAGAACATAAATGAATGAGTATTTCTGTGTTAGATATGAAAAATAGGACCTCCTAGTTGCCTGTAAGATATTGTTTATATTAAGTTCCTTGCAAACTACTGTTTGACTTAAGTTTTATTATAACTTTAGGAATTTTCATAATAATTAAAAAAGTAATTTATGATTCCCAGAATTGTGCTTTTTTTTTTCTCTATATATCCTTTATTTATCTGTAACTAATATAACTGGGTACTTAAATTTGTAGGAAGTTGGAAGACTTCAGAATAGAGAAAGGTGAACAAGAAAGAAATCTTTATATAATTGGAAGAAAGAGGAAGACTCTCCAGTTCTCACAAAAGGTAACTTAAATTCCATTTTCTTAGGAATAAACAAATTAGAAATTGAACTGAAATTTATAGTTTTCTTTTTTATCAATGTGAATATTAGTAGTATTTGTCTTCTATTTGGGATTTTAAATGGTAGACATAAAGTTGTACAGCTGTTAGGAAAAGTGACTTGAAACTTGCAGGAAGTAGCTTAATGCCTGAGAGTGCTAAAGGATTCTAGAAAATTATTGTCAAGACTTCCCTGGTGGTTAAGTGGTTAAAACTCCCCATTCCCAATATGGACGGCCTGGGAGGCTTGGGTTCAATCCTTGGTCGGGGAACTGAGATCCTGCATGCCTCATGGCGTGGCCTAAGAAGAAAAAAGAAAAAATGGTTACGCTCTTAATAATCACTAGAACATTATGAGCCCATCAAAAGCATTTTGTTTCCATTCTCAATCACTTCTCCTTTCTCCTGAAGGTAATCAACTATTTGACTTCTAAAGATGCTGGTTAGCTTTGTCTGTTTCTGATGTTTTTTAAATCATGCATTTATTAAAAATCTTAGATATCTAAAAAATCTTAGGTATGTGATCATGCAAAGCCCAAACCCACTTGAGAAAAATCTTATTCCTTAGTGTTTAATTGCTCATTTTAGATTTTCATAACTATCATATATGAAGCATTAGCAAGTTAATGGAATTTATACAAAATATATGCAAGATAAGTGCTACAAAACTGTGGGGAACAGTGGTTGTGTTTGCAGGGTATTCTCTCTCAGTTGATCATTTAGTCTTGTGACCGTATCATGAGAAATGGCCTGTGTGTGCCTGGCTGCCACATTCACTGTCTTGATGCCACATAAACAGTGCCTTTGTTTGTGACTTGGGCTTTAAGAATTAAATAAAAACCGTCTCTATCTTATTAATTTAAAAGTAATTCAAGTTGTTACTATGTAAAGTACTGAAAAGAAGAAAATGTTGACTATCTGAATGAGTATATCTTCAGCTTTAGTTAGGGTATTTCCTCTTGAAAAAATTTCAAAGTTAAATTTAACTACAATTTTTAAGAAATCAATTTTTTCAATTGTTTTTGCTGAAAAAATAAGTCCTGAAATAGTTTAAAAAATCTGATTACAGTGCTGTTATATATTCATAGAGGGCTTCCCTGGTAGCTCAGCTGTTAAAGAATCTGTCTGTAATCCAGGAGACCCTGGTGCGATTCCTAGGTTGGGACGATCCCCTGGAGAAGGGATAAGCTACTCACTCCAGTATTCTTGGGTTTCCCTGCTGGCTCAGACAGTAAAGAATCTGCCTGTAATCCGGGAGACCCCAGTTCAATTCCGAGGTCAGGAAGAGCCCCTGGAGAAGGAATAGGCTACACACTCCAGTATTCTTGGGCTTCCTTGCTGGCCCAGATGGTAAAGAATCCACCTGCAATGTGGGATACCTGAGTTTGATCCCTAGGTTGAGAAGCTCCCCTGGAGGAGGTCAAGTCAACCCACTCCAGTATTCTTGCCTGGAGAATCCCCATGGACTGAGGAGCCTGGCAGGCTACAGTCCATGGGGTTGCAAAGAGTCAGACATGACTGAGTGACCAACCATAGCACAGCACATATATTCATAAGTTTCTAATGTGGGTATGTAATTTGATATTTTACAATCTAATTAAGTTACATCAAAAATTTATTCAAGAAACAGTTACAAAGTTAAAAAGGATAAACACTGATCTAAATGGAATCATATAGTATGTATATGTAATATTTTGTATCTGGCTTGCGTTTGACCTTGTGAGATTTATCTTTGCTGTGAGTAGTTGCAATTCAGTTATTTTCATTATTGGATAGTATTCACACAATGAGCATGTTGCTGTTTAATTTGTTCTTAAAGGACATTTGGATTGTTTTCATATTATGAATAATAACTTAGGAATACTGCTTTGAACATTTTGTACATATTTCTTGGTATCCGTGTTTGTATTTCTTTTGAGTATATGTACTGGAGCAAAATTATTGGAGCTTATAATATGTGTATATTCAGCTGTAGTAGTTAATGCCACATGTGGTTTCAAAATGATTGAACTCTTCTATAAGGAAGGTGAGATGTGTGTTAAAATATCATTATAAGATGAGATGTGTGTTAAAATATCACTGTGTTTGTAGATATCTTTGATTCTGCTTGTTTTTTATGTACTTTGAAGCTATGTCATGGGGTGTGTGTATGTGTACATATTTAGAATTTTCCTTCTTCCTACTGAATTGAACCTTTTATCATTACGAATTTATCTGTAGTAGTGCTTTAGTCTTCAGATTCTTTTGTATGAAGGTAGCTGTGCTTTTGGCTAGTGTTTGCATAGTATGTTTTTATCCTTTACTTTTCTGTCTCTTATTTTCTATCTCTTTTGTTTCTAGGCTGTTTCTTGCTGTTCTGAATTTTTTTCTGACTGAATATATTCCATTTAGTTAGTTCTCTGCAGCTGTGTGTAATCTGCTATTAAATTTGTGTTTTTAGTTTTATTGTATTTTTTTTGGTTCAGTATTTTCCATTTTCTGAAGTTCTCATTATTTATTTCCTTGAAAATTAGCCCTAGTTATTTAAAAAATCCATTTGATTATTTCATTATCTTATTCCCCTGTTGATACGTTTCCATTCAGTATTGATTTTTTTTTTCATTTTTTTACAGTTACATTTTCTTTGTTGCCTGTGTTTTATTTATTTATTTATGACTGTTCTGGGTTTTCATTGCTGCCCATGGGCTTTCTCTAGTTGTGGTGAGTGGAAGCTACTCTCTAGTTGTGGTGTGCAAGCTTCTCATTGTGGTGGTTTCCCTTGTTGCAGAGCACAGGCTCTAGTGTGCACTTCAAATAGTTGTGGTGCACAGCCTTAGTTGCCCTGCAGTATGTAGAATCTTCCTGGACCAAGGATTGAACCTGTGTCCCCTGCATTGGCAGGGGGTTTGTTAACTGCTGGACCACCAGGGAAATCCTGTTCCCTGTGGTTTTTCATTGAATATTAGAGGTTAGAGATGATTTGAAGTCTCGGAATGTTTTTACTCCACGTATAATTTGCTTCTCATAGGCTACTTGGGCCTCTTTCAAGCTTGAATCACCTTAACCCAGACAAGGATGGACTTTTAATTCCTTGGGGTTACTGTTGGTCTGTAGTTTACTTATAGTCTAGATTGTAGTCCTTTGGGCTAACAGCCAAAACTTGAGTTGCTTACCTATATGTAGGAGACTCTGGGTTGCAATTTTTGTTAGCTTAACTCAAGAATTCAGTCTGTCAGTTTTTTGTTTATCTGCTAAATCTTTTGACTTCCTCTTCCAGAGTGAAAATCTAGGGTTCTTTTACATTGCTGATAACTTTTTTGTGTGTATTGGTCTTGTAAATCTTCATAGACTTACTAGGTATATAGTGCCCTCAAACTTTTTTAAAAAATTGTATTTTGACAGATTTTCTTGTTCTTATTGGTAGTTTTTTGGTCCCTCTGATTCACATATTCTTAGTCATGAAATTCATTAATAGGAATTGTTGCTTTAACAAAAAAAAGTACTGGCAGATTAAGGAAAGGAGTTGTTTTAAAATCAGCCAGGATATGTTGATAAAACACCCTCATGGTTATAAAGAGATGGCACTAACATGAAAATTGATTTTGTATATCAGTTCTGGGAATATATACTTTCACGGAGTGCTTTCACATACATGAATACATGATTTTGGTATGTGAGAAATAGAATGCTCCTCCCCCCTTCACCCCCCACTGCTGCCCTTTCAGTCTAGCTATTTTACTTGGCTGATTTTAAAAGATTATTCAGTTATTTTGTTAATTAAAAAGTATTTTTAAAAATTCAAGCACACACACATAAAAAAAATTTAAGCACAGCTGAAAAGTACTGACAACAAATCATCCAAAAAGTTAAAACCTGAAAATAAGTTGTATTGTTATTTAAGGATCATTTCAGATATTTCTCTCTGTGTATTCACACAGTGATACATTTCTTAAGATTGGTTACTGCATCATAATATAGGAATATATACTTCTAAGATAAATACTTTAAAGTGATTTCTTTTTTTTTGGATTATAGTTATTATCTTATGTTAAACCAATTAATATGATACAGTTTGGAAGATGCTGATCTAATGTGCTTATTAAATTTAGCCATGTCTTCTAAAATCTTTTTTTTTTTCACCTTGTGTTTGTCACACACATGCCCACTTTCTGTTGTACTGAGAAAGAGGTGTTGAGTTGTGTGGCAGTTTCTTTCCCACAGTGGAATGCCACAGCTGCTACCTTTAAGAATAGCTGCAGACCAGTAGCTGTGGAATCTAAATATCTTAAAAGTTAAAAAGAAAAAAAAAAGCAGAAAACAACCAATCTTGATTAACAATACGTGGCAAAAATACCCATTCAAGAATATTTTATTTTTTGAACTTACTATTATTATTTTTGTCTTAAATCCTTTAGGGACTTGATAGAATGATAAATATTTCATTGAAGGTTGTACTTATTTAAGTGTTTATTCTCATCTGCACATTTGTATTTCAGTCTGATTCGATGACTTTGATGTCACAGTCTAGACAGAGGACATGTAGGCGTAAATATCCAAATTATGGTAGAAGAAATCTTGGACGGCTTGAGTTATCTTCTGGAAATGAATCTTCAAGCTCCATAAGACATGTGAGTTTCATAACTTTAAAATGTATAAAATTATCTTGAATAATAATTTGTCTTAATTCTTTACTTTGAATCTACCTTGAAATTATGTAAAAATAACAGTATTCTATTTTTTATTTTTATCATTATTATTATTATTTTTTTTTTTTGTGGGTTTGATCCCTGGGTCAGGCAGATCCCCTGGACTGCAGTATTGTTGTCTGGGAAATGGCTACAGTTCATGATGCAGCAAAAAGTCTGACATGACTTAGCGACTAAACTGACAACAACAACAAAAAATAAACTAACAGCAATAGTATTCTCTAGAGATTAAGATGAAATTTCACATTTTGAATTTCTCTTAACAATTTTGAACAGCATTTGTACCATACCATGTACAATGTCCAGTGGTTTTAGAATATTATCAAAATTGTGAAATGGGCTAAAGAACTAAACAGACATTTCTCCAAAGAAGACATACAGATGGCTAACAAACACATGAAAAGAGGCTCATCATCACTCATTATCAGAGAAATGCAAATCAAAACCACAATGAGGTGCCGTTACACACCAGTCAGGATGGCTGCTATCCAAAAGTCTATAAGCAATAAATGCTGGAGAGGGTGTGGAGAAAAGGGAACCCTTTTACACTGTTGGTGGGAATGCAAACTACTACAGCTGCTATGGAGAAAAGTGTGGAGATGCCTTAAAAAACTGGAAATAGAACTGCCATATGACCCAGCAATCCCACTCCTGGGCATACACACTGAGGAAACCAGATCTGAAAGAGACACGTGCACCCTAGTGTTCATCACAGCACTGTTTATAATAGCCAGGACATGGGAGCAACCTAGATGCCCATCAGTAGATGAATGGATAAGAAAGCTGTGGTACATATACACAATGGAATATTACTCAGCCATTAAAATGAATTCATTTGAATCAGTTCTAATGAGATGGATGAAACTGGAGCCCATTATACAGAGTGAAGTAAGCCAGAAAGATAAAGACCAATACAGTATACTAACACATATATATGGAATTTAAAAAGATGGTAATGGTAACCCTATATGCAAAATAGAAAAAGAGACACAGATGTACAGAACAGACTTTTGGACTCTGTGGGAGAAGGCAAGGGTGGGATGTTCTGAGAGAATAGCATTGAAACAAGTATACTATCAAGGGTGAAACAGATCACCAGCCCAGGTTGGATGTGTGACACAAGTGCTCAGGGCTGGTGCACTGGGAAGACCCAGAGGGATGGGATGGGGAGGGAGGTGGGAGCGGGGATCGGGATGGGGAACACATGTAACTCCATGGCTGATTCATGTCAATGTATGGCAAAAACCACTACAATATTGTAATTAGCCTCCAACTAATAAAAATAAACGAGAAAAACAAAAACAAAATTGTGCTGTCACCACCACTGTTTAATTTCAAAATATTTTAATCACCTAAGAAGAAACCTTATACCCATTTGCAAGTACTCCCATGGATGGGCTTGTACTCCTTCCAAGCCCCTGGCAGCCACTAATCTTTCTATTCCTGTTAATTTTTGCTTTCTGGACATTTCATTTAATAGACACATACAGAATGATCTTGTGACTGACTTTTTTCACTTAATGCTTTCAGGGCTGATTCCATGTATAAGCAGGACTTCATTCTTTTTCATTGCCCTATATTCTATTATAGGAATAGACTGCCATTTGTTTACCCACTCATCAGCTAGTGGGCATTTGTATTATTTCTACTTAAAAAAAAAAAAAAGTTTTGGCTGCACTGGTTCTTTGCTGCTATGCACAGGCTTTCCCTTGTTGGGGAGAGCAGGGCCTACTCTTCGTGTGGTGTGTGGGATTCTCATTGCAGTGGCTTCTCTTGTTGTGCAGCACAGGCTCCAGGTGCATGGCTTAGTTGCCCCATGGCATGTGGAATCGTCCTGCACCAGGGATTGAACTGGTATCCTCTGCAGATACTTAACCACTGGACCTCCAGGGAAGTTCTGTTCCTACTTTTTGACTGTGGTGAATATTGCTGCTTATTAACATTTATGTACAGGGTTTTATTAGGACATAAGTTTACATTTTGGTTTATATCTAGTAGTCAATTTGCTGGGTCATATTGTAACTTTGTAGTTAACCTTTTGAGGAGTTGCTAGACTGTTTTCCAAAGTGGCTGAATTTTATATTCCCAGTCAGTGGTGTATGAAGTTTCCAGTTTCTTCACATCCTTGTCCATAGTTGTTATTTAGTTAGTGGGCAGGTAGTGACTTGACAGTATAAAACTCATAGGCAGGATAGATCCAGGATTTTGGGGGTTTGAATCTTGTTTAATTTAGGGACATCCTTTAGAAAAAGTTACAAGTAGACACAAGGCCTTGATAGACAAGTTAAATTGAAAACCTCTGAAACTTAAGTTTCATTGGCTTTGTCTTAACCCTGCCTTTGTCTACAGAAGTGTTTTGAGAGTTAACTGTGACAAAACATGTAAAATTTTTTCACAGAATGTGTGGTTTCCGGGTAGTAGATTTTAATAGTTTATTATTACTGTGACTTTTTTAAAAGTCTATTTTGAACATAAAAAGCAGACTTCTGTTCAGTTGATCTAGATTGGTAGGCCTAGGAATCTGTACTCCTTGAATGGCATTGGGCTCCCATTTTGAGAAACATTTTTTTTAGAATATGTTTACTTTGCATTTTCAAATGAAGTGAGCAAAGTTGATATTTTCTTTTAGTTTTGTTTCTCCTTGGCATTTTCATTATCTGTTATGATGCACTTAATGGCTGTTACAGGAAAAGGTTGTGTCTCAGTTTAAAAGTACCTGCTTCGGGGGACTTCCCTGGTAGTCCAGTGATTAAGAATATGCCTACCTAATGCAAGGGACACAGGTTTGATCCCTGGTCTGGGAACTAAGATCCCACATGCCTTGGGGCAGCTAAGCCTATGAGCTATAACTGCTGAAGCAAGAGTGCCTAGAGCCTGTGGTCTGCAACAGGAGAAGCCACCACAATGAAAAGCCTGTGCGCTGCGACTGGAGAGTAGCCTCTGCTCGCCACAACTAGAGAAAGCCTGCTTGTACCCCCTGCAACGAAGACCCAGTACAGCTGAAAACAAAACAAAACAAAAAAAAATACCTGCTTAGCAGCAAAGACCAGCAGTTAAAGTAGACTGCAGCTTTTAGGGTTGTGGAAATTAGTCATTTGTTCCCCTTTCTTCCTTTAAAGACTTTATATGTTAGAGTAGTTTCAGGTTTAAAAAAAATTACATAGGTCCCATATATGGTTTCTCTTGCCTGTTAATGACATCTTGATTTAGTATAGTACACTTGCTACAACTGATGAACCAGTTTTATACATTATACATTATATATTTATATATAAACATATTTATATATTTATATATATAAATATATATATTATATATATATTTATATATAATTATATTTATATATATTTAGTGTATAATTTATACACTAAATTCTGTAGTTTACATTAGGGATCACTGTGCTGTATGGGGTGTGACAGATGCATAATGTTTGGTATCTACCATAATATACAGAATAGTTCCATTGTCTTCAACCCCGTTCTGTTGTACTTAATCATCACTTTCTTTGTCTTCTTGAGCATGGGCACCATTGATCTTTTTACCATTTCCATAGTTTTGACTTTTCTAAAATGTTAAATAGTTGGATCAAAAAGTATGTGGCCTTTTCACTTTGACCCCTTTTTAGTAATGTGAGTTTAATTTTCCTCTCTGATCAGTTTCTTTTTAGCTCTGTAAGAAATTGCCAATCTCTTACCCAGAGTGGCTGTTACATTTTATATTCTGATCACTAGGGAATGAAAGTTCCTGTGCTCCACATCTTTCTTAAGATATTATTTCTTCCCAACTTCATCTATAGATGAACACAGTCCCAGTCAAAGTCCCAGCAAGTTAATATTGTGGATATTGGCAAAGAGATTCTGAGGTTTGTTTGGAGGGAAAAAGACCTAGAATAACTAACAATACTGAAGAGCAACAAAAGGACAGGATTGATAGCTACTACCTGACTTTAAGATTTAGTATAAATAATCTACAGTTTTTAAGACAGCATGGTACTGGTGAAAGAATAGACAAATAGATCAGTGGAACAGAATAACAAACCCAGAAATAGACCAGTACAAATAGGCTCAATTAGCGTTTGACAGAGGAGTAAAGACCACTAAATGGACAAAGCATAGTCTTTTCAACAAGTGGTATGGAACAACTGGATAGCCACATGCAAAAGAAAAAAAAAAAATCTAGACACAGTTTCACAAAAATTAACTCCAAATTATCATAAACTTAATGTAAATATAATAGAAAATCATAAAATTTCTAAAAGGTATAATAAAAATCTAGATGACCTTGGGTGTGATGAATTTTAGATACAATTCCAATGCCGTGATCCATGAAAGAAAAACCTGACAATAGAAAAGCCTGAAAAATACTGTTAGGAGAATGAAAAGACAAGCCACAGACTGGGAGAAGATGTTTATAAAACTCATATCGGATAAAGGACTTGAATTCTTAAAATTCAAGAAAAAGCTA
Organism: Dama dama; assembly: GCF_033118175.1. NCBI lineage: Eukaryota > Metazoa > Chordata > Mammalia > Artiodactyla > Cervidae > Dama > Dama dama. Next base: position 78,418,217 of record NC_083699.1, read on the forward strand.
ATCAAATTTAAGAATCGACAAAAGATCCAACGGGCACTTTGTTAAAGAAGATATACAGATAGCACATAAGCATTCTAAAAGGTGCTCAACATCATATGTCATTAGAGAACTGAGAGTGTACGAGATGCTGCTGCCCACGTCTTAACACTGACTTGAGTCCGAAACACTGAGAATGTTTACATTATCTTCTTATTAACTTTGCTCAGAGAATGGTCTCTTATATCAATTTTTTATTTGTTAATAGTAGTAGTGTTAAGTCTCACAGGTATTTTCTGTTGCCTAATTCTTTGATAAGAAAAGGGATGTAGTAAAGACACTTGCTTTTTGTTTTAAGTTTACCTAATTATATTTTATTACCTGGTTAGAAGGACTGTGTGGTTTCTCTTGAGTTGTGTTATTTAAAGTTGGAGATCAAGATTTTTATTTTTCTCCTTCCGCAAATCAGGAGACTTCTTGTGATCAGAGTGAAGGTTCTTGTTCTTCTGAAGAAGAAGAATGGAAAAGTGATAGAAGAAGTGAAAGTGACAGTGAAAGTTCAAGGTACCTGTTTTTACTTGTTTTAAACTTTTAAGCGTTTTAGTCATAACCTTGAATGGAATCATACTTGAGTGACATTCAAGATGTAAGAGCTTCCATCTACCAGGTTTTTAATACATTTAAAAGGAGAAAAAACCTGGATTAACAGCTATTTCTATAGAGAATATTTTGGGTATTTTGTTTGACTATAAAACGTGTGAGCCAAGTGTAAATATGTGTACTCAAAATAGCAATTTAGCCTTGGGCTATGTTCATAAAGAGGAATATCCAAAGTCTGTATGGTAAAATCACTGTTAAATTTATTATTAGGGACTTCCCTGGTGGTTCAGTGGTTAAGACTCCAGGCTCCCAACGCAGGGGGCCTGGGTTCAATCCCTGGTCAGGGAATTTGATTCCACATGCTGCAACTAAGAGTTCACATGCCGCAACTAAGACCTGGAGCAGCCAAATAAATAAATAAATATTAAAAAAAAAATTTATTATTAGTTATTGCATATGTTGATGGAAATTCAGTTAATTAATCAAGAAGAAGAAAAAGGGAATATTAACCAATCAAGCCAAACTAAGTATTATAACCAGGAGGCAGATTCACAGGAAGCTCTGAGAACTGTTGGGCCTGTTGGAAGCTGAAGGCACAGTCACGTGCAATTTCAAGATAAAAGATGGTCCATCGGGATGACATTCTGCTGTTTTACGTAAATCTCGCCAAGGATACGTAGTCTAGGTCAGCTTGTACAAAGTGAGCACTAAGTATGTGTGACCCCTCCAGAGCTGGGAAAGCAGGTTATTCTTTTAAGAAGTTAAATTGCTAATGTCAGAATAAAGGAGAAAAAAGGATCTCTACTATTGAGCAGGCACTCCTGTCAGTGAGCGACTCTGGCTAACATACAATGCTGACGCCCACTGCTCATTAGGGAGGAAGGCCCAAATGGACGCATATGTTGAATTTTCCTTGCCCTGCCTTAAAATATAAACATTATTTTATCATACATACTAGCTTTTGTTTAGTTTTGGTATCCAAATTCATGGGAATGAAGGTGTTAGTATCTGTTCCTCGTCTTGATAAATGTCAACTTTCTTGGCCGATGCTCAAACCAGAAACCCAAACGTCATTCTCTCTTCGTAATTATTTCTGTCACCATGTCTAGAAGATTGTCTCTCCTAAATACAACTCAGTATTTTTGTTTCCATTGATACTTTGCTTTACAGACTACTATTATCATACTTCTGGCTTCTTTTCTTGTCTTCTTTTATTCCATTAGGCTTAGGAGTTGGAGTGATTTCTAGGACACTTGTCTAGTTTTGTTTGTTGTAGTCTCTCAGTCGTGTCCAACTTTTTGTGACCACATGGACTGCAGCACCCCAGGCTTCCCTGTCCTTCGATGGTGAAGGACATCCTGGAGTTTGCTCAAACCCATGTCCATCGAGTCGGTGATGCCATCCAACCATCTCATCCTCTGTCACCCCCTTCTCTTGCTGCCTTCAATCTTTACCAGCATCAGGGGCTTCTCCAGTGAGTGGGCTCTTCACATTAGGTTGCTAACGTATTGGAACTTCAGCTTCAGCATTAGTTCTTCCAGTCAGTATTCAGGGTTGATTTCCTTTAGGATTGATTGGTTTGATCTCCTTGCTGTCCAAGGGACTCTTGGACAGAGTCTTCTCTAGAAGAGTCTTCTCTAGCACCACAGTTTGAAGGCATCAGTTCTTTAGTGCTCAGTCTTTTTTATGTAATTTTAGTTGGAAATATACAGAACATGAAATTGATCATTGTAACTGTTTTTAACTGTACAGTTCAGTAGTGTTAAGTACATTTACAGTGTTGTGCATCCAGTCTCCAGAGCTCATTTCGTCTTGCAATACTGAGACATACATCCACTGAACAGCAATTCATTACTCCACCCCACCTGCCCTGGCAACCACCACCCTTGGCCTTTCTGTCTCTGTATTCATTATGTTTGAATTCAACTTATCGTGAATTTTATTATATAAAACACATGCTCTTAAGATTTTTAAAACAGCTCTTTTTATAGCGTAAAAGATAATGCAGAAATAACATTTGTAGTGAATAGCTTTTGGATATGGGTTTTATGGAGCCTGGGAGGTATGTGGTTGGGTTACGATGGCCCCAGTAGAGGGTCTTTGTCCTCTTCTGTGTTTGCTAAAGCTGGCAGTGTGGCAGGGGGTAGTTTTCAAGATTAAGTTTCCTATTTGACTCTACTTTTGGTCCAGAGTAGGCAAAGACTTGTCCCTCTCTGGGATCTTTTCTCCTATCAGGGAGAATCCCCTTCTTGGTAGGAAGCTGTGCCCACTTACAGCTTTCTGTTTGGTATGGCTCTGCTTTCCTTGTGCTTCTCAATATACTCACTGACGGGTCTGTCATTCCAGTTAACTTTTCTAGTACATTTCTGAGCTTCCTGCAGTTTAGGGAAAGTGCTGCTTTTCTGTGGGGTCTCTACTGTTTTCATAACTACACTTCATTTTTGGAAGGGGGAATTATTAGTTGGCTCTTGATGTTGTCTTCTGTAAAGTCTCATCCAAATTATACTTAAAAACATTTACTCAGGCTTAAATCCTTTTCTAATTTCCAGTGTCAGTGAACGTTTTTTGTCTTTGCATGATCTTTGGTCACATCGGTATTCATTGATAGGGTAGTTGAATCTTCCAAGGCTCTTTTCTTTCCTCCTTGTTGTCTCCATCTCTCAAGATTGTAGGATTAATTTGCTATTCAGGCTTAGATTCTGGTTCCATACAACTTACAACTTTTCCTTTTCCAGTGACTCTTCCTCTAGGTATTCTGATTGGACAGCTGATGCAGGCATCCACCTACAGCCTCCTTTACGAACATCATCTCGTCGACGAATTACTCGATTTTGCAGCAGTTCAGAGGATGAAATGTCTGCTGAGAATTTATCTCCTCCAAAAAGGAGACGAAAGAGAAAGAAAGAAAATAAGCCTAAAAAAGAGGTACGAAAGTATATCCTTAAAAATAACATCTATCTACACTTTCATAGTTTATATTATGTCCATGTTTAGAAATTGGATATCTTTGGGAATTTGGAGCCTTCATTATTATTATTATTATTTTGACTCATAATGTATCATCAGGAGTCAAATGTAAAATACAAACAAACTTACTTTTGGAAAAGCTTCTTTATTATTAAAACTATCTAATCTGCTCTTAATTGAACTTGGTACTTAACACCTTTTTGAATCTGTAACTTCAGAGGGAAAGATCTGTTTTGCTCAGAACCCCACCATAACTCTTACTTCTCCTGTCAATTTCAACACCAGCAGTATGCTTCCAGGCATTTTAAGGGCCTTCTTGTTTTGTCTGCTATGTCACATTTCCCGTTGTCGTTTGACGTGTTCTGTCTTAGTACTGTTTTCCTAATTGTAACATCCCCGTACCTCGTTATACATACAGTGCATGTGCTCCTGTTGAATATTTAAAGATGCTGTGTCTTTGTATTTAGTTATCTTTTGCTGTATAACAGATCAACAAACATGTATTATTTCATGTTTTAATGAATCAGGAATTTGGAAACTGATGAGCTGATTTTTGACTCATGAGGTTGCAGTCATCATATTGGCGTGGGTCACAGTGTTGTGAAGTCTTGACCAGAGGTGGATCTTTGAAGCTTGTTCATGGAGTAGTTGGCTGGTGGCCTCAGTTCCTCACCACATGGGTCACTCCATAGGGCTGCTTGAGTGTCTTCTTAACTTGGTAGCAGATTGTCCCCAGAGCAAATGGAACGAAAATTAAACAAGGGCTAAACCTTTTATGACCTAGGTTTAGAAGTTGCCCATTGTTACTTATGCTTTTTTCTCTTTGTTAAAAGGAGTTGGAGCCCACACTCCAGTGGAGGAGACTTGGGCTCCACCTGTTAAAGAGGAAAGGAGGAGTATCAGAATTTGTGGTTCTGTTTTAAAATTACCAGTCTCTTTTTAAAAAAATTTTTCTTCCATTATGGTTTATCACAGCATATTGAATATAGTCCTCTGTGCTATACAGTAGACCTGTTGTTTATCCATCCTGTATGTAATAGCTTGCCTCTACCAACCCCAGACTCCCAGCCAATCCCTCTACCACCTACCTTCCCCTTGAGAGCCACAAGTCTGTTATCTGCCTGTGAATCTGTTTCTGTTTTATAAAAGTGCATTAGTGTTATCTTTTAAATTCCACATGTAAGTGAACTCATGTAAAATTAGCAGTCTCAAAACCTCAAATCTAGAGGAGACTGCCTGAGATAATTAGTCTGTGGTAAAATTCACTGTGGAGTCTTGGCAAAGCATGCTTAATGTGTTAAAGAGGGTTGTTGAAGAGGGTTTACTTGGAAATTAGCCCCACTTCATAGGATGTAAGGTGAGTGCTATGAAGAATCTGTTAGAAATTCAGGAGAAAGTGCTCAGTAGATTTACAATGCTTATACAACTGATAATGTTCCTGTGTGTGTATGAACCAAATATATATGCTATTAGAAAGTAATCATTAGGTGACATGCTTATAAAACAGCCAAAGTATTTTGTTTTCAATTAAACAGTGCATGCTGCCACTTTCTAGCCTATGAAACTTTGTACTCTTCCCCTTGGCAGAATTTGCGGAGGATGACTCAGACAGAGCTTGCAGACGTGGAACATTTATATGAATTTCATCCTCCAGTTTGGATAACTGACACCACACTTCGAAAATCTCCTTTTGTTCCTCAAATGGGTGATGAGGTGAGAGTTACAGAGTTTAAAAATATGAATATGGATCATAAAATTAATATTACTCTTAGGTTTTTATTTTTAAATGTCTATTTCCCTTTTGTAGGTAATATATTTTCGACAGGGTCATGAAGCTTATATTGAGGCTGTCAGAAGAAATAACATTTATGAACTGAACCCTAACAAGGAGCCATGGAGAAAAATGGATCTTAGGGTAAGATGATGGCATTATGAAATCTTAAACATTTAGCACATTCATATGTAGTTATTTATAAATCCATTTAAGAGACACTCTGGAGGCATGCCATATTACTATCTTTCCATTAATTTCCACCTTAACATTTTTGCTGTTAACCTGCTAAGCATTAAGGTCTAGTCAGAAGACATGCTTATTGGTGGACACTCTGTATACTGCTAGAAGGCATCTTGACTATATTACCATTAATTTTAAAATGCTTGTACCCAGGACAGATTTTGAAAAGAAGTGCAAGTCTCCAAAAAGCAAACAAAAAAATTCGTAAAAAAGTTTCAATGACACACATAAAGTACAGGAAAAACTTTAGCTTCCCTGTACTTTGTATACATATTTTTAACATTTAAAGAAAAATACCATGTTCTAACAAGTAGCAGCAAAGGTTTTGGTTTATTAATAGTTATTCAACTTGGTGATAAAGGTGCAAGAAACAAGTCCAGGCTCCCTAGAGGATATCTTGGTAATTAGAATTAAAACTGAAAATATTTACATCTTTAAAATAGTGATTTTACTTTTGGTAATTTAGGAAACAACCAAAAGTGCATACAAATTTATGAGCAAGGTAATTCCGTATCACTGTTTATAAAAACCAAAAATTAGTAAAAAATCCAAATATCCCACAATACCCAATGAACCCAAATCATGATATGTTTCTATATTTGGTTACTATGTAGAGCCCACCATGTAACTGAAAGTTGTAAAGTATTTGTTAAATGAATGTTGCATTTTCATAATGTACCAGTATGAGGAAAAAGGGGATGTGAAATTACAGTTTTAGTTACAAAAAAATTTTAAAGGCATGGGGTCAACCAAAATAAATACAAATGTCAGTGGTGATTAAATGTAGAATAGTTTAATAGGTAATTTTTATTTTTTATGCTTCATATTTTTGAATACTTTGATTAACTGTGGAAGGTGAAAAAACTCTGCTTCTGTGCAGTTGGCTTTAGATACATTGAGATGTATGTCTCTTTTACTTACTACTGTGTACCTGAGGACAGTTGATTCTCATTTTTCATGAATTTTTCTTTGCAGCTTGCCTATTCACTGTATACCATTTGTAACACCAGAATCAATATTCAACATACTTTCTAGTCATTTTGGAGACATGCATAGCTTGGCAAAAATTTGATTTGCCCTCCTAACGTTTTTCTTAGCTGGGGTTGAACAAGATGAGCTGCTTTTGAGCTCTCATGTTGTAAATAAGTGTTCTTTTCATTTTATTCATTGCCACATTAAATTTTTTCACGTTTTTGTGCTTTTTTGTTGGTGACTTGCTGTTTAAAATGGTCCCCAAACATAGTGCTCAAGTACTGTCTTGTGTTACTAAAAACAAGAAAGTGATGATGTACCTTATGTAGAAGGTCTGTGTTAGATTAGTTTCACTGAGACATGAGTCATAGTGTGCTGTTGGCTTTGAGTCCAGTGTTAATGACTCAGCACATATATTAAAGGAGGTTTTTTAACACCGAGATTCATATTACACAAGATACTATATTAATTAGGTGACTGAAATGTTGTGACTTGTAGCAACCTGAGCTTGTTTTTTCCTTCAGAAGCAGTGGTTCAGTATTTACTGTGAACTCACTGATGCCCTGTTTTAGGTGGCCCTGTAGAATAATAAGAATGCTGCAGATAATGAGAATCAACTGTACTTTCAGCATTTTGGCATATTATAACTATAACGTTTTGTGCAGTGAATAAGTGGATGAATGATCTCATACTGCTAGCGTTAAGGAAGCAGATATTGGGAGAAGTCTCATTAATGAGTAGGATGCTCTCTGACAATAGGAACCTCTCCTGTTGCCTTACTTACCCCAACTGCCTGGAGTAGGTCACAACACACAGTAGATTTTCATATAAACAAATATTTATGGCAATGTATCAGGTTGAAATTTAATATCAAATTTTTGAAGAATAATAAGCCAAATGCTTATATATTTTGATTTGCATAATACAAAATTATGTAAATGAAAATGTGTCTCTAGAAAGAGAAGAATGTCAGAAGGAAGTTCCAATTGTATACAGTGGTTGTCTTTAGATACTGAGCTGATGGGTGATTTGTGTCCTCCTCCTTATACTTTTGTTGTGTTTTTTCCTAATTTTAGCATATTGCTTACATTAGAAAGTGTTTAAATACACCTTCAAAAAGATGTGAAGATTTAGCAAAAAATGACTGTAATTAGTGGTAAATTAAATCCCTCCTCTGGTTTGAAATCCTGAATTGTGAGTTGACTTAATTTGGGAATATGGGGAGAATTAATCATCTTGAGGAATTGCTTTATTTTAACCATATATCCTTTTTAAAATATCTGTTACAGGATCAAGAATTGGTCAAAATAGTTGGAATACGATATGAGGTTGGACCCCCTACACTTTGTTGCCTCAAACTAGCATTTATAGATCCTGCAACTGGAAAACTTATGGACAAATCTTTCTCTATTAGGTACATGTTATATTTTTTAAATGGAGTTACTTAAATTTAGATTTTCCCTCCTGCCTGGTTAGTATGTCCTTTCCATTCAGCTGCAGGGTAAATAGTAGAGCACTGTGGACAGCACAGGTGTGAGCTGCAGTTCAGATAGAGGAGACCCACATAAGTAAAAATCCTGGGTCTGCAGTGACAGTTAGGCGGGAGTGTGTCAATTACATTTTCCATGCCACTTAAATGTGTAGAGAATTCTGGCCTGTAGTGGAGATGGCATGTACATTTGTTTTTCAGAAAACGTTAGAATAATTTTCTAAACCTGTGCTGTCCAATGTGGTAGCTGTCAGCCAGATGTGGCTGCCAGGAACTTGAACTGTTGCTAATGTGAATTGAGTGTGATGTAAGTTTACACACTGGATTTTGAAGGCTTGGATAATGTAAAATATTTCATTATTTTGTATTAATTATTTGGTAAAACAATATTTAGGCTATATTGAGTTAAATAAAATACACTTAAAATTAATTTCACTGGTTTCTTTTTACTTTAATAAGGCTAGTTGAAAATTAAAAACTACATATATGGGCCCCATTGTAGTTTCTTTGGACATTGTTGTTCTGGACTATAACCTGCTATGAAGGAAATTTAACGATCTTTTATTTTTAGATACCATGATATGCCAGATGTTATTGACTTTCTTGTATTGCGTCAGTTTTATGATGAAGCAAGACAGAGGAATTGGCAGTCTTGTAAGTCTGTTCTTATTGGATTTTATGAATACCCTGAGAAATTAATCTCTCATTGATCTGAATTTTTTGGTTGTGGTGCTGCTTATTATGGAGGATGGAAACATGTAAATTCTGGAAAGAAATATAAGTGACTGCTAAGTATATTTTGCTTAGGGCTTAGTATGATATGTGACATTTCGGAAGAATGATTTCTTACTCCTTGATTATAGGCTAGAGTACATCTTTTATTTCCTTTCAGACTGGTCTACACTGCATTATCTCCATCTACTATGTGACACTGGTATAATCCATAAAATTACCTCTGATATAAAACAATCAGAAAGTTGAAAAATGATGCAGATGTTACACTGATAGTGTTCTGGTCTATCAGAATATCTTGCCTTTGATACTATATCAACCTAGACGTAAATAGAATGACTTGAGAAAACTATTCCTTTAATAAATTAAAAATTTGTATAAAATTGACATTTTATAACCATGAATTATATAGGTGGACAGAAAAAATAAAATCACCTAAATGTAGACACTAATTTTTAATGTGGGCATTTGAATGTTGTTTTTGTGGTGACTGTTTAAAGCAGGCCAGTGGGCTGGCTTGCTTAGGCTTGTGTGGTCGTTAATCTCCTCAGGATATAATTGACGACTGTCATTAGGCCAGCGCCTGTCATAGCTGTTTCCCAGTTCCGCGTGTGTTGCTGTTCAGCATGCAGTGCTGTCTGGGGAGCTCATGTATTAAGCTGACTGCAGGCACCTAGAACAGCTCATTCTCCATTTATCAGTTTTAGTGAAGTACTCTGTTCTACCTCCACTGTGTCAGCTCATGTACACATTCATAAATGATGCTAAGACCTCATTAATTTTTCTAATTTCTGTTACCTTTTTCTACAGGCAATACAAATAGGTAAATTTTAGATAAATTCCCTGAGTCCCTATTTGAAATGAAATCTTTTCAGAGAATATGACTTCTCTTGGTATACTAGTTTAATGTTAATGTCCACTCAGGTAATCAGGGTTATTTTGGGGACTGAGGAGATGAAAGTTTTCTTGAAGAAGAACATCTAGCCACCAAAAAGAAAACAAAAACCAGACAACTGGAATATATGGAAGTTAACATTGTACAGCCAAGTCCCAAAGAACTTGATAGTTTCTTAGCTATTCCTGTTTTTCAACCCCCATAATGTGTAAATTATAAGCTCTCATTCTGTTTCAATAAGGTGCCCATTTAAAAAAGAATTTTAACCTTGATTCTCTACAAGAAGAATGACTAATTTTAAGATAAGATATTATTTGATTTATCTGTGTCATAGGAGTTGTATAAATTTAAATTGTTAATGTTATTAGCAAATTGATATATCAGATTTGGTTGTCTCTTATAGGTGACAGGTTCCGTTCTATCATTGACGATGCCTGGTGGTTTGGAACGGTGCTACGTCAAGAGCCATATCAGCCACAGTACCCTGATAGTCATTTCCAGTGTTACATTGTGAGGTTTGTATGTCAATGAAAATAGTCCTCTGCCAACATTTGTTCACTGTGACAGGTTGTAATATAGATCACTAATGTGTTTCAGGTTAATAAAAATAACACCATCTAATTTGTTATTATGTCAGTCTCACACTTGTAGAGTCTTTCTAGCATGCCTCTGTTGCTAGAGCCTTCGTTGGTATAGGTTCTCCTTGCTTCCCAGGGGCCTTTTGTGTAGCTCTGACTCAGTGTAAAATATCTACCTGCCAATGCAGGAGACATAGGAGATGTGGGTTTGATCCCTAGGTTGGGAAGATCCCCTGGAGAAGGTCATGGCAATCCACTCCAGTATTGTTGCCTAGAGAATCCCCATGGATAGAGGAGCCTGGCAGACTACAGTCCATGGGGTTGCAAAGAGTCAGACATGATTGAGTGACTGAGCACGACATTTCCTCAGCCCAGTGTTGCAGGATCATGTCATTGTTCAGGAGCACATATTACTCCATTTGCCTTGTTCAGAAAAAGTCTTTGCTGTCTTTCCATTGGCTGTGGAAACAAAGTCCACATTCTGAAGCATGGCATTCAAGGCTTTCACACAGTCTTTCTTCACTTACCCTGGGTACAGGCCACACAAGATTTTTGGTTCTGTTTTTGAACGTGCCATACATTTTTATACTTCTTTATATGAAGAAGGAAATAGCAACCCACTCCAGTATTCTTGCCTGGAGAATTCTGTGGACGGAGGAGCCTGGTGGGCTGCTTTCCATAGGGTCGCACAGAGTCGGACATGACTGAAGCAATTTAGCATGCATGCATGCTTTATAATGTATCCTGAAAAACTCTCACTGTTAATACTTAAACTTTCATTGCTACAGTGAGGTTAATTTTTGCATTTTCTATCTTTTTGTTACTCTAATAGTGGATACCTAGTTATTAGCCAGAAATTGCCTTTGTGGAAGGCTAACCAAACCTTTTCGGTCTTAACAGGTGGGACAATACTGAAATTGAAAAACTTAGCCCATGGGATATGGAACCAATACCTGACAATGGTATGTAGTTTTTAAATGATGAAAATATGTTTTCAGTATTTAATCTTATTCATGTACATAGAGTGCATTTGTGGTCTTTGAGAAACATTAAAATTATTATGGTAACTGAGCTTCAGTAAAATAAGTGAACAGAATTATGTGTATCTGGCTCCTTAATTCTTATCCTGTTTGCAGCCTGTTTCTGACTATATCTTAGTCACCAGCTATCATTTCTCATGTAACTATGTATTTATCTCTTCTTGACCTCGTTCATGAACCCTCCATTTCCTTTTCCTCATCCTTATTTTAGTACCCTGTTTGTTTCTTCAAAGAAAAGTCTAATTTGACTTCTGTCTCTTGCATTATGTCAGCTTGCCGGTCTTACTAGGGTTTGTCTGTTTCTTTCCTGTTAGAGGTAAGTGTCTGTTCCAACAGCAGCCTCTTCTGCAGTGCCTGCTGTCCCCTGCTTTGAGCTCCTCTCAGACCCGGTATTGACACTGAGTTCATTGCCTTCAACAATGAAACTTCCCCATCTCCATTCAAGTTTAAATTTGTGTCTTGTACCTTTAAAACAGCTCTCATTACATTTTCTTCAACATTTTAGCTACTGAATTAACTTTACTCCTGTTAAACTTTTTGGAGTGCCCTGTATCTCTTGTCTCCATTTCTCCTCTATCAGGCTTTTCTTTTATATTAGTGTGGATTGAACATAAAAACATGCAAAAACTTTTTTCCTTCTACCTCCACTTATTGACACATGAAACTTTTGCTCTGTGTGGTGTTCTTGTGTCCCCCTTAGGGGTCAAGCCCTTTTCCTTCATGTGTTATTCACTGACATATCTCCATCAACTGTTGTCTTGCTTTACTTTGGAAATGAGTTTTTCCAGAAAAATTTGAAAAAACAACTACCATTCTTGACAGTCACCAGTGACTTTGTCATTAAATCTTCTTTTGAGCTTAGTATCTTAATAAATAATACTTACCAATGTGAAATGAAATTTTGCATTATATAATGCATATATAGATAAGTGAAAATCAACACTTTTTGAGGTCTTACTCTGTTGCTAAGGACTTCATGTGTATCACTTCATTTAATCTTTCTCTGAGGTGATGCTCTGTTATTAATTTCACAGGTGAAGGAATGCAGACTCAAGAGAGTCTCCAGTAGCTGGTTCCGAGTTGCACAGCTCTGAAAAGGATAGGATTAGGATTCTAAGCTGTCTGGCATCAGCCCGTGTTTTTAACAGCCAGTTGTAGATGCTTCTGTCTAAACAATGCCAAATTAGTGAAAGCACTCACATAGAAAGATTTTACATGTTTATGAGGCCATGAAGTCCTTGGAAGAGTTGTCAAACAACATGAATAGGCGGAAAGATAAATTTGGAGGTGTATGAAGAAAAGCTCATTTGCATTATCAGTCTTGGAAATGTGCATTAAGTAATAATAAAATATTGTTTTACATATCAGATTGTTAGAGTGATACATTTGTCTTCGAGACTTGCTGACATTTTTCTCCTTTTTAAATAATTTTTAAGAAACTACTCTCTGAATATTTACATTGCCTCTTGTTCTTTTTTAAAATGCGCATGCTCTTTTAAAACAATGTTTTGTAGTATTCTTGAGCTTGAAATTATTTCAAAATGAAATGTTTAAAAAGTACACTAAAAATAGACAATGGAAAGTACAAAGAATTTCTGAACGCCCAGCTTTCTCAAATGTTAGCATCTTCCGTAGTGCAATGCAGTCATCAAAATCAGGAAATACCCTTAATAACAATTCTAATCCTCCCAGCCTTTTCCAGGTTTTTGCCATAGTCCTAATGTTTTTTCACAGCTTGGGTAAACAACAGAATGGGAAAGACTAGAGATCTCTTCAAGATTAGAGATACCAAGGGAACATTTCATGCAAAGATGGGCTCAATAAAGGACAGAAATGGTAGGGACCTAACAAAAGCAGAAGATTATTAAGATGAGGTGGCAAGAATACACAGAAGAACTGTACAAAAAAGATCTTCACGACCCAGATAATCACTACGCTGTGATCACTCACCTAGAGCCAGACATCCTGGAATGTGAAGTCAAGTGGGCCTTAGGAAGCATCACTACAAACAAAGCTAGTGGAAGTGATGGAATTCCAGTTGAGCTATTTCAAATCCTGAAAGATGACGCTGTGAAAGTGCTGCATTCAATATGCCAGCAAATATGGAAAACTCAGCAGTGGCCACAGGACTGGAAAAGGTCAGTTTTCATCCCAATCGCAAAGAAAGGCAATGCCAAAGAATGCTCAAACTACCACACAATTGCACTCATCTCACATTGCTAGTAAAGTAATGCTTAAAATTCTCCAAGCCAGGCTTCAGCAATACATGAACTGTGAACTTCCAGATGTTCAAGCTGGTTTTAGAAAAGGCAGAGGAACCAGAGATCAAATTGCCAACATCCGCTGGATTATCTTAAAAGCAAGAGAGTTCCAGAAAAAAATCCATTTCTGTTTTATTGACTATGCCAAAGCCTTTGACTGTGTGGATCACAATAAACTGTGGAAAATTCTTTTTTTTTTTAAACTGTGGAAAATTCTTAAAGAGATGGGAATAACAGACCACCTGACCTGCCTCCTGAGAAATCTGTATGCAGGTCAGGAAGCAAGTTAGAACTGGACATGGAACAACAGACTGGTTCCAAATAGGAAAAGGAGTACATCAAGGCTGTATATTGTCACCCTGCTTATTTAACTTACATGCAGTGTACATCATGAGAAACACTGGGCTGGAGGAAGCACAAGCTGGAGTCAAGATTGCTGGGAGAAATATCAATAACCTCAGGTATGCAGATGATGCCACCCTTACGGCAGAAAGCGAAGAACTAAAGAGCCTCCTGATGACAGTGAAAGAGGAGAATGAAAAAGTTGGCTTCAAGCTCAACATTCAGAAAACCAAGATCATGGCATCTGGTGCCATCACTTCATGGCAGATAGATGGGGAAACAGTGGAAACAGTGTCTGACTTTATATTTTTGGGCTCCAAAATCACTGCAGATGGTGACTGCAGTCATGAAATTAAAAGACGCTTACTCCTTGGAAGGAAAGTTATGACCAACCTAGAGACAGCATATTAAAAAGCAGAGACATTACTTTGTCAACAAAGGTCCATCTAGTCAAGGCTATGATTTTTCCAGTGGTCATGTATGGATGTGATAGTTGGACTATAAAGAATGCTGAGCACTGAAGAATTGATGCTTTTGAACTGTGGTGTTGGAGAAGACTCTTGAGAGTCCCTTGGACTGCAAGGAGATCCCAACCAGTCCATCCTAAAGGAGATCAGTCCTGGGTGTTCTTTGGAAGGACTGATGTTGAAGCAGAAACTCCAGTACTTTGGCCACCTGATGCAAAGAGCTGACTCATTTGAAAAGACCCTGATGCTTGGAAAGATTGAGGGCAGGAGGAGAAGGGAATGACAGGGGATGAGATGGTTGGATGGCATCACCAACTCTATGGACATGGGTTTGGGTGGACTCCGGGAGTTGGTGATGGACAGGGAGGCCTGGTATGCTGCGGTTCATGGAGTCACAACGAGTCGGACATGACTGAGTGACTGAACTGAACTGGGTTTCATTGCCATGTCTTCTCCATTTCCTTTAGTCTGTGGTCCCTGAATTTTCTCATTATCTTTCACAGCCATGATACCTTTGAAGAGCACTGGCCACTTTGTAGAATCTCCCTCAGTTTGGGTTTGTCTGATGTCCCCCATGATTAATTCTGGAGTTAGCATGTTTGGCAGTCGTGTCAGAGAAGTGATGTTGTGGCTTTCCCAGTACATCCTATAGGAGGCATCTGATAGTAGTTTGTCCTATTACTGGGAATGTTAACTTTAATCATTTGATTTAAGTGGAGTCGGCCAGGTTTGTCCGCTACAAATTAGCTTCTTTTTCCTTTGGTTAGTATCCTGTTTATGAACTTGGGCAGCTGAATTTAAAATATAGTGTATATTTGGTTTCTCGTTTGATTTTTTTTTTCTTTTTTCTTTTTTTTTTTTTTTGCTGAAATCATAGTTGATCCACCTGAAGAATTAGGCGCTAGTATTTCTGTCACTTCAGATGAGCTAGAGAAATTGCTCTACAAACCCCAAGATGGTGAATGGGGTCAGAAATCAAGAGATGAAGAATGTGAACGAATTATTAGTGGTATAGATCAACTTTTGAATCTTGGTAAGTTTTTTATGGGGAAAATTTGATTTTCACGATTTCTTTTCCACAGAGGTATTTTATAAAACAGTAATGTGATCGTGTTCTTTTATTACAATTTCCATTTGTTACTTTTGTAGTAAGCCTGCAGTGTTGATGGTAGCTCTGTTTTATGAATGATTTGTTGAGAAATGTCCCATAGAGGTCGTGAACTTAGATGAAGTTTCTTCCTTCTGCCGTTACAGATATCGCAGCAGCTTTTGCAGGTCCGGTTGATTTGTGTACATACCCGAAGTACTGTACTGTAGTGGCTTACCCAACTGATCTGTACACCATTCGAATGAGACTTGTGAATCGATTTTACAGGTGAGTAGAAACTTACTTTAAAGATAATTTGGGCTATACCAGTTAGAATGAAAAGAGGTAGTAGTGGTTGACAGTGCTGGAGTGGGGGCTGATTCACATTATTTTCCGTTTCATTCTCTTCTTTCATTATAGTCATTTCTTGGTCCTGTGTGTAAGACAGGGTTAGATGCCTGTGGGTAGGTATGGATAGAACCTGGGCAAGGAAAGTGACACATTTCATTCTTTAGTATTCTGTCTGTCTTTTTTTTTTTCATTTATTTTTGTTAGTTGGAGGCTAATTACTTTATAATACTGTAGTGGTTTTTGCCATACATTGACATGAATCAGCCATGGATTTACATGTGTTCCCCATCCCGATCCCCCCTCCCACCTCCCTCCCCATCCGATCCCTCTGGGTCTTCCCAGTGCACCAGCCCTGAACACTTGTCTCATGCATCCAACCTGGGCTGGTGATCTGTTTCACCCTTGATAATATACTTGTTTCAGTGCTGTTCTCTCTGAACATTTCACCCTTGCCTTCTCCCACAGAGCCCCAAAGTCTGTTCTATACATCTGTGTCTCTTTCTGTTTTACATATAGGGTTATCGTTACCATCTTTTTAAATTCCATATATATGCATTTGTATACTGTATTGGTCTCTATCTTTCAAAAGCAGCTCCATTTAAATATAAAATTTAGTTAATAATTTTTCTTGGGCTCCAAAATCACTGCAGATAGTGACTTCAGCCATGAAATTAAAGGACGCTTGCTCCTTGGAAGAAAAGCTATGACCAACCTAGACAGCATATTGAAAAGCAGAGACATTACTTTGCTGACAAACCATATCAGTCAAAAATATGGTTTTTCCAGTAATCATGTATGGATGTGAGAGTTGAACCATAAAGAAAGCTAAGTGTCGAAGAATTGATGCTTTTGAACTGTGGTGTGGGAGAACACTCTTGAGAGTTCCTTGGAGTGCAAGGAGATCAAACCGGTCAATCCTCAAGGAAATCAGTCCTGAATATTCACTGGAAGGACTGATGTTGAAGCTGAAACTCTAATCCTTTGGACACCTGATGTGAAGAACTGATTCCTTGGAAAAGACCCTGATGCTGGGAAAAGATTGAAGACAGGAGGCGAAGGGGACAACAGAGGATGAGATGGTTTTATGGCATCACCGACTCGATGGACATGAGTTTGAGCAAGCTTCAGGAGTTGGTGATGGATAGGGAAGCCTGGCGTGCTACAGTCCATGGGGTCACAGAATCAGACACGACTGAGCAACTGAACTGAGTTAATAATTGGACTTTGACCTTTGAAAATTAATTTCCTGGAATCATCAACTTTTTGTCTCTGGCTTTTATAGTGCTGAAAAACCATAACATTTCCCAATCTCAATGATTTTTTTTTTTTAAGTAGGTGATGGTATTTTATTCTGTATGATTCAGCAACTTTGAGAAATTATCTTCACAAAATACTGACTTCTTGTTCATATTGTTGGTGTTAATTTACCCCTGCAGTGTTGCAAACATGGGTTTAGTCAGAAACTACTTTGTCAGTTTGTAGTCAGATTGAGTTTATTAGGATTGATGGTATTTAACACATTTCATTCATTGAGTGTATAGCTTCAAACGTGCCTAAAGGCAGTGTGAAAAGGAAGAGCTGCCTTTTTGGTTTTCTGGATGTGATTAAGTGATCTGTTAAGATTTTCAGTCCTTAAATGTATTCTCTGCAGTTCAGCTTCTAATATAATTGCTATGACTGTGATGAAGTTGACAGCATTATTTTACTGCATCATACTGGCTTAACATGCAGGATTTTTAAACTTGGTTTCTGTATTTTCTTTTTTAAACCCTAACTTCCTTGTTGTTTACTTTGAAGGAGGCTATCTGCATTAGTTTGGGAAGTCAGATATATAGAACACAATGCCAGAACATTTAATGAACCTGAGAGTGTAATTGCAAGATCAGCTAAGAAGATAACAGACCAGCTTTTAAAATTTATCAAGTAAGTGACCTCATGTTATAGATGTTGTGGAAACATTACTTTGCATATTGTGTTTTTAATTTGTTGCATTTTAATGTGTTATGTTAAAGGACATTTCTTTAAATTTCTCTTCCTGTGGTTATAAGTTAGTTAAAGGAATAAGAAGTTGAACACTCAAATTTTTTGTTTCTTTAAAATTTTGAAATAGTTTTATACTACAGAGAGTTGCCCTGTTTTCCCCTTAGGTTGACATCTTACACAGCTGTGGTGTCCTTATGAAGTGTTAAGAAACTATCCTTGGTACAGTACTATTGACTGAAGTACAGAATTTATATAGATTTCATCAGTTTTTACATCAGTGTCTTTTTCTGGTGCAGGATCCAGTCCAGAATTCCCACTGCATTCGCACTTTGGTTTTCATAGTCTCCTTTAATCTAGTCTTTTCTTTCTTTAATTACCTCATCATTTTTTAATGAATGTTGTACCCTTATTTAGTAGCATGTAGTTTAATTTGGGTCCTGTGATATTTTCTCATGATTAGATTGAGTTTTAATCTGTTTTGGATTGTATCCTGTGAAAGTGTGTATGTATGAATAGTCCACACTTTCTGGCATTTGGAAATCAGTTTCAAATAGTAGGATTAAAACTGACCTGCAAATTGAGATCCTAGTCCCAACATAATCCTTTCTAGTCAACTTTCTGGATGACTTTGGACACATTACTCAGCCTCTTTCCTTTAAAATGTTACATGATTTTGCTGTATGATCTTATATGCCTTTCCCCCACAGTTATAAAAATTCTTTGAAAGAATTATGTGTTAGAGAAGATAATTTTTAAATTCTGGCATTATTTTAAACATCTGGCTCCAAACTGGTGAATAAATAATTCCAGTCTTTCACCCTCTGGGTGGAATCTGTCCATTATCTAGAGGACTCAAGCTTGTTGCCTTTTCCCCCAAATTCTCATGCCCATTTTCATCCCCGTCATGTCTAGATAGCTCTGTTTAACATTCTTTCTTCTGCTGTGTTTACAGTGAGGTCAAGATGTAATTTGCTTCAGTTTCTACTTCCTTTTTTTTTTTTTCCTATTCTCTTTTATCTCAAATCAGCCATTTTCCTGATATTTACTGTACAAATATTACCAGTGGTGATAACTTAGAAAAACTCATCTGTGTATTCATCTAGTTGAGACCGTACTTACAGTACTTCTGGATTACCAGCTTAATTTCCATACATACTTCAGTTCTTCAGTTCAGTCGCTCAGTCGTCTCTGACTCTTTGTGACCCCATAGATGGCAGCATGCCAAGCCTCCCTCTCCATTACCAACTCCCGGAGATTACTCAAACTCATGTCCATTGGGTCAGTGATACCATCCAACCATCTCATCCTCTGTCGTCCCCTTCTCCTCCTGCCCCCAATCCCTCCCAGCATCAGGGTGTTTTCCAATGAGTCAACTCTTCTCATCAGATGGCCAAAGTACTGGAGTTTCAGCTTCTGCATCAGTCCTTCCAATGAACACCCAGGACTGATCTCCTTTAGGATGGTCTGGTTGGATCTCCTTGCAGTCCAAAGGGGACTCTCAAGAGTCTTCTCCAACACCACACTTGAAAAGCATCAATTTTTTGGTGCTCAGCTTTCTTCACAGTCCAACTCTCACATCCATAGATGACCACTGGAAAAACCATAGCCTTGACCAGATGGCAAAGTAATGTCTCTGCTTTTTAATATGCTGTCTCTAGGTTGGTCATAACTTTCCTTCCAAGGAGTAAGCGTCTTTTAATTTCATGACTGCAGTCACCATCTGCAGTGATTTTGGAGCCCCAAAAAATAAAGTCTTGACACTGTTTCCACTCTTTGCTCATCTATTTCCCATGAAGTGATGGGACCAGATGCCATGATCTTAGTTTTCTGAATGTTGAGCTTTAAGCCAGCTCTTTCACTCTGCTCTTTCACTTTCATTAAGAGGCTTTTTAGTTCTCTTCACTTTCTGCCATAAGGGTGGTGTCATCTGCATATTTGAGGTTACTGATATTTCTCCCGGCAATCTTGATTCCAGCTTGTGCTTCTTCCAGCCCAGCGTTTCTCATGATGTACCCTGCATATAAGTTAAATAAGCAGGGTGACAATATACAGCCTTGATGTACTCCTTTTCCTATTTGGAACCAGTCTGTTGTTCCATGTCCAGTTCTAACTGTTGCTTCCTGACCTGCATAACATACTTAATTGAAAAAAATTACTTTCAGTATTCTAGTACGATTAATTGTTTCCACAGAGGATAGAGTGAAAACCTGATATTCTGCTGCTTTTAATTGTGTGTGCATAGATGGGGAGCTGTTTGCATAGTTGGGGAGCTGTATCTTAAGGTAGCTTAAATATTCAGAAACAAGAACTACATTTGCATACTATTAAAGTAAAAAATTGTCTTTTAGGAATCAAGACTGTATAAATATCTCAGAACTTTCTAACAGTTCCGAAAATGATGAGCAAAATGCCGAGGATTTGGTATGAAGTTTGTGAATTTTATAATGGCTTTTGTTTATTTCAAATGATGACTTTGAATGAAGAATGAAGTAGAAAACGTTGGTTACCTGTATCAGTTCAGTGAACTATGAAAATAGGGCACTTGATAAAACTACAGTTTAAAATTATCTAGATGGTCAATGAGGTAATAGACAATAATTGATACTAAATAAACAAGTAATGTCTAGAGAAGTAATTTAGGTTTGGAACATGTTCTCTTACCAAAGTTTAGGTAGAGAAAGATGTGGTATAAGAACTACCTAGGAAATATTTTTGGTAAAATCAGTATTTGAGCAAATTTCCTGGCAGTCCAGTGGTTGGACTGTGTGCTTTTACTGCCATGGCCTGGGTTCAGTCCCTGGTCGGGTTCAGATCCTGCAAACCACATAGTGCGGCCAAAAAAAAAGTCAGTATCTGAGAGTTGGATTCAATTGTAATTAAAAATCAGGAAACCTTACTATGTTTTAAGTACCCTAAAGTCATTCACTCAAGATGGGTGTTGAAGTGTAAGTACAAAGCAGATATCCATGGTATTGTGTAATTTCACTTCATACAAAATCAGGTGGTTGTATGTAGTTGGAGGAAGGATACTGTGTGGTGTCAGTTTCCACACAAACTATTATCGTGGTTCACTGATTTTCATGCTAATTTAATATTGAGTATGCTAATATGTGATTTAGGCGATAAAACGTGTAGTTTACATAATGTAAGCATCTGTGGGAGACTGTTGTTTCTAAGTTTTGTCCTGTGCATGTCTTCTGTGAATGTGTACAGAGCAACTTGTTATAGCTATATTTTGGAATTAGTGCATATTTATATTAGGGAATGTAAAGGATTATTAAGAATAAGGGTCGGTTTCTTCAAGTGCCATGAAGATCATGTGATAGTCTGTCTTTTGAGGTTCTGTTATCAAGTTACAACCCTTGTAGGATTTAAAAAGTTTTTGGTATGCTTTATGTTAAGATTATTGCATGCCTAATGACAATCTTACCACTTAAAGTGCTCTGATTTTTATTCCTAGGATGATAGTGATCTTCCTAAAACATCTTCTGGAAGAAGGAGAGTAAGTTAATCTGTGTGATTAACCTTAGTTGTCTGATTTAATGTCAATGTAAGATTTTAGGTGTTGTCTTTGAAAAGGTATATTGAATATTATAAGAGAAATGGGAGAAATCACTGGAAGGTGGATGGCTAGGTAAGGTTAGTGGAAGAGTTGGGATTTGCTCTGTGTTCTCAGTATGAGAGAGAGTAAGAAGAGGAAATTCAAATAGTATAGGGTTTAAGAAAGTAGGAAAGTATGGCATGTCAGTGGGTACTGAGAACACTGGCCTGGCTAGTGTAGGGGTTGAATTTTGGAGCAAGCCAAGTGGTTGTATCTAGCCTTTATGTTGGGAGCAGATTATGATGATATTAAAAACCAAGGATTTCATTTAAATTTTTAGTAGAGTCACTTTTCATAGCCAAAATGGTAGATTCTGAAGGATAAGAGAATAGGTACTAAATATATTAAAGTTAGGAGTTCACTGCAAGAATCTTAAGTAAAAGTTGGGAAACCTAGTCAAGAATAGTTTTGGCTGGGAATTCCCTGGGTGTCCAGTGGTTAGGACTCTTGCTTTCACTGCTGAGGGCTCAGATTCAATCTGTGGTTAGAGAACCAAGATGCCACAAGCCACTGTGCCATGTGGCCATTTGAAAAAAAAAAAAAAGAACGTAGTGCTGGCTAGGAACAGAGGGGAAGGGAAAAAGATGAGAACTTTTAGTGGAAAAACTAGGATTTGGTGACTGGACCTTTTAAAAACATGAGAATTTGTTGGAGGGGTAGGGGAGAATAAAGTGAGAAATAAAGTTTTGGATGAGTTAAAATTGTGTCATCAGCAGTTCTTAAAAAGTTCTAATGTAACATGTTAATTAAAAGTAAAGGTTATTAATTGAAAATGCTTAATAATGTTAGCTTAGTTTAAATTTCATTCGAATGCTGCTTAAATTTAAGCTTTCTGTCACATCAATTTTCATAATATGTTGCCTCAAATAACATTGAAAAGTTAAGACTTGAAGAGTCACTTTCATATAATTTCACTTTTAAACAGACTTAAGGATTTAGTTATCTGTTTAGTGTTTGTTATGATTGCTGTAGCAAATTACAAATTCAGTGGCTTAAGCAATAAAAATAGCTTGTAGTTCTGTAGATTAGAAGTTTGGCATGGGTCTCACTGGACTGAAGTCAGGGTATCAGCATAGCTGTGTTCCTTTCTGGAACTGGGGTAGAAGTAATTTCCTTGCATTTTCCAGCTTCTGGAGTCTCATGGCCCCCTTCTTTCATCTTCCAAGTCAGCAGCATAGCATCTCCCAGTATGCCTCTGACTATTCTGCCTCCCTTGTATGAGGATCCTTGTGATTACATTAGGCCCACCCTGATAATCCAGGTCCACCTCCCTATCTCAAAATCCACTCCGTTAATCATATCTGTGGAGTCCCTTTGGCCACAGTCGCAGGTTTTTGGGACCTAGGTGTAGATATTATTCTGCCTACTATGCTATCCAGTGTGGGTACTTCATATTCTGTGAAAACATTTCTTAAACTTAGGAGATAAGTGGTAGAATGAAAATGTGCTTTTGGAGTAACAGATATGACATTATTGGTTTGTTTTTTTTTTAAGTGGACTTTTTCACAAGTAGATAGAAAATCATATAATGACATATTTTGACATAGTACGGAAGACAACAGTTCAGTTAGATTTTTACCATTACTGTACCATACCATACCACAGTGCAGCTTTTCCGAGGCTGAGAAAACTTTTAATATTGTAAATGTATTTTTAGGTTCATGATTGGAAAAAAAGGAGCATCAAAACAACCAATTATGTTGAAAACAACTGGAAGAAACAGTGTAAAGAACTAGTGAACTTAATTTTTCAATGTGAAGATTCTGAACCATTTAGACAACCTGTTGATTTGGTTGAATATCCAGTAAGTTGTCATTATTTGAATGTTTGGTGCTTTTTTTATTGGTGTGGAGATTAGGGTAGGGGTGTTTAAATGAAAAAGTAAGATGTCTAGAATTCCCTGGTGGCCTAATGCTTAGAATTCCAGGCTTTCACTGCTGTGGCCCAGGTTAGTCCCTGGTTGGGATACTTACAGAGATCTCACAAGCCTCAAGGCATAGTCACAAAAAAAAGAAAAACAACTGTAGCCGCCCGCCTGCCCCCCACCCCCGCTTCTTGCAACCCAGCAACCAAAAAGTGAGATGTCTAGGCTTAATGTTAACTTTGTCTCTTACCACTAAGACAGCAGTGGAAGAGTTGTTTTACAGTTTCTTGAATTAATAGAATTTAAGAAATTGTACCTTGTACCTTGGATAAGACTTAGTTACCAGTGTTACCCGTCATTATCGGAGGGTTAGTAGGCCTAACCCTGGGAAAACTATGAATTGGTTAAAAGTGTCTCTCTCTGGGACCCTCCCTGGTGGTGCAGTGGCTAATACTCCCTGTTCCCAGTGCAGGGGGCCTGGGTTCAATCCCTGGTCAGGGAACTAGGTCCAGCATGCTGCAACTAAGACCTGACTTAGCCAAATAAAGATTTTTTTTAAAAAAGTGTCACTCTCCACTTTGTAACAGGGAAATAAAAAATGACCTTTTTAAAAGATAGAAAGCACAAATTTGCTGTAGGAAGCTTCGAAATTATATAGTAGAGTATACAGAAGGAAATAAAAACAATTTCATATCCTGATTCCAAATATATAATTTTATTCCATTTCTTGTCTGTTTGAATGTCTTTTTTAAAATTATTAATGATGTTTAAGATCCTTATAACCTTTTTCTCTTCTGTCATTTTGAATGTTTTAGAGATTTGATGCACTTTTGCATTTCTAAAAACAGGAATTGAATTTTTGAACTAATTATTGTTTTTAAAATCTAGGATTACCGGGACATTATAGATACTCCAATGGATTTTGGAACAGTAAGGGAAACTTTAGAAGCAGGAAACTATGACAGCCCTTTGGAATTTTGCAAAGACATCCGTTTGATATTTAGCAATGCAAAAGCATATACACCAAACAAAAGATCAAAGGTAATTTTAAGAGTGGTTTATTAAAAAAAAAAAAAGTATGTGTGATCTGTGTAGATGATGATTTTCTATTGTTTGGTAGAGGTGGAAACATGAAAGAACAGTGAGTATAATAAGACTACTCTTAAGAATAGAGCTTTCACCACAGCCCAAGTATCTGCTGTGGAAGCATTGTTTCCTGGTGACAGTGTTTGTCTTTCCTAAGGTTTTATAAACAAAAGAAGATTGGTACCAGTGAGGAGACCTGTGAAAAATGAACAGATTTGTGTTGGATGTATAGTGAGAAAAGTCTGTTCTCTTACATACAGGAATCTTGAAAAGTGGATTGGGAACTTTGGGAACTTAGTTATAGAGGTTGGACAAATATTACAAGTAAGAAAGGGAAAATCTGAGATGGGGATGGGACTACTAATGCATGCTAATAATTTGGATCTGAAGAAGAAACATGTGAGCCATCTGATTAGTTAGGAACAGCATTGTGGACACTCCTAAATTTTTGTTAAAATGTTACATGTTGGATAGTTTTTCAAAATCTGTTGAAGCGTAATAAGTACACAAAGTTGTATATATATTCTCAGTGAGTATTCATAAACCCTTACAGTCAGTGTGCTGGATCATTAGAAAAAAACAGCAATGCTTTGAGAGTAAGATTTTAAAATTAAAATACTTGCTTGATGCTATAGCATTTTCTCTGCCATCGGTGACTGTTACTGCTAATTAATTATTTTATCTTAATTTCACTTCCCCTTCATTACTTATCAGACTCCACCCATATTATTAATTCTTATCTTAATTTAAGAACCTTCACATTCAATATCCAGGTTGCTTATTGGATCAATTTGACATGCAAGTCTTAACATTTTTCTCAGTTTGTGTTTTCATCAATATTCACCATTTGTGAGACTTCCTTCCAGAGAGAAAATAAATTTCATTCATGTCTTTTTTTCCGTTTTGTTTAAAATACGTGTTTGAGGATTCATCATATAGCTTACCCATTTAAAGTGCACAATTAATGGGTTTTGGTGTATTATGTGACCAAATTTTCAAAATTGTGGTTATGTATACATAACATTAAATTTATCATTTTAACCACTTTTAAGTATACAATTCAGTGACATAAATTACATTCATAGTGTTGAGCAGCCATCACTGTTATTTTCAAAACTCTTTCATAACCCCAAACAGAAACTCTATAACCAGTAAGCAACCAACTCCACATTCTTTCCTTTCCTCAGCCCTTGATAGCTTCTCATTCATTTTGTATCTCTGTCAATTTGCCTATTCTAGATATTTCATACAAATTGAACATACAGAATTTGTCTTTGGTGTCTGGCTTATTTCACTTAGCATATTATCTTAAAGGTTCATCCATGTTGTTGCCTGTTTTGGAACTTTGTTCCATTTTGTGGGGTGAATAATGTGCCACCATATGGGTGTATGACATTTGGCTCATTAATCTGTGGATGGACACTTGAATTGTTTTCTACTTTTTGGTGGTTGTAACTGATGCTGCAGTGAATATGGGAATGTAAGAATCTGTAAGAGTTCTTGTCCTCAATTTTCTTAGGTATATATCTGAGAGTGGAATTTCTTGTTCATAGGGTAATTCTGTGTTTTTCAGCAGCCACCAAACTGTATTCCATAATGACTAGACCATTTTGCATTCCTATTGGCAATGTACAAGGATTCCAGTTTCTCCGCATACTTGCCAAAATTTGTTATTTTCTGTTTGTAAAAAAAATTATAGACATCATAGTGAGTGTGAAGTATTATCTCATTGTAGTTTTGATTTGTATTTGTTATGACTTATTAAAAATTGTACCTGGAATTTATATTTATCAGATATGAGAAGACATGCAGATATGAATTGTCATGAAGAAAGAAGTTTATGCTTACAGATCCCTAGGACCAGAAGTGTGATACAACATTCAGGCCACGTGGGGATGGATCAAAGTTGATCAGTAGGCAGAGTTGGCAGAGGGAAGGGATGGGAAGAGCATGATACAGAGCCTACGTTGGGATTTTCACAGGAAGGCAAGACAGAATGGAGCAAACAGTCTAGTACTGGCTGGTACCAATAATTGGAGCTTTGGTTTGTAGGTGTGGTCTCTAGATATCTGACTGTTACCCAAATCTGGGGTGATTTGGGTAGCGGGAATATTATTTGCTTGGTGTATGAGAATTTGATAAAGAAGATGGTTAGGTATGTGAGCTCTGGATTGATTGATTTCTGTATCAGAGGTGTACCTGTGAAAGAGTCATTTGCTATCAGTTATCCCTGGGAGGGGCAGTCTCTCCAGGATCAAGGCTTCAAATGCCAGAGCATCAAGAATACAGAAAACAAAATATAGTCACTACGCTAATGATGTTGACGATCTTTTCATGTGCGTATTGACTACTTGTTTATCTTCTTTGGAAAAATATATATTCCAAGAGCTTTTCCCAGTTTTTAATTTGAATTTTGTCTTTTTGTTGTTGTAAGAATTTTAAAATATATTTTGGATATTAAGTCCTTATCAGATAAGTGTTTTCCAGTTATTTTCTCTCATTCTGTATGTTGTCTTTTTATTTGTTGATAATGTCCTTTGATGCACAGAAGTTTTTAATTTTGATAAAATTATTAATTAATCAACTTTTTTTTTCCCCCTTTGGTTTCTGTGCTTTTGGTTTCGTATTTAAGAACCCATTGCTGCTTAGGGTCACAGAGCCTATAAGTATGTGACACTGTTATGGAGCAATTTGAAAAATAAGTGCCATTTGACTCATTAATTCCAATTTTAATTATTTTTTTATAGACAGAATTAACTGTGGAAAAGAATACTTGGAGAATACATGTATATTAAGGAATAATTTATAGAGGCAAGTGTTTGGAAATAGTGGTCAAAATAGTTAAAAAAATAAATCCATTGCCAAGTTGAGCGTCATAAAGATTGACCTCATGTGTTCTTATGGTTTAGTTCTTATATTTAAGCTATTGATCCATTTTGAATTACTGTTTGTGTATGGAGTGAGACAGAGGTCCAGTTTATTCTGTGTGTAGAAATCTGGGTATTACAGCACAATCAGTTGAAGAGACTGTTCTTTCCCTATTAAATGGCCTAGTACCCTTTTTGAAAATCAGTTTGCTTGTAGATAGTTAGATTGGTTTGTATCTGAGCTCAGTTCTGTTCATTGGTTTGTACATATGAGTCTCTGTCTGTCTCTTATCTCTGTCTGTCTGGTATGTCAGTACTAAAATGTTTTGCTTACTGTACCTTTAGTAGTATGTTTTGGAACAAAGGAAATTTTGGTCTTCTTGCTTTGATCTGTTTTAGGATCATTTTGGCAATTCAGGGGTGCAATTCATTTTTAATGGGAGGATTGACTTTTTCCAATTCTGTTTAAAAAAGTTGAATATTTGATAGGGATTGCATTCAGTGTGTAGATGGCTTTGGACTGTATTGGTGTCTTGACATTACTAAGTCTTTCTGTCTCTTAATGCCAGGTGCCTTTCCATTTATTTAGGTCTAATTTCTTCCAGCAAGGTTTTGTAATTTTCAGTGGAGACTTTCCACTCCTTGGTGAAATGTATTCCCAGATATTTTATTGTTTTAGATGCTATTTGAAATGCAGTTGCTTTCTTAATTTCCTTTTGTGCTTGTTCATTGTTGATGGCAGATTCTTGTGTGTTGTTCTCATACCTTGTAATTTTGTTGGATTAATTTATTAGCACTGATAGCTTTCTTGTAGAATCTTGGATTTTTTCTTTACATAGGATCACTTCATCTGCAAATAGATATAGTTTTACTTCTACCTTTCCAACCTGAGTTATTTTTATTTCTTTTCTAATTGCTCTGGTGAAATTTAAAGTACAGTGTGGTGCTGAAACCAGGTATCCTTGTACATTGCTGACCAGTCTTTTACGATTTACCACTGTGCATAGTGATAATTGGGTGTTTTTGAGACATGCCCATATTCATGTTGAACTGATAATTTTAGCACTTGTTAGATGATTTTTCATATATATGAAAAATCTCATATATATTTTCATAAAATTTTCATATATATTGATAATTCAAGATTCTCAGGGGTTTCACACTTAATACAATTAAGGAACAGAATCACTTTTATTAAAATTGGTGATTACGCTAGAGTTGAGGTTTGAAGAAAAAGAGTAAATTGAATATATATACAAAATACTAGAAATAACTGTTAAACATCATTTCAAAGATAAGAGGGATTACAGATTTCACATATACTCATTGAGTGTGTGTGTATATATATGTATGTGTGTGTCTGTGTGTATAGGTTTCCTCCTGTATTTGAAGCTAGAACATTCCTTTGAAATCTTTTTTTAGGTGAAATGGTGTGAGGTGAAGAACCAGTTACCTTAGGACACATCTTAATGACAGATGCACAGGATACACCAAGATAAAACTCAGATGCTCTTAGACACAGTTCAGAACTATGGTGACCTGCCTAAACAAAATGAATCACAAACAGATAGATGCATACCAAGACATAGCGTAGTTGAAATGGTAAAAGTCAAGCATAGAGAATTTTAAAGACAACAAGAGAGAAACAGAGAATCATAAGTAAGGGATCCCCCATAAAGGGGTATCAGCTGATCTCCCTGCCAAAACTTCGCTGACTAGAAGGCTGTTGAAAGGGTAAATTTGTCAAAGCCCATAGAATATTCAGCACCAAGAATGAACCCTAATGTTGTCAATGGACTGTGGGTGATGATCTGTCAGTGCAGCCTCAGCAACCACAATAAATGTTTCTCTCTGGTTTGGGATGTCACTTTAAAAATTAAAATCACAACTGTGGTGACACATTGCTGAGATGGCGAGAGTAGTTGCTGGGGAAGAAGCTTGGTGGCGCTGCTCTTGCTGTTTGCGGTTCGCTGTGCCTCTGTAATGGCTTGTTGCAAACAGATGCTGGACTCTCTTTTCACCTTTTTTCATAAAAGGGAAAATCTTTGGATTTCTTTGAGTTAGTGAAAAGAGATACTAATAAAGTAGGTCTTTTATAAAAATGAAGTGGCAGAAAGTAAACCTTTATTAAAAGTGGGGGATACCTATATACGTGTGTGTATATATATAAATATGAGAAAGTCACATATTTTACATACTTTTTAAAGGTTCTCCAGTGTTAGTCTCTTCACCTTCCTCCACCATGCACCAGAGTGATTGATATTTAACTTTGTTAAATATTTTTACATTTTATTTTCAGGAATGATTGTGGATGAATGCATAGTACTTCCTGTAAATACATAGCTGTGCCAAAAGTTATTTATAGTAGCATTGCTATCCTTTTAAAAATTTGATGTTTTTAATTATAAAAGTTATTATAACATAATCTTTCTTAGATAATTAAGGTTATAGGGCATAATGTCTTCTTCTGGATGCAAGCCATCTCTTTTTCTAACAATAATTTAGATCTTAAGTGGCATAAGAGGCATTCAGATTTCAAGTAGAGACTGGTGTGGAAGTGCTTTTGTTCCCTTGTCCCAAGGAGACACTGCCCTTTTGCTGCCTAAATAGCAACCATAAAACCAATCAATTTCCTATATAACTTTAGGAGGAGGAGGCATTTTGGAGGTTTGTACATGTAGATGTGGGAAAAATCAACTGAAAACCACTGAAAACATACAGATCTAAACCCAAGATTGTAGAGGGTTAATTGATTTAAAATTACTTCCTTTTTATCAGAGAGGTGTGTATTTGGTACTTCAGTGTCCTTGAAGGGAAGGGATGGGAAATAGATAAAATAAGGACCAGCCATTATCTAGAACAGTGATATAATAGATTACAAGATTATAAGTACCTCAGTGATTATTACAAATTTATTTGTAAAAATATAAGATTTTATAGTTCCAGTTTTGCTTTCATGTCCTTGCAGATTTACAGTATGACATTGAGATTGTCTGCCTTATTTGAAGAAAAAATGAAGAAAATCTCCTCTGATTTTAAAATTGGTCAAAAATTCAGTGAAAAACTTCGAAGAAGCCAGAGGTTTAAGAGACGACAAAATTGTAACCGTGTCAATCAGGCTAACAAAAATATCAGGTGAATTGGTTATTGTAGTCTCTGTATGCAGTTTTTAAATCAGGTTGTGATACTTGATTTGTATTATGTTAGAAATGCTTAATCATTTTAGAGAACAGAAAGGAATAGTCACTTTTCATAGGTTGAAGGCATTCTCTGCATATAGAGCTATTGTGGTGATTTTTAATTACATAAATTTGTAAGCATTTAATGAAACATCAATTAAGTCTTATTAAGGATTATTCAAAATATTATTTATGTTTCGCATAAGAATTTTTTTTTAATGCAGAGAGTAAAATGATTACTAGATATGGCTACTGAGCATTTGATTGTGTAAGGTAAAGTGCCAGTTTGATGTAATGTATATGTTTTCACTGGAGATTACTTGTAGAGAAGAAATATAAAATGCAGGAGTTACTCTTTTTTTATAGTAAATTATTCTGTCATTTATGACTGTAGCTTGCATTAATATCACATTTATAGATGTTTAAAGTGTTGAAATGTGGAGATTGAGTTTTTCAGTGTTTAGTTGTTTTCATGTACATTTAGAATGTGCACTGTTACCTTGATGGATTTCCTCATGGTTGTTTTGGGGATTACATCATGCATCTAAATTGAAAACAATCTATTTCAGGTTAATACTATTTAATTCTCACAGATTTAAGAATTTTGTTTCAGTTTAGCTCTTTTCCCCTTCTTATTTGTGCCCTTAACTCTCATACAGTTTATACTTTTATATGTTTTATGCAGTTGCCTTTCAAATCAGTTAAGAAAAGAAGAAACAAATTATTTATACTGTTAGATTGGGTTGGCCAAAAGACACATTCAGGATTTTCTGTAACATCTTAATGGATAAACCAGAACAAACTTTTTGGTCAACCCAATATATTTACCTATAATTACCTTTCCCAGTGGTCATTTATTTCTTTTTGTGGATTTGAGTTACCCTCTGGTTTTATTTCTTTTCAACCTAAAATCCTTTAATGTTTCTTTAAAAAATTACTTATTTATGTTTCTTTATTTGGCTGTGCTAGTTTGGGTTCTAATTGAGGTACTTGGGATCTAGTTCTCTGACCACGGATCAAACTGGCCCCCTACATTGGGAGCATGGAGTCTAGCCACTGGACCAGCAGGGGTTCCCTATTTATTTTTTGAGCTGTGCTCTGTCTTCACTGTTGCATGTGGTTTCCTCTAGTTGCAGCAAGGGGTGGCTAATCTCTTGTGGTGCACGAGCTTCTCACAGCTGACGGGCTGTGTGAGGTGCATACCTCTCACAGCTGTGGCTTCTTGTTGTGCAGCTTAGGCCCTCGAACATGTGGGCTTCGGCAGTTGCAGTGTGTGGGCAGCATGTGGGCTCCATAGTTGTGGTACATTGACTTAGTTGCTCTGAGGCATGTTGGGATCTTCCTGGGACTAGGGATTGAACCCATGTCCCCTGCATTGGCAGGCAGATTCTTAACCACCAGACCACCAGGGAAGTCTATGAAGTCCTTTACTATTTCTTGTAAGGCAGACATGTTAGCTGTGAATTCCCTGAATCTTTGTTCATCTGGGAATGTCTTAATTTCACTTTTATCAAGACTAATTTTGCTGTATATAGAAATCTCAGTTGGCGGTGTTTCTTTTTTAGCAGTTTGACTATGTCGTCTTTCTGCCTGCTGACCTCCAGTGTTTCTGATGAGAAGTCAGCTATTAATCTTATTGAGGTTCCTTCCATTGTACACAGGCAGTTTTTCTCCTGCTTTCAAGATTTTTTTTTTTTTTTGTCTTTATCTTGCAGCTGACTGTAGGTGTGGATTTGAATTTATCCTTGAAATTTGTGCAACTTTATGGATATGTACTGTTTTCATCAGATTTGGGTGATTTTCAGCCATTATGTTTTCAAATATTTTTGTTCTGCTCCTTTTGTCTCCTGTGAAAGTGAAAGTTGCTCAGTCGTCTCTGACTTTTGGTGACCTCATGGACTTTACAGTCCATGGAATTCACCAGGCCAGAATACTGGGATGGGTAGTCTTTCCCTTCTCCAGGGAATCTTCCCAACCCAGGGATCGAACCCAGGTCCTCCTGCATTGCAGGTGGATTCTTTACCAACTGAACCACAAGGGAAGCCCTTTGGGGCTCCCATTATACATATGCTGGTGTGTGTAATTGTCTCCCAATGGTTTCTGAGGCTTCCTTCATTTTTTATTCATAAAGGATAGGATACAAAGAGAATGTGTTCATTTTAAGCTACTACACCTTGTCTACTGTTAAAAGTCAAGTTTATGATAGGTATAAGCATGTAATTCGGAGAAGGCAATGGCACCCCACTCCAGTACTCTTGCCTGGAGAATCCCATGGACGGAGGAGCCTGGTTGGCTGCAGTCCATGGGGTCGCGAAGAGTCGGACATGACTGAGCGACTTCACTTTCACGTTTCACTTTCATGCACTGGAGAAGGAAATGGCAGCCCACTCCAGTGTTCTTGCCTGGAGAATCCCAGGGACGGCGGAGCCTGGTGGGCTGCCGTCTGTGGGGTCGCACAGAGTCAGACACGACTCAAGCGACTTAGCAGCAGCAGCAGCAGTAAGCATGTAATTATTTCTTCTTATGTTACTCTCTAGTTGATGTTGTTGTTTAGTCATTCAGTCATGTCTGACTCTTTGCGACCCCATGGATTGTAGCCTGCCAGGCTCTTCTGTCCCTGGGATTTCCCAGGCAAAAATGCTGGAATGGGTTGCCATTTCCTTCTCCAGGGGATCTTTCCGACCTAGGAATCTAACCCATGCATCCTGCGTTGGTAGGTAGATTCTTTACCACTGAGCCTCTGGGGAAGCCCATGTTTGATATTAATGGAAGTTAAATTTTTGACATAATAAACTTGAGTTTTCTTTTTAAATCCTTTCGTTTTTTTAATGAAGGAAATCAAGATAATACATTTTGCAGCCATCTGTCCTTCTCCCATTTGTAACTGACAGATTGCATTTAACACATGGAAACTAGAAAACTGCTTGCCTTTAAAAACGGTCTATTTACATTTGAAAACTTGAATTTTCTTAATTATGATAAAGTTACTGCTTAAAAGAATTACTGTTTTTTTTTTCCTTCAAAAAATTGCAGTATAGTTGAGTGTGGTTATCTTTAAGCTCAGATGCCTTAGATACTCCTAAAAGGAAAAGCACCTTTATGTTTTTGTTTTAAGGGAAAACAAAACCAAATCTTTTGTTTTAAAGGATTATCTTTAAAAAACATGAATATTAGTCAGATCTGTAATTTAAACTCAGATTGTCTTAAACTTCCATCTTTTTTTCACCATAATACATGGCTCAGGAATCAAATATCGTGAATTGGCACTTAGATGTAAACATATTGGTCTCAGAAAAAAGCTAGCTTGATCTGTCTTTTGCCTCTCTGTTCTTTCTGTTCAGGTTTTGTTGATTTCTCCTGATTTTATACTGTCTTTGTGTGTGTGTGAGTCACTCAGTCGTCTCCAACTCTTTGTGACCCCATGGACTGTAGCCTGCCAGGCTTCTCTGTCATGGAATTCTCCAGGCAAGAGTACTGTAGTGGATTGCCATTCCCTTCTCCAGAGGAACTTCCCAACCCAGGGATCAAACCCTGGTCTCCTGCATCGTAGGCAGATTCTTTACCGTTTGAAATACAGGGAAGTCTATACTGTCTTTAGGAATATATAAAAATGAGCCTAGAGGGAATATTGTCATATTGAGAATCTCATTCTTAATATAGGGAATTCCCTGGTGGCCAAGTGGTTAGGACTCCAGGCTTTCACGGCCATGGTCTGGGTTCAATCACTAGTCAGGACACTGAGATCCCACAGGCAGTTGTGTGGCCAAAAATAATAAATAAATAAAAAATCACAAATTTCATTACACATACAACTTTAAAAAATATATCATATGAATGAATGCCTGTATTAACATAAATGTTGGCTCTTCTTAGCATTTAATCCAAAGAATCGAAGGTATTCAGTATGATTTTCTATAATACTGTTACTTAGATCATCTGTTTATTACTCAAATTTGGAATAAAACAATGTCAAATTTAAAGTGAAAGAATAGTAACCCAAGCTAGAGTAAGATGTTAATAATGAATATTTCAGTTAAAGTTATTCTTTAATAATACACTTATTTAGACATCCTCTGTTTTGCTCAGTGTTGTTTTATTTTTCCTATCTTTGACCAGAAATACCAAGCAGAAGCGTTTAAAATCTCAGACAAAAGTAATTTCTGAGTTCGTAGGTTCTCCTATCCAGCCTACCTCAAGTAGGACAACTTATTCCACAAGCCGCAAGACAACTGCTAGTGTCTCTTCAGGTGTTTCTTCTGGTGACTCTTCAGATTCAGCAGCATCGTCAGAAAGAATGAGAAGAAATAGACCTGTCACTCTGACAAATGGTTCTACATTATCTGGTGAGAAATGGAATGTTGTGTGTTCACAACATTTTGTAACACTGCTTTATAACAGTTATGACAGTTTATAACACTGCTAGTTACTATGGATTTTGAGGAAAGAATAAAGAAGTAAGACATGGTCTTGATATTCAAGGAACGTAAAATTTAACAGGAGACATAAGTAACACATGAAATAATTAATTATATTTGATAAATGCTGTTCTTTGCAAATGGTGCAGCCACATTTTAAGCAAATTTGAATCCTTCAGGTTTTAAATAATGTGGTATAAATATCATACTTTGTGTGCAAAATTTGACATGCTTTAAATCATGTAAGTTTAAGGCTTGATGACATGGAAAATAAAAAATACTGTTTATTTTATTACCATTTGGTAATAACTGAAGTTATTACTAAACTTCAGTTTAACTGAAGCTGACACAGACTGTGAACATCCTGTGAATGATGTTGTGTTACGTACATCCTTGAGTTTGTTCTGAGTGATTTTGGTGACTTGTCATGATAGTATAGTGATTACTGTTGTGATTTTTTTTTTTTTTAGTTGGAGGCTAATTACTTCACAACATTTCAGTGGGTTTTGTCATACATTGATATGAATCAGCCATAGAGTTACACGTATTCCCCATCCCGATCCCCCCTCCCACCTCCCTCTCCACCCGATTCCTATGGGTCTTCCCAGTGCACCAGGCCCGAGCACTTGTCTCATGCATTCCACCTGGGCTGGTGATCTGTTTCACCATAGATAATATACATGCTGTTCTTTCGAAACATCCCACCCTCACCTTCTCCCACAGAGTTCAAAAGTCTGTTCTGTACTTCTGTGTCTCTTTTTCTGTTTTGCATATAGGGTTATTGTTACCATCTTTCTAAATTCCATATATATGTGTTAGTATGCTGTAATGTTCTTTATCTTTCTGGCTTACTTCACTCTGTATAGTGGGCTCCAGTTTCATCCATCTCATTAGAACTGATTCAAATGAATTCTTTTTAACGGCTGAGTAATATTCCATGGTGTATATGTACCACAGCTTCCTTATCCATTCATCTGCTGATGGGCATCTAGGTTGCTTTACTGTTGTGATTTAAAACAGTAAGATCAGGCAGGTAGAATGCAGCCTCAGTTTAGAGAATGGCAAGCCTTACAGAGAAGTTTGGATTACTTAATAGGGTCCCTTGTTTTGAGGGAATCACATGATGAATTCTGTCTCAGGAGGATGAATCAGTTTGACAGTGATACATGGGGAAGGAGAAGAATCTGGAAACACAGTCATAATGATGGGACGTGGAATGCAGGAGATGGCACATACACATTCCTCTATCAGCCACTTTGTTCTTTGACATAGAATTGGGTTGTATTATGGAGCACGATTTTGTCCTTTAACAATATGTCCCCACTCATTTTGGTGGAATATTTGTTTTGTGATAGACATGCCTGGCTGAAGGAACAGGAAATTTGGTTTCCTATCTTACTCATCTCACACCTTTTCTACCTTTGTGTGTGTGTGTGTGTGTGTGTGTGTGTGTGTATATGTGTGTCGCATGTTGAAATGCTCTTTCTTGAGCTTGGAAGCATGTGTGGTACAAAGATGCTGTTAGGAACAACTGCTAGAGAGACACCTGGAAAGCCTGCTGAAATATTGGACTTGAAGTGACTGTCTTTTCTATAGGAAATACTTCAAAACAGAAGCAGGAAGAAGCCCCACTATCGTGGGGCTTGTTAAAATTTTAATGAAAGCTTGTTTATAAAATATCAGTATATAAACTCTTATTTTCTGAATCTAAGTCAGTATTAATATGTTACTTTCAGAAATAAGAGAACAAACTTGATTTCAAATGCTGATTATGTACCTTTTAGTATTATCAGCTATTCTTTGAAACCATTTTAAAAAATATACTCGCTTCTAAGTATTTTAAGAATCTGCCTTTAGTCTGTTTTTACAAAATAACTACTTATTGTGTAAAGATAGGAGTGTATATGTAATGAACTGTTACTGCTTCATTTTTCTTAGAAAGTGAAATGGAAGATTCTTTAGGTACCTCTTCATCATCTTCAGCTTCAAATAGTTCTGAGGAAAGCAAAGAGAGTCCGAGAGCTCGAGACCCCTCCTCCCGCAGTGGGCCGGCCAGGAGCAGCGGCCTCAGGGTGACCAGGACCAGAGCTGCGCAGAGAAACGCTGGTGAGAGGCGGCTCAGTGTGCTGGGGGACGCGTGTGTCAGGGGAGCCCAGAGCTAAATAAACAGTGAATGCTTTACTCACCTGACGAATCTGCACACGATTACATGTCCTTTATGCTTTTTTCCCTTGAGACATAATTGACATAAAGTATATTAATTTCAGGTGTACTGTGTAATTGACTTGACATTTGTGTACTTGACAGAATGATTACCACAGTAAGTTTAGTTACCATGTGTCACCATGCATAGTCAGAAAATGTTCTTTTTTCTTGTGATGAAGACTTTCTAAGACACAGTCTTAGCAACTTTCAAATATGCAGTGCCATATTAACTCTGCTTGCCATGTTGTACATTGTGTCTCCATGATTTATTTATTTTATAACTGGAAGTTTGTACCTTTAGACTCCATTCACCCATTTTACCCACTCCCTATCCGCCCTCCCCCTGGCAACCATCAGTCTGTTTTCTGGTGGAGCATGTTTTGTTTTGTTTTTGTAGATTCCACATAGAAGTATAGATTCCACTAGGGTATTTGTTTTTCTGTTTGACTTATTTCACTTTGCATAGTGCCCTCAAGGTCTGTCCATGTTGTCGCAAATGGCAAGAATCCATTCTTTTTTGTGTCTGAACAGTATTCCTGTTTGTGTAGATGTGTGTTTGTTATCTTCTTTATCCATTCATCCCTATGGAAACAACACTTAGGTTGTGTCCCGTATCTTGGCTGTTGTAAATAATGCTGCAGTCAGCATGGGGGTTGCATGTATCTTTTCAAATTCATGTTTTTGTTTTCTTTGCATAAATAGCCAGAATTGGAATTGTTGGATCATGTAATTTTTTGAGGACCAACCATACTGTTTTCTATAGTGGCTACACCAGTTTTCCCAACAACAGTGCACAAGGGTTTTCTTTTCTTTCAAATCTGCTGGGGTCCAGCCCCGGCAGGATCCAGGGGTACCCTCAGGATGAACGGCGTTGGCGAGAGAGAGAGAGAGAGAGAAAGAGAGAGAGAGAGTGAGTGATCAGACGGGGGTGTTTGCAGCAGGGTCTGGCAATGCTTTATTTTTTACCGTATCTTTTATACCCTAAGTTAGTACATTTCTGAGGGGAAGATAGTTTAACATTACATGACCTTGTCCTTCATGAAACCAGGGTGTTTTCTGCATACTTCTTCTGTTTATGAGGGTCTTGTACATTGTCTTCTGGCCTTGGGGCCTATTAACATTTTATGCAAGTCAGGTGAATGTAAACCTATTTTCTATTTCTGTGGTGATTTTAACAGAAAAGTTGCAATCTCTTAGGGCAACAGTACAGCATGTCACAACATAGTAGAAGTATAACCTTGTTAACACAAAAGTCAGTTCTTTTGCAGAAGTTGTCACTTGAATTTATCTAAGAGGTTTATCCCACACAGACTCTGCGGCTTCGGTGAGGCAGCCCTTGCCTA
Organism: Dama dama; assembly: GCF_033118175.1. NCBI lineage: Eukaryota > Metazoa > Chordata > Mammalia > Artiodactyla > Cervidae > Dama > Dama dama. The sequence goes on from NC_083699.1 coordinate 78,456,531, forward strand.
GCACTCCTGGCTAATAATTAACAACCATCTCATTGTTAACCACACTAGGGCTAAGCTCTTATTTTTCTAGATCTATAACTATATTAACAGTGGCTTCCACTGCACAACCTTAGCACATTAAGAGCAAAAACACAGCAAGCAAATGTTAACCCAATAACCACCTTTAGAATAATTTTTCTTGTGTTTTCTAATAGGGCTTCCTTACTCCCCGAAGGGCTCTATGTCTGTTAGGGTCTTTATATGATCAGGTTCTTTATGCTGTTTTATGATTAGGGTATTATAAGCAGTCATGCGTATTAGTACCAAGGGCATAAACGCATTTGCCAAACAAAATAAAATATCAGCAAAGGAGTTTAAATTAAAACACTCCTTTCACCCTGGATAATTTCATAAAATACCACCACCTGGGAAACTTATTGATTAAAGTTCTAAATTGATTCTTATTTGGAAAGAGATCAGGGAAGGCCTTCTGCCTGTGTCACAGAAATTAGGGAGTAGTCTATTGAAGCAAGCATCAGAAAGACAGATATCATCTTTAAGGTGAGTGCCGGGGGCAGCTTTTCGGAATCCCTGAAAACCTGACCCGCCTTGCCTGTCAGGTTTTCTCCCTCATGATCTTGTCATGGGTAGGATCTCGTGTGTTGGCTCCTGGCACAAATCCTCACCAACACTTGTTATTTTTTATCTTTCTGATAATAGCTGTTCAAACAGATGTGAGGTGGTACCTCATTCTGGTTTTGACTTGAATTTTCCTGATGATCAGTGATGTTGAGTGTCTTTTCATGTGCCTGTTGGCCATCTGTATGTCTTCTATGGAAAAGTGCCTATTCAGATTCTCTGCCCATTTTTAAATTGATTTTTTTTGGGGGGGTGGGGTTTGAGTTGAATGAGTTCTCTATGTATTCTGGATATTAACCCCTGATCAGATAGATGTTTTTGCAAATATTTTCTCCTTTTCAGTGGGTTGCCATTTCATTTTGTTGATGATTTCCTTTACTGTGCAGAAGCTGTTTGATGTAGTCCTGCTTGTTTATTTTTGTTTTCATTGCTTTTGCTTTTGAAGTCAGATCTAAAAAATCATTGCCAAGACCAATGTCAAGGATCTTTCTGCCTATATTTTCTTCTAGTTTTGTGGTTTCAGGTCTTATATTCTTTAATTCACTTTGAGTTAATTTTGTGTATTATAAGATATAAAATACAGTATATCTTACGGTATAAGATAGTAGTCTTATTCATTCTTTTGCATGTGACTGTCTAGTTTCCCAACACTATTTATTGACAAGATTGTCCTTTTCCATTTTATATTCTTGGCTTCTTTGTCATAAATTAATTGACCATGTGTGCTTGGGTTATTTCTGGATTCTCTGTTCTACCCTTTAAACTTTTTAAATTTAGAAAGGTGTAATCTGTTTTGACATTAAAAGAATAAGGAACATTAGTACTAAAATAATGAAGTTGTTTAAAAACGTTGGAATAAGGAAGCCCTTTCTAATCTAACTGTTACTTTATTTTTAGGTCCAGTTTCTTTAGAAAATGGATGTGGCAGAAAAGCCACTAGAAAGAGAGTCTATTTAAGTGACTCAGATAACAATTCTTTGATGACTGGTGAAAGTGTAAAAGCGAGAGCTGGAAATAACCGGAAAGTGCTACGAAAGTGTGCTGCTGTGGCTGCCAATAAAATCAAGTTAATGAGTGACGTAGAGGAGAATTCTACCTCTGAAAGTGTCTGTTCTGGCCGTAAGCTACCCCACCGCAATGCTTCTGCTGTAGCTAGAAAAAAATTATTACATAATTCTGAGGATGACCAGAGCTTGAAGTCAGAACTTGAAGAAGAGGAGCTAAAAGATCAACTGTCACCATTGTCCAAATCTCTTGCTGCCCAGAATACTGAAAATGGAGATTCAGAGTCAGAAAGTGATTTACGGGTAGCCCGGAAAAATTGGCATGCTAATGGTTACAAGTCCCAAATTCCAGCAACTTCTAAAACAAAATTCCTTAAAATAGCATCTTCTGAGGAAGACTCTAAAAGTCATGATTCAGATAATGGACATAACAGAACTGCTGGCCCATCAACATCTTTGCCAAAACTTAAGGCAGAAGGCATCTCAGAGGAAGAGGAGAAAGCAAGTTCTGAAACAAGAAAATACAGCAGTAGGAAATACAGCACAGGTCGCAAGAATGCTCCTTTCCTTAAAAAAGCAAAGATCTTCAGTGATTCAGAGGACTCTGAGTCTGACCAAGAAGATGGACAAGACAGATGTCATAAGATGGAAATGAACCCGAGTTCAGGGAATGCGAAGTGTGAACCTGTTGCCAGATCCCAGTGTTTTTCAGATCATGTATCTGAAACTGATTTGGATTCAGATGATGACAAGAAAGCAAAAGAAAAACCAAATAGTTTTATAAAAGGTAATTCAAAACATTTAACCTTGGTTCACTGCTATCTTTTTTATTATAGCATTTTTTTTCCCCATGAAATTTTTCTTTGCCACCTGCTTTCTTTCCATGTCATGCATTCTCCATTCATTTTTTCTCTCTCTGTGTACTGTTACTGGTTGTTGAGTACATTTAGTGTTGCTCATGTGACAGGCAGCCTTAGCCATAGCTATTTTTAACAGAGATTTCACTTCTTATATTGATAATGGGGATATTGTATCAGCTATGGGTTCAAGAAAAGCAGAGGCCAGCATTTATAAGCTGTTAGTGATAATAGTTTGAGAAAAGGAAAGAAAAGGGTGATTGAAAGGAATGTGGTAGGTAGTAATAATAATAGCAGCTCACAGAACAGTTCCCAGAAAGCTATTTGTCATCAGGATTTTTTTCTAAATGCTTTACATTTATTTATGAACCAGTTTAATCTTCATATCTTTTATGAGAAAAGTACTATTATTATTATGTCCATTTTATTGATAATAACTCTGGAGTATGGAGAGTTAAGCTAAATTGCTGAATTGAGATTGTCTTGGTAAATGGAGAAAAATACTAGATCAGGAGCCATATAAAAGCTAAGATTAAACGTAGTGTGTGACGGAACTTGTTAAATTTCAGGGAGGCTGAGTGGTTAGTTTGCATACCTTAGTGCAGTGGTGAAGAGACTTTAGTTTGTATTCAGGTAAATAAAATATTGTAGTGTTGAGTGTCTTGTGTATATAGATAGAAAGGCATGGGGTGTTACTGATGGGCGTATGTTACACTTGTGAATGGTGCTGAGGCTGAAAAAGTCACTGTTCGAAAGTAGTAAAAGCCGAACTCATTCACTGCCATCCTCCTTTGAAGTTAGAAGGAATCCCGGACTTAAGTTGTTTAAAATGTTGAACATTTAATTCCTTTAGACTTCCTCTTCTAGTAAAGATTAAAAGAATATGCTTGATTTTTAGATTCTGCATCACAAAATCATGGACAGAGCAGGAAAGCTGCCAGGAAAAGGGTCTGTTCCAGTGACTCAGACAGCAATTCGAAGGTGGTTAAGAAAGCATCCAGAGCCAGACCAGGCCTTCTGAGAGTGCCTCGGAGGTGTGCCACCACTGCTGCCAGCCGGATCAAGCTGATGAGTGACGCAGAAGATGGCCATGTAGACCACGTGTGCACTGGGAGCAAAAATGCGAGGAAAAAGCCCCTCCATATTGCATGTGCCACAGCTCAGAAGATAGACAGCGATTCTGAGGGGGATGTAAATTGTGAAGTGCCAAACAAACAGAGTGGCTGTGAAGGGCAGCCACCTGAAGCCGACTCAGAAGGTAGTACAAAAAGTATCAGTCAGTCTTTAAATGAAGACTCAGACTCTGAAGGTGTGTTGGATTCAGGACACAAGAATAGGCGTACCAGGAGTCTCAAAACCAGTGTTGCACCTTCTAAAACAAAGAATGCCTTGATTGGGTCTTTGGAGGAAGATTCAAAAAGCCATATTCCAGGGGGTGAGATAGGTAGAAAATGTTCTTCTGAGTCAACTTTGGTGCACAAAGCTACTGCAGAGAATAACTTTGAAGAGGAACTGAACTATGGGCTACGTAGGTGGAACGGCAGGAGGCTACGGACCTATGGGAAGGCTCCTTTCAGTAAGACGAAAGTGGTGCGGGATTCGCAGGAAGCTGCCGAGACAGAAGTAAAAAGGAAGAGACTGCAAACTGAATTGGAAAATGTGAAAGCTTCTGAAACAACAGGGAGTTCAAAGTGTGGACCAGATACTAGCCCCAAATCTGACTCGGATTTGGGATCTGCCACTGAATCAGATGCTGACTGTACGGATGATTCAAAAACCAAAAAGAGGAAAACGAAAGGGAAAGCAAAAGTAGTTAGAAAAGGTAAAACTCTTACAGCTAATGTATCTAAAACCATGAGACGACCAAGACAGAGCAAACGTCCTAGGTTAAATGTGGATGATAATGACTGGGAGGATGTGGACTATGCAAAATCTAAAAGAGTTCTTCGACGTTCAAAAATAAAGACGAGAAATCAGGGTAGAAGGACCGTGAGATACCATGATGGGGATGATGATAGGAGCTTAGAAAATGTGTTAGATTTTGATGATTGCACCTTATGACCTTGAGGGAAAACCAGTTCACTTAAAGAGGGAATGGACTGGAATTTATAGTGAAAGCTGGCTGTTGAAATTATTTTTTGTCCTACAATTCAGGGAATATATTTATATTTTTCTATGAAAAGTTATGAATGTGACTAAATCATGACTGTTATTTTTATTTGCACTTGCTTGCCTTTGTAGCAGCATTCAGCACAGGTGCCAAAATATGCTTCATTTTGGGGGCAGATCTAATCTACTTTTGACAGTATTTAACTACACATAGCAAAAGTTTGAAATATGTTAAACACTATACATTCTGGTTATCAGAACCAATAAGCATTACATTTATGGTAGCAAGTGTCATACAGTTATTTTCAGAATTCTTCAAGAGATGGTAGTTTCTAATTCCAGTCCTATTGTAGTATAAATTTCACATGACCTTTGTTTACAGATTCTTCATAAATATTATGTTCATACTGACATAACAATTGGGGAGTGGGTGGTAACCACAATTAGTAGGCAAGGTACCTGCCACTTTTTTCTTTCCCTGGCTACTTGAGTAGTTTGCATTTTACCAGATTTTATCATTTTCATTGAAATGGTTTCCAGTTTTTCTTTCCAAGTCCTGGTGGGTCTTCTTTTTCTCTTTATTTTTAAGGAAAATATCATCCACTTTATTTTATAAACTTGAATTCATAAAGTGCTGGTAAATTATTATTTTTTTTAATGTTTGATTGTATATTTTAAATCTCTAAGGCCAGACCATAGCTAGCATTTTCTTTTAAATTGTGCACTAACAAAATATTATATAATTTGTCTTTCCAAGAACTCCTGTTTTCCATTTATGGAATTTAACCAAAATCTTGGTCTTCCATAGTCTTACTCTGTGAAATAGAGTTTGTGTGCCTTAGATTTAGATAAAGTGTGTTCTTTAATAGAGTGTACAGGGCTAAAAGAGTATTTAAATTATATGTAGTTTTCCCCCATCTCTTAAATTGTAGAGTTGAGTTTTGATAAGAGTGCAATTGCAAATGTCATTTATATAGGAAAATAGTTAGCTGTTATTCTCCATCTCTTTTACTCTACTCCTGCCATGTGCAATCCCAAGCATTCTTTGCTGGTGCAACTAAGTATCTTTATTAGTGACCTCTAGTATAAATCTAAGAAACTGTTGTGGGAAAATAATTTTGAAATTCACTTAAAGCGTGACTTTTGCCACATCATCAAATACCATAGTACACTTATTTTCGAGCCAAATATTTTTACTTGATAGGCTGTGCTACTCCAAACAGTGTAGGTGGCCATTCCTAGCTTGTTTGTGCCTGAAGATGGACTTGACTCAAGTGGTTTACATATTTTGTAGCTAAAGGGTGTGTTACAGTACCCCCACCCTTTGTTATTTATTGGCCCTAACTGTGTTTGGTTTCAGACAAAATTAACCCTTTTCTCCTGTGTATCCTTAAGGTGGCAGACATGGGAAAGCATCAGGCTGATACCAGTGTTAGAATGTTCTCAAGTGTTGGTAATTCTTGGTTCTCTATTCCAGTTGACATGGTAGAAGGTTCTTTCTCTTTCTGCTCTGGTGTAAGGGGAAGGATATTCTTGGATATTACCAAGTGAGATAGGTGGTCTGCCTGCCTCTCTGGTTGTTGAGAGAGCTATCACCACTTCAAAACTATGATGCTTTCCTTCTCAAAGTTCGTGTTAACTATATTGTTGACAGATTGAGTCAGGATAATTGTCCTTGACTAGTGACCTGAAAAAAATTAATGGAATGCTTTTTACTTCCTTAATTTTGAGAACTGGTGATAGATGTCATATCCATTAATTTATTTTAACTCTTCTTAAACTTCTCTGTTTTATATCTATTCTCAGGGTTATAACTCCATGTTTACCATCATCTGCAAAAAGGTACCAAAAAAATCCATAAATTCATATGGAATATACTCATAAATACATCAGTTCTTTTGGTAAAATGATACTTAAACCATTTAGGCTTCATCAGTCGAACTGTTCTTAACTTTTGGACTGAATTGATTGGCTGGTCAACCAGTTGCTAATTTTTCCTTTTGTCCAAAATGGTTAGACCCTTGTGTGTAGAAGCAGTATTTTGGTTTCATCTGAAGAAAAAAAAAAAAACAAAAAACACAACAATAAGAATTGGCCTGGTGACTTTGAAAACATGGCTGACAATGGTAGCTTCTCAAGTTCTGGAGTAAAACTAAGGGATTATAGAGAGAATCATTTTTATGGATTTTTTTGGTCACGGTGCTATTCCTAAGGTTAACTTTGAATATGTGACACACACTTCTAAGTACCCTTAAGGAAAATTAATAAATAATTAATAGTTCAAAATGTTTACATTGAGCACTAGAACATGTTTGACTTTTTTTTTCTATTTCTCTTTATGCAAAATGAGCAGGGATTTAATGCACAGATGTACTTTAATAAGTTTGGGATCAGTTTGTATTTTTCCTGTGAAAAAAGACAAAAGGTTACAAGTGGAATGTGAACTGATCCAGAAGTAAGTGCTAGAGCTTTCCATTGCACTTGAAGTAACAGAATGATGTATATGAAGAAGAAAAGACTACTGTGGTTGTGTATGTCCAGAGTCCTGTGATTTTATTCATTTATGGGTTAAAAAAAGGTTTGAGGTTATTTAGATTGGAGTTTTGATTCCTAATTTTACCAAGCATATTAAGACAAAAAGATTTCAAACATAAAAATAGGTGAAGTTTAAAAAGCTTCCCCCACCCATTTCCTCCTTATTTAAAAAGGGTATATTGACAATGTATAGTAACTTCTAAATAAAAGGAAACGTTTATCCCATTTTCAGATAATTCCTAGGGTAATCATTCTCCCTTGCCCCCCCCCCCCCCCTTTTTTAAATTTTAGGGGATTAGATCCTTTGTCAGTTTAATAATCTTCAAAAGAATGATAAAACATTTATTTACTCCCAACTTCTATGTTACAACATAAAAGTTTCTTCCAAGAATAGTTAAGAGTTGTACCTAAAAGGAAAATTAGTTTTATAATAAGAAATGGGGTGAAAGAACTTATGTTTTAGGTAAATGGAAAAGGAGACATAAACCAATAAACTTACCACCTGAAGGTACTACTGTCCAAAAGTAAGAATAAAATACATCACTAAATCCTTCATACTCCACTGGCTGATGACCTCTTAAGTAAAATTCTTATTTAGAGTAACGTTGGGTCCATAACTATGTTCCCTTGTCCCTCTTCTAGCCTTTTTTCTTTAGAATAATCAGAACACAGAATTTATTAAGTTCACTGTATGGTATTAAGAACTGAAATGGAAGGACTTTATTAATCTCTTCTGTCAGTACAAATTTAATTTGTGTTACCTGGAAAAAAAAAATGAGAGATTTTGTATATCAGATTGCAAGAACATTGTTAAAGGTACATACAGTATTTTTGGTTTTCCTTTCTACTCAATTGTATTTGTTTTTTGAGTAATATTTAAATGGCTAGAAAAGGTCTTTTTGCCTTGCCTTTTTATAGCTGAAATGCCATCTGCATTCTTCTCATTGGTATTAAGTCAGTATACTTACTTTATCAGGTATCTTGTAGTTGTCACCAAATCCTTTAGTTCATACATTGTATGGAAATTACAGTTCAGTTATTCTAGTATGATGGAGTGTAACAAAGCACCTTCATTGTAGAAGAACTTTTTGTGTGTTAATTATTTAAGTTATATCTCTCAACTTCTGCTGTGGATATCAGGGAATAATAAAGCAGAAACCCTAAGAAAATTGCAACCTAACAGAATAAGACTTGTCTCTTATTCTAGTATTTGGGAACATACAGACCAGACCAAATATATTTGTCAAAGCTAGGGAGAAAATGAAGCATTGTGGAAAAATCTAGTCCAACTACATTAGTAAATACTACTTATAGTAGTAGTATCAAATTGTGAATTTAATGGAAAGGATTGAAATGTAAAAAGTATATTGATGAGGGCTGTGTTGTCTTTTCTCACAGTTTAAGGAGAATCTTATAACTTTTTAAAAATTATAGATGTTGCCTAAGGATACACGGGAGTTCTCAAGTTTAAGAGAAATTTTCACCGATCACTCATAAGCCAGACTGGTTTCTAATACATTGCTAATTTGGTTAAAAAAAAAATCAAGGCTCTTACTTGGTGTCTGTTCAAGGATTGTGTGTGGGGATTTGATGGAGGGAGGCGGGTGGGGGTGCTCAGTGTTGGAGTCCTGCAGACTGCAGGCTCTGTCTCTGGCAGCATGTAAGTAACTTCAGACTGTTTGTCAAGACTGATGGGCTCACTGAATTGAGTTATCAGTGCCACAGCATATTGTCTGGTCATACTTTAGTTTTTTAAGTTAATTTTAAGGTAAGTCTTATCATTTATTAAAATCTTCAGTGGAAGTTCAGACTGTAAAGAGGCAGTCTGACAATTGAAATGAGATGGCACAGACTATGTGGACTGCAGCAGCCAGCCTACCCTTGGTTCCACAAGGAAAATTATTTAGAAATTGTTAACCTTTTTCTATTAGTGATTACATGTTAAAGAAATCTTCAGTTTTTAATAGGTTAAAGTTTATTTTCTAAGTTTTGATCCATACTTAGTTCTAGGAGTGTATGGACATATTTGGTTCACCTGTAAAATTCTAACCATTTAACTGGAGCTTGTCAAAAAGGCAAATCTTTAGTTTTCTACCTTCCTATGAGATGTGTACTTTTAACTTTTTAAATGAGCTCATTACCACGTTAGAATCTGCATTGTCAACTAGGAACCAGTTTTTTGTTCAACTAACTGAAGTAGTAAAATATAATAAATTTAATAGTCATTATAATTACAAGGCTTTTTTTTTTTAAAACTACTACAAGCCTTCTAGCTGGTTGATTCTGTGAGGGCTGCACCATCCAGTTCTCCTTGTAACTCTTTCACCTCTGGATTTAAGCAGCTCTCCACCCTGTGTCCATCTGTGATCTCTTCTCCTGCAGGCAGAAAGCAGGACTCCCACATTTGGTGTGAGTCAGAGCCTGGCGGGAGTCAATCGTGCTTGAAAGGGGGCTGCCTTCCAGCTGTCGGTGGCTCCATTGCTTTTCATTTGGAAACTAATAAAGCAGACTGAAAAACCCAGTATTTACTTCTGATATCATCTTATCCTGCCTGCATTATTCTGAAATGATCCATCTCCTAACAGATTTGTTAAGCAGATTAGGATCCCTGAATTCATACTTCATATTTTTTTAAATTAGATTTTTAGAAAAAGTTGCAGTATCCATCACAACTCTTGTGAAAATCATTAAAAATGATTGTTATCAATTAATTGTTTCTAGAGATAAAATTATAGGGAGCTAGATTAGCTGTAGATGCAAAACACTTCAAGGTTCTGTGTACCCATCATTGAGTGAATTGAAGATTGAAGGCCATTTATTCAACCACAGAAGTGACCAAACTACTGGAGAACAACCCTAGGTTACAGAATTACTTAACAGTCTCTTGACCTGACACTGCCATGCTTATAGTCATTGACTTCTCAGTGTTACCAGCTCCCCTGAGAAAAATATTAAACCCTGCGAGTTACAGAAAACCCTCTTCTACAGCCCATCTCTAGTGAGACTTTGAGGTTATGGGATATTTGGAGACTTACACTGTGGGGAATATCAGTAAATGCTATTTGCTTCCAGAGTTTTGGTCATTGCCTATCAGTGAAAGTCAGACAATGAAGAAAAGAAAGGCCATCTCAAAGTCTGCTCTGATAAGAGGCTTGCTGGAGAGAGGTTATGATTTGCAACTAAAATGTTTTCCCTTTACAGGAGTTTGATTTACCTGTGATCATAGTGACCAGTAGTTGTCTGTACTTAAAGTGTATGAAATAGACCAGTATATTATTTTTACTTTGATTCAGACATTTTCTTATATTTTTCCATTCTCAAATTTGTTTCTAATTCTCTGTTTAAATGCTGATAAGAATACAATTGTTTATGCTTCTATAGCAATGATGTGAAGTTTACTTCAGATTTAGGAATACAGTTTTGTATTATGAAGTATCATAATTGGAATATGAATAATCCTTCAGAAACTAGAGATTGTTCCTTTGATTCAAAACTAGAATGTCTTCATCCAGATTTCTATTCACTACAGACCGTATTAGAATACATAGTGATCTGTGAGTTATATTTTAAAGTGGTCATCTCAGTAAACTATGACCGAGCCCTACTAAAGATGTAAATTGTCACTGTACTAATGAAGTTTTTATTATACCCAAATAAGGAGTCATTTAATGAAGAGCAACAATGCCTCAAGCACTCAATGACCATTCCAACACCCATGGCTGACCCAAGACCACCTGGGATAGGCGGACTTGTGGGGTTGTGCTGGTTAGTCAACATTAAATGGCACTCTCATAAATTATCCTTAGAGCAGTATCCTCCAAAAAATTGTAAGCTTATACCCTAATATATATATATTGAACTTCTAACCCTGAATCAGTCTGTATATATATTTCTAAAAACTAGTTTTCTCAGAATAAAGCACTTGATAATTTACCAAGTTCTCGGTAATAAAATTGACACTGACTGACATGTGTTACAGTTTTAAAAATTCCCCACACTGTCATTCTGTGTTCCTCAGATTGTTTTTAGCTTGATGACATTCCCATTTTATGGTTTAACCCTTTAGAGATTCAGCTTAATCAAGTTGGAGATACCTTATATGATATAACTTAATCCTGTATCCTCTCTGCTCTAATAGTTCATGTTTCCTTAGAGCATTTTAAAAAGACTAGTTACCATTTCTTCTGTAGAATCTTTCCCCTTACTTTGGATTACAAATGTCTTAAGAGTTGGTACTTACTAGGTTTCTAAGGTGTCAGTATAAGTACTTTCATCACAACACTGAAAAGGAGTTAGTTGCTGCAAGTTCAATCATTTTGTCTCACAGAAATTTAGTAGGATTTTATATATACAAATCCACTGGATATGTTGGGAATGAACCAATTGTATATTTTTAATATTTTTCCAACATGCAAATGGATGCAGTTTGTTGACTGATAATAGCATATCCTCATTTTACTGTAAAGTACAAATTTCACCTTAATTTTACCATGTATTTTTAAAAACTATTAATCTGTTGTTGCATATTTATATTCTAGCATTTGCTTAACACCGATTTAATGTGCTGAAGATTCACTCTGAATCTAGGAGTGGTTTGCAGACAGTTTATAATTTTAAAATTCCTAAGAAAATATTTTTTGAAATGATAATAACACCACTTTTAAGCCTCTCCTCCGTTCACTCCCCGACTTCCTGTGCAGCGACTCCAGAGCCCAAATAAGGCAAGGTTGGGGGGGCTTGATGGGGGGCCCCGCTGAGCAGCTCAGCCTGCTAAAATGCCATTTTTGCAATGCCTTGTGACTTACACTGAGCAAAACATTGTCTTTAGAAATGGAGTTTTCACTGGAAAAACAAGTGAATAATGTGATTTTGGTAAAAAGGACTGAAGCATTTGTGGGGAATTGCTTTTAGCGAAGTAGTTCCTAGCCAACTATGGGAAAATCTTTAGTGGGTCTTGGAGAAAACACAAGCACATCTTTGAAATGCGTGTCACAGATTTAAGGTGAACTCTGAAGAGTTAATTTTGAGGTTTTAAGGCTTTGCTCATCACTCTCTGTTGCTAACGAACTTGTCAATCCACAGAAGTCATTTTCACCTGTACTCATTTGCCCTTGATCACAGGTAAATGTCTCCCTTCACAAAAGGGAAAAAGGAAGAAGGCTGGTAGTTTGTAGTTTCACTGCTACAGAGTAACTGTCCTAACGACTGGGAAAACCCTTATATTCTATCCTTAGCAGTGAAAAGGAAGTGAGTCCCAGATGATGTATGGTTATTTCAGTGGCTGCAGACTGTCCTTAGCAAATGCTGAATGTCTGGAAACCTGAGGCAGCGTCCTACACGCTCACCCCCAGCAAGACTTGTGCCCCGTGAAGACAGTCTTAGATAGTTTGGCTCTTAATGGCAGCAAGACTAGAGTGCCAACAGATAAGGCCTGACATTCAGGGGCTAATGAACTTCAGGTGCATTTTTATCAAGAAATACTAGTGCCCAAGAACAGTGCTAGTTAAGTTTGTATTTGAAATTTGAATATCTGGCTTTCAGATGTTGGCAAAATGAAAATGATTTGCGCCCATCTGAGTAAGCACCACGTGGGGGCTCTGCCTGACCCCACTGTGCTCCATCGAAACTGCCTTGGCTGGCTCGGGCCGAGGGAAGGACTAGCCTCTGCAGAGTGCTTTCTGTCCTGCCTTTTCGCTGCTGGATCCTATCCTAGTTTCTGGCTCTCGGCTACAATAACACTTCCTTGAAAGAGGTTCTCCTTGCCCCTTAGGAAGGTTCCGTTTCTAGAACAAGTTCTGACAGCGGCCTGCGCTACTTCCTTAGTTCCTTACAGCGACTGCTTGTGTGTGTAGAGTTCGTTTCTTTTAGAAGCTTCAGCCTGATCCTCTCTGTGCCCCACATACACCAGCTCAGAAACTATCTGAATAGCAGTGAAACTAGGATTTAATCATTTCAGTTATATAAAATCCTGAAACTGAAAAAGACAAATCTAGGGTTAAAACCACATTTCGGTTGTATAAAACCAATATACAGTTCCTTTTTATCTACTAGGGAACCATGTTAACTTTTTTTGACTAAAGGAAATATCAGTGTTGGAACTAAAACCTTAAGGATCTTGAAGTAGGGCTGATGCTGTGTTGTCATAGTCATGATGGCATTTCCTTCTTGTTTAGGTTCTAGGAAAATTATTTCAGAAATCCTGTTGAATATTTTAAAGTAATTCAACATAGAGTATTAGAAATGACACCAAAAATTTAAAACCTATGAAGTTCTACTGTAAAAATTAAGATTTTTAAAAAGTGTTTAGTGAGTGGCTTTATGATGGAGGAGCCTGGCAGGCTGTAGTCCATGGGGTCGCAGAGTCGGACACGACTGAGTGACTTCACTTTATGACCCTGAGGGTACTTAACCTTATTCTTACAAGTCTGCTGCTTTAAGGGACAGTTATCCTTAGAGACAGTGAAGTGTGCAATGGGCTGTAACTTCTGTCCAAGACTTTCATTTGTAGACAAGGAAGTGGAAGGTTATATCAACGTCGAAAACGTGTAGTGTCATTGATGATCATTGGTTTTTCATTTAGCAATTTGAGTATTTGTAACACTGTTGAGGAATGTATTGTTGAGGAATGTAAGTAGTAGTAAAATCTTGTGGTACAAGATTTTTGCATTTACATGAACTTTCATTTTTCAGAATCTGTTCCTAGAGACAGAGAACCCAATACAAAAATGAGAACATGTGTGCATAATCAGAAGGACGCAGTGCCAATGCCTAGTGAGACTCTGAGAGCAAAAATGGTACCTGGGAAAGTTCCCCGCAGATGTGCTACTGTTGCTGCAAATAAAATAAAGATAATGAGTAATCTAAAGGAAACCATTTCAGGACCAGAAAATGTGTGGATTAGGAAGAGCAGCAGAAAACTGCCCCATCGAAATGCTTCTGCTGCGGCTAAGAAAAAATTACTCAATGTTTATAAAGAGGATGATACAACCATAAATTCTGAAAGTGAAAAGGAGCTAGAAGATATTAATAGAAAAATGCCCCTTTTAAGGCGGTTCAGATCCTGGAAAGAAAAAGCACAGTAGTGACCATGAAAATGTAGAAGTGGAATTGAAAACCAGGGGCCACAAGTAAACTGGCAGTTGCATTCCGCTCCTAGCTCTAACGTTGTTAACCCCTTGTTGGCACCTTCTGAGGGATTTTCTAAAAGCCATAACCCAGTGGGGCAAAGTGGGAGGAGGGCTTCCTCCTAGTCAGCCCTTGTACAGATGCACATGACAAGAGAATTCTGAGGAGGAAATAGATTGTGGAGCCTGTAGTTGGAGAGGTGGAAAGACAAACGGCCCTGTCGTGAGATTATTCCTTTTCTGAAAGGAAGGGCCTTGAAGAAATCTCTTGATTCTGTAGAGGAAGAAAACGGGAAGTGTACAGGGTCGGTAGCAAAAACTTCAAGGACTGAAAACATTTCAAAATCTCAACCTGATGCTAATTTTCAGGGTTCTATGTTAAGAGTATAACATTTCAGGCCACCATGACTGTGGTGTCATTACTGAAATAAGGGAAAAAACAGGCACATTTCAAGAGGGAGTGCCACTGAGCCTATCTGACATTTGAGTGAAGCAAATACTTCACTAAGATCCATGCCCTATAATTCACAACCCCAAAAGTCATAAACTAGAAGGGCCTGGGGATTCCATGATGGGAATGTTAATAAATGAGTTCTGAAGTAGTGTTGGAAATAGAAAAAGTCCATTGATGTTCTTATTTTGTTTATAATACTGCAATTCATACAGAATGACCACTTGATATGATGAATTCAGGGAATATATATTTTTATATGAAAGCTATGAATGTGACTATCACAACTTTTCCTCATTTTTACTTTCATGTAGCAGCATTTATAGAAATGCCAAAAATGTGTCTCACTATGAGGCAGGTCTTAGTCTTAATGAGTTAGAAAATAAAAAGTTTAAAGATCGAAACAGTCATATTTTTAGATGATACTGTCACATCTTATGTTTCTTTATAGCACCTTAAAAGTTAGAACTTTATGAATATTTTGAGCAAATTTATTAGAGTCTCATCACAACAGACTTAAAGGCAGCATGTCTGGGCTATATCAATCCTTCATTAGGATTAGAAAATCTGGTCTTGATAATATAAAGAATTTATCTGCAATGAGGTTTGTGAGTAGGTATTTGTTGATATTAAAATCACCAGATTAAATGATCGCACTGTCAAATCTTTTTAACATAGTAACATGCTATTGGAAAAATGAACTGTTACAAGCAAGTTGTTTTCCCATTTAAAAGTATCTGTGAATATTAATATATGATTTGCATGTGTAAATCTAAACAAGTAAAATACAGCAATCTAAGGGTTTCTGTTCCTTTTTCATTAAAAGACAATGTAATGCATTTCTTTTGTTACACAGATCAACTTAAGTGTCTTATTGAGAAATTTACTTGTGGTTGCATGTCTGCTTTAAAAAAAGGCTTTTTGTTGTCACTTTCTTTTTCTTAGTAAAAGCCAGAGTCTGTATTTGCTCTGTTTGTAGTATATTTTCATCTGAAATACTGATACCAGTAACTTGTTACTAGTACAGGTGAGAAAGGGAAGAATTCCTAATAAACTGCGAATATTTTTAGGTGCATGGGGTTTGATTTTTGGTCTTTAATGAAATGTTGAAACCTATTTCCAGTCCCATATTTGCACTTAATTTCACAGAAATGTCTTATTGGGATATGCTATGTCCTCAACAAATGCCGTAAAATGAAAATGTTAAAAATCTCAGTTAAGAGTATTTTATGCAGTTTTTTGACCGTTTTAGTGTCGTGAAGATTTCATTTTGAAGTTATAATTTTCTGTGGTTGTGTTACTTTCTGTTAGCACTTGAGATTGTACCATTAGCCTTCCTTCATAATAGAATCCCTTTTCTGGTTGAGTATTTGATTTGAACATATACTTGCCTTTTTTTAAGTGCTTGGCCTAAATTTATTGTAACTGCATGAAATAAGCATTTGTTTAAAATTGAATATTCTTGTAAAAATCTCTCTGAAATGTATGCAGAATTTTAATCATGACTAAATGTACTATCATTACCCTATTTATGATTTTTAATCAGCTTTCCACAAGTGACTTCTTCATAATGTAACTGAAATCATATTGAAGATCTTACTGGTAAAAGTGATGTTATTTTAGTCAACAAAAGGACTAAGACAAAGTTGTGCCCAAACTGTAGCCTAGGAGTGTTAATGCAATTTTAAAATATTACACTGGTAATCTTGTCTATTCTAGCGTGCTAACGATAGCCAGAGTTTCCTAAGCGCGAACTAGATAGCTAGTCTTATTGCTTATACTTTAATGTTCATATTTTGCTTCAAATCCCAATATATTATTTTGCAGTAATGTGTAAAATTGCTAAAGAACTGATTTTATGGAAATGCTTTTGTTGACAGTTTCTCCACATCTAAAAGCAAGATGTTTCTAGCAACAGATTTGCGATTTTTTTCTAATCTCAAGAGGTTCCCCCGACCCCATATTAGTACTTAACTTTGTGACTTATTTATTGATAGGGTTCCAGGATGTAAGCAAATGCCCTCTAGTTTCAGCACAACTGAATGTAGGTAAATGGATTTTTTTTCCGTTGCAATATTGTATATTTTCACTTAAGCTATGGTACAGTGTCACTTTTCTCTCCTGCATGGATTAGTGCTCTGTTAAAAAAGAAAAGAACCAATTCAAAAATAATTACATAACGTTTCTTATTAATGAAAGGCTATTTAAAACGAAATTTTGTACCAGAGATGGCCAAGTTTTTAAAAAGAAGCAACTATTTTTGCATTCTCATGAAATCTTTCAGATCATCAGCTTTTGAAATGTGAATTCCTATTGCCAGAGTAAAGGCTCATTTTTACAACACCGCGAAGCACTGTATTTTTTCCTGCCCGTCCATCCGCCCTCTGTCCACTGTCCCGAGGACGCGCCGGGCCGGGCCGGCACCTACCTGGGGCCGTCGGGGTTTGAAGCCGGGTGCTTAATAAACCAAAGCTCACCCTGTCACTCCTAACGGAGAAGAAAACGGAAACGGAGTTAAGGAAGAAAAGGTAACTGGGCTGGCCTCTGCCCGGAGCTGTGCGAACTGGGCCGCGGGCGGTCGAGCCCCAGGTCGGCCCGGTTCGTTACCTGCGGGGACGGGAGGCCCCACCCCCCGGCTCGCCTCTCGTTTCTGGCCTCTCTAGCCCGCAGTCACCTGATTTTTCGGCGGCCCCACCCGGCTCGGGCTGCGAAAGAAAAAGGCCCTGGGCTTGCACCGCCGCAAGGACTCGGGGCGCGTGCGCGGGGGGTGGTGCTCGCGGGCGCGTGCGCGGGGCGCGTGCGCGGTTCAGTGGAACCGCAGTTAGGCTGGGAGAGCGTGAGGGGCGGCATGGCGGCTACGTTCTTCGGAGAGGTGGTGCGGACGCCGTGCCGAGCCGGGACGGAGGACGAGGAGGAGGAAGAGGAGGGGAGGAGGGAGACTCCCGAGGATAGGGAGGTCCGGCGACAGCTGGCGCGGAAGAGGTGAGGTCCTGGGGCATCGGAGCGGACGCGCCGGCCCGGAGGTTGCGGCTGCTCCGCCCTCCCCCAGGCCTCCGGCCTTGCGGGGCTGCCGGGTGCAGGCGGCTGGCGGGCCTGCTGACGGCTCGGTGGGACGTCGGCCCCTGCCGTCTTTCAAGGCTTCCTTCAGCATTGGTGCTGGTGGTTTCCTGCGGGCGTGATCCATTTTCCAACGGTGCGGGGCTGTTTTTCTCCCCCAAGTTGTCGTGCGTTTGTTTCATGGGTATAAGACAACTCTTTAAAACTGTATTCTCCGCCTCACTTTTTGGTTAGCATCGTGTGTCAGCAGCAGATGGCTATGTCCTTTTTTAAAAAAAAGTGTTATTTCCAAACACAGACATTAGAGAAAACAGTAAAATGGCACGTTAAGCCCCTCCAGTCACATAAATTCAACAGTTAGGAAGATTTTGCTACATTTTATCTCTCTCCACCCTTTGGTGGGTCCCAGTCTCCGTGGCTTTTCACTTCTACAGCTTTCAGAATGCGTATCAAACGATACAGGTATTTTCTTACATATTAACAATTGATAATACTTTTTGATGTTGTGTAATATAGCCAGTCCATGGTCAGATTTATCCAGTTGTCTCAGACCCGTTTTACAGTGGGTTTGAGGAAGTCAGAACCCTGGCAAGGCACACACCTTAAGATTCATACGTTTTATCTCTTGAACTTCCATGTATTTAGAGCAGCACCCCCCGCCCCAGCCCCAGCCCCCCGACTTTCTCACCCCCTTTGAGAGACCGAGTGTCCTGTAGGATGTCCCACCCTCTGGATTGGCCTGATTGCTTCCTCTTGGTGTCCTTTATTCAGGTGTGTGTCTGTCACCTGCATTTCCAGTAAAGGGATCCACTGTTTTGGTTGCTAAGATAGATTGATCTGTGGATCAACTGGACAGCCTGATCTCTCTTGTACAGTTCTCCATGAACTGGGCAACAAACGGTTTTACCTACGAATTATTGTTGCCTGAATCCGTTGCTTCCTTAAAATGCTAATTATGTTCTTTATAGAATTAAAGTTTGCGTTCTGCTTAATACAGAATCATACCTGTGGGAACCTTTTTGTCACAGTGTGATACTAATTGCATTTAAATTGTGTGGAGGACAGGAAAGAGTGGAGTGCTGCAGTTCATAGGGTCACAAAGAGTCAGACACAACTGAGTGACTGAACAACAACATTTAAATGGCTTTTCTTTCATTTTTCTGTTTCTCTTATTAGGGAGGTGCGGCTCTTTCGAAGACAGACAAAAACAACTTTGGAAGTTTCTCTGCTGGAAAAACATCCGTGCTCCAAGTTTATAATTGCGGTAGGAAATAATGCAGTAGGTAAGCGGAAGTGCATTAGATTACATGCTTTGTTGAAAGGGCAGAAGCTGAAGTTGCTTCTTTCCATCATAACAGATTTCAGAGGTATATTACTTTTTTAGAAGAAGTCATAGCAGAATAACTGTGTCTGAATGAAATCTGTCCCTGCTCATGTGGCGCTTTTTGAGAAACTTGAAAAATAAGATTTAGGGACAATATCCTTGGCTTTAGGAACTTACGAAGTCAAGGAAACACCGTTTCTAGTACCCAGGTTTTCTTGGGCTTCTGGACCTGCTGTGGCCCAACTCAGCAGGGGCAGAGGTGGCGTGTGCACATGGCCCCTTGTCACAGTGGGTCCTTGTATGCTTGTGAGTTAACTGACTCCTTTAAAACCATGAGGAGAACTAAGCAGTATAAGGTTTTTATATATATATATAAATTCATTTGATAGATTAAAGTCGGAACAGTGCAGAGTTCAGCTGGAACAATGAATGTACACACAAGTACACAAACCTGTATCATTTTAGGGAGTTCACAGGCTCAGAGGAGAGCCTTGGGGAACTCCAGTGAAGATTCCTTGCCCTGTAAGGTACCCCTAGTGCCTGTAGAACAGTACATGGTAAATAATTGCTGACTCACTTATTTACAGTTCTCCTGGCCTAAAATTTTCCAGAAGGCTGTTATAGTGTGAGAGTTTGGTGAGATCTGTCAGTAAACCTGTCTTCCTGATTCCTGGCTCCAGTATCATCTAAACTCAGGGCATGGCCTCTAACTTCTTGAGGCCTCAGTTTCTTTTTCTGGACAATGATGATGTGTGTAAGGTTGATGCTCTCAATGGCTGTTTTAGCATTAGGATTCTCAACTTGAATTTATTTACTTTTTACAATTTTTTAAAATTCGTTTATTTTAAATTGGAGGATAATTGCTTTACGGTGTTGCGTTGGTTTCTGCCAAACAACGATATGAATCAGCCATAGATACTGAATTTGTTTTTTATTGAATAGAAAACACAACTTGTGGAGCCGAACACTAACTGATGTGTGTTGTTTTTCACAGCGTTTTTGTCGTCATTTGTCATGAATTCGGGAGCCTGGGAAGAAGTCGGTTGTGCTAAACTCTGGAATGAATGGTGTAGGACAACGGACACCGCGCACCTGTCCCCCGCAGAGGCTTTTTGCGTGTTTTATCACCTGAAATCGAATCCCTCGGTACGTGGGCCCGGCTTGTGTGTATAAGTGGGAGTTATTTAGGCATCACTTATGTAGTGTTCATTTGAATTCCACATTCGTTTATATCTACTTTTGGGCTGAGGGATTCTGCCTGTTGGCAGTGGTAGTAACCATGTTTTCTGCTTGTATAGTATCAATGTGGCAAATACGTTGTGTTGGTAAACTTCTGAAGAAATTCTGAAGTAACTTTTTTAGAAACAAACCATAACATTAGATACTTAAACCTTGCCCTCATTCAGAAAATGATTTAAGCTGGCAGATCTAAATGTGGGAAAATGCGTACATGCCGTGGAAGCAGGGGTTCTGCTTTGTTGCCCTAAACCCACCTGGCATTCAGCTCTAAACCCATTCCTATGTAGACTGGACACTCAGTTAACACTGAGCCGATGAGTGCTTTATGCACTCTGAATGCAATTCTGTTGACACTGAGCTTTCATCCTTACCTGATTCATCCTGATTTTTTTTTTTTTTTTCTTTTTTTTTTTTGGCTGTGCTGCTGCATGGCCTGAGGGATCTTGGTTCCCCCTGACTGGGGATGGAACCTGGTGTGGAAGTGTGAAGTCTTAACTGCTGGACCCCTAGGAAATTCCTAATTCATCCTGATTTGTTGAGCTGTAAAACATGCTCTGCAGCTGACGCCTAGTGATTCCATTGGATCGCATTTATCCTAGTCCTGTTGTTGGGTGCTGGGCTTCCCAGGTGGCTCCATAGGAAACAAGGCAGGAGACATAGGTTGGATCCCTGGGTCAAGAAGAGGCCCTGGAAGAGGAAATGGCTACCCACTCCAGACTTCTTGTCTGGGTAATCCCATGGACAGAGGAGCCTGGCGGGCTACAGCCTATAGGGTCACGGAGAGTCGGACACGACTGAGCAACTGAGCACATCTTCTGTCCTTGGGACCATTCAGAGAAAGCAGCACGGTTGGGGACACACGTTAGGCTGGTGAGGCGGCCCCGCAAGTGATGCCTGTCTGCACCTGCTTGTTGACAGAGTGCTCTTCCACTGCTGCTGGATGCTTGAACGGAGGCCAGGGGCAGGGGCTCAGACGGTGGAAGATGTCAGTAACTCTGTAATACTGTAATGTTAGCCTTGAAAATGATAAAATTTGATTTTATAATATTTACAGTTTCTGTAACATGTGATCCAACATTATTAAAATTTACATAAGGATTTTTGTAAGCATCCAGTATTTATGGGGAATAAATAGTAAGGGAATTAAGCACGTTCTTCTTCTGGTCCTTAGTGGAAAGTTTTCGCTGTAGAAAATGTCTTGGAGGTCAAGCAGGAGAACTTTCGGTTACTGTGTTTAGTTTTACCATTGGTTTGTTGGGTGTCTTGACTATTTAGACCCTGTGTGTGTAACTAATTACATATCTAGTCTTGTTCTTCTCCCTAACCCTGGGCCTGTTTTTTTCCTCTTGTGCTTAATTTTTTTTTTTTTTGGGTGTGCCATGCTACCTGTGGGATCTCAGTTCCCCAGCCGGGGATTGAACCCGCGGCCCCTGCAGTCGAAGTGCGGGGTCCTAACCTCTGGGCTGCTGGCAAGGGCCCTGTGCTTCATGTTTTCCCGCTTGCATCATCAGGTGTGACTGTTTCTGCCAATATTTGGACATGGTTGATCTTTATGGATGCTGTCGTTCCACGAGCACTGATGATCAGGCATCTTACCCTCTGACGCCGCTGTGTGGCAGGTTTTCAGTTTGAGCACGTGGCTTCTAGACTACCACCACCTTCCAGACATCAACCCCGTCCTTGGGTACGGCTGGCCTGAGATGTGGCTGGACTGTTGCCCTGGACTCTCGTAGCACTTGATGTTTCTGTGTTTTGGTTTTTTTTTTTTGAGTTTGGTCTTCACAGTGTGTGACCCCGAGAAGGGCAGCAGGCCTGGTGTTAAGCCCTGTTTTGTAAAGAGGACGCTGGTAGTGTTTACTGACAGCGTCTTCAGAATCTCCTGTGCCAGCCCTCGCGGTGGTGTCATTGTGCGCTGTCTTCTGACACTACTTACCAGTCGTGGCTTGGTTCTTAAAATTTTAAACTTTAAAGAAAAACGAATAAGCCGGTAGCAGATTAAGCAAACCAAATGTTATCCAAGGGTTGTGTTGGGATTCACATGATACATAAGTGATGACAGCGTGGGGTGTGTGTAACATTTGCTTGACCTGACAGGAAACATGGAATTTGATTTCAGGTCATGCTCTGCCAGTGCAGTTGCTACGTGGCCGAAGATCAGCAGTATCAGTGGCTGGAAAAGGTGAGAGTCTCATCTGGGGTTGCTGCCGTATTGGGGTTCATTGTCTTTACACGAAAGCCTGCGTAGTCAGATGTTGACATAGGGCAAGTATTTGCTTTTTCCCTTAGACATATTATAGGAGTTTTAGAACATAAAGAATAAAAGAACATGGGCACATGTAACCAGCGTGTGCTGAAGATCGTGGGTCATGAAAATGTAACACATTTGCAAACAAGTTACCCACAGAGCAGAGGCAGAGCAGGGCACCGCCACGGGTGAGAACCGGCCATGGTGCCCAGGCTGCCTGGAAACCGGGGCCGTGAGGTGGGAAGCCCCTGTGAACTGGGCTCACAACCTGGGTTCATGGGGCTGGCGCCAAGCCGCCACTCACACCAGAGCTGCAGCTATGGTTCTTAGCATTAGGATGGATCGATTGAGTCTTCATTTTGCGGGAGAATAGAGCAATTGTATGTGCCCAGTAAAAAATTTTCCAGTGAAGAATTTAACTAGGAGATCCAACCAGTCCATCCTAAAGGAAGTCAGTCCTGAATATTCATTGGAAGGACTGATGCTGAAGCTGAAACTCCAATACTTTGGCTACCTGATGCGAAAAACTGACTCATTGGAAAAGACCCTGATGCTGGGAAAGATTGAAGGCAGGAGGAGAAGGGGCTGACAGAGGATGAGATGGTTGGATGGTGTCACCGACTCAATGGACGTGGGTTTGAATAAACTCTGGGAGTTGGTGATGGACAGGGAGGTCTGGCATGCTGCAGTCCATGGGGTTGCAAAGAGTCAGACACGACTGAGCAACTGAACTGAACAATTTTAGGGAATAATCATAATTTTCTTAGTTGTGTATTATTTTTTAATGAAATAAGCCTTTTCAATACATCTTATAAATGTTTCAGTTTAAATGTTAGGCTAAATACAGATATATATTTATATAATATTTAGTTTATTTAATTTATTTTTATATATATTTAATGTCAATTAAATATAGATATAATTAAGTTCATTAGAAATAAGTTTCGTGCACACCTGTTTTAAACCAGATTGGCATACTTAAAATGCACTTTATAATTTTTGGTAGTTGTTTTGATTAAAGGAGGGATTCTCTGATAAGGTCTATGAATGTTCTGATGGCTGTATATGTGATTTTACTTTATGTCCCTATGTGTATTTTGTAGGGAGAGACTCCATAACTTCAAATAGATCTCAGAAGAATAGAAAACAGCTGTATTAATTTGTATTATTAATTTATGTATGATGTTTGGTACTGTGGAATAACTTTTCTCTCTCAGACTTGAGAAAGTGTAAGTTATGCATTTCCAAAACAAAGTATTCCAAAACATAAGTATTCAGGGAGGATGATAAATCAGGCCTTGTGAATAATGTTATAGCTCTTAAATGGAACATTGCTTATAAATGTATATGATGTTAAGTTCTGTGTTTATTTATAAAGCTATGCTATAATTAAAATAGTCTTACAGATCATTTACAGCACATAATATAAAATCTTCTGTCCTCTTGCTATTTGAAATAGCCATTTTCTTTCTTCATAAAATATTTTCAGAAGAGGTGCAGAGATCTAAAATCTACTCTTTTTTTTCCCCTTGAGGATAGCCTCTTCCTTTTTCTTATGTCACCAAAGATTTTAAAAGCTGGAAGAGTCCTTAGAAATCCATGAAATACCAACTTAGGTGGACATTGAGGCCTTGAGCAGTTGAAACTTGATTTATAAAGGAAATACAGTTAAAAGTCAATTTAAGGATCATTTTCACTGATGTAACACTGTTACGAGTGCAACTTGCAGGTGATGTTCTTAGAAGCATCCTCAGTACAGTGCTCTTAAATCCATCACTCCATGCCTTAAGGAGAGGACCACTTCCTGTTGCTAATACAACACTAGTCTAAATGGAGCGTTCTTAGAGGTAGGATCTTAATTATGTCACTTTCTCCAGTAAAGAATGGGTGCCGCTTCCAGTCAGTGTAACACTGTTCTCAACACTGATGGCAAGTGGTGCTCTTAGAAACTGAACAAACAGTGGAACAAAACAAAAAGAATCACCTACAGGCATCGGCGGTGGACGGGGGAGGGTGTAAGTGAACAGGTGCTTGTAGTTGAGTGGCTCCCTTACCTGTGATGGCGTCCCTGGCTGTTAGAGCAGCTGCTCTGCCTCCTTTGTTCCTGACTTCTCTGACTTCAGATCACACCTCCCTCTGTCCTTAGTTCACAGGTGGGGGAAGTGACTTGGAGAAGGTCACCTGGCTAGAAAGTGACAGAATTAACATCAGTCCCACCCCAGTGAGGGGACAGCAGAGCGGGGGCTCTGTTTTCCATTGACATGTCCAGCCCTTCAGAGCATATGTATACACTGTTATATGAATGGTGTTAGGTAAATAGCTTGAGGGATGTTTCTGTTCTGTATCTATTTTAATTTGAAATCAATTTTGTGTTAGGTTTTTGGCTCTTGTCCAAGGAAGAATATGCAAGTCACTGTTCTCACATGTCGCCATGTTACTGACTATAAAACTTCAGAATCTACCAGCAGCCTTCATACTCCTTTCCTGAAAGCTCTAAAAACTCAGAATTTCAAAGAGCCGCCCTCCTGTTCACTGCTAGAGCAACCAAATATTGTCCACGACCTTCCTGCAGCAGGTAGTATTGCTGTGCATGACATTGACTTCTATTCTTGTTACTGCTTTTTTCATAGTTGTTACTGGGACAAGTAGAGATCTTTTTGAGGTGTTTGTTAATGGTGATCAGTACCAGTGTGTTGGTGTTAGTCCTCGGTATCCGTAGTTGCTGGTATGTTATATTTTGTAGCTTCCCTGGTGGCTCAGCAGTAAAGAACTTGTCTACTAATGCAGAAGTGGGTTTGATCCCTGGGTGGGGAAAATCTTCTGGAGGAGGGCATGGCAGCCCACTCCAGTATTATTGCCTTTAGAGTCCCCATGGACAGAGGAGCCTGGCAGACTGCAGTACATGGGGTCACAAAGAGTCAGCTGAGCATGCATGCATGTTATATTTGGTTTGACTGTTTAAACTTTGTAGACACACATTCATTGTATGACAGCAGGTCAGAGTTCTTAGCTCTTAACTCAGAGCTGCCATTTGTTTCTAGCGTTGATAACTTATCATGCAAGCCAGTATTAGATGTCATTTGTTTGTGCATGAAAAGTTGGCAAAGTGTGTTTTGATTGTCAGAATAGAAGCTTTAGATATTGAATTTTGGTAGTTACTTTAATAGTTATTTTTTATTCATATTACCAATTATACCCTAACATATCAAATTTTGATTCTCACTTTTTAGTGGTTAATATGTTATAGTATATAATTCACTTATTTGTTCATAAATAAAAGTTTTTTTTAAACTTTAAATGTTAAGTTTACTAGAATAAATGGCCAAATGTTTTATACAATGCATTATATATTTATTATTTGCATTTAATTTACTTCAGTGCAGTCAACAAAATTATAATCTTGTATCTTATTCGTAAAGCAAGAGGTAACTTAGGAAAGTAAATTGTCTTTGAAAGAAAATATGCATTATAATTGATTCAGAATGGCTGTAAATGATTAAAAGAGGCAACAGAGATGACTATTTTTAAAAGCAGCCTTTATGAGGTAGAGGTGTTGCACTTTAAAATTGTATAACAGAAAACCTAAGTGATTTTGTTCTTGTCTGTTCATAGTTCTGAGTTACTGCCAAGTATGGAGAATCCCTGCAGTTCTGTACTTGTGTTACACTGATGTGATGAAGTTAGACCTGATCACAGTCGAAGCTTTTAAGCCTGTACTTTCTTCCAGAAGCTTAAAGTGTTTGGTTAAGGTAAGGCTTTATCTTATTGACTTAATAATGAACTCGATAGTGAACATAAACGTGTGGTATTGAATGTGAAACCTAAGTAGTAAATAGAGGTCCTTTTCACCCCAAGTAAAGAGAAAGCTGCTGGTCTGGCAGGTTCCACGTGATTGTCATGTGTTCCTAGATACACTTCTGAAACTCGGAGAATATTTTGTTCATGTTTTTCAGGACAGGCCAGTGCTCTAAATCCCAGATGTCCGTGAGGGAAGATGGTTTTACTCTTCAAGAAGTTTCTGTAACTCATTAATTTGGAAGATGTAATTTTTTTTTTACATTAATTAATTTTCGGCTGCTCTGGGTCTTTGTTGCTGTTCATGGGCTTTGTCTGCTTGCGGCGAGTTGGGACTGCTGTTTGTTCCAGTGCTCAGGCTTCTCACTGCGGAGGCTTCTCTTGTCGTGGAGCATGGGCTCTAGAGTGCAGGCTCCATAGTTGTGGGGCACAGGCTTCCTTGCTCCGTGGCATGTTGGGTCTTCCCCGACCAGGGATTGAGCCCGTGTCCCATGCGTTAACAGGTGGATTTTTATCCACTGTGCCACCAGGGAAGTTCCTAGAAAGTATAATTTTTGAGAAGGCATTTTTGAGCACAGTAAGGATCAAATTATCGTAATGTTTATTGACTTAATTTTGCCTGGGACTAGATGGGCTAAATCCGTTCCCTGTTCTCAGTTTGGATGTACCTGTGGGCTCTTCTCCCAGAAAAATACGTATCAGAGCATGTACAGAAAGGTTTTGCCAGTAATTTCAGGTAGTCCAGGGACTCTGCTCTTCTCCCTAAGAGATTCGCTGACAGTATGAACTCCTGGTTGAAGAACTTCTTCCTTAAGGGGACGAGATTATAACAGCGTTGTTCCCGGTTGGAAGCCTTGTTTTATTCTAGGATGGCCATTAGTAGTAGGGCAGCTTTCCTTCTGGTGGCGTCAGCTGATTTCATAGGTTTCATAAATTAGACTGTCACCTACATGGGAGCGTTTTCTCTTGTGGTAGCCCCAGTTCATTAGTCTGATGTGTCAACGGCCCTCGGGCATTTACTGAATTAGCAAGAGTGAAGTCCTAACTTGGTATAATTCAAGTCTATCTTTCAGCTTAGCTGGAGTCATGGATAACCTCTCAGACAAGTTATTTTGTATTTAGCATCCCTTTCTGAGGATGTGGTAACTAGTGGCATTGCCTGCATCTGTGATTACCTGATCGACTCTTCCCACCTCATCAAGAGCAGGGGCCGTGGCCGCTGTCTTCACTCCGGGTGTTGCCCCCTAGGCATCTTCACCACAGACGTCATGGCCACACGAGCTCGCTCACTGCAGACATTGTCACAACCTAGCTAATTGTCTGAGGGGCAGTTTTGTCTTGAGAGATAAAATAATGAAAAAATAAAAGAGGGACATTAAAAAGGACATAGTGAAACAAGAGAAATGAATAACAAACTTAGATTTTATTGTGAAGCACAAAATATTTGAATACATTTAAAATGTATTTACATCCTGGCAGTGCTGTGCAAAGAATGGGTTCTGTGGGTTGTACTTAAGCACTAGTCTTCTAGGTTGTACGTCCATGTGAGCATACGTGTGTGTGTGTATATATAGACGTACAGGCTTGTTGATTTGTCTCCCTTTTCAGCATCACACCTCGTCTTTTTCACCAGAATTTCTCCCTTTATTAAGAGAGGTGTCAGTTTCCAGGCCTGGGATGTGGATGTCTGGCCTGAGCCTGCTGTTACCTTGTGAAGCCTGTTCTGCACTGTCTGTTCTTGGCCCCTTCTCACATGTCCGTTGGTGGACGTTCTAAATTCTGTGTGAAACGTGAACCCGACTCTGCGCCTGAAGATCACCGAAGGCTTTGCACGGATGTGTTCTTTTCTGTATAGCACGCAATCTGGCTTCATGCTCCCGTGTTTCACACTTCCCCTGGGGTTTTTTTTGTTTTGTTTTTTAATTTTATTTGTTTATTGAAGGATAATTGCTTTACAGAATTTTGTTTTCTGTCCAACCTCAACATGGATCAGCCATAGGTGTACATACATCCCCTCCTTTTGAACCTCCCTCCCACCTCCCTCCCCATCCCCCCCCCCCCCCCCCAGGTTGATACAGAGCCCCTGATTGAGTCTCCTGAACCAAACAGCAAAGTCCTGTTGGCTCTGTTTTGCATATGGTCCCCTGGGTTTTGTCACCATGTTTTCTATCATGTCGGTGTCCGGGGTTGTCACAGTCCCCTGTTTTAAGACACCAGGTCTCCTTGTCACCGTGCATACCATTGTGAGGACTGAGACTTAAGTGACAAAGAAATGAGAGTCCTTTGGCAGCAGCAAAGTCCAGACTGTCAGCCAGTTATTTCATCTTTTATGGCAAATTGCCTGGCAGCCGTCAGCTCCGCGGTGAGAGTGGTGAAGGGCGGGAAGCAGAGCTGTCCGGATGCTTCGGTGAAAGGGCTCTGTTGATGGCGTAGTCGGTGCTCAGGGCACCAGTGACCCAGAATATTCTGTACGTGTTCTGAGACTTGTAAACTGTTTGTCATGTAGAGTTTAAGTCAACTTTCAGGTGACATCCTTTGTAGGGGAAATGTAGTTAACTTCTTTTTACTTTTTCATTTCTTGCTGTAAACATGATGACTTGTGGGAGGGTGAAGGGGCTTTTTGAAGAGCACTATCCTCTTAGTGACTGAACACAGCCGTCCTGGCTTAGGTCAGAGCTTCTGTTCTTCTTGAAGTGCTATTTGGTCAACAGGATGGAGTTCAAGTTGGGAACAAGATGGAATTCCCTTGTGTCCCTGCAGTGGACCCCATGGTGCCAGGTGCCCACGGCCTGGAGGGGGCACAGGTGCCAGGTGCCAGCCGCCAGCCAGGGTGGGCAGGGGGTGCCAGCCGAGGAGAGGCTCCACGGGAAGGGCCCTTCGGCGGGACCCAAGGGGCAGGCGGGTCCCAGGCGGGTCCCGGCGGAGGGGACGTGCCCAGGGAGGCAGGGTGGCTTGAAGTGGGCAGGCTCAGGTGCGTTTGAGGAGACTGGGAGGACCCTCGGTCGGGGTGCAGAGAGGAGTGAGCACGTGTGGGGGAGGTAACCCAGGAGAGTGTCCGTCCAAGGGCTCGAGACTCCTCTGGAGGCCTGGGGTCCTGTCAGAGAGCTTCGGGCAGGGTTGAAGAGGACCCACTCAGAGGTCCCGTCCATCAGGTGCAGAGGTGAGAGGCAGGGCCTGTCCTTTCAGTGTCCTCTCTGCTTCTGTGTCAGTAGTAGGGCTGGGCACGTGTGCCTTGTTCTGACTACATTCTCACTATGATAACAACTTCTTCTCTCCTTCCAGAATATTCCCCAGAGTACAGAGATACTGAAGAAATTGATGACAACAAATGAGATTCAGAGTAACATTTACACGTGATTCCCAAGATCGTTTTGTACAGTGTATCACCCATCCATTCCTTTAAGGGCAGCAGCGTACCCTGTTTTGTAATTACTTTTTTCCACAGGTGTATTATGAGGGTGTTAACAGAATAAACTTATTTTAAATTCATTATAGTTTCTGTTCCTTGTTTATGGTGGTTCTAGTCACACCTGAAATAAGCCAGAGGGTTCTCTTTATCCACAAGGTGGGGGTTTTGTCTTATTTGACTATCTTAAGGTAAGATAGTTAAATTGTTAAAAAGCTACAGCTAACAAATTTACTAATATGGCAAAATATATACTTCGATGCAGAAATTCTATGTGATACCTAAAGCTGATGATCTGGTATTGGTGAGTCTTAATATGCGGAAAGGTTCTATATTGTGAGTTCTTCAGTTTATTTTGTTTTATGGATAAAAATCAAAGTTATACACTTGCTCAAAATGAAACCAGATAATTTGTATTTTCATGACTTTGAGTAATCTCTTAATGGCAACTTCTTTCCCCGGATTTTCTGGACTGATTGCAGGGTTGCTATTGTTCTGATGTCCCCAGCTCGGTTGCGGGAGTGTTCTCATTAGAATGTGAGGAGGTGATGAGCTCCAAGGAACCGCACTGCTGCACAGAACCACTCATTAAACTGTAACCTGCATCCACAAAGATAAATTTTAAAATGGTGAAGTTGACAGAACCATGTCTGTCAGGCTGTTTTTAAATTCAGGGACTTTGGATTTTTCTGAGAGATTGAGAATGTATGAGCTAAAGAAGCTAGCTGAAAGGAAAATTTGAGAACTGTGTAAGAGATGTGGAAAGAAACCAAAATTTACTCTTAGAATTAAAATTGGGGTTGTGAGGCAATAGTATGTCATGTAAGCACATGTACTATTTATTGCATGTATATTATAGTATTTAATACAAACAAAGCTGTTACGTTGGGAATTAAGCTGAGGTGGTGTCCTTAGATGCAGAAGGACAGGAATGGAAAGGTAGCAGAAGATGATGCAAGACAGCCTGTTCCTGGAGAAGGGACCAGACCAGAGACAGTAATTAATGACAACAGTTTCTTCCAATATGAAGACAGATTTTGAAAGACTTTCTGTAAATTGAAAGAGCCCCATCAATACTAAGAATGAAGACATAAAAAGCTAGATTATTGAATTTTAAGCAGAAGTGCCATGCAGTTGAGAACAAAATTGTAACTTAACCTGTATACTAGCCATAATACTACTACCTAATACCCACACTTGAACTTGGAGACCTAATGCATTCTGTCAATCTTGAGTCTGCAGGTGGGCGAGGTGTCCCCGACCAGCTGGTCTCTCGGCTCCCACATCCATAGTCGGGTGTGTGACATGAGTTGCCGGGGCCTGGCTGATCCTGTGATGGTCTCGATTGGTGTGGTTCAGCTTTCTTCCAACCATCACTCCTGTTCCCCCAGCACAGTGATGGCTTACGGTAAATGATGTCCGATTCGTGATCTCCAAAGAAGATTTAGCCTTGGGACCAGGGACCAGTCTTGATCACTCAAGAGCTTTTGTGTAGCAAAGTTTTATTAAAGTATAAAAAGGGACAGAAAAAGCTGATACAGACATCAGAAGGGGGATGGAGAGTGCCCCAATCCCTAATCTTGGCAAGGGAATTATATACTTTTTAATTGGTTATTACAATAAATCAAAAGAATGTCTCAAGGTTGTAAAGATCTTACTAGACCCACTCCCATAATATACATTTTAAGATAACGATTAGTCAGAAGGTTTTTAGGAAGAAGAAACATGTCCTCAAGCGGGATACATTATTGTTACATAATCCTTCCTAAGGAATGTAGAAAAAAAAAATTTGTCCTTTCCTCCTTGAGAATTCCAGACCCCTTTCTCCTCCTTGGGGACCCCGGACTTCTTATCAACCTGCCTAGGAATTGACTCTCAATAGGAGCCAGGATATGTGCTGAGACCTGCTTCAGCATTTCTCACTGATTACAGAGGAGCAAGAGAGGGGACAGAAACTAGCAAGGGCTTTTTCAAGTCACTGTATCAAGTTTGCTGTAATCCCCATGGTCGCATCCAGAGAGAGTATGTGGGAGGAGGGGCACCAAGAGGTATAGACGGGGCAGGGGCAGGGGAGTATGTGAAACCAGGGCCATCAATAGAATCGATGTGCCTAGGTCTGCCCTCTGATCAGAGTTACTCATGCCTCTCCCACGTGCAACATACATGCATGCCAGTCCTTGGACCCCCATTGTTTCATCTAGTTACTGTATCGGGCTCAAAGTCCAGAATCTTGTGACCTAGATCAGGTCAAGATGCACCCTCTACAGACCAACAAACTAAAAAGACAAGTTGTTCTCAACACACCTGGTGCACGAGGGTGAGACAGGGATAGTCCATATGCAAGAAAGGCTTCTATTTGAAAACGCAAAGACTAGAACACAGATAATGCATGCGTGCTAAGTCGCTTCAGTTGTATCCTACTCTGCGACCCTGTGGGCTGCAGCTTGCTAAGCTCTTCTGTTCGTGGGATTCCCCAGGCAAGAATACTGGAGTGGGTTGCCATGCTCTCCTCCAGGGGATCAAACCTGTGTCTCTTACGTTGCCTGCATTGGCAGGTGGGTTCTTTACCACTAGCACCACCGGGAAACCCAACACAGATAGTAGGCACTGGTTATACCAGTCCTGAAATTAGTGCCTGGCGTCTGCCCCCTACTCAAGGGAAGTGTTTCATGACAAGACCGTTTCTCTTCTCTGGCAGAGCTTCTCCCACCTCATTCTCTGTCCTTTCCTAAAACATTCTTTTTCATTGCTTCCTTGCATACTCTCAAAGAAATGACCTTTGTTAGCAGCTTTGTAGCTTTCTGATTAGTAGAAAGATGATGGCCTGAAATACAATACCCTTAAAAGCATTGTGTTGTTTCTATATATCTAATCATAGTTCACTCTGTGAAACATCGCAGTGTCAAGAACCATGAAGGGTCAGGAATTTTGCTGACTTGCAAACTTACAGGTAAGTCTGCCACGATCTCCTAGGCCTGGTATAGACACGAGACTCCAGGCTAGAGACAAAGGACTTCATTGCAGCGTAACAAGGAGCCTGTGCTTCATGTTTGTGTCAGTTTCACCTGCCCTCCGTCCCCCAAGTCTCAATAGGGTGAGGCAGAACTAACCAGGTAGATACTTACTCGCAGTGGGTCTGCGTCAGAGATGAAGACTTGGATTTAAGGAACCTGGGTGGGACTTTCATGACGAATGATAAGCAAACCTACCATTTCTCTGTGTGCATGCTTTGTTGCTCAGCTGTGTTCAACTCTTTGCGACCCTTTGGGCTGTAGCCCACCAGGCTTCTCGGTCCATGGGATTTTTCAGGCAAGAATATTGGAGTGGGTTGCCATTTCCTCCTCCAGGGGATCTTCCCAACCCAGGGATGGAACCCACGTCTCCTGTATCTCCTGCATTGCAGGCATATTCTTTACCCTCTGAGCCACTGGGGAAGCCCTGCTTTTTCTCTGCAGGAAATGTTATTTCATTGGATAAGAAACAGATCTGCGCTTTGCTCCAGGAGACCCAGTCTCCATTTTCCAAGATCATTTGCCCCACAAACAGCCTTGAATTAGCGTCTCTGCTCTTAACAAATGCAGAAATGTGACACTTTTCTCCCAGTAGAATTCACTCCTCATATCTACACTGCCCCACCAGCCGCTGAGCAATCTGACCAGTAGTATTTGCTAACAGCTTGGCTATAGAAGCCAGGATGCACCGCAGTTCTGTGTTGCGAACAGTTAAAAACATAGGGATGTCAGTCAAGGCGGAGAGCCTGTAGGTTAAGGAGAGAAGTCCAGGGTGGCTCTGGGTATCAGTTTGAGGTGTCAACTAGATGCTCAGATGGAGATGTTGAGTTGGACACACAGCCTGGGGCTTGGAAGACAGGTCCTGACTGGCTGCTAAAGATGGGAGTTGGCTGCAAAGGGACCATTTTAGTGCTTTGGGGTGGGATGAGATCACCAGGCAATGAGTACGAGGGGCAAAGGGACAAGCCCTGGGGCCTGGCAATGTCACTGGTCAGGGAAACCCTAGGAGACCCAGAAGGGCCCCCAGTAAAGTAGGATGGAGCTGGGAGACCATGGTTTCCTGCAAGCCTTCCAAGAAGGTGCTTGCAGCAGGAAGGATGGTTTATTTGACTTTCATGCTGCTGATACATCAAGGAAAACAAGGTTGGATTTCTCAGTATGCTGGTTGGTTGAATTCCCTCACTTTGCACAGAGATTAAAGAGTAACTGATCAATGGGGCTTCTCAGTTGGCATTAGTGGTAAAGAACCCACCTGCCAATGCAAGAGACATAAGAGATACAGGTTCGATCCCTGGGTCAGGAGGATCCCCTGGAGGAGGGCATGGCAACCCACTCCAGTATTCTTGCCTGGAGAATCCCCATGGACAGAAGAGCCTGGTGGGCTAGAGTCTATAGGGTCCAAAGAGTCAGACATGACCAAAGCAACTTAGCATGCACACAACAGATCAGTAATTATTTCAAGGTTTAGGATTTGCGATTTTATTCATGCCAGTGGATCATGAATGTGTATGGCGGTGGTTTCTGGAGGAAAGTAAACAGTGTAATGCACATAGATGACTTCTTCTGATTTCTCTTTTCCAATGCAAGGGAGACTTCTCTCAGTGTTGTAGTCAAGTCTCGTGACCTTCATTGGGTCCTTGGAGGGGGCAGAGAGAAGAAAGTGTGAGAAGATGAAAATAGAGAGGGGTACTGACTGCTTCCATTTTTGTTGTGGAGGATTAACCCAGTGGGTGGGGTTAGACGATTGGCTTGTCAAGGTTTCCTGGTTAGGGAAGCTTGCATCAGTGTTCTGGTGCGTGGAACTTGATTTCTACTCTTTGGAGAGCAATGGAGTGCCCAGTAATGAGTTTTGAGATGGGTCTATGTGTTAGGTGTGACCTTGGGCAGCCTGTATGTTGATGTT
This sequence comes from Dama dama, assembly GCF_033118175.1. Classification (NCBI taxonomy): domain Eukaryota; kingdom Metazoa; phylum Chordata; class Mammalia; order Artiodactyla; family Cervidae; genus Dama; species Dama dama. The sequence continues at coordinate 78,491,209 of NC_083699.1, forward strand.
CAGGGCTATGTTCCTGCGTTGCTGGAGAATTTGCGTGGTATGTCTTGCTCTGAAACTTATTGGCTCTTGTGTGGTGGTTGGTTTCAGTGTAGGTATGGAGGCTTTTGGACAGTCACTTATTGCTTAAAGTTCCTTGTAGTCAGGAGTTTTCTGGTGTTCTCAGGTTTTGGGCTTAAGTCTCCTGCCTCTGGATTTCTGTTTTATTCTTCCTGTAGTCTCAGGACTTCTCCAACTATGTAGCCCTGATAAGAAAACTTCTAGGTTAATGGCTAAAAGATTCTCCCCCGTTAGGGACACCCAGAGAGGTTCACAGAGTCACATGAAGAAGAGGAGAGGGAGGAGGGAGATAGAGATGAACAGGAGGAGAAAAAGGGGGACTCAAGAGGAGAGAGACAGATCTACACAGCTGTCTGTTCCCAGAGTGTTCTCCGTAGCCCAGTCACCTACAAAGATTTACAGAATTGGATTGGGAAGAGAAGGGGAAAGGAGGAAATAGAGGTGTTCTGAGGTAGAAAACAGAGAGTCAAGATTGGGAGAGAATAATCTTCGGTTTAAAAATAGGGCTTCTCTACTTCTTTTTTTTTTTTTGTAAGGTTATAGTGTATTGAAAATGAAAATTAAGGAGTAGTAGAGGAGTACTAGAGGACTTTAAAAGAAATAAGATAAAAAGAAAAATAGAAAATAGAAGAGAGAAAGGAAAGAAAAAAAAGAAAGAAAAAGAAAAAAAAAAAAAAAAGAAAAAAAAGAAAAAAAAAAAAAAAGGAAAAAAAAAAAATTTTTTTTTTTTCCCCTAATTAAAAAATCGTAAAAGTCTATGGAAATGAAAGTTAAGGAGTAATGGGGGAGTAATAGGGGATTTTAAAGGAAAATAAAAGAGAAAAAATAAAAAAGAAAAAAAGAAAAAAAAAATAAAAAAAAGAGAAAAAAGTAAAATTATATCTAGGAGTTTCTCTGGAGCTGTTGCAGTCAGTGTGGGTTCGGCTCAGTTTCAGATAGCTCCTCGTTCCAGCTTACGCTTCTCGATATCTACAGGTTCCTCTGGTGTAGACAATGTTTCCTAGAGGGATTTTAATCTGTTGCACCAGTCCCTTCTGAAGCGGTTCCCTTTGTTTATTTGGCTTCTGTTTGCCGGTCTCTTCAGAGCCTCATTTCCGCCGTGACACAGGCGGGCGGAGGTGGACTCTTATTCAGGCAGCTAGTTCCGTCGCTCTGCGGGGAGGGGCTTGCGCCGCGGGGCTTGCGCCGCGGGGATGGGCTGGGGCTGCCAGGAGGGGCTGACGCTGCTCTCTCCTCTGCGCTGCTCAGGCTCCCGACTGTTCTATATGGAGCGCGCCCCGCGCTGCGCGAGGTTCCAGCCCTCGGGTGTTCCACAAAAGCGCGGAGGGGAAAGCTGCGCCTGCTCTCTGTGCCTTCCCCGTCAGAGCGGTCCAGGCAGCCAGGGGCTCAGTGGGCGCACTCTCCCCAGGTGTGGCGCGCCCCCTCCCCTCCGCGGACCCAGTCTCAGTTTCCGCTGCCGCCAGTCGGGTGCGCGCGCCTTCTGCCCTCCGCGTCCCCAGCCCCAGCCCCAGTCCCCGCCCGCGCCGGTCGGGTGCCTGCGCCCTGTGTCTCGCCGCGACCTTCCCCTCCCCCCTGCCTCCTGCCTCCGGCGGAGCTGGGCCGGTCCGCAGCCTGCGAGCTCCTCTCTGGACCCTCTCGGTCTCTTTGTTCTGCGAACAGCCGGGAGTGTGTTCGGGCCGGCTAATTTTCTCTCTCTCCTTTGGTCTCCCACAGTTCAAGTTGGCAACTCCTAGAAGCTCCCTCCGATTGTCCTCAGGGCACTCAGGCCCGGACCCTACCCCAAGCTATGCCGCCTAAGAGCTCCCGGGACGGATCTCCGTCCTTAGCTCTTTTGTCTCACTTTTTATCTTTTATATTTTGTCCTACCTCCTTTCGAAGACAATGGGCTGCTTTTCTGGGCGCCTGATGACCTCAGCTAGTGATCAGAAGTTGTTTTGCGAAGTTTGCTCTGCGTTCAGTTATTCTTTTGATGAATTTGTAGGAGAGAAAGTGGTCTCCCCGTCCTACTCCTCCGCCATCTTGGCTCCTCCCCCCCCTGACTGCTTCCAGAGCAGCCTGGTATTCCTGTTTTTTTAGGGAAGCAGGATGCATGATGCAGCTTGGATTCTCCTTGGGACTCTCCAGATAAATCAGAGTTCAAGAAAAACTCAGACTGAATTCAGCTTGGCCAAGAGCCTCCGATGAAAGGAGGAACTCATTTTTGCATACTTCAGTTGACTCAGTGGTAAAAAATCTGCCTGCTAATGCAAGAGATGCAGGAGACTCAGGTTCAATCCCTGGGTCAGGAAGATTCCCCTGGAGAAGGAAATATCAACCCACTCCAGCAGTCTTGCCTGGGAAATCCCATGGAAAGAGGAGCCTGGCGGGCTACAGTCTGTGGAATTGGAAAGAGTCAGACATGATGAGCACGCTTGTGCAGACACACACACACACACACACACACACGTCACCCACATCTGTGGAGTTGTTTGAAATAATCATCTGACGTCAGGCTATCTCGTTGCTGGTGGTCCAGTCTGTGGTCCACCCCCTCCCATTAAATACAGCCGCCACAACGATTTTGGAACATGAAAACCATCTCTAGCCCCTATCTGGTGATGTATTTAATAAAGCACAATCTAACGCTGCTTAAATAATCTCCAGTATGACCACAAATAGAAGCCTTGTCTCAGCATAATCTGCAAGTGACATTTTATAATTCATGAAACCCCATGGCAATGTCACTCTTCATTAGCGCCTCAGAAAAGCAAAGGAAGGGAGATGAAAGGCAAAGCTGGCTGACTACTGTTAACACATCTCTGCTGGTTGATCTGAGCCCTCCCGGCTTTCACACCAGCAGAGCCGAGAGAGAGGGAGGGAACTGATGGGTTCCGAAGAAGCCAGGTCAGTGTTGTTTCTTTTGATAATGTGTAATCTTTTTTCCATTTATTTTTGTTAGTTGGAGGCTAATTACTTTACAATATTGTAGTGGTTTACCCCATGGAATATTACTCAGTCAGTGTTGTTTCTTTCAGGAAAAGATAACTTCCAGCCAGGAATGTCAGACCTGCTTATTTAGGAAAAGGACAAACAAAATGAACTAAAACCTTCCTCTCCTTTCTCCATCCTTGGGGCCATTGGAAATGCATTCACTCCCCTTTCACCTGAATTCCACCCTAAAAAGAAGCTACTGTGATTAACCAGAGGAGCAGGGACAAATGCTTCTTAAATCCTCATAGCGTGCGTGGCGCTGCTGAGACACGGTCACATTTGTCATTTCATGTCCCCTTCTTTTGTTTTATGTGTGTCTCCTTTTTAAAAAAATTTTGGACACAGCCTACAGCACACGGGACCTTAGTTCCTCCACCAGCGATCAAACCCAGGCCCCTGCATTGGAAGGTGGGTTCTTAACCACTGGACTACCAGGGAAGTCCCTGCTTTGTTTTCTTTACTTTAAAAATTGAAATATAGGTGATTTACAACTGTTGTGTTAGTTTCAGGTATGCAGCAAAGTTATTCAATGATACGTATACGTATATCCTTTCTTTTCCAGATTCTTTTCTAATATATGTTATTATAAGATATTGAGCTAGTTCCCTGTGCTATGCAGTAAGGTCTTGTTGGTTGTCTATTTTATAGATAGCCGTGTCTACATAAAGAAGGCTAAGCCCTGAAGAATTGATGCTTTTTTAAGTGTGGTGCTGGAGGAGACTCTCGAGAGTCCCTTGGATGGCAAGGAGATCCAACCAGTCCATCCTAAGGGAGATCAACTCTGAATATTCATTGGAATAACTGATGCTGAAGGGGAAGCTCCAATATTTTGGCCACCCGAAGGAGCTGACTCATTGGAAAAGACTCTGATGCTGGGAAAGATTGAGGGCAGAAGGGGCCAACAGAGGATGAGATGGTTGGATGTCATTTTCAACTCAATGGACATGAGTTTGAGCAAGCTCCGGGAGATGGTGGAGGACAGGGGACCCTGGTGCACTGTGGTCCATAGAGTTACAAAGAGTCAGATAGGACTTAGCGACTGAAAAAGAGCATATGTTAGTCAAACTTGTAATTCATCCCTCCCCGATTTCATATCCTTGAAGCAGGCCTAGCAAGAGCCTGTTTTATGATACAGATGCGTTGAGTAGAACTTCACTCTGCTAATGAGCAGATTTAGTTTGGCCCATCCTGCCCTGCCCGGGGCTGGGGATATGAGGTTCTGGGCCTCATGGCTGGAACCACCAGCAGACAGGGAAAAGTGCACCCACTGGAGAGTGGATTCAGCCTTGTTGGGAGGGAAACATTCCGGAAGAACCGGTTCCTGGCCTCAACGGCTCCATCTTGGCCACAGCTGGGGCACCTGGACACGGAGTGGCAGCCTTTGGCCAGGCCAGGGTGACATGCGGCCAGGCTGTGGAGTCTCGTCTCTCTCAGCTCTGCCCCCGGGTTTCCATCACAGGCTCTCATGCGCTGTGCCTCTTAGCTCTGGACCCGGTTCCCCTGATGCTCCTCCTAGATCTGAACTCGGCAGCCTCTGCAGGCACCCGTTTCCTGCTGGGCAGGTTTGGAAACCATGGGCTGGCGGCTGGGCCGACAGAGCAAGGGTCTGAGACTCAAGTCCTGGAGAAAAGGGAGTTAGAGGCCATGCAGGCTGTGGCTCAGAGACAGTCAGGCTGAGGATGTCTGCAGGTGTTTTGTGAAGGGTAAACTACAAGCTACATGGCCAGCCAGAGACCTGGCAGCTGAACTGGGCTGCGGACGGCAACGCGGGATTTGGAAGTCTGTCTGCTGGGCACTCGGCTCCTCCAACAAGCCTGGTGGGGCCCAGCCAGGCGCTGCTGAAGTGCTAGGGGGACTGTCGCAGAGCTCATCCACCCGCTGCCTTGACTCCTGATCCAGACAGCATCACCCACTAGGCCAGGCCGTAGACCTGACCGCTAGTGCTGTGTGCCAGCCGGCCAGCCAAGACCAAGCCTGCCTTCAGGGCTGCCCAGCCAGGCTGGCTTCTGGGCTTGTCCATGGAGAGGTGGAGGGGGTCCCAGGATGCCTCCACCTTTGGGAGGTGCCACTGAGCCACCAAGGAAGTCCCAGCTTAGATGTTTTTAAAAAAATATTTATCTATTTATATGACTTCTTGTTGTTCAGTCCCTCAGTCATGTCTGACTCTATGTGACCCCATGGACTGCGGCACACTAGGCTTCCCTGTCCTTCACCTTCTCCCAGAGCTTGCTTAAACTCATGTCCATTGAGTCAGTGATGCCATCCAACCATCTCGTCCTCTGTCATCCCCTTCACCGCTGCCTTCAATCTTTCCCAGCATTCGGGTCTTTTCCAATGAGTCAGTTCTTCGCATCAGGTGGCCAAAGTGTTGGAGTTTCATCTTCAGCATCAGTCCTTCCAATGAATATTCAGGATTGATTTCCTTTAGGATGGACTGGTTTGATCTCCTTGCAGTCCAAGGGACTCTCAAGAGTCTTCTCCAACACCACAGTTCAAAACCATCAGTTCTTCAGTGTTCAGCCTTCTTTATGGTTCAGTTCTCACATCCATAGCTGACCACTGGAAAAACCATAGCTTTGACTAGATGGACCTTTTTTGGCAAAGTAATGTCTCTGCTTTTTAATATGCTGTCTATGTTGGTCATAGCTTTTCTTCCAAGGAGCAGTCATCTTTTAATTTCATGGCTGCAGTCACCATCTGACTCAAGAAATGGAGCTCAAGAAAATAAAGTCTGTCACTGTTTCCATTGTTTCCCCATCTATTTGCCATGAAGTGATGGAACCAGATGCCATGATCTCCATTTTTGAATGTTAAGTTTTAAGCCAACATTTTCACTCTCCTCTTTCACTTTCATCAAGTGGCTCTTTAGTTCCTCTTTACTTTCTGCCATAAGGGTGGTGTCATCTGCATATCTGAGGTTATTGATATTTCTCCCGGCAATCTTGATTCCAGCTTGTGCTTCATCCAGTCCAGCATTTCTCATGACGTACTCTGCATATAAGTTAAATAAGTAGGGTGACAATATACAGCCTTGACATACTCCTTGCCCAATTTGGAACCAGTCTGTGGTTCTGTGTCCGTTTCTAACTAATGCTTCTTGACTGCATACAGATTTCTCAGGAGGCAGTTAAGATGGTCTGGTATTCGCATCTCTTTAAGAATTTTCCACAGTTTGTTATGGTCCTCCACATTATTTATTCTGGAGAAGGAAATGGCAACCCATTCCAGTATTCTTGCCTGGAGATCCCATGGACACAGGAGCCTGGCGGGCTACAGTCCATGGGGTTGCAAAGACTCGGACACGACTGAGCAACTCACACCTTCACATTTTAGAACTCAGAATGCCACAGTTTGACTCCTATTCTCTGAGCTCTGCTGTGGCAGACAACTCACTTTAAGCTTCTGAACCTTGTTTGTTTTCTCTTTTGTAAGATAAAGAAACTCGGATCTGCCTGGATGGGTTGTTTTAAGGATGAAAGGCTGTGATTCGTGTGAGATGCCTATCTACAGTGTGTGTGCCCATGTCTCCCCTAGGGCAGTGGCTCAGCACTCATGACTCCGTGTTTGTGGATTAGTAACACGAGTAATGAGAGTGGGCTCCATGGGGTTTAGAGGTCTCCAGCCAGAGAAGCTCCTGAGAGGCGGACAGCTGTCAGGGGGACACACTTCTGTCCCCTGAGGACTGGGTTTGTGTGGGAAAGCAGGAGGAGTGTTGAGGAGTGTCTTAGCTCAGACGGCACAACAACTTACCACAGACTGAGTGGTTTAAAAACCACTATTTTATTTATTTTTTTAAAAATTTATTTATCTTTAATTGAAGGATGATTGCTTTACAATATTGGTTTGATTTCTGCCATACATCAACATGAATTGGCCACAGGTGTACACATGTCCCCTCCCTCTTGAACTTCCCTCCCACCTCCCACCTTTTCCCACTCTAGGTTCTTACAGAGCCCCAGGCTGAGTTCCCTAATTTCAGCAAATTTCCATTGGCTATCTACCTACATAGGTTACGTATCCATGCTGCTCTCTCCATTCATCTCACCCTCTCCCTCCTCCCCCTCACCCCTCCTTGTCCACACATCTGTTCTCTATGTCTGTGTCTCCACTGCTGCCCTGCAGATAGGCTCATCAGTACCATCTCTCTAAATCCCATATATATGCGATAATATATGATATTTGCTTTTCTCTTTCTGACTGACTTCACTCTGTATACTAGGCTCTGGGTTCATCTAATGAATTGACTCCAATGCATTTGTATGGCTGAGTAGTATTCCATTGTATATATGTATCACAGCTTCTTTATCCATTCATCTGTTGATGAACATCTAGGGTGCTTCCATGTCATAGATGTTGTAAATAGTGCTGCAATGAATATTGGGGAACATGAGTCTTTTTCAGTTTTGGTTTCCTCATGGTGTATGCCTAGAAGTGATATTGCTGGGTCATATGGTAGCAAAACCCACACATTTATTTCTTAAAGTTCTGGAGTCTGGGAAGTCTGAGGTCATGTTGCTGGTTGACTTGGTTTCTGGTAAGACTCTTTTTCTGGCTTGAAGATGGCTATCTGCTCCTTGAATCCTTGTATGGCAGAGAGAGAGCGGATGCAAGCCCTATCGTGTCCCTTCTTTGTGACCCCATGGCTTCAGTAGTTGCTGCACTCGGCTTAGTTGCTCCACGGCATGTGGAATCTTCTGCAGTGATACTGGCCAGAACAGAGGAGAGCAGTGGTGGTCCAAAGCCTTGCTCCTTGCCTGATGTTATCAACTGAATTGTGTCCCCCCACCACCAACCCTGAATTCGTACATTGAAGCCCTAACCCTCAATGTGACTGTATTTGAAGATTGAATGTTTGAAGATAATTAAGGTTAAATAAGGTCATAGAAGTGGGCTCTATCCCACAAAGACTGGTATCCTTGGGAGAAGAAGAAGAGACACTAGAGGTCTCTCTTTCTTTCAACATGTGCACAGAGAAATGCTGTGTACAAACACAGGGAGAAGGTGGCCATCTGCAAGCTGAAGAGACTCATCACACAGAAACCCACCCTGCTGATGCTTTGATCTTGGACTTCTGGTCTCCGGAGGTGTGAGAAAATACTTTTTATTAAGTCTCCCAGTCTGTGGTATTTTGTTATAACTGCCCAAGCTGACTTGGAGAAGGCAATGGCACCCCACTCCAGGACTCTTGCCTGGAAAATCCCATGGACGGAGGAGCCTGGTGGGCTCCAGTCCATGGGGTCGCTAAGAGTCGGACACGACTGAGTGACTTCACTTTCACTTTTCACTTTCATGCACTGGAGAAGGAAATGGCAGCCCACTCCAGTGTTCTTGCCTGGAGAATCCCAGGGACGGCGGAGCCTGGTGGGCTGCCATGTATGGGGTCGCACAGAGTCGGACACGACTGAAGCGACTTAGCAGCAGCAGCAGCAGCAGCCCACGCTGACTAATGGGGCTTCCTTGGTGGTTCAGTGGTAAAGAATCTGCCTGTAATGCAGGATTTTGTAATGGGGGTTTGATCTCTGGGTCAGGAAGAGCCCCTGGAGAAGGAAATGGCAACCCACTCCAGCATTCCTGCCAAGATAATCTCATGGACAGAGGAGCCTGGCGGGCTATAGTCCATGGGGTCGCAAACAGTCGGACACCGTTTGTGTGACTGTGACTAAACAACAGTCGGAACAACAGTGACTGAACAACGACAACACTGGTACACACCGACGAACACACTGGTGATGGAGGACAGGATCAGGGCTTCTCCCCTCTGGTGCCCTGGAGCCTCCTCAGCCTCCACCTAACCCCCCCCCCCCCCCCCCCTTCTACTGAGGTCCAGAAATTCCCAGGTAGGTGGTCTGGGTGGGATCCATCCTGATCAGTCAGAGACATTTGCACATTGAATTCTTTGGTCACGGTCATTAGTCCAGCAGTGAGCATATGGACCCAGCCAGAGAAAAGCCCAGTGTTCTGGCTCAATGACTGAGGAAAGAGAAGATTCTTCTTCTTGGATATAAATGGAGAAACATGACCCTGGAGGCTCCTGACATACCTCACTACCGTGACTGCTTGAGACAGACCAGGGGGGCATCGCAGAGAAACAGAACTACCGTTCTAAAGACATCATGAATATCTGGCTCCAGCTGCATTGTCCTACTTCTACTTATGTGCCAACAAATCACTTTGTTGCCAACAAAGTTCTGTATAGTCAAAGCTATGGTTTTTCCTTTAGTCATGTACGGTTGTGAGAGTTGGACCATAAAGAAGACTGAGTGTTGAACAACTGATGCTTCTGAACTGTGGTGCTGGAGAAGACTCTTGAGAGTCCCTTGGACTGCAAGGAGACCAAACAAGTCTATCCTAAAGAAAAATCAACCCTGAATATTCATTGAAAGGACTAATGCTGAAGCTTTCAATACTTTGGCCACCTGATGCGAAGAGATGACTCACTGGAACAGACCCTGATGTTGGGAAAGATGAAGGGCAGGAGGAGGAGGTGAGGATGAGATGGTTGGATGGCATCACCGACTCAATGGACATGAATTTGAGCAAACTCCAGGATATGGTGAACGACAGGAAAGCTGACTTGCTACAGCCCATGGGGTCGCAAAGAGTTAGACATAACTTAGTGACTGAACAATAACAACAAAATTACTTTCATTGTTTTAGCTGAATGTGTTGTGTTTCTTGTGACTTGTTCCTAAATACATCCTAACTGGAACTCGCTTCCACCAGCGAATTTCCCATACAACAGTCAGAATGTGCACTAGAGAATACAAAACTGATTTCTATCATTTTGTAGCTTGAGTCCTTTTAGTAACTTCCTGTTCCATTTAGTATAAAATCTCGGGGCTATTTCTGGTAATGATGGTGAAAGAAAATCAAGTGACTTTCCTCTGTAGAAAATAAGTACAAAACTGGCAAGATTATTAAAGACAATCATTTCGGGTCACTGGAAAGTGATTAAAGATAGGCAATAAGTTAAGCAGAATTTACCCATGAAAATTGCTATAGCACTGGGTAATAATGGTAAGTCTGTGGCCTTCTTTTTTGGAGCGTTCCCATCTCACCCAACTTGGGTGGTGAAAACTTGCAACTTTTGTCAGCTGGGTTTGGCAGATTTGATTGAGGAAGTTGACAGAGCAGCTAGAAACTTAAGGGTGAGATTTGGGAGTGAGAGAGCCAAGGAAGAGCAGATAGAAATCTTTCTACGGATCCCTGGTTGACGGCTTAACTACACGGGCACTCAGGAAACTCAGGGGGCTGGCAAAAATTGGAAGCCTGAGAGATGTGTGGATTTACTGCACTTTTGAGAACATCCCTCAGTCCACACACAGCTTAGGTATCAGAGAGTGGGTGACTTACTGGCTTGAGGTGTCTGAGCATAATCTCTGACTAAATCATTGCCTGGCTACAAAATTATGCAGGTGAAAGGGGAACCTCTAAGAATCAGAGCCTCCTCCCTTCAGAAAGAGAAATGAGCAGAGATAACAGTGGCTGTCCATTGAAAGTGAGATAGACTTGTAGATTGAATCCAGGCAAGTTGCTTGTCAACTAAAACCAAGAGGCCTCAGAAGAGTGAAACAGAATCCAGAATTGCTGTGACATATTGCCTATGATGTCTGGTCTTAAATAAAGATGCTCTAGACATGCATAGAAACAGTAAAATTGTTTGCATCCTCAGGGAGAGAAGGAAGCAGGGAAATAATTTAATCAACACTGACTCTGAGTCAGCTCGGACAGTACGTCTAGCAGATAAAGTGTTCAAGGAAGCTATTAAAAATATATTCAATATATTCAAGTAAACTGTGCTAACAATGAGTAAACAAATGAGGAATCTCAACAGAGAAATGGAAACAAGAAGAAAATGGAAGTTCTAGAACTTAAAAATTCACTGTGTGCTGTGGTAAGTTGCTTTGGTCGAGTCTGACTCTTTGTGACCCTATGGACTGTAGCCTGCCAGGTTCCTCTGTCCATGGGATTCTCCAGGCAAGAATACCGGAGTGCGTTGCCATGCTCACTTCCAAGGAATCTTCCTGACCTAGGGATTGAACCCTCATCTCTTGTGTCTTCTGGATTGGCATACAGGTTCTTTACCCCTAGTGCCACCTGGGAAGCCCCTAAACTGAAATGAAAAATTCATGGCATGAATTTATTTGAACTGTGAGAAGAAAGAATCCCTGAATTTGATACAATGATAGAAATGATTTGACCCAAAGAACAAAAAGAAAACACTTCATGATCAAACTGCCAAAAGCCAGAAGTAAAAAAGTAATCTTTAAGAGAGGAAAAGAAAAATTTACATCATACACAGGGAACAACAATATGATTTATTGTTAACTTTTCATAGAAATAATAAAAGCTAAAAGACACTGACAGCCTAAGATACTTTGTGGATTTACTGCATTTTCTGTGAAAGAACAGTGGCTTCCTATTCTTTTCAGTGATTTCCTATTCCATTTAATGACATTTTCAAAGTGCTAAAAGAAAATAAAAAGCTCTAACCAACAAAACTATCTTCCAAGACTGAAGACAAAAAATAAAGTCATTTTTAGATTAAGAGAGAGAGAATAACTTTAAAATTGAAACTGAGAGAATTTGTTGCTAGCAGACCTGTGCTAAAAGAACTGCTAAAGAGAAATATCAGATGGGAATCTGGATAGTAACATAGAAACGAGAAGGACAGAATACTCAAAATGGAAATGTGGAGAATATATGTATATGTAAAAAAAAAATTTTTGTTTGTTTGTTTTTTCTTTTCTTTTTTCTTTTTCCTGTCACTTTAAAAGAAGAAATATCTAAAGCAAAAACTCTAATTCCACTTTGTTGGACTTTAACATATAAAGAGATATATATATACACTCAATAGCACAGAAACAGCACAAAAGGAATAAAGCTACAAAAATGTAAAATTTCTATATGTATTGTATTTGAAGTAAGTCAGTATTAACGTGAAATAGATTGTGATAATCAAAAATGTATACTGTAATACTTACATAAAATACAAAACAATGAAAGAAATATAGCTAAAAAAGTCAGTATAAGAATTAAAACAAAATACTAAAACATATTTGTTTAACTTAATAGTGCAACAGTAACAGGCATTAAAAAGAGAGAGAAGACTTCCCCAGTGGTCCAGTGGCTGAGGCTCTGTGCTCCCAATGCAGGGAACCCAGGTTTGATCCCTGGTTGGAGAACTGGAGCCCACATGCCAAAACTAAAGAACCTGCATGCTGAAACAAAGATCAAAGATCCCACGAGCTGCAACCAAAACCTAGCACAGACAAATAAATAAATAAAGAAGAGAGAGAAAGGTGAGATAAATAGGAAAAAAAAAAAGCAAAAGGCAGACATAACCATGGGAATGAACTAAAAATTCCAGGCAAAAGACAGAAATTGTCAGACTGGGAAAAAGAGAGAGATGTTGTCTGCAAGAGATCACTTTAAGTTCAAAGACACCAAAAGGTTGTCTTTGTAAGAGGATGTAAGTAAGAGGATGTCATCCTCTAAGTAAGAGGATGACAAAATATATCTCATGCAAACGTGCAAACAATAATCATAAGGAAGATGAGTGATTTTTATTAATGCCAGATAAAAGAGTCTTTAAGAAAACATATATTACTAGAGACAAAGAGGACTATATCGTAATGATGAAAGTGTCATACAGCAGGAATAAATGAAATATTATTAATCTATTTGTACCTAAAAGAGAGCTCCAAAATACATAAAGTAAAAACTGACAGAACTGAAATGAGAAATAGAAATACCATTAATTAGAGTTGAAAATTTTAATACTCTTCTCTCAGTAATAGAACAAGTAGGCGTAAAATCAGCAAGAATAGAAAATGTGAAGAGCACTCTCAAAAAACTTGACCTAATTGACACCTGTAGAATCCTCATCCAACAACAGCAGAATACTCTTTGTTTTCAAATGTACAGGGGATATTTACAAAATAAATGATTACTATCATGGGCTTCCCAGATGACTTTGTGGTAAAGCTGGTGAAGCAGGAGACGCAGGTTCGATAACTGGGTCAGGAAGATCCCCTGGAGAAGGAAATGGCAACCCACTCTGGCAGTCATGCCTGCGAAATACCATGGACAGAGGACTCTTGTGGGCTACAGTCCACGGGGTCACAAAGAGTAAGACACGACTTAGCAACTGAACGGCATTAAATATAGTATTTTCTTTGATGACAATGGAAATAAGTTAGAGATCTATTTATTGTACTTACTCTGATTCCCAGGAAGCACCTTCTGCCCCAGGCCAGTCTTGGAAGGTGGTGCAGGTGCTGGGGTTGAAGGAGGAGGCAGAGCAAACACACCCTCCCCAGCTTTTCTTGGGGAGCCCGGTTGGAGTTTTCAGGACCCCAGCTCCCTGCCCTTTCAACAGCCTTGGCCACCAGCAGAACAGCAGATGGAGAAGGAGGCTGGGATATCAAAGTGCTAAGTGTGTGAGGTTTTGCATGCACATGTGTGCAAATGTGTGGTGGACATGTGGAGTATGAAACAATGAAGAGAGAAACAGAACATATTTTAGACATAATTATCCAATGAATCAAAACGGCTCCACTAGGGCTTGGGTTTTATGTCCAATCAGGACGGCTTGCTTTATGAAAGTGCAAAAATAAATATTTGTCTGATGTTTGTAATCCCAGTCCTGGAATCCAGCAATTCATGCAGACATCAGATGGAAGAGCTGCTTAATCAATGCTGGGGTGCCCTTACTTGGAGTTCATCTGACCATTCCAGCAACTAAGTGGGTCTCTTGGAGCTTGTAAAGATTCAGCGTTCTGAACAGAAGCTGTTGGTCATATGTGGCTCTTTACTGCGAAACGAAGGGAATGGAGAGTTCAGTTCCTCCATCGCTTTGGTCACATCCCCCGGGCTCAGTGGCTCCACGTGGTTTTTGCACAGTGGAAATACAGAACATTTCCAGGATTTCAGAAAGCAGGCAGGCAGGCAGGAATCGCTCTGGGGATGTGGACTGGGTTTGGAGGGGAGCGGTCTCCAGGCTGGAAAGATCCCCAAGGGGGTGTTGGGACCCTCAGGAAAGCTGGTTGGTTGTCTGTCTGTCTTTTGGGTTCCTCTGTCATCAGCCAGTAGGAGAAAGACCTGCTTTAACTGTCTACAATGAGCTGAGCTCCTGGTATTCCAGATGTATTGAATGCTTGTAACATTTCTCTAGGTAAGCGTTTCCTCATTTTTTTGATTTAGAAAAGTGCAGATCAGAGAAGTAACTTGTCTATCATCAACTAGCATGTGCCAGAGTCAGGATTTACACTTGGGTTTAGTTGAGCTTCCCTGGTTGCTCAGCAGTAAAGAATCCACTGCAAATGCAGGAGACACAAGAGATGTGGGTTCAATCCCTGGGTCAGGAAGATCCCCTGGAGAAGGAAATGGCAACGCACTCCAGTATTCTTGCCTGGGAAATCCCAGAAACAGAGGAGCCTGGTGATCCACGGGGTCCAAAATGTGAGGAGTTAGTCCTGTGCAAAAGCATTTTTCTGTGGTATCTTTCTGCTTTTTCAGAAACCTGGGCTCTGCAGGACACAGAGGAGGAAGAGGATGCTTGCACTCACTCTCTGGGCTCCACCACCTCGATCCAGGTGCCCCAAAGACCCCTGGTCTCCCTCCTAGCTGATTGAAACCAGCAGACTCTGAAGCATCCACATTGTTTCCCTGAGGGTACTTGTCATGTTGTCTGAGCATTTTCCTACATCTCCAGACAGGTACCTGGAGACAGTCACCTACAGCACAATTGGTGCTGGTGTTGATTAAATGTGTTGATATTGTAGTTTCTGCAGCGGGAGGACCATGCTCCCTGGGGCACCTGCAGTACTACTCTCGGGTGCTGGGGGGCTGGCATCTCTAAAGTAAGCATAAACACTCACCTTAGAGAAGTGTTACAAGCATTCAACACAGCTGGAGTGCCAGGAGCTCGGCTCATTGTAGACAATTAAAGCAGGTCTTTCTCCTACTGGCTGATGACCAAAGAAGCCAGCAGGCAGACAGCCAGCCAGGGGCTTACCTGTGATGCTGAAGACTTCCCAGGTAGAGCTCAGGCTCTGGATTTCCTGACCTCATTTTTCCTGCTCATGAAATGAGAGGAGAACCAAGGCACACAGCTGCTCAATCCACAAATTATGTACTTTTCAGTCACTTTATAAAGTCAGTGGGTTAGAATGTTTTTTGTATGTATATCTCATTAAAAAGATTTTTGTATAAATAGGGACTTAAAATCTGACTTTATAGAAAAGTCTATTTTTCACTTTTGGGCTTCCCTAATAGCTCCGTTGGTAAAGAATCTGCCTGCAATGCAGGAGACCCAGGTTCGATTCCTAGATTGGGAAGGTCCCCCGGAGAAGGGATAGGCTACCCATTCCAGTATTTTTGGGCTTCCCTGGTGGCTCAGCTGGTACAGAATCTGCCTGCAGTGTGGGAGACCTGGGTTTGATTCCTGGTTGGGAAGAGCCCCTGAAGAAGGAAAAGGTTACTCACTCCAGTATTCTGGCCTGGAAAATTCGATGGACCGTATAATCTATGGGGTTGCAAAGAGTCAGACACGGCTGAGCGAATTTCACTTTCGTTTTTCACTTTTAGTGATTTTTTTTGGGGGGGGGAGCAGGTTTGTCCTTAATTGTTACATGCAGCTGGCACACAAATCTATCTGTTCCAATTAGGCAAAAGTTTTAATTAGGCAAAGCCAGACAAGTGGTGTGTATTTAAGTCCCTCAGTCATGTCTAACTCTTTGCGACCCCGTGGACTGTAGCTTGCCACGTTCCTCTGTCTATGGAATTCTCCAGGCAAGAATACTGGGGTGGATAGCCATTCACTTTCCCAGGGGATCTTCCCGACCCAGGGATCGAACCCCGGTCTCCTGCATTGCAGGCAGATTCTTTACCATCTGATCCACCAGGGAAGTCGTAATGCAAGGCATATCAGGGACACATGGGGGGAGATTCTAGGATCTAAAACCTCAGGCCTTGGACAGAACAGACGCTGCCTTTTCACCACTTGCAAGTCTGACTTTAAGTTAAAGTCCTTTTTTAGCCCCTGGGGGGAAGGAATGAGACTTGAAGCCTGAGAGGCCAGAGCAGCCCCCACTTCCTCTGTACAGAAAGTACACAGATCCTAAACCTACAGCCACAAGTGAACATGTTCTCGTGAACACCTCAGTCAAACCATGGACGCTGCCCCGAGTCCCCCTAGCAATCTTATCTGACTCTAAAAATGCCTTGGACTAAAATTACGTTTTATTTAAAATTCTTTTAAGCTTTCATCCACTATTATTTTCCTTCAGCTTTACTGAGGTATCATTGACATATAACATGTGTAAGTTCAAGGTTACAATGTGATCTATACATGTAGTTATTATAAATGATTACCACAAAAATGGTTAGCTAACCCATCTATCTTCTCACTTATTATACCTTTTTATAAAAGAGTCCCTCTTTCCCCTTACACTTTTTTTAAAAGATTTTTTTTTTGATGTGGACCATTTTTAAAGTCTATATTGAATTTGTTACATCGCTTCTGTTTTATGTTTTGGTTTTTTGGCCTTGAGTCATGAGGGGTCTTAGCTCCCCAATCAGGGACTGAACCCGTTCCCCCTACACTTGAAGGCAGATCACTAATCACTGGACCACCAGGGAAGTCCCCCCTTACACTTGAAAAGCTTTTTAAAAAATTGTCTATCTATTTGTCCGTGCCAAGTCTTAGTTGTGGCATGTGGCATCTAGTTCTCTGACCATGGATGGAACCTCGACCCTCTGCAGTGGGAGCATGAAGTCTTGGCCACTGGACCACCAGGGAAGTCCTGACACTTTTTTTTTGTAATGAGAACATTTGAGATGTACTTTCTCAGCAACTTTCAAGTATGTAATACAATATTGTTAATTATAGTCACTGTGTGTCAGTTTGATCCCAGAATGTATTCACCTTAAAGTTGGGAGTTTGTACTCTCTGACCAACATTTCCTGTTTCTCCCAACCCCAGTCCCTGGAAACCACCATTCTACTTGCTATCTTTTCGGGTTTGGCCTTTTTGATACCCTATAAAAAGGAGAACATACAGTGTTTGCCATTCTTTTCCTGACTTATTTCACTTAGCATAATGCCCTCAGGGCTTCCCTGCTGCCTCAGGTGGTAAAGAATCAGCCAGCAATGTGGGAGGCCTGGGTTCAATCCCTGGGTGGGGAAGATCCCCTGGAGGAGGGGATGGCAACCCACTCCAGTATTCTTGCCTGGAGAATCCCCATGGACAGAGGAGTCCAGCGGGCTACAGTCCATGGGGTTGCTAAGAGTCAGACACGACTGAGTGACTAAGCACATAATACCCTCAAGGTCCCTTCATACTTTTGCAAAAGGCAAGATTTCCTTCTTTTTCAAGGCTGAATGATATTATTTTATCTGATATTAATTAGGGACATTTACTCTCTTTTGATTAGCATTTGCTCAGTTTATATATATATATATATATATATATATATATATATATATATATACACACAATTTACAAGAGATGCATATATAGATATATATATTTATATATATATAAATATATATATTTCCCTGCATCTCCTCTAAATTGGATTTAAAAATGGAGTCTTCACCTTTTAAGTGAGGCATTTACTCCATTTACACTTAATGTTAATTGTTATATTTGGATTATTTCTGCCATCTTATTTTATGCTGTCAATGTTCTCTTTTTTTTTTTTTTTTTGCCTTTTCTGGGATCTATCAGTTCTTCCTTATATTGTTCCATTTATTCCCAGTTCACTGGCTTGTGAATTATACTCTTTTTGTTCTTTTAGTGGTTACTTTAGAAATTATAAACATATGAAATTAAGCTATTTTTGAAATGAATGAAAAGCATCCCCCTCCTCCTAGATAATACACAGATCTTAGGGAACATTCAGCCTGTTCTTGCTCCTGACATAGGATTATCAGTTGGGGATTGAAGTCTATCTGTACAGATGAAAAGACCCAGTGGTTATTATTACTGATTTATATAACTGACAGCCACTGAAATCTGCCCACTCATTTGACACTTTCTTTGTCCTCCATTCCTGTTTCATTCTTTTTTAAAGATGTATGTATTTACTTTTGGGTGTGCTGGGTCTCGGTTGCTGTGCGTGCTTTTCTCTCATTGCAGTGAGCGGAGGCTGCTCTCTAGTTGTGGTGTGAGGGCTTCTCATGGAGGCGGCTTCTCTTGTTGCAGAGCACGGGCTTTAGGGCGCCGGCTGCAGTAATCGTGGCGCATGGGCTCAGTAGTTGTGGTTCCCGGGCTCTAGAGCGCAGTTCGGTAGTTCTGGCCCCTGGACTTAGCTGTGCCACAGTCCAGTAGCCTTGTGCCTGCCCGTCAGCTCTGCAGCCTAATTGTGCAACTTTAGTGATGTTGGATGGTTACTCTTGCTGCATCTCCTGCTATGACACAGGGCTGGTGATAGCTATTTCTCTGCTGCAGGGTTCTCAGTCAGGAAGGCAAACTATCTGAACAACAGTCTCTTTACAGCAAACAATCCAGGTAAGTTATATGAGCTGGAAGGAATTTACACTTTAATCCCTTGGGCACTTGCAGCTCCCTTATTTGTGGGGAATGTTAAAAAAAAAAAAAAGAAAAGCTGGGATGGAGGCGAGACCTTCCTCACCACATCAATGGTCCACATTTTCTTAAGTTGTCCTGGGAATGCCACTGTGACATTTGGTGACATTGTTCTAAAATTTCTCCATACTTAGAGATGGTGCTGCAAATGCCTACTTCCTTCAAGAGTACAAGGGTGTTAACAGGGGTGCAACATATAGGATTCCTCTATTTCTGCAGATTAGTTGTTGTTGTTCGGTCACTCAGTTGTGTCTGACTCTTTGTGACCCCATGGACTGCAGCACACCAGACTTCCCTGTCCTTCACTATCTTCCAGAGTTTGCTAAAACTCAAGTCCCATGAGTTGGTAACGCCCTCCTACCATCTCTTCCTCAGTTGCCCCCTTCTCCTCCTGCCCTCAATCTTTCCCAGCATCAGGGTCTTTTCTAATGAGTCGGCTCTTCGCATCAGGTGGCCAAAGTATTGGAGCCTCAGCAACAGTCCCTCCAATGAATATTCAGGGTTGGTTTCCTTTATGATTGACTGGTTTGATCTCCTTGCTGTCCACGGGACTTTCAAGAGTCTTCTCCAGCACCACAGTTTGAAAACATCAATTCTTTGGCACTCAACCTTATTTATGGTCCAACATATGGTCTTTATGGTCCTTCTTTACAGTCTCACATCTGTATATGACTATGGGTAAAATCATAGCTTTGACTATGTGCTTCATTCAGCCTGGCATTTTGCATGATGTACTCTGCATATAAGCTAAATAAACAGGGTGACAATATACAGCCTTGATGTAATCCTTTCCCAATTTGCAACCAGTCCGTTGTTTCATGTCCTGTTCTGCAGATTATGTTGATGCAAATTAGCTGCATTGGTTTCTAGATGGAACGTCCTGAAATAAAGTAAAAGTTGGTCACCAGGGGGCAGTATTGCCCCACAGTTTCTTCATTTAGGCAGCTGAACCTGGAGCTGGTAATCTGCTCTTTCTAAATACGTCCATTCAACAATACTCTGTTCTTTTTTTGAGGAACCAGAAGCAATTAAAAACATGCCCCCCAAATATGTGTGCGTCGGACCTTTAAAAGCGTCCATTGACTGTTAAATATATTTTTAAGGATTTTTTTCCCTTGAAATTTTCAGTATTACCAAGGATGAAACAGCGATCCTCTCCTGGAAGATGCTGTCCTGTGTCAGCAGAGCTGGAACATCCAGTCCCAGAGACACTGACATTCTTAAGATTCAGGAGTTTTTTGTTCCCAAGGAGAAAGTGACCTCTGGGGAAGCCTATTGGTTGAGAAATGCAAGATTGTGTTATTTTGAATGCTTCAGTTGCTGCCTCGGTTTCTTACGAGGGGAAACGGTTCCTAGTGAAAGGGACAACTGAGGGGTCTCCCAGCTCACAGTGTCTTCATCCACCGTCGCCTGCTCCAAATTGAGCCCTGTCACACCATTCTTGCAAGGGTCTGTTAGATGGTGGGACTTTCTAGGTGGCTCAAAGAACTCACTTGCTAATGATGGAGACAGAAGAGATGCGGGTTCAACCCCCGAGGTGGGAAGATCCCCTGGAGTAGGAAATGGCAACCCACTTCAGTATTCTTGCCTGGGAAATCCCATGGACAGAGGAGCCTGGGGTCACAAAGAGTTAGACTGGCTAAGCGATGCAGCCCACACTGGTGGACAGTGACATTTATTTAAACTCAAAGTTCACGGATTTCTGCACTGTCGCTTTCTGAGGCATCTGACCTAGAAGTTGCTGGAATGTGAGCATTCTCCTCCTTCCAGGAGCCCTGGGGCTTCGTGTGCAGCTTTGCCGGCCCGTTAACAAGGCATCCTGCTTCGGTTAACCCTGCAGCCCTGCCTGGTCCCCGGTCCAGATGCTCCTCTCTGAGACGGTTTCCATAGGTGACCCCATGTGCTCGCGGAGCCACCTCTGAAGAGCTGGCCCCCGGCTACCCCCTCGGGAACCATAAATTGTCTGTCTGCTGGGCTTCCTTCCGGGCAGCTCTGTGGCCCCAGGGAGGGCCCTGATTTCGAGTCTTCAAAGGGGGTTTTCTTTGGAGCCTCTGCTGACTCAAGAGGCCGGATCCAAGGTGACGTGGAAGGTGAGGCTTGCTGTGTCCTCTCCGGCAGCTGCCACGCGGCCCGCTGGGGCCTCTTATCTTTGCCTGAGGCCACGGCAGGATTTCAACGGGAGCTTAATATTGTTTAATGGACGCTGACATGGTGTTAATGGTAAAGAACCCGCCTGCCAATGCAGGAGACATAAGAGACTTGGGTTTGATCCCTGGGTCAGGAAGATCCCCTTGAGGAGGAAATGGAAACCCACTCCAGTATTCTTGCCTGGGAAACTCCATGGACAGAGGAGCCTGGTGGGTTACAGTCCATGGGGTTGCAAAGAGCTGGACACCACTGAGCGACTTAGCACAGAGCACAAACGACATGATGCCCAGTGCAGCCCTGGGGCCCTCCCGGAACCTGTAGCCCAGCAGGCTGATCTGTCCCATCCCAGAACTAAGACCAGCATGGAGCAACTGGAGAGTTCAGATTGCCTACGAAGAGAGTTCTGGTCACCTTGGACTCTGGTGGCCACGAGACCTGGGGCAGCACCTGTCAGGGTGTCTGGTTTCTTGGGTCTGCTCCAGCCTGGATCCCAGCTCTTGTCCAAAAAACCCAGGGACATCCCCTGCCACCTGGCCTCCAAGTGGGTGGGAGCTGGCTAAGGGGTTGGGGGTGCTGGTGGACTCAGGTGGGTTGGTTCCCAGCCCTCCCGCCTGGAGAGGGGAGGGACCAGCAGGTTCTGTGAGTTCAGCGTGGAGAGAAGGCAGACTGCAGCTTGTGTCTGATGGAAGCTCACTTGGCTGCTTGTATCAGAACATCTGTCAGCAAAGGTGGATGCAAACAAGGATGCATAGTCACATACATTAATCTGTAACGAATAGAGTTTATTCTTTTGGGGAAATTTAGGTTCACAGCAAAATTTAGCAGCAGGTAGAGAGGTCTCCATCTACCCTCTGATCCCACACATGCAGGCCTCCCCTACTAACGCCAGCCCCACCAGAGGGTGACAGATTACAATCCATGAAGCAGCACTGACAATGCATCGTTCCCCAGAGCCCATCGTTTATGTTCGGGTTCACTCCGGGTGCTGTGTGTTCCGTGGGTTTGGACTGATGTAGTGACATGTACCCACCATCATACAATCATGTAGAATATTTTCAAGCTTCTCTAGTGGCCCAGTGGTAAAGAATCTGCTTGCCAATGCAGGACATATGGATTTGATCCCTGAGAAGAGAAGACCCCCCGGAGGAGGAAATGGCAACCCATTCTAGTATTCTTGCCTGGGAAATCCCATGGACAGAGGAGCCTCATGGGCTACAGTCCTCGGGGATGCAAAGAGTGGAACACAACTGAGTGAGCACCAGTACAGAGAAATGAACAGGGTTACACCTGTACTTGTCAATAGAGATCTGTATCTACTACACAGACTTTACAGACATCAGCTCTGGGCCTGGCAAAATAATGAGTACTGCGGATGCAAAAACTGTCACAGACACACAGTCATGAGACACTGGTGTCCCCTTTTATTCTTTTATCCTTATTCGAGCCACCAGGACCACAGGTGGCCATGCTTGAAGGTCTCATGCTACTTGGACATATGAAGAATGCTGGAATATTATACTGTTACCAAAAGTGTAGAATCTGTAGAATTAAATTATGCGGTTCCTAAGTTGGTGACAATTTTTCAAAAATTTTTTTTTTTTTTTGCTAGCAGCTACCCATTTTGAATGGGTTCCTTTGCCCAGAGTAGGGGGTGCACTAAATATTTGCTAAAAGACAAGAAGGAAACTGTGTCTCTCTATGATTTACTAAATGATTCAACCTCTGTTTGAGAGGCGGGTGACTTTACATGGACGAATACCATTGACACAATCATAATTTTCTGTTGGAAGTAAACCCTCAGAAACATGAAGTCATGCCCTGCTCAAGAAAGGCTAAGAATTCAGAAATGGAATAAACAATACCGGGGACTGTATGGGAATAATGATGATTCTGCACCCAAAAAGAGCTTTCCATGAAATTGTATTGCTTATCTTAGAACCGTACGAAGAATTGTATATTAAAGGGTGAAAATAATTTGCTGAAATCATACTTTGTCCCCTTAAAAAGTCACTGATTAGCAAAATTGTGAACAAATTGCTTTTTAAGCAAGTCAGCAGCAAAATAGTTTATATAAACAAATTACCCTGCCAGTGAAGAACAATTTGCCCCAAACGGGATGCTTGGCTATAATAATAAGTTGTTTTAGGAGACAACATGGATGGGATTTTATGTAGCTTTGGGAGGGGTGGATCTTACATGACATGACATATATCATGACAAAATTCAGAAGGTATTTGAAGGAAAATGTTGATGAATTTGACTTCATCCAATTGGAAAGCTTCTCTCTGTCATGAGTATTTAAAATATCAGTCGAGGGATTTTCCTGGTGATCCAGTGCCTAAGACTCCACGTTCCCAGTCCAGGGGGCCTGGGTTCGATCCCTGGTCGGGGAACTAGATCTCACATGCTGCAACTAAAGATTCTGCATGAAAGACTCAGTTGTGTCCGACTCTTTGTGACCCCATGTACTGTACTGTCCATGGGATTTCCCAGGCAAGAATATTGGAGTGGGTCACCATTACCTTCTCCAGGGGATCTTCTCAACTCAGGGATCAAATTCACCTCTCCTTTATTGCAGGCAAATTATTTTCTGAGCCACTGCAACTGAAAAAAAAAAAAAAAAAAAAAAAAAAGATCTCAGGTGCTGCGACTAAGACTTAGTATAGCCAAAAAAAATAGATAAATAAATATTTTTTAAAATAAAATCTCAATCAAAAAGTAACCATCAAATTAAAATATAAAGTCAATCTTCCACATAGCAATTTTCCATTGCAACATAATGTGGTGGAGGCTGAAAGCCGGGTGTCCTCTGAAATCTGTATTCTTTCTTCCATTGTCCTGGAATCCTAGGCAGGCCTCTGTAGGACTCTTGGGTGCTGCCCACAATCCCTGATGTCTGTGCCCTGGCACAGTCCCCTCCCCTTGAGTGTGCAGAGCCTGAGACTTGTTTGTAACCATAGAATATGGTTACAAATGGTAGTAGGACACAGACTTGTGTGTGTTTGTAAGATTGTAGCACCCATCTTCCTGGAGTCTCTCTCTCTTTCATTGGCTTGGAGGAAATCCCATATGACAAGGAACTGAAGGTGGCTCCGAGGAGTTGAGGGAAGCTTCTGATGGGCAGTTAGCAAGAAACTGAAGTCTTCCGTCCTACAGCTGCAAGGAACTGAATTCTGCCAACCAAAAGCATATCCTTCCCCAATTCAGTCTCAGAGAAGACTGCAGGCCTAGTCAGCACCTTAATTGTAGCCTTGCAAAGAACCCAGTTGAGCTGCGCCCAGGCTTCTGACTATAGGAACTGTGACATAAGAAATGTTTAGTTTTGAGGTAGTAAATTAGTGGTAATGTTATTAGGCATAACAGATAGCTAATGTTACCTAGCATTAGCTCAACTAGACTGCATCTCTCAAGCTTCCTTGTAGTTACCTGTTGCTTATGACTCAGTTCTAACCACAGAAAGTGAACAGAGGGCATACAGATGCCCAATAAGCACATGAAAGAAGCCTAACATCATGAATCCTTAGGTCATTAGGGAAATGCAAACTAAAGTCACAATGAGAAACCACCTTGTACCCGTTAGGATGTATATTACAAAAAAAAAAAAATCATTGTTGGCAAGGATATGGAGAAACTGGAACCCTTGTACACTGTTGGTAAGAATGTAAAGTAGTATAGCCTCTATGAAAAGCAATTTGGCAGCTCCTCCAAAAATTAAAGACAGAGTCACCATACGATCCAGCAGTTCTGAATATACACCTGAAAGAATTGAAGGCAGTCTTGAAGAGAGATTTGTACACTTATCTTCCCTGGGTTAAGAAGATCCCCTGGAGAAGGAAATGAGGAAATGGCAACCCACTCTAGTATTCTTGCCTGGGAAATCCCATGGACAGAGGAGTCTGGTGGGCCACAGTCCGTGGGGTCGCAAAAGAGTCAGACACGACTTAGGGACTAAACAACAACCGTATTATCCAACAATTCCATTTCTAAGTATAAACCTGAAAGAATCGAAGGCAGGATCTTGAAGAGAGATTTGTACCTTCGTGTTCACAGCAGAGTTATTCACAATAGCCTCAGTGTGGAATCAACTGAAGTATTCACTGAGAGATGAATGGATAGGCAACATTATGGGAAGGGAAACAAGCCAGTCACAGAGAAGACAAATAGTGTATGAGTCCACTTACATGAGGCGTCTAAAGTAGTTAAATTCATAGACAGAAAGTATAGAATAGAATGGTGCTTGCCAGGGGAGGAATGAGAAATAGTTTAATGGGGATGGTTTCAGTTTCACAGGATGAAGGAGTTCTGGAAATGAACAGTGGTGATAGCCGCACAATATGAATGTACTTAATGCCACTGAACTGTGTACTCAAAAGTGGTTAAGATGGTAATTTCTTTCTTTTTTAAAAAATAATTAATTACATCATTTATTTATTTTTGGCTGTGCTGTACCTTTGTTGCTGTTCTCAGGCTTTCTCTAGTTGCGGTGAGCAGGGGCTACTCTCTAGTTGAAGTGCAAGGACTTCTCACTGCGGAGGGGTCTCTCGTTGTGGAGCATGGGTTTAGGCACAAGGGCTTCGTTGCGCCTCAGCATGTGGAATCTTCCTGGAAGAGGGAGGGAAACTGTGTCCCCTGCCTTGACAGGTGGATTCTTAACCAATGGACTACCAGCGAAGTCCAAGATGGTAAATTTTATGTGTATTTCATCACAATAAAAAATTGAAAACAGAGCAACTTGCAAAAACAATGTGTATGTAGCACAGTTCAGTTCAGTTCGGTTGCTCAGTCGTGTCCGACTCTTTATGATCCTGGGGACTGCAGCATGCCAGGCTTCCCTGTCCATCACCAACAACCAGAGCTTGCTCAAACTCACGTCCATCAAGTCCGTGATGCCATCCAACCAACTCATCCTCTGTTGTCCCCTTGTTCTCACGCCTTCAATTTCTCCCAGCATCAGGGTCTTTTCCAAGGAGTCAATTCTTTGCATCAGGTGGTCAAAGTATTGGAGTTTCAGCTTCAGCATCAGTCCTTCCAATGAATAGTCAGGATTGATTTCCGTTAGGATGGACTGGTTTGAACTCCTTGCAGTCCAAGGAACTC
Source organism: Dama dama (assembly GCF_033118175.1). Classification (NCBI taxonomy): domain Eukaryota; kingdom Metazoa; phylum Chordata; class Mammalia; order Artiodactyla; family Cervidae; genus Dama; species Dama dama. The sequence continues at coordinate 78,517,076 of NC_083699.1, forward strand.
TCAAGAGTCTTCTCCAACACTGCAGTTCAAAAGCATCAATTCTTTGGCGCTCAGCTTTCTTTTTAGTCCATCTCTCACATCCATACAGGACTAATGGAAAAACCATAGCTTTGACTAGATGGACCATCGTTGGCAAAGTAATGTCTCTGCTTTTTAATATGCTGTCTATGTTGGTCATAGCTTTTCTTCCAAGAAGCAAGCATCTTTTAATTTCATGGCTGCAATCACTATCTGCGGGATTTTGGAGCCCAGAAAAATAAAGTCTGTCACTGTTTCCACTGTTTCTCCATCTATTTGCCATGAAGTGATGGGATCAGATGCCATGATCTTAGTTTTTTGAATGTTGAGTTTTAAGCCAACTTTGTCACTCTTTTTCACTTTCATCAAGAGGCTCTTTAGTTCCTCTTCACTTTCTGCCATAAGGGTGGTATCATCTATGTATCCGAGGTTATTCATGTTTCTCCCGGCAATCTTGATTCCAGCTTGTGCTGCATCCAGCCTGGCATTTTGCATGATGTATTCTGTATATAAGTTTAATAAGCAGGGTGACAATATATAGCCTTGATGTACTCCTTTCCCAATTTGCAACCAATCTGTTGTTCCATGTCCACTTCTTCTTTTTTTTTTTCCATGTCCACTTCCAACTCTTGCTTCTTGAACTGTATACAGATTTCTCAGGAGGCAGGTCAGGTGGTCTGGTATTCCTATCTCTTGAAGAATTTTCCACAGTTTGTTGTGATCCACACAGTCAAAGGCTTTGGCCTATTCAGTAAAGCAGAAGTAGATGTTTTTTTGGAACTCCCTTGCTTTTTTGATGATCCAGTGGATG